>NC_139220.1:73845530-74527030 GCF_055691185.1 Crinia signifera | reverse complement strand
CCCACAGGCCAGTCCATCAAATACAATGGATGACCACCGATATGTAACAACATCAATGGCAAGTCAACAGTTTTCTATTTTACTACTTTTGATGGGACCATCATACAACAGTCTTCGACCATCAAACCAATTGGTCAAGAACATTCTTGTTATCAACCATCTTTGGCTGGTTTTGTAGGTTTTCAATTAGACTATGGTGAGGAAGGACCTAAATAAGTTATGGAGAGCAAATAAATTCCTTATGCAAATTAGTTTGGAAATTAGACCATGTGATTGGTTGATGCAATTCTCATTAGGGATGACCATCGATGTTTATAAAACATCGATAGATTATGGTTGATGTTCATAGTTTTTACATCGATGGGGGAGAACCAGATGGTTTCCCACCATCAATGTCAAGCTAAAACGAAAAGATTTGTTGTGCTATCTCCTGGGACATGGAATATAGCTCCACCCCCTGAAACATGTGAAGCCCCGCCCCCGTGTTCTGATTGGCCCACGGTCCAGTCAGTCAAATACAATGGATGACCACCTATAGGTAACAACATCGATGGCAAAGGCAACAATAGCCATCACTAACACTCATTCAAAACAATCCATTCCGATTGGTTTATGCACTGTCAGTCAACAGTTTTCTATTTTACTACTTTAGCTGGGACCATCATGTGATAGTCTTCAACCAGCAAGACAATCAGTCGTGAATGTTCTTGTCACCCACCATCTTTGGCTAGTTTTGTAGGTTTTCAATAAGACTAGGGTGAGAAAAGACCTAAGTAAGTTATGGAGAGCAAAGAAAGCCCTTATGCAAATTAGTTTAGAAATTAGACCATCTGATTGGTTGATGCAATACTCATTAGGGATGGCCATCGGCCATCGATGTTTATAAAACATCTATAGGTTATGGTCGATGTTCAATAGTTTTGACATCAATGGGGGAGAACCAGATGGTTTCACACCATCAATGTCAAGCTCAAACTACTAGTTTTGTTTTGCTATTTCCTGGGACACTGAGCATAGCTCCACCCACGACACCAGTGAAGCCCCGCCCTCATATTATGATTGGCCCACAGGCCCGTCCATCAAATACAATGGATGACCACCGATATGTAACAACATCAATGGCAAGTCAACAGTTTTCTATTTTACTACTTTTGATGGGACCATCATACAACAGTCTTCGACCATCAAACCAATTGGTCAAGAACATTCTTGTTATCAACCATCTTTGGCTGGTTTTGTAGGTTTTCAATTAGACTATGGTGAGGAAGGACCTAAATAAGTTATGGAGAGCAAATAAATTCCTTATGCAAATTAGTTTGGAAATTAGACCGTGTGATTGGTTGATGCAATTCTCATTAGGGATGACCATCGATGTTTATAAAACATCGATAGATTATGGTCGATGTTCATAGTTTTTACATCGATGGGGGAGAACCAGATGGTTTCCCACCATCAATGTCAAGCTAAAACGAAAAGATTTTTTGTGCTATCTCCTGAAACATGTGAAGCCCCGCCCCCGTGTTCTGATTGGCCCACGGTCCAGTCAGTCAAATACAATGGATGACCACCTATAGGTAACAACATCGATGGCAAAGGCAACAATGGCCATCACTAACACTCATTCAAAACAATCCATTCCGATTGGTTTATGCACTGTCAGTCAACAGTTTTCTATTTTACTACTTTAGCTGGGACCATTATGTGATAGTCTTCAACCAGCAAGACAATCAGTCATGAATGTTCTTGTCACCCACCATTTTTGGCTAGTTGTGTAGGTTTTCAATAAGACTAGGGTGAGGAAAGACCTAAGTAAGTTATGGAGAGCAAATAAAGCCCTTATGCAAATTAGTTTAGAAATTAGACCATCTGATTGGTTGATGCAATACTCATTAGGGATGGCCATCGGCCATCGATGTTTATAAAACATCTATAGGTTATGGTCGATGTTCAATAGTTTTGACATCGATGGGGGAGAACCAGATGGTTTCACACCATCAATGTCAAGCTCAAACTACTAGTTTTGTTTTGCTATTTCCTGGGACACTGAGCATAGCTCCACCCACGACACCAGTGAAGCCCCGCCCCCATATTCTGATTGGCCCACAGGCCAGTCCATCAAATACAATGGATGACCACCGATATGTAACAACATCAATGGCAAGTCAACAGTTTTCTATTTTACTACTTTTGATGTGACCGTCATACAAATCTTCAACCAACAAACCAATTGGTCAAAAACATTCTTGTTATCAACCATCTTTGGCTGGTTTTGTAGGTTTTCAATTAGACTATGGTGAGGAAGAACCGAAATAAGTTATGGAGAGCAAATAAATTCCTTATGCAAATTAGTTTGGAAATTAGACCACGTGATTGGTTGATGCATTTCTCATTAGGGATGACCATCGATGTTTATAAAACATCGATAGATTATGGTCGATGTTCATAGTTTTTACATCGATGGGGGAGAACCAGATGGTTTCCCACCATCAATGTCAAGCTAAAACGAAAAGATTTGTTGTGCTATCTCCTGGGACATGGAATATAGCTCCACCCCCTGAAACATGTGAAGCCCCGCCCCCGTGTTCTGATTGGCTCACAGTCCAGTCAGTCAAATACAATGGATGACCACCTATAGGTAACAACATCAATGGCAAAGGCAACAATGGCCATCACTAACACTCATTCAAAACAATCCATTCCGATTGGTTTATGCACTGTCAGTCAACAGTTTTCTATTTTACTACTTTAGCTGGGACCATCATGTGATAGTCTTCAACCAGCAAGACAATCAGTCGTGAATGTTCTTGTCACCCACCATCTTTGGTTAGTTTTGTAGGTTTTCAATAAGACTAGGGTGAGGAAAGACCTGAATAAGTTATGGAGAGCAAAGAAAGCCCTTATGCAAATTAGTTTAGAAATTGGACCATCTGATTGGTTGATGCAATACTCATTAGGGAAGGCCATCGGCCATCGATGTTTATAAAACATCTATAGGTTATGGTCGATGTTCAATAGTTTTGACATCGATGGGGGAGAACCAGATGGTTTCACACCATCAATGTCAAGCTCAAACTACTAGTTTTGTTTTGCTATTTCCTGGGACACTGAGCATAGCTCCACCCACGACACCAGTGAAGCCCCGCCCCCATATTCTGATTGGCCCACAGGCCAGTCCATCAAATACAATGGATGACCACCGATATGTAACAACATCAATGGCAAGTCAACAGTTTTCTATTTTACTACTTTTGATGGGACCATCATACAACAGTCTTCAACCAACAAACCATTTTGTCAAGAACATTCTTGTTATCAACCATCTTTGGCTGGTTTTGTAGGTTTTCAATTAGACTATGGTGAGGAAGGACCTAAATAAGTTATGGAGAGCAAATAAATTCCTTATGCAAATTAGTTTGGAAATTAGACCATGTGATTGGTTGATGCAATTCTCATTAGGGATGACCATCGATGTTTATAAAACATCGATAGATTATGGTTGATGTTCATAGTTTTTACATCGATGGGGGAGAACCAGATGGTTTCCCACCATCAATGTCAAGCTAAAACGAAAAGATTTGTTGTGCTATCTCCTGGGACATGGAATATAGCTCCACCCCCTGAAACATGTGAAGCCCCGCCCCCGTGTTCTGATTGGCCCACGGTCCAGTCAGTCAAATACAATGGATGACCACCTATAGGTAACAACATCGATGGCAAAGGCAACAATAGCCATCACTAACACTCATTCAAAACAATCCATTCCGATTGGTTTATGCACTGTCAGTCAACAGTTTTCTATTTTACTACTTTAGCTGGGACCATCATGTGATAGTCTTCAACCAGCAAGACAATCAGTCGTGAATGTTCTTGTCACCCACCATCTTTGGCTAGTTTTGTAGGTTTTCAATAAGACTAGGGTGAGGAAAGACCTAAGTAAGTTATGGAGAGCAAAGAAAGCCCTTATGCAAATTAGTTTAGAAATTAGACCATCTGATTGGTTGATGCAATACTCATTAGGGATGGCCATCGGCCATCGATGTTTATAAAACATCTATAGGTTATGGTCGATGTTCAATAGTTTTGACATCAATGGGGGAGAACCAGATGGTTTCACACCATCAATGTCAAGCTCAAACTACTAGTTTTGTTTTGCTATTTCCTGGGACACTGAGCATAGCTCCACCCACGACACCAGTGAAGCCACGCCCTCATATTCTGATTGGCCCAAAGGCCAGTCCATCAAATACAATGGATGACCACCGATATGTAACAACATCAATGGCAAGTCAACAGTTTTCTATTTTACTACTTTTGATGGGACCATCATACAACAGTCTTCGACCATTAAACCAATTGGTCAAGAACATTCTTGTTATCAACCATCTTTGGCTGGTTTTGTAGGTTTTCAATTAGACTATGGTGAGGAAGGACCTAAATAAGTTATGGAGAGCAAATAAATTCCTTATGCAAATTAGTTTGGAAATTAGACCATGTGATTGGTTGATGCAATTCTCATTAGGGATGACCATCGATGTTTATAAAACATCGATAGATTATGGTTGATGTTCATAGTTTTTACATCGATGGGGGAGAACCAGATGGTTTCCCACCATCAATGTCAAGCTAAAACGAAAAGATTTGTTGTGCTATCTCCTGGGACATGGAATATAGCTCCACCCCCTGAAACATGTGAAGCCCCGCCCCCGTGTTCTGATTGGCCCACGGTCCAGTCAGTCAAATACAATGGATGACCACCTATAGGTAACAACATCGATGGCAAAGGCAACAATAGCCATCACTAACACTCATTCAAAACAATCCATTCCGATTGGTTTATGCACTGTCAGTCAACAGTTTTCTATTTTACTACTTTAGCTGGGACCATCATGTGATAGTCTTCAACCAGCAAGACAATCAGTCGTGAATGTTCTTGTCACCCACCATCTTTGGCTAGTTTTGTAGGTTTTCAATAAGACTAGGGTGAGGAAAGACCTAAGTAAGTTATGGAGAGCAAAGAAAGCCCTTATGCAAATTAGTTTAGAAATTAGACCATCTGATTGGTTGATGCAATACTCATTAGGGATGGCCATCGGCCATCGATGTTTATAAAACATCTATAGGTTATGGTCGATGTTCAATAGTTTTGACATCAATGGGGGAGAACCAGATGGTTTCACACCATCAATGTCAAGCTCAAACTACTAGTTTTGTTTTGCTATTTCCTGGGACACTGAGCATAGCTCCACCCACGACACCAGTGAAGCCCCGCCCTCATATTATGATTGGCCCACAGGCCCGTCCATCAAATACAATGGATGACCACCGATATGTAACAACATCAATGGCAAGTCAACAGTTTTCTATTTTACTACTTTTGATGGGACCATCATACAACAGTCTTCGACCATCAAACCAATTGGTCAAGAACATTCTTGTTATCAACCATCTTTGGCTGGTTTTGTAGGTTTTCAATTAGACTATGGTGAGGAAGGACCTAAATAAGTTATGGAGAGCAAATAAATTCCTTATGCAAATTAGTTTGGAAATTAGACCGTGTGATTGGTTGATGCAATTCTCATTAGGGATGACCATCGATGTTTATAAAACATCGATAGATTATGGTCGATGTTCATAGTTTTTACATCGATGGGGGAGAACCAGATGGTTTCCCACCATCAATGTCAAGCTAAAACGAAAAGATTTTTTGTGCTATCTCCTGGGACATGGAATATAGCTCCACCCCCTGAAACATGTGAAGCCCCGCCCCCGTGTTCTGATTGGCCCACGGTCCAGTCAGTCAAATACAATGGATGACCACCGATATGTAACAACATCAATGGCAAGTCAACAGTTTTCTATTTTACTACTTTTGATGGGACCATCAAACAACAGTCTTCAACCAACAAACCAATTGGTCAAGAACATTCTTGTTATAAACCATCTTTGGCTGGTTTTGTAGGTTTTCAATTAAACTATGGTGAGGAAGGACCTAAATAAGTTATGGAGAGCAAATAAATTCCTTATGCAAATTAGTTTGGAAATTAGACCATGTGATTGGTTGATGCAATTCTCATTAGGGATGACCATCGATGTTTATAAAACATCGATAGATTATGGTTGATGTTCATAGTTTTTACATCGATGGGGGAGAACCAGATGGTTTCCCACCATCAATGTCAAGCTAAAACGAAAAGATTTGTTGTGCTATCTCCTGGGACATGGAATATAGCTCCACCCCCTGAAACATGTGAAGCCCCGCCCCCGTGTTCTGATTGGCCCACGGTCCAGTCAGTCAAATACAATGGATGACCACCTATAGGTAACAACATCGATGGCAAAGGCAACAATAGCCATCACTAACACTCATTCAAAACAATCCATTCCGATTGGTTTATGCACTGTCAGTCAACAGTTTTCTATTTTACTACTTTAGCTGGGACCATCATGTGATAGTCTTCAACCAGCAAGACAATCAGTCGTGAATGTTCTTGTCACCCACCATCTTTGGCTAGTTTTGTAGGTTTTCAATAAGACTAGGGTGAGGAAAGACCTAAGTAAGTTATGGAGAGCAAAGAAAGCCCTTATGCAAATTAGTTTAGAAATTAGACCATCTGATTGGTTGATGCAATACTCATTAGGGATGGCCATCGGCCATCGATGTTTATAAAACATCTATAGGTTATGGTCGATGTTCAATAGTTTTGACATCAATGGGGGAGAACCACATGGTTTCACACCATCAATGTCAAGCTCAAACTACTAGTTTTGTTTTGCTATTTCCTGGGACACTGAGCATAGCTCCACCCACGACACCAGTGAAGCCCCGCCCTCATATTATGATTGGCCCACAGGCCCGTCCATCAAATACAATGGATGACCACCGATATGTAACAACATCAATGGCAAGTCAACAGTTTTCTATTTTACTACTTTTGATGGGACCATCATACAACAGTCTTCGACCATCAAACCAATTGGTCAAGAACATTCTTGTTATCAACCATCTTTGGCTGGTTTTGTAGGTTTTCAATTAGACTATGGTGAGGAAGGACCTAAATAAGTTATGGAGAGCAAATAAATTCCTTATGCAAATTAGTTTGGAAATTAGACCGTGTGATTGGTTGATGCAATTCTCATTAGGGATGACCATCGATGTTTATAAAACATCGATAGATTATGGTCGATGTTCATAGTTTTTACATCGATGGGGGAGAACCAGATGGTTTCCCACCATCAATGTCAAGCTAAAACGAAAAGATTTTTTGTGCTATCTCCTGGGACATGGAATATAGCTCCACCCCCTGAAACATGTGAAGCCCCGCCCCCATGTTCTGATTGGCCCACGGTCCAGTCAGTCAAATACAATGGATGACCACCGATATGTAACAACATCAATGGCAAGTCAACAGTTTTCTATTTTACTACTTTTGATGGGACCATCAAACAACAGTCTTCAACCAACAAACCAATTGGTCAAGAACATTCTTGTTATAAACCATCTTTGGCTGGTTTTGTAGGTTTTCAATTAAACTATGGTGAGGAAGGACATAAATAAGTTATGGAGAGCAAATAGATTCCTTATGCAAATTAGTTTGGAAATTAGACCATGTGATTGGTTGATGCAATTCTCATTAGGGATGGTCATCGATGTTTATAAAACATCGATAGATTATGGTCGATGTTCATAGTTTTTACATCGATGGGGGAGAACCAGATGGTTTCCCACCATCAATGTCAAGCTAAAACGAAAAGATTTGTTGTGCTATCTCCTGGGACATGGAATATAGCTCCACCCCCTGAAACATGTGAAGCCCCGCCCCCGTGTTCTGATTGGCCCACGGTCCAGTCAGTCAAATACAATGGATGACCACCTATAGGTAACAACATCGATGGCAAAGGCAACAGTGGCCATCACTAACACTCATTCAAAACAATACATTCCGATTGGTTTATGCACTGTCAGTCAACAGTTTTCTATTTTACTACTTTAGCTGGGACCATCATGTGATAGTCTTCAACCAGCAAGACAATCAGTCGTGAATGTTCTTGTCACCCACCATCTTTGGCTAGTTTTGTAGGTTTTCAATAAGACTAGGGTGAGGAAAGACCTAAGTAAGTTATGGAGAGCAAAGAAAGCCCTTATGCAAATTAGTTTAGAAATTAGACCATCTGATTGGTTGATGCAATACTCATTAGGGATGGCCATCGGCCATCGATGTTTATAAAACATCTATAGGTTATGGTCGATGTTCAATAGTTTTGACATCGATGGGGGAGAACCAGATGGTTTCACACCATCAATGTCAAGCTCAAACTACTAGTTTTGTTTTGCTATTTCCTGGGACACTGAGCATAGCTCCACCCACGACACCAGTGAAGCCCCGCCCTCATATTCTGATTGGCCCACAGGCCAGTCCATCAAATACAATGGATGACCACCGATATGTAACAACATCAATGGCAAGTCAACAGTTTTCTATTTTACTACTTTTGATGGGACCATCATACAACAGTCTTCGACCAACAAACCAATTGGTCAAGAACATTCTTGTTATCAACCATCTTTGGCTGGTTTTGTAGGTTTTCAATTAGACTATGGTGAGGAAGGACATAAATAAGTTATGGAGAGCAAATAAATTCCTTATGCAAATTAGTTTGGAAATTAGACCATGTGATTGGTTGATGCAATACTCATTAGGGATGACCATTGATGTTTATAAAACATCGATAGATTATGTTCGATGTTCATAGTTTTTACATCGATTGGGGAGAACCAGATGGTTTCCCACCATCAATGTCAAGCTAAAACGAAAAGATTTGTTGTGCTATCTCCTGAAACATGTGAAGCCCCGCCCCCGTGTTCTGATTGGCCCACGGTCCAGTCAGTCAAATACAATGGATGACCACCTATAGGTAACAACATCGATGGCAAAGGCAACAGTGGCCATCACTAACACTCATTTAAAACAATTCATTCCGATTGGTTTATGCACTGTCAGTCAACAGTTTTCTATTTTACTACTTTAGCTGGGACCATCATGTGATAGTCTTCAACCAGCAAGACAATCAGTCGTGAATGTTCTTGTCACCCACCATCTTTGGCTAGTTTTGTAGGTTTTCAATAAGACTAGGGTGAGGAAAGACCTAAGTAAGTTATGGAGAGCAAAGAAAGCCCTTATGCTAATTAGTTTAGAAATTAGACCATCTGATTGGTTGATGCAATACTCATTAGGGATGGCCATCGGCCATCGGCCATCGATGTTTATAAAACATCTATAGGTTATGGTCGATGTTCAATAGTTTTGACATCGATGGGGGAGAACCAGATGGTTTCACACCATCAATGTCAAGCTCAAACTACTAGTTTTGTTTTGCTATTTCCTGGGACACTGAGCATAGCTCCACCCACGACACCAGTGAAGCCCCGCCCCCATATTCTGATTGGCCCACAGGCCATTCCAT
Organism: Crinia signifera; assembly: GCF_055691185.1. Taxonomy (NCBI): domain Eukaryota; kingdom Metazoa; phylum Chordata; class Amphibia; order Anura; family Myobatrachidae; genus Crinia; species Crinia signifera. Next base: position 74,517,568 of record NC_139220.1, on the reverse strand, counting down.
CAAATACAATGGATGACCACCAATATGTAACAACATCAATGGCAAGTCAACAGTTTTCTATTTTACTACTTTTGATGGGACGTCATACAAGTCTTCAACCAACAAACCAATTGGTCATGAACATTCTTGTTATCAACCATCTTTGGCTGGTTTTGTAGGTTTTCAATTAGACTAGGGTGAGGAAAGACCCAAGTAAGTTATGGAGAGCAAATAAAGCCCTTAAGCAAATTAGTTTAGAAATTAGACCATCTGATTGGTTGATGCAATACTCATTAGGGATGACCTTCGGACATCGATGTTTATAAAACATCTATAGGTTATGGTCGATGTTCAATAGTTTTGACATCGATGGGGGAGAACCAGATAGTTTCACACCATCAATGTCAAGCTCAAACTACTAGTTTTGTTTTGCTATTTCCTGGGACACTGAGCATAGCTCCACCCACGACACCAGTGAAGCCCCGCCCTCATATTCTGATTGGCCCACAGGCCAGTCCATCAAATACAATGGATGACCACCGATATGTAACAACATCAATAGCAAGTCAACAGTTTTCTATTTTACTACTTTTGATGGGACCATCATACAACAGTCTTCGACCAACAAACCAATTGGTCAAGAACATTCTTGTTATCAACCATCTTTGGCTGGTTTTGTAGGTTTTCAATTAGACTATGGTGAGGAAGGACCTAAATAAGTTATGGAGAGCAAATAAATTCCTTATGCAAATTAGTTTGGAAATTAGACCGTGTGATTGGTTGATGCAATTCTCATTAGGGATGACCATCGATGTTTATAAAACATCGATAGATTATGGTCGATGTTCATAGTTTTTACATCGATGGGGGAGAACCAGATGGTTTCCCACCATCAATGTCAAGCTAAAACGAAAAGATTTGTTGTGCTATCTCCTGGGACATGGAATATAGCTCCACCCCCTGAAACATGTGAAGCCCCGCCCCCGTGTTCTGATTGGCCCACGGTCCAGTCAGTCAAATACAATGGATGACCACCGATATGTAACAACATCAATGGCAAGTCAACAGTTTTCTATTTTACTACTTTTGATGGGACCATCAAACAACAGTCTTCAACCAACAAACCAATTGGTCAAGAACATTCTTGTTATAAACCATCTTTGGCTGGTTTTGTATGTTTTCAATTAGACTATGGTGAGGAAGGACATAAATAAGTTATGGAGAGCAAATAGATTCCTTATGCAAATTAGTTTGGAAATTAGACCATGTGATTGGTTGATGCAATTCTCATTAGGGATGGTCATCGATGTTTATAAAACATCGATAGATTATGGTCGATGTTCATAGTTTTTACATCGATGGGGGAGAACCAGATGGTTTCCCACCATCAATGTCAAGCTAAAACGAAAAGATTTGTTGTGCTATTTCCTGGGACATGGAATATAGCTCCACCCCCTGAAACATGTGAAGCCCCGCCCCCATGTTCTGATTGGCCCACGGTCCAGTCAGTCAAATACAATGGATGACCACCTATAGGTAACAACATCGATGGCAAAGGCAACAGTGGCCATCCCTAACACTCATTCAAAACAATACATTCCGATTGGTTTATGCACTGTCAGTCAACAGTTTTCTATTTTACTACTTTAGCTGGGACCATCATGTGATAGTCTTCAACCAGCAAGACAATCAGTCATGAATGTTCTTGTCACCCACCATCTTTGGCTAGTTTTGTAGGTTTTCAATAAGACTAGGGTGAGGAAAGACCTAAGTAAGTTATGGAGAGCAAAGAAAGCCCTTATGCAAATTAGTTTAGAAATTAGACCATCTGATTGGTTGATGCAATACTCATTAGGGATGGCCATCGGCCATCGATGTTTATAAAACATCTATAGGTTATGGTCGATGTTCAATAGTTTTGACATCGATGGGGGAGAACCAGATGGTTTCACACCATCAATGTCAAGCTCAAACTACTAGTTTTGTTATTTCCTGGGACACTGAGCATAGCTCCACCCACGACACCAGTGAAGCCCCGCCCTCATATTCTGATTGGCCCACAGGCCAGTCCATCAAATACAATGGATGACCACCGATATGTAACAACATCAATGGCAAGTCAACAGTTTTCTATTTTACTACTTTTGATGGGACCATCATACAACAGTCTTCGACCAACAAACCAATTGGTCAAGAACATTCTTGTTATCAACCATCTTTGGCTGGTTTTGTAGGTTTTCAATTAGACTATGGTGAGGAAGGACATAAATAAGTTATGGAGAGCAAATAAATTCCTTATGCAAATTAGTTTGGAAATTAGACCGTGTGATTGGTTGATGCAATTCTCATTAGGGATGACCATTGATGTTTATAAAACATCGATAGATTATGGTCGATGTTCATAGTTTTTACATCGATGGGGGAGAACCAGATGGTTTCCCACCATCAATGTCAAGCTAAAACGAAAAGATTTGTTGTGCTATCTCCTGGGACATGGAATATAGCTCCACCCCCTGAAACATGTAAAGCCCCGCCCCCGTGTTCTGATTGGCCCACGGTCCAGTCAGTCAAATACAATGGATGACCACCTATAGGTAACAACATCGATGGCAAAGGCAACAGTGGCCATCACTAACACTCATTTAAAACAATTCATTCCGATTGGTTTATGCACTGTCAGTCAACAGTTTTCTATTTTACTACTTTAGCTGGGACCATCATGTGATAGTCTTCAACCAGCAAGACAATCAGTCGTGAATGTTCTTGTCACCCACCATCTTTGGCTAGTTTTGTAGGTTTTCAATAAGATTAGGGTGAGGAAAGACCTAAGTAAGTTATGGAGAGCAAAGAAAGCCCTTATGCTAATTAGTTTAGAAATTAGACCATCTGATTGGTTGATGCAATACTCATTAGGGATGGCCATCGGCCATCGATGTTTATAAAACATCTATAGGTTATGGTCGATGTTCAATAGTTTTGACATCGATGGGGGAGAACCAGATGGTTTCACACCATCAATGTCAAGCTCAAACTACTAGTTTTGTTTTGCTATTTCCTGGGACACTGAGCATAGCTCCACCCACGACACCAGTGAAGCCCCGCCCCCATATTCTGATTGGCCCACAGGCCAGTCCATCAAATACAATGGATGACCACCAATATGTAACAACATCAATGGCAAGTCAACAGTTTTCTATTTTACTACTTTTGATGGGACCGTCATACAAGTCTTCAACCAACAAACCAATTGGTCATGAACATTCTTGTTATCAACCATCTTTGGCTGGTTTTGTAGGTTTTCAATTAGACTAGGGTGAGGAAAGACCCAAGTAAGTTATGGAGAGCAAATAAAGCCCTTAAGCAAATTAGTTTAGAAATTAGACCATCTGATTGGTTGATGCAATACTCATTAGAGATGACCTTCGGACATCGATGTTTATAAAACATCTATAGGTTATGGTCGATGTTCAATAGTTTTGACATCGATGGGGGAGAACCAGATGGTTTCACACCATCAATGTCAAGCTCAAACTACTAGTTTTGTTTTGCTATTTCCTGGGACACTGAGCATAGCTCCACCCACGACACCAGTGAAGCCCCGCCCTCATATTCTGATTGGCCCACAGGCCAGTCCATCAAATACAATGGATGACCACCGATATGTAACAACATCAATAGCAAGTCAACAGTTTTCTATTTTACTACTTTTGATGGGACCATCATACAACAGTCTTCGACCAACAAACCAATTGGTCAAGAACATTCTTGTTATCAACCATCTTTGGCTGGTTTTGTAGGTTTTCAATTAGACTATGGTGAGGAAGGACCTAAATAAGTTATGGAGAGCAAATAAATTCCTTATGCAAATTAGTGTGGAAATAAGACCGTGTGATTGGTTGATGCAATTCTCATTAGGGATGACCATCGATGTTTATAAAACATCGATAGATTATGGTCGATGTTCATAGTTTTTACATCGATGGGGGAGAACCAGATGGTTTCCCACCATCAATGTCAAGCTAAAACGAAAAGATTTGTTGTGCTATCTCCTGGGACATGGAATATAGCTCCACCCCCTGAAACATGTGAAGCCCCGCCCCCGTGTTCTGATTGGCCCACGGTCCAGTCAGTCAAATACAATGGATGACCACCTATAGGTAACAACATCGATGGCAAAGGCAACAGTGGCCATCACTAACACTCATTTAAAACAATACATTCCGATTGGTTTATGCACTGTCAGTCAACAGTTTTCTATTTTACTACTTTAGCTGGGACCATCATGTGATAGTCTTCAACCAGCAAGACAATCAGTCATGAATGTTCTTGTCACCCACCATCTTTGGCTAGTTTTGTAGGTTTTCAATAAGACTAGGGTGAGGAAAGACCTAAGTAAGTTATGGAGAGCAAAGAAAGCCCTTATGCTAATTAGTTTAGAAATTAGACCATCTGATTGGTTGATGCAATACTCATTAGGGATGGCCATCGGCCATCGATGTTTATAAAACATCTATAGGTTATGGTCGATGTTCAATAGTTTTGACATCGATGGGGGAGAACCAGATGGTTTCACACCATCAATGTCAAGCTCAAACTACTAGTTTTGTTTTGCTATTTCCTGGGACACTGAGCATAGCTCCACCCACGACACCAGTGAAGCCCCGCCCCCATATTCTGATTGGCCCACAGGCCAGTCCATCAAATACAATGGATGACCACCAATATGTAACAACATCAATGGCAAGCCAACAGTTTTCTATTTTACTACTTTTGATGGGACCATCATACAAGTCTTCAACCAACAAACCAATTGGTCACGAACATTCTTGTTATCAACCATCTTTGGCTGGTTTTGTAGGTTTTCAATTAGACTAGGGTGAGGAAAGACCCAAGTAAGTTATGGAGAGCAAATAAAGCCCTTAAGCAAATTAGTTTAGAAATTAGACCATCTGATTGGTTGATGCAATACTCATTAGGGATGTTCTTCGGCCATCGATGTTTATAAAACATCTATAGGTTATGGTCGATGTTCAATAGTTTTGACATCGATGGGGGAGAACCAGATGGTTTCACACCATCAATGTCAAGCTCAAACTACTAGTTTTGTTTTGCTATTTCCTGGGACACTGAGCATAGCTCCACCCACGACACCAGTGAAGCCCCGCCCCCATATTCTGATTGGCCCACAGGACAGTCCATCAAATACAATGGATGACCACCGATAAGAAACAACATCAATGGCAAGTCAACAGTTTTCTATTTTACTACTTTTGATGGGACCATCATACAACAGTCTTCATCCAACAAACCAATTGGTCAATAACATTCTTGTTATCAACCATCTTTGGCTGGTTTTGTAGGTTTTCAATTAGACTATGGTGAGGAAGGACCTAAATAAGTTATGGAGAGCAAATAAATTCCTTATGCAAATTAGTTTGGAAATTAGACCATGTGATTGGTTGATGCATTTCTCATTAGGGATGACCATCGATGTTTATAAAACATCGATAGATTATGGTCGATGTTCATAGTTTTTACATCGATGGGGGAGAACCAGATGGTTTCCCACCATCAATGTCAAGCTAAAACGAAAAGATTTGTTGTGCTATCTCCTGGGACATGGAATATAGCTTCACCCCCTGAAACATGTAAAGCCCCGCCCCCGTGTTCTGATTGGCCCACGGTCCAGTCAGTCAAATACAATGGATGACCACCTATAGGTAACAACATCGATGGCAAAGGCAACAGTGGCCATCACTAACACTCATTTAAAACAATTCATTCCGATTGGTTTATGCACTGTCAGTCAACAGTTTTCTATTTTACTACTTTAGCTGGGACCATCATGTGATAGTCTTCAACCAGCAAGACAATCAGTCGTGAATGTTCTTGTCACCCACCATCTTTGGCTAGTTTTGTAGGTTTTCAATAAGACTAGGGTGAGGAAAGACCTAAGTAAGTTATGGAGAGCAAAGAAAGCCCTTATGCTAATTAGTTTAGAAATTAGACCATCTGATTGGTTGATGCAATACTCATTAGGGATGGCCATCGGCCATCGATGTTTATAAAACATCTATAGGTTATGGTCGATGTTCAATAGTTTTGACATCGATGGGGGAGAACCAGATGGTTTCACACCATCAATGTCAAGCTCAAACTACTAGTTTTGTTTTGCTATTTCCTGGGACACTGAGCATAGCTCCACCCACGACACCAGTGAAGCCCCGCCCCCATATTCTGATTGGCCCACAGGCCAGTCCATCAAATACAATGGATGACCACCAATATGTAACAACATCAATGGCAAGTCAACAGTTTTCTATTTTACTACTTTTGATGGGACCGTCATACAAGTCTTCAACCAACAAACCAATTGGTCATGAACATTCTTGTTATCAACCATCTTTGGCTGGTTTTGTAGGTTTTCAATTAGACTAGGGTGAGGAAAGACCCAAGTAAGTTATGGAGAGCAAATAAAGCCCTTAAGCAAATTAGTTTAGAAATTAGACCATCTGATTGGTTGATGCAATACTCATTAGAGATGACCTTCGGACATCGATGTTTATAAAACATCTATAGGTTATGGTCGATGTTCAATAGTTTTGACATCGATGGGGGAGAACCAGATGGTTTCACACCATCAATGTCAAGCTCAAACTACTAGTTTTGTTTTGCTATTTCCTGGGACACTGAGCATAGCTCCACCCAAGACACCAGTGAAGCCCCGCCCTCATATTCTGATTGGCCCACAGGCCAGTCCATCAAATACAATGGATGACCACCGATATGTAACAACATCAATAGCAAGTCAACAGTTTTCTATTTTACTACTTTTGATGGGACCATCATACAACAGTCTTCATCCAACAAACCAATTGGTCAATAACATTCTTGTTATCAACCATCTTTGGCTGGTTTTGTAGGTTTTCAATTAGACTATGGTGAGGAAGGACCTAAATAAGTTATGGAGAGCAAATAAATTCCTTATGCAAATTAGTTTGGAAATTAGACCATGTGATTGGTTGATGCATTTCTCATTAGGGATGACCATCGATGTTTATAAAACATCGATAGATTATGGTCGATGTTCATAGTTTTTACATCGATGGGGGAGAACCAGATGGTTTCCCACCATCAATGTCAAGCTAAAACGAAAAGATTTGTTGTGCTATCTCCTGGGACATGGAATATAGCTTCACCCCCTGAAACATGTAAAGCCCCGCCCCCGTGTTCTGATTGGCCCACGGTCCAGTCAGTCAAATACAATGGATGACCACCTATAGGTAACAACATCGATGGCAAAGGCAACAGTGGCCATCACTAACACTCATTTAAAACAATTCATTCCGATTGGTTTATGCACTGTCAGTCAACAGTTTTCTATTTTACTACTTTAGCTGGGACCATCATGTGATAGTCTTCAACCAGCAAGACAATCAGTCGTGAATGTTCTTGTCACCCACCATCTTTGGCTAGTTTTGTAGGTTTTCAATAAGACTAGGGTGAGGAAAGACCTAAGTAAGTTATGGAGAGCAAAGAAAGCCCTTATGCTAATTAGTTTAGAAATTAGACCATCTGATTGGTTGATGCAATACTCATTAGGGATGGCCATCGGCCATCGATGTTTATAAAACATCTATAGGTTATGGTCGATGTTCAATAGTTTTGACATCGATGGGGGAGAACCAGATGGTTTCACACCATCAATGTCAAGCTCAAACTACTAGTTTTGTTTTGCTATTTCCTGGGACACTGAGCATAGCTCCACCCACGACACCAGTGAAGCCCCGCCCCCATATTCTGATTGGCCCACAGGCCAGTCCATCAAATACAATGGATGACCACCAATATGTAACAACATCAATGGCAAGTCAACAGTTTTCTATTTTACTACTTTTGATGGGACCGTCATACAAGTCTTCAACCAACAAACCAATTGGTCATGAACATTCTTGTTATCAACCATCTTTGGCTGGTTTTGTAGGTTTTCAATTAGACTAGGGTGAGGAAAGACCCAAGTAAGTTATGGAGAGCAAATAAAGCCCTTAAGCAAATTAGTTTAGAAATTAGACCATCTGATTGGTTGATGCAATACTCATTAGAGATGACCTTCGGACATCGATGTTTATAAAACATCTATAGGTTATGGTCGATGTTCAATAGTTTTGACATCGATGGGGGAGAACCAGATGGTTTCACACCATCAATGTCAAGCTCAAACTACTAGTTTTGTTTTGCTATTTCCTGGGACACTGAGCATAGCTCCACCCAAGACACCAGTGAAGCCCCGCCCTCATATTCTGATTGGCCCACAGGCCAGTCCATCAAATACAATGGATGACCACCGATATGTAACAACATCAATAGCAAGTCAACAGTTTTCTATTTTACTACTTTTGATGGGACCATCATACAACAGTCTTCGACCAACAAACCAATTGGTCAAGAACATTCTTGTTATCAACCATCTTTGGCTGGTTTTGTAGGTTTTCAATTAGACTAGGGTGAGGAAAGACCCAAGTAAGTTATGGAGAGCAAATAAAGCCCTTAAGCAAATTAGTTTAGAAATTAGACCATCTGATTGGTTGATGCAATACTCATTAGAGATGACCTTCGGACATCGATGTTTATAAAACATCTATAGGTTATGGTCGATGTTCAATAGTTTTGACATCGATGGGGGAGAACCAGATGGTTTCACACCATCAATGTCAAGCTCAAACTACTAGTTTTGTTTTGCTATTTCCTGGGACACTGAGCATAGCTCCACCCAAGACACCAGTGAAGCCCCGCCCTCATATTCTGATTGGCCCACAGGCCAGTCCATCAAATACAATGGATGACCACCGATATGTAACAACATCAATAGCAAGTCAACAGTTTTCTATTTTACTACTTTTGATGGGACCATCATACAACAGTCTTCGACCAACAAACCAATTGGTCAAGAACATTCTTGTTATCAACCATCTTTGGCTGGTTTTGTAGGTTTTCAATTAGACTAGGGTGAGGAAAGACCCAAGTAAGTTATGGAGAGCAAATAAAGCCCTTAAGCAAATTAGTTTAGAAATTAGACCATCTGATTGGTTGATGCAATACTCATTAGGGATGACCTTCGGCCATCGATGTTTATAAAACATCTATAGGTTATGGTCGATGTTCAATAGTTTTGACATCGATGGGGGAGAACCAGATGGTTTCACACCATCAATGTCAAGCTCAAACTACTAGTTTTGTTTTGCTATTTCCTGGGACACTGAGCATAGCTCCACCCACGACACCAGTGAAGCCCCGCCCCCATATTCTGATTGGCCCACAGGCCAGTCCATCAAATACAATGGATGACCACCGATATGTAACAACATCAATGGCAAGTCAACAGTTTTCTATTTTACTACTTTTGATGGGACCATCATACAACAGTCTTCAACCAACAAACCATATGGTCAAGAACATTCTTGTTATCAACCATCTTTGGCTGGTTTTGTAGGTTTTCAATTAGACTATGGTGAGGAAGGACCTAAATAAGTTATGGAGAGCAAATAAATTCCTTATGCAAATTAGTTTGGAAATTAGACCATGTGATTGGTTGATGCAATTCTCATAAGGGATGACCATCGATGTTTATAAAACATCGATAGATTATGGTCGATGTTCATAGTTTTTACATCGATGGGGGAGAACCAGATGGTTTCCCACCATCAATGTCAAGCTAAAACGAAAAGATTTGTTGTGCTATCTCCTGGGACATGGAATATAGCTCCACCCCCTGAAACATGTGAAGCCCCGCCCCCGTGTTCTGATTGGCCCACGGTCCAGTCAGTCAAATACAATGGATGACCACCTATAGGTAACAACATTGATGGCAAAGGCAACAATGGCCATCACTAACACTCATTCAAAACAATCCATTCCGATTGGTTTATGCACTGTCAGTCAACAGTTTTCTATTTTACTACTTTAGCTGGGACCATCATGTGATAGTCTTCAACCAGCAAGACAATCAGTCGTGAATGTTCTTGTCACCCACCATCTTTGGCTAGTTTTGTAGGTTTTCAATAAGACTAGGGTGAGGAAAGACCTAAGTAAGTTATGGAGAGCAAAGAAAGCCCTTATGCAAATTAGTTTAGAAATTAGACCATCTGATTGGTTGATGCAATACTCATTAGGGATGGCCATCGGCCATCGATGTTTATAAAACATCTATAGGTTATGGTCGATGTTCAATAGTTTTGACATCGATGGGGGAGAACCAGATGGTTTCACACCATCAATGTCAAGCTCAAACTACTAGTTTTGTTTTGCTATTTCCTGGGACACTGAGCATAGCTCCACCCACAACACCAGTGAAGCCCCGCCCCCATATTCTGATTGGCCCACAGGCCAGTCCATCAAATACAATGGATGACCACCGATATGTAACAACATCAATGGCAAGTCAACAGTTTTCTATTTTACTACTTTTGATGGGACCATCATACAACAGTCTTCAACCAACAAACCAATTGGTCAAGAACATTCTTGTTATCAACCATCTTTGGCTGGTTTTCAATTAGACTATGGTGAGGAAGGACATAAATAAGTTATGGAGAGCAAATAAATTCCTTATGCAAATTAGTTTGGAAATTAGACCATGTGATTGGTTGATGCAATTCTCATTAGGGATGGCCATCGATGTTTATAAAACATCGATAGATTATGGTCGATGTTCATAGTTTTTACATCGATGGGGGAGAACCAGATGGTTTCCCACCATCAATGTCAAGCTAAAACGAAAAGATTTGTTGTGCTATCTCCGGGGACATGGACTATAGCTCCACCCCCTGAAACATGTGAAGCCCCGCCCCCATGTTCTGATTGGCCCACGGTCCAGTCAGTCAAATACAATGGATGACCACCTATAGGTAACAACATCGATGGCAAAGGCAACAATGGCCATCACTAACACTCATTCAAAACAATCCATTCCGATTGATTTATGCACTGTCAGTCAACAGTTTTCTATTTTACTACTTTAGCTGGGACCATCATGTGATAGTCTTCAACCAGCAAGACAGTCAGTCGTGGATGTTCTTGTCACCCACCATCTTTGGCTATTTTTGTAGGTTTTCAATAAGACTAGGGTGAGGAAAGACCTAAGTAAGTTATGGAGAGCAAAGAAAGCCCTTATGCAAATTAGTTTAGAAATTAGACCATCTGATTGGTTGATGCAATACTCATTAGGGATGGCCATCGACCATCGATGTTTATAAAACATCTATAGGTTATGGTCGATGTTCAAAAGTTTTGACATCGATGGGGGAGAACCAGATGGTTTCACACCATCAATGTCAAGCTCAAACTACTAGTTTTGTTTTGCTATTTCCTGGAACACTGAGCATAGCTCCACCCACGACACCAGTGAAGCCCCGCCCCCATATTCTGCTTGGCCCACAGGCCAGTCCATCAAATACAATGGATGACCACCGATATGTAACAACATCAATGACAAGTCAACAGTTTTCTATTTTACTACTTTTGATGGGACCATCATACAACAGTCTTCAACCAACAAACCAATTGGTCAAGAACATTCTTGTTATCAACCATCTTTGTCTGGTTTTGTAGGTTTTCAATTAGACTATGGTGAGGAAGGACATAAATAAGTTATGGAGAGCAAATAAATTCCTTATGCAAATTAGTTTGGAAATTAGACCATGTGATTGGTTGATGCAATTTCCATTAGGGATGGCCATCGATGTTTATAAAACATCGATAGATTATGGTCGATGTTCATAGTTTTTACATCGATGGGGGAGAACCAGATGGTTTCCCACCATCAATGTCAAGCTAAAACGAAAAGATTTGTTGTGCTATCTCCTGGGACATGGACTATAGCCCCGCCCCCATGTTCTGATTGGCCCACGGTCCAGTCAGTCAAATACAATGGATGACCACCTATAGGTAACAACATCGATGGCAAAGGCAACAATGGCCATCACTAACACTCATTCAAAACAATCCATTCCGATTGGTTTATGCACTGTCAGTCAACAGTTTTCTATTTTACTACTTTAGCTGGGACCATCATGTGATAGTCTTCAACCAGCAAGACAATCAGTCGTGAATGTTCTTGTCACCCACCATCTTTGGCTAGTTTTGTAGGTTTTCAATAAGACTAGGGTGAGGAAAGACCTAAGTAAGTTATGGAGAGCAAATAAAGCCCTTATGCAAATTAGTTTAGAAATTAGACCATCTGATTGGTTGATGCAATACTCATTAGGGATGGCCATCGGCCATCGATGTTTATAAAACATCTGTAGGTTATGGTCGATGTTCAATAGTTTTGACATCGATGGGGGAGAACCAGATGGTTTCACACCATAAATGTCAAGCTCAAACTACTAGTTTTGTTTTCTTTTTCCTGGGACACTGAGCATAGCTCCACCCACGACACCAGTGAAGCCCCGCCCCATATTCTGATTGGCCCACAGGCCAGTCCATCAAATACAATGGATGACCACCGATATGTAACAACATCAATGGCAAGTCAACAGTTTTCTATTTTACTACTTTTGATGGGACCATCATACAACAGTCTTCAACCAACAAACCAATTGGTCAAGAACATTCTTGCTATCAACCATCTTTGGCTGGTTTTGTAGGTTTTCAATTAGACTATGGTGAGGAAGGACATAAATAAGTTATGGAGAGCAAATAAATTCCTTATGCAAATTAGTTTGGAAATTAGACCATGTGATTGGTTGATGCAATTCTCATTAGGGATGGCCATCGATGTTTATAAAACATCGATATATTATGGTCGATGTTCATAGTTTTTACATCGATGGGGGAGAACCAGATGGTTTCCCACCATCAATGTCAAGCTAAAATGAAAAGATTTGTTGTGCTATCTCCTGGGACATGGAATATAGCTCCACCCCCTGAAACATGTGAAGCCCCGCCCCCGTGTTCTGATTGGCCCACGTTCCAGTCAGTCAAATACAATGGATGACCACCTATAGGTAACAACATCGATGGCAAAGGCAACACTGGCCATCACTAACACTCATTCAAAACAATCCATTCCGATTGGTTTATGCACTGTCAGTCAACAGTTTTCTATTTTACTACCTTAGCTGAGACCATCATGTGATAGTCTTCAACCAGCAAGACAATCAGTCGTTAATGTTCTTGTCACCCACCATCTTTGGCTAGTTTTGTAGGTTTTCAATAAGACTAGGGTGAGGAAAGACCTAAGTAAGTTATGGAGAGCAAAGAAAGCCCTTATGCAAATTAGTTTAGAAATTAGACCATCTGATTGGTTGATGCAATACTCATTAGGGATGGCCATCGGCCATCGATGTTTATAAAACATCTATAGGTTATGGTCGATGTTCAAAAGTTTTGACATCGATGGGGGAGAACCAGATGGTTTCACACCATCAATGTCAAGCTCAAACTACTAGTTTTGTTTTGCTATTTCCTGGGACACTGAGCATAGCTCCACCCACGACGCCCCGCCCCCATATCCTGATTGGCCCACAGGCCAGTCCATCAAATACAATGGATGACCACCGATATGTAACAACATCAATGGCAAGTCAACAGTTTTCTATTTTACTACTTTTGATGGGACCATCATACAACAGTCTTCAACCAACAAACCAATTGGTCAAGAACATTCTTGTTATCAACCATCTTTGGCTGGTTTTGTAGGTTTTCAATTAGACTATGGTGAGGAAGGACCTAAATAAGTTATGGAGAGCAAATAAATTCCTTATGCAAATTAGTTTGGAAATTAGACCATGTGATTGGTTGATGCAATACTCATTAGGGATGACAATCGATGTTTATAAAACATCGATAGATTATGGTCGATGTTCATAGTTTTTACATCGATGGGGGAGAACCAGATGGTTTCGGACCATCATTGTCAAGCTAAAATGAAAAGATTTGTTGTGCTATCTCCTGGGACATGGAATATAGCTCCACCCCCTGAAACATTTGAAGCCCCGCCCCCGTGTTCTGATTGGCCCACGGTCCAGTCAGTCAAATACAATGGATGACCGCCTATACGTAACAACATCGATGGCAAAGGCAACAATGGCCATCACTAACACTCATTCAAAACAATCCATTCCGATTGGTTTATGCACTGTCAGTCAATAGTTTTCTATTTTACTACTTTAGCTGGGACCATCATGTGATAGTCTTCAACCAGCAAGACAATCAGTCGTGAAAGTTCTTGTCACCCACCATCTTTGGCTAGTTTTGTAGGTTTTCAATAAGACAAGGGTGAGGAAAGACCTAAGTAAGTTATGGAGAGCAAAGAAAGCCCTTATGCAAATTAGTTTAGAAATTAGACCATCTGATTGGTTGATGCAATACTCATTAGGGATGGCCATCGGCCATCAATGTTTATAAAACATCTATAGGTTATGGTCGATGTTCAATAGTTTTGACATCGATGGGGGAGAACCAGATGGTTTCACACCATCAATGTCAAGCTCAAACTACTAGTTTTGTTTTGCTATTTCCTGGCACACTGAGCATAGCTCCACCCACGACACCAGTGAAGCCCCGCCCCCATATTCTGATTGGCCCACAGGCCAGTCCATCAAATACAATGGATGACCACCGATATGTAACAACATCAATGGCAAGTCAACAGTTTTCTATTTTACTACTTTTGATGGGACCATCATACAACAGTCTTCAACCAACAAACCAATTGGTCAAGAACATTCTTGTTATCAACCATCTTTGGCTGGTTTTGTAGGTTTTCAATTAGACTATGGTGAGGAAGGACCTAAATAAGTTATGGAGAGCAAATAAATTCCTTATGCAAATTAGTTTGGAAATTAGACCATGTGATTGGTTGATGCAATACTCATTAGGTATGACCATCGATGTTTATAAAACATCGATAGATTATGGTCGATGTTCATAGTTTTTACATCGATGGGGGAGAACCAGATGGTTTCCCACCATCAATGTCAAGCTAAAACGAAAAGATTTGTTGTGCTATCTCCTGGGACATGGAATATAGCCCCGCCCCCGTGTTCTGATTGGCCCACGGTCCAGTCAGTCAAATACAATGGATGACCACCTATAGGTAACAACATCGATGGCAAAGGCAACAATGGCCATCACTAACACTCATTCAAAACAATCCATTCCAATTGGTTTATGCACTGTCAGTCAACAGTTTTCTATTTTACTACTTTAGCTGGGACCATCATGTGATAGTCTTCAACCAGCAAGACAATCAGTCGTGAATGTTCTTGTCACCCACCATCTTTGGCTAGTTTTGTAGGTTTTCAATAAGACTAGGGTGAGGAAAGACCTACGTAAGTTATGGAGAGCAAAGAAAGCCCTTATGCAAATTAGTTTAGAAATTAGACCATCTGATTGGTTGATGCAATACTCATTAGGGATGGCCATCGGCCATCGATGTTTATAAAACATCTATAGGTTATGGTCGATGTTCAATAGTTTTGACATCGATGGGGGAGAACCAGATGGTTTCACACCATCAATGTCAAGCTCAAACTACTAGTTTTGTTTTGCTATTTCCTGGAACACTGAGCATAGCTCCACCCACGACACCAGTGAAGCCCCGCCCCCATATTCTGATTGGCCCACAGGCCAGTCCATCAAATACAATGGATGACTACCGATATGTAACAACATCAATGGCAAGTCAACAGTTTTCTATTTTACTACTTTTGATGGGACCATCATACAACAGTCTTCAACCAACAAACCAATTGGTCAAGAACATTCTTGTTATCAACCATCTTTGGCTGGCTTTGTAGGTTTTCAATTAGACTATGGGGAGGAAGGACCTAAATAAGTTATGGAGAGCAAATAAATTCCTTATGCAAATTAGTTTGGAAATTAGACCATGTGATTGGTTGATGCAATTCTCATTTGGAATGACCATCGATGTTTATAAAACATCGATAGATTATGGTCGATGTTCATAGTTTTTACATCGATGGGGGAGAACCAGATGGTTTCCCACCATCAATTTCAAGCTAAAACGAAAAGATTTGTTGTGCTATCTCCTGGACATGGAATATAGCTCCACCCCCTGAAACATGTGAAGCCCCGACCCCGTGTTCTGATTGGCCCACGGTCCAGTCAGTCAAATACAATGGATGACCACCTATAGGTAACAACATCGATGGCAAAGGCAACAATGGCCATCACTAACACTCATTCAAAACAATCCATTCCGATTGGTTTATGCACTGTCAATCAACAGTTTTCTATTTTTCTACTTTAGCTGGGACCATCATGTGATAGTCTTCAACCAGCAAGACAATCAGTCATGAATGTTATTGTCACCCACCATCTTTGGCTAGTTTTGTAGGTTTTCAATAAGACTAGGGTGAGGAAAGACCTAAGTAAGTTATGGAGAGCAAATAAAGCCCTTATGCAAATTAGTTTAGAAATTAGACCATCTGATTGGTTGATGCAATACTCATTAGGGATGGCCATCGGCCATCGATGTTTATAAAACATCTATAGGTTATGGTCGATGTTCAATAGTTTTGACATCGATGGGGGAGAACCAGATGGTTTCACACCATCAATGTCAAGCTCAAACTACTAGTTTTGTTTTGCTATTTCCTGGGACACTGAGCATAGCTCCACCCACGACACCAGTGAAGCCCCGCCCCCATATTCTGATTGGCCCACAGGACAGTCCATCAAATACAATGGATGACCACCGATATGAAACAACATCAATGGCAAGTCAACAGTTTTCTATTTTACTACTTTTGATGTGACCATCATACAACAGTCTTCATCCAACAAACCAATTGGTCAAGAACATTCTTGTTATCAACCATCTTTAGCTGGTTTTGTAGGTTTTCAATTAGACTATGGTGAGGAAGGACCTAAATAAGTTATGTAGAGCAAATAAATTCCTTATGCAAATTAGTTTGGAAATTAGACCATGTGAATGGTTGATGCAATTCTCATTAGGGATGACCATCGATGTTTATAAAACATCGATAGATTATGGTCGATGTTCATAGTTCTTACATCAATGGGGGAGAACCAGATGGTTTCCCACCATCAATGTCAAGCTAAAACGAAAAGATTTGTTGTGCTATCTCCTGGGACATGGAATATAGCTCCACCCCCTGAAACATGTGAAGCCCCGCCCCCGTGTTCTGATTGGCCCACGGTCCAGTCAGTCAAATACAATGGATGACCACCTATAGGTAACAACATCGATGGCAAAGGTAACAATGGCCATCACTAACACTCATTCAAAACAATCCATTCCGATTGGTTTATGCACTGTCAGTCAACAGTTTTCTATTTTACTACTTTAGCTGGGACCATCATGTGATAGTCTTCAACCAGCAAGACAATCAGTCGTTAATGTTATTGTCACCCACCATCTTTGGCTAGTTTTGTAGGTTTTCAATAAGACTAGGGTGAGGAAAGACCTAAGTAAGTTATGGAGAGCAAAGAAAGCCCTTATGCTAATTAGTTTAGAAATTAGACCATCTGATTGGTTGATGCAATACTCATTAGGGATGGCCATCGGCCATCGATGTTTATAAAACATCTATAGGTTATGGTCGATGTTCAATAGTTTTGACATCGATGGGGGAGAACCAGATGGTTTCACACCATCAATGTCAAGCTCAAACTACTAGTTTTGTTTTGCTATTTCCTGGGACACTGAGCATAGCTCCACCCACAACACCAGTGAAGCCCCGCCCCCATATTCTGATTGGCCCACAGGCCAGTCCATCAAATACAATGGATGACCACCGATATGTTACAACATCAATGGCAAGTCAACAGTTTTCTATTTTACTACTTTTGATGGGACCATCATACAAGTCTTCAACCAACAAACCAATTGGTCAAGAACACTCTTGTTATCAACCATCTTTGGCTGGTTTTGTAGGTTTTCAATTAGACTATGGTGAGGAAGGACCGAAATAAGTTATGGAGAGCAAATAAATTCCTTATGCAAATTAGTTTGGAAATTAGACCATGTGATTGGTTGATGCATTTCTCATTAGGGATGATCATCGATGTTTATAAAACATCGATAGATTATGGTCGATGTTCATAGTTTTTACATCGATGGGGGAGAACCAGATGGTTTCCCACCATCAATGTCAAGCTAAAACGAAAAGATTTGTTGTGCTATCTCCTGGGACATGGAATATAGCTCCACCCCCTGAAACATGTGAAGCCCCGCCCCCGTGTTCTGATTGGCCCATTGTCCAGTCAGTCAAATACAATGGATGACCACCTATAGGTAACAACATCAATGGCAAAGGCAACAATGGCCATCACTAACACTCATTCAAAACAATCCATTCCGATTGGTTTATGCACTGTCAGTCAACAGTTTTCTATTTTACTACTTTAGCTGGGACCATCATGTGATAGTCTTCAACCAGCAAGACAATCAGTCGTGAATGTTCTTGTCACCCACCATCTTTGGCTAGTTTTGTAGGTTTTCAATAAGACTAGGGTGAGGAAAGACCTAAGTAAGTTATGGAGAGCAAAGAAAGCCCTTATGCAAATTAGTTTAGAAATTAGACCATCTGATTGGTTGATGCAATACTCATTAGGGATGGCCATCGGCCATCGATGTTTATAAAACATCTATAGGTTATGGTCGATGTTCAATAGTTTTGACATCGATGGGGGAGAACCAGATGGTTTCACACCATCAATGTCAAGCTCAAACTACTAGTTTTGTTTTGCTATTTCCTGGGACACTGAGCATAGCTCCACCCACGACACCAGTGAAGCCCTGCCCCATATTGTGATTGGCCCACAGGCCAGTCCATCAAATACAATAGATGACCACTGATATGTAACAACATCAATGGCAAGTCAACAGTTTTCTATTTTACTACTTTTGATGGGACCATCATACAACAGTCTTCAACCAACAAACCAATTGGTTAAGAACATTCTTGTTATCAACCATCTTTGGCTGGTTTTGTAGGTTTTCAATTAGACTATGATGAGGAAGGACCTAAATAAGTTATGGAGAGCAAATAAATTCCTTATGCAAATTAGTTTGGAAATTAGACCATGTGATTGGTTGATGCAAAACTCATTAGGGATGACCATCGATGTTTATAAAACATCTATAGGTTATGGTCGATGTTCATAGTTTTTACATCGATGGGGGAGAACCAGATGGTTTCCCACCATCAATGTCAAGCTAAAACGAAAAGATTTGTTGTGCTATCTCCTGGGACATGGAATATAGCTCCACCCCCTGAAACATGTGAAGCCCCGCCCCCGTGTTCTGATTGGCCCACGGTCCAGTCAGTCAAATACAATGGATGACCACCTATAGGTAACAACATCGATGGCAAAGGCAACAATGGCCATCACTAACACTCATTCAAAACAATCCATTCCGATTGGTTTATGCACTGTCAGTCAACAGTTTTCTATTTTACTACTTTAGCTGGGACCATTATGTGATAGTCTTCAACCAGCAAGACAATCAGTCATGAATGTTCTTGTCACCCACCATCTTTGGCTAGTTGTGTAGGTTTTCAATAAGACTAGGGTGAGGAAAGACCTAAGTAAGTTATGGAGAGCAAATAAAGCCCTTATGCAAATTAGTTTAGAAATTAGACCATCTGATTGGTTGATGCAATACTCATTAGGGATGGCCATCGGCCATCGATGTTTATAAAACATCTATAGGTTATGGTCGATGTTCAATAGTTTTGACATCGATGGGGGAGAACCAGATGGTTTCACACCATCAATGTCAAGCTCAAACTACTAGTTTTGTTTTGCTATTTCCTGGGACACTGAGCATAGCTCCACCCACGACACCAGTGAAGCCCCGCCCCCATATTCTGATTGGCCCACAGGCCAGTCCATCAAATACAATGGATGACCACCGATATGTAACAACATCAATGGCAAGTCAACAGTTTTCTATTTTACTACTTTTGATGTGACCATCATACAAATCTTCAACCAACAAACCAATTGGTCAAAAACATTCTTGTTATCAACCATCTTTGGCTGGTTTTGTAGGTTTTCAATTAGACTATGGTGAGGAAGGACCGAAATAAGTTATGGAGAGCAAATAAATTCCTTATGCAAATTAGTTTGGAAATTAGACCACGTGATTGGTTGATGCATTTCTCATTAGGGATGACCATCGATGTTTATAAAACATCGATAGATTATGGTCGATGTTCATAGTTTTTACATCGATGGGGGAGAACCAGATGGTTTCCCACCATCAATGTCAAGCTAAAACGAAAAGATTTGTTGTGCTATCTCCTGGGACATGGAATATAGCTCCACCCCCTGAAACATGTGAAGCCCCGCCCCCGTGTTCTGATTGGCCCACAGTCCAGTCAGTCAAATACAATGGATGACCACCTATAGGTAACAACATCAATGGCAAAGGCAACAATGGCCATCACTAACACTCATTCAAAACAATCCATTCCGATTGGTTTATGCACTGTCAGTCAACAGTTTTCTATTTTACTACTTTAGCTGGGACCATCATGTGATAGTCTTCAACCAGCAAGACAATCAGTCGTGAATGTTCTTGTCACCCACCATCTTTGGCTAGTTTTGTAGGTTTTCAATAAGACTAGGGTGAGGAAAGACCTGAATAAGTTATGGAGAGCAAAGAAAGCCCTTATGCAAATTAGTTTAGAAATTGGACCATCTGATTGGTTGATGCAATACTCATTAGGGAAGGCCATCGGCCATCGATGTTTATAAAACATCTATAGGTTATGGTCGATGTTCAATAGTTTTGACATCGATGGGGGAGAACCAGATGGTTTCACACCATCAATGTCAAGCTCAAACTACTAGTTTTGTTTTGCTATTTCCTGGGACACTGAGCATAGCTCCACCCACGACACCAGTGAAGCCCCGCCCCCATATTCTGATTGGCCCACAGGCCAGTCCATCAAATACAATGGATGACCACCGATATGTAACAACATCAATGGCAAGTCAACAGTTTTCTATTTTACTACTTTTGATGGGACCATCATACAACAGTCTTCAACCAACAAACCATTTTGTCAAGAACATTCTTGTTATCAACCATCTTTGGCTGGTTTTGTAGGTTTTCAATTAGACTATGGTGAGGAAGGACCTAAATAAGTTATGGAGAGCAAATAAATTCCTTATGCAAATTAGTTTGGAAATTAGACCATGTGATTGGTTGATGCAATTCTCATTAGAGATGACCATCGATGTTTATAAAACATCGATAGATTATGGTTGATGTTCATAGTTTTTACATCGATGGGGGAGAACCAGATGGTTTCCCACCATCAATGTCAAGCTAAAACGAAAAGATTTGTTGTGCTATCTCCTGGGACATGGAATATAGCTCCACCCCCTGAAACATGTGAAGCCCCGCCCCCGTGTTCTGATTGGCCCACGGTCCAGTCAGTCAAATACAATGGATGACCACCTATAGGTAACAACATCGATGGCAAAGGCAACAATAGCCATCACTAACACTCATTCAAAACAATCCATTCCGATTGGTTTATGCACTGTCAGTCAACAGTTTTCTATTTTACTACTTTAGCTGGGACCATCATGTGATAGTCTTCAACCAGCAAGACAATCAGTCGTGAATGTTCTTGTCACCCACCATCTTTGGCTAGTTTTGTAGGTTTTCAATAAGACTAGGGTGAGGAAAGACCTAAGTAAGTTATGGAGAGCAAAGAAAGCCCTTATGCAAATTAGTTTAGAAATTAGACCATCTGATTGGTTGATGCAATACTCATTAGGGATGGCCATCGGCCATCGATGTTTATAAAACATCTATAGGTTATGGTCGATGTTCAATAGTTTTGACATCAATGGGGGAGAACCAGATGGTTTCACACCATCAATGTCAAGCTCAAACTACTAGTTTTGTTTTGCTATTTCCTGGGACACTGAGCATAGCTCCACCCACGACACCAGTGAAGCCACGCCCTCATATTCTGATTGGCCCACAGGCCAGTCCATCAAATACAATGGATGACCACCGATATGTAACAACATCAATGGCAAGTCAACAGTTTTCTATTTTACTACTTTTGATGGGACCATCATACAACAGTCTTCGACCATCAAACCAATTGGTCAAGAACATTCTTGTTATCAACCATCTTTGGCTGGTTTTGTAGGTTTTCAATTAGACTATGGTGAGGAAGGACCTAAATAAGTTATGGAGAGCAAATAAATTCCTTATGCAAATTAGTTTGGAAATTAGACCATGTGATTGGTTGATGCAATTCTCATTAGGGATGACCATCGATGTTTATAAAACATCGATAGATTATGGTTGATGTTCATAGTTTTTACATCGATGGGGGAGAACCAGATGGTTTCCCACCATCAATGTCAAGCTAAAACGAAAAGATTTGTTGTGCTATCTCCTGGGACATGGAATATAGCTCCACCCCCTGAAACATGTGAAGCCCCGCCCCCGTGTTCTGATTGGCCCACGGTCCAGTCAGTCAAATACAATGGATGACCACCTATAGGTAACAACATCGATGGCAAAGGCAACAATAGCCATCACTAACACTCATTCAAAACAATCCATTCCGATTGGTTTATGCACTGTCAGTCAACAGTTTTCTATTTTACTACTTTAGCTGGGACCATCATGTGATAGTCTTCAACCAGCAAGACAATCAGTCGTGAATGTTCTTGTCACCCACCATCTTTGGCTAGTTTTGTAGGTTTTCAATAAGACTAGGGTGAGAAAAGACCTAAGTAAGTTATGGAGAGCAAAGAAAGCCCTTATGCAAATTAGTTTAGAAATTAGACCATCTGATTGGTTGATGCAATACTCATTAGGGATGGCCATCGGCCATCGATGTTTATAAAACATCTATAGGTTATGGTCGATGTTCAATAGTTTTGACATCAATGGGGGAGAACCAGATGGTTTCACACCATCAATGTCAAGCTCAAACTACTAGTTTTGTTTTGCTATTTCCTGGGACACTGAGCATAGCTCCACCCACGACACCAGTGAAGCCCCGCCCTCATATTATGATTGGCCCACAGGCCCGTCCATCAAATACAATGGATGACCACCGATATGTAACAACATCAATGGCAAGTCAACAGTTTTCTATTTTACTACTTTTGATGGGACCATCATACAACAGTCTTCGACCATCAAACCAATTGGTCAAGAACATTCTTGTTATCAACCATCTTTGGCTGGTTTTGTAGGTTTTCAATTAGACTATGGTGAGGAAGGACCTAAATAAGTTATGGAGAGCAAATAAATTCCTTATGCAAATTAGTTTGGAAATTAGACCGTGTGATTGGTTGATGCAATTCTCATTAGGGATGACCATCGATGTTTATAAAACATCGATAGATTATGGTCGATGTTCATAGTTTTTACATCGATGGGGGAGAACCAGATGGTTTCCCACCATCAATGTCAAGCTAAAACGAAAAGATTTTTTGTGCTATCTCCTGAAACATGTGAAGCCCCGCCCCCGTGTTCTGATTGGCCCACGGTCCAGTCAGTCAAATACAATGGATGACCACCTATAGGTAACAACATCGATGGCAAAGGCAACAATGGCCATCACTAACACTCATTCAAAACAATCCATTCCGATTGGTTTATGCACTGTCAGTCAACAGTTTTCTATTTTACTACTTTAGCTGGGACCATTATGTGATAGTCTTCAACCAGCAAGACAATCAGTCATGAATGTTCTTGTCACCCACCATCTTTGGCTAGTTGTGTAGGTTTTCAATAAGACTAGGGTGAGGAAAGACCTAAGTAAGTTATGGAGAGCAAATAAAGCCCTTATGCAAATTAGTTTAGAAATTAGACCATCTGATTGGTTGATGCAATACTCATTAGGGATGGCCATCGGCCATCGATGTTTATAAAACATCTATAGGTTATGGTCGATGTTCAATAGTTTTGACATCGATGGGGGAGAACCAGATGGTTTCACACCATCAATGTCAAGCTCAAACTACTAGTTTTGTTTTGCTATTTCCTGGGACACTGAGCATAGCTCCACCCACGACACCAGTGAAGCCCCGCCCCCATATTCTGATTGGCCCACAGGCCAGTCCATCAAATACAATGGATGACCACCGATATGTAACAACATCAATGGCAAGTCAACAGTTTTCTATTTTACTACTTTTGATGTGACCGTCATACAAATCTTCAACCAACAAACCAATTGGTCAAAAACATTCTTGTTATCAACCATCTTTGGCTGGTTTTGTAGGTTTTCAATTAGACTATGGTGAGGAAGAACCGAAATAAGTTATGGAGAGCAAATAAATTCCTTATGCAAATTAGTTTGGAAATTAGACCACGTGATTGGTTGATGCATTTCTCATTAGGGATGACCATCGATGTTTATAAAACATCGATAGATTATGGTCGATGTTCATAGTTTTTACATCGATGGGGGAGAACCAGATGGTTTCCCACCATCAATGTCAAGCTAAAACGAAAAGATTTGTTGTGCTATCTCCTGGGACATGGAATATAGCTCCACCCCCTGAAACATGTGAAGCCCCGCCCCCGTGTTCTGATTGGCTCACAGTCCAGTCAGTCAAATACAATGGATGACCACCTATAGGTAACAACATCAATGGCAAAGGCAACAATGGCCATCACTAACACTCATTCAAAACAATCCATTCCGATTGGTTTATGCACTGTCAGTCAACAGTTTTCTATTTTACTACTTTAGCTGGGACCATCATGTGATAGTCTTCAACCAGCAAGACAATCAGTCGTGAATGTTCTTGTCACCCACCATCTTTGGTTAGTTTTGTAGGTTTTCAATAAGACTAGGGTGAGGAAAGACCTGAATAAGTTATGGAGAGCAAAGAAAGCCCTTATGCAAATTAGTTTAGAAATTGGACCATCTGATTGGTTGATGCAATACTCATTAGGGAAGGCCATCGGCCATCGATGTTTATAAAACATCTATAGGTTATGGTCGATGTTCAATAGTTTTGACATCGATGGGGGAGAACCAGATGGTTTCACACCATCAATGTCAAGCTCAAACTACTAGTTTTGTTTTGCTATTTCCTGGGACACTGAGCATAGCTCCACCCACGACACCAGTGAAGCCCCGCCCCCATATTCTGATTGGCCCACAGGCCAGTCCATCAAATACAATGGATGACCACCGATATGTAACAACATCAATGGCAAGTCAACAGTTTTCTATTTTACTACTTTTGATGGGACCATCATACAACAGTCTTCAACCAACAAACCATTTTGTCAAGAACATTCTTGTTATCAACCATCTTTGGCTGGTTTTGTAGGTTTTCAATTAGACTATGGTGAGGAAGGACCTAAATAAGTTATGGAGAGCAAATAAATTCCTTATGCAAATTAGTTTGGAAATTAGACCATGTGATTGGTTGATGCAATTCTCATTAGGGATGACCATCGATGTTTATAAAACATCGATAGATTATGGTTGATGTTCATAGTTTTTACATCGATGGGGGAGAACCAGATGGTTTCCCACCATCAATGTCAAGCTAAAACGAAAAGATTTGTTGTGCTATCTCCTGGGACATGGAATATAGCTCCACCCCCTGAAACATGTGAAGCCCCGCCCCCGTGTTCTGATTGGCCCACGGTCCAGTCAGTCAAATACAATGGATGACCACCTATAGGTAACAACATCGATGGCAAAGGCAACAATAGCCATCACTAACACTCATTCAAAACAATCCATTCCGATTGGTTTATGCACTGTCAGTCAACAGTTTTCTATTTTACTACTTTAGCTGGGACCATCATGTGATAGTCTTCAACCAGCAAGACAATCAGTCGTGAATGTTCTTGTCACCCACCATCTTTGGCTAGTTTTGTAGGTTTTCAATAAGACTAGGGTGAGGAAAGACCTAAGTAAGTTATGGAGAGCAAAGAAAGCCCTTATGCAAATTAGTTTAGAAATTAGACCATCTGATTGGTTGATGCAATACTCATTAGGGATGGCCATCGGCCATCGATGTTTATAAAACATCTATAGGTTATGGTCGATGTTCAATAGTTTTGACATCAATGGGGGAGAACCAGATGGTTTCACACCATCAATGTCAAGCTCAAACTACTAGTTTTGTTTTGCTATTTCCTGGGACACTGAGCATAGCTCCACCCACGACACCAGTGAAGCCACGCCCTCATATTCTGATTGGCCCAAAGGCCAGTCCATCAAATACAATGGATGACCACCGATATGTAACAACATCAATGGCAAGTCAACAGTTTTCTATTTTACTACTTTTGATGGGACCATCATACAACAGTCTTCGACCATTAAACCAATTGGTCAAGAACATTCTTGTTATCAACCATCTTTGGCTGGTTTTGTAGGTTTTCAATTAGACTATGGTGAGGAAGGACCTAAATAAGTTATGGAGAGCAAATAAATTCCTTATGCAAATTAGTTTGGAAATTAGACCATGTGATTGGTTGATGCAATTCTCATTAGGGATGACCATCGATGTTTATAAAACATCGATAGATTATGGTTGATGTTCATAGTTTTTACATCGATGGGGGAGAACCAGATGGTTTCCCACCATCAATGTCAAGCTAAAACGAAAAGATTTGTTGTGCTATCTCCTGGGACATGGAATATAGCTCCACCCCCTGAAACATGTGAAGCCCCGCCCCCGTGTTCTGATTGGCCCACGGTCCAGTCAGTCAAATACAATGGATGACCACCTATAGGTAACAACATCGATGGCAAAGGCAACAATAGCCATCACTAACACTCATTCAAAACAATCCATTCCGATTGGTTTATGCACTGTCAGTCAACAGTTTTCTATTTTACTACTTTAGCTGGGACCATCATGTGATAGTCTTCAACCAGCAAGACAATCAGTCGTGAATGTTCTTGTCACCCACCATCTTTGGCTAGTTTTGTAGGTTTTCAATAAGACTAGGGTGAGGAAAGACCTAAGTAAGTTATGGAGAGCAAAGAAAGCCCTTATGCAAATTAGTTTAGAAATTAGACCATCTGATTGGTTGATGCAATACTCATTAGGGATGGCCATCGGCCATCGATGTTTATAAAACATCTATAGGTTATGGTCGATGTTCAATAGTTTTGACATCAATGGGGGAGAACCAGATGGTTTCACACCATCAATGTCAAGCTCAAACTACTAGTTTTGTTTTGCTATTTCCTGGGACACTGAGCATAGCTCCACCCACGACACCAGTGAAGCCCCGCCCTCATATTATGATTGGCCCACAGGCCCGTCCATCAAATACAATGGATGACCACCGATATGTAACAACATCAATGGCAAGTCAACAGTTTTCTATTTTACTACTTTTGATGGGACCATCATACAACAGTCTTCGACCATCAAACCAATTGGTCAAGAACATTCTTGTTATCAACCATCTTTGGCTGGTTTTGTAGGTTTTCAATTAGACTATGGTGAGGAAGGACCTAAATAAGTTATGGAGAGCAAATAAATTCCTTATGCAAATTAGTTTGGAAATTAGACCGTGTGATTGGTTGATGCAATTCTCATTAGGGATGACCATCGATGTTTATAAAACATCGATAGATTATGGTCGATGTTCATAGTTTTTACATCGATGGGGGAGAACCAGATGGTTTCCCACCATCAATGTCAAGCTAAAACGAAAAGATTTTTTGTGCTATCTCCTGGGACATGGAATATAGCTCCACCCCCTGAAACATGTGAAGCCCCGCCCCCGTGTTCTGATTGGCCCACGGTCCAGTCAGTCAAATACAATGGATGACCACCGATATGTAACAACATCAATGGCAAGTCAACAGTTTTCTATTTTACTACTTTTGATGGGACCATCAAACAACAGTCTTCAACCAACAAACCAATTGGTCAAGAACATTCTTGTTATAAACCATCTTTGGCTGGTTTTGTAGGTTTTCAATTAAACTATGGTGAGGAAGGACCTAAATAAGTTATGGAGAGCAAATAAATTCCTTATGCAAATTAGTTTGGAAATTAGACCATGTGATTGGTTGATGCAATTCTCATTAGGGATGACCATCGATGTTTATAAAACATCGATAGATTATGGTTGATGTTCATAGTTTTTACATCGATGGGGGAGAACCAGATGGTTTCCCACCATCAATGTCAAGCTAAAACGAAAAGATTTGTTGTGCTATCTCCTGGGACATGGAATATAGCTCCACCCCCTGAAACATGTGAAGCCCCGCCCCCGTGTTCTGATTGGCCCACGGTCCAGTCAGTCAAATACAATGGATGACCACCTATAGGTAACAACATCGATGGCAAAGGCAACAATAGCCATCACTAACACTCATTCAAAACAATCCATTCCGATTGGTTTATGCACTGTCAGTCAACAGTTTTCTATTTTACTACTTTAGCTGGGACCATCATGTGATAGTCTTCAACCAGCAAGACAATCAGTCGTGAATGTTCTTGTCACCCACCATCTTTGGCTAGTTTTGTAGGTTTTCAATAAGACTAGGGTGAGGAAAGACCTAAGTAAGTTATGGAGAGCAAAGAAAGCCCTTATGCAAATTAGTTTAGAAATTAGACCATCTGATTGGTTGATGCAATACTCATTAGGGATGGCCATCGGCCATCGATGTTTATAAAACATCTATAGGTTATGGTCGATGTTCAATAGTTTTGACATCAATGGGGGAGAACCAGATGGTTTCACACCATCAATGTCAAGCTCAAACTACTAGTTTTGTTTTGCTATTTCCTGGGACACTGAGCATAGCTCCACCCACGACACCAGTGAAGCCCCGCCCTCATATTATGATTGGCCCACAGGCCCGTCCATCAAATACAATGGATGACCACCGATATGTAACAACATCAATGGCAAGTCAACAGTTTTCTATTTTACTACTTTTGATGGGACCATCATACAACAGTCTTCGACCATCAAACCAATTGGTCAAGAACATTCTTGTTATCAACCATCTTTGGCTGGTTTTGTAGGTTTTCAATTAGACTATGGTGAGGAAGGACCTAAATAAGTTATGGAGAGCAAATAAATTCCTTATGCAAATTAGTTTGGAAATTAGACCGTGTGATTGGTTGATGCAATTCTCATTAGGGATGACCATCGATGTTTATAAAACATCGATAGATTATGGTCGATGTTCATAGTTTTTACATCGATGGGGGAGAACCAGATGGTTTCCCACCATCAATGTCAAGCTAAAACGAAAAGATTTTTTGTGCTATCTCCTGGGACATGGAATATAGCTCCACCCCCTGAAACATGTGAAGCCCCGCCCCCATGTTCTGATTGGCCCACGGTCCAGTCAGTCAAATACAATGGATGACCACCGATATGTAACAACATCAATGGCAAGTCAACAGTTTTCTATTTTACTACTTTTGATGGGACCATCAAACAACAGTCTTCAACCAACAAACCAATTGGTCAAGAACATTCTTGTTATAAACCATCTTTGGCTGGTTTTGTAGGTTTTCAATTAAACTATGGTGAGGAAGGACATAAATAAGTTATGGAGAGCAAATAGATTCCTTATGCAAATTAGTTTGGAAATTAGACCATGTGATTGGTTGATGCAATTCTCATTAGGGATGGTCATCGATGTTTATAAAACATCGATAGATTATGGTCGATGTTCATAGTTTTTACATCGATGGGGGAGAACCAGATGGTTTCCCACCATCAATGTCAAGCTAAAACGAAAAGATTTGTTGTGCTATCTCCTGGGACATGGAATATAGCTCCACCCCCTGAAACATGTGAAGCCCCGCCCCCGTGTTCTGATTGGCCCACGGTCCAGTCAGTCAAATACAATGGATGACCACCTATAGGTAACAACATCGATGGCAAAGGCAACAGTGGCCATCACTAACACTCATTCAAAACAATACATTCCGATTGGTTTATGCACTGTCAGTCAACAGTTTTCTATTTTACTACTTTAGCTGGGACCATCATGTGATAGTCTTCAACCAGCAAGACAATCAGTCGTGAATGTTCTTGTCACCCACCATCTTTGGCTAGTTTTGTAGGTTTTCAATAAGACTAGGGTGAGGAAAGACCTAAGTAAGTTATGGAGAGCAAAGAAAGCCCTTATGCAAATTAGTTTAGAAATTAGACCATCTGATTGGTTGATGCAATACTCATTAGGGATGGCCATCGGCCATCGATGTTTATAAAACATCTATAGGTTATGGTCGATGTTCAATAGTTTTGACATCGATGGGGGAGAACCAGATGGTTTCACACCATCAATGTCAAGCTCAAACTACTAGTTTTGTTTTGCTATTTCCTGGGACACTGAGCATAGCTCCACCCACGACACCAGTGAAGCCCCGCCCTCATATTCTGATTGGCCCACAGGCCAGTCCATCAAATACAATGGATGACCACCGATATGTAACAACATCAATGGCAAGTCAACAGTTTTCTATTTTACTACTTTTGATGGGACCATCATACAACAGTCTTCGACCAACAAACCAATTGGTCAAGAACATTCTTGTTATCAACCATCTTTGGCTGGTTTTGTAGGTTTTCAATTAGACTATGGTGAGGAAGGACATAAATAAGTTATGGAGAGCAAATAAATTCCTTATGCAAATTAGTTTAGAAATTAGACCATGTGATTGGTTGATGCAATACTCATTAGGGATGACCATTGATGTTTATAAAACATCGATAGATTATGTTCGATGTTCATAGTTTTTACATCGATTGGGGAGAACCAGATGGTTTCCCACCATCAATGTCAAGCTAAAACGAAAAGATTTGTTGTGCTATCTCCTGAAACATGTGAAGCCCCGCCCCCGTGTTCTGATTGGCCCACGGTCCAGTCAGTCAAATACAATGGATGACCACCTATAGGTAACAACATCGATGGCAAAGGCAACAGTGGCCATCACTAACACTCATTTAAAACAATTCATTCCGATTGGTTTATGCACTGTCAGTCAACAGTTTTCTATTTTACTACTTTAGCTGGGACCATCATGTGATAGTCTTCAACCAGCAAGACAATCAGTCGTGAATGTTCTTGTCACCCACCATCTTTGGCTAGTTTTGTAGGTTTTCAATAAGACTAGGGTGAGGAAAGACCTAAGTAAGTTATGGAGAGCAAAGAAAGCCCTTATGCTAATTAGTTTAGAAATTAGACCATCTGATTGGTTGATGCAATACTCATTAGGGATGGCCATCGGCCATCGGCCATCGATGTTTATAAAACATCTATAGGTTATGGTCGATGTTCAATAGTTTTGACATCGATGGGGGAGAACCAGATGGTTTCACACCATCAATGTCAAGCTCAAACTACTAGTTTTGTTTTGCTATTTCCTGGGACACTGAGCATAGCTCCACCCACGACACCAGTGAAGCCCCGCCCCCATATTCTGATTGGCCCACAGGCCATTCCATCAAATACAATGGATGACCACCAATATGTAACAACATCAATGGCAAGTCAACAGTTTTCTATTTTACTACTTTTGATGGGACGTCATACAAGTCTTCAACCAACAAACCAATTGGTCATGAACATTCTTGTTATCAACCATCTTTGGCTGGTTTTGTAGGTTTTCAATTAGACTAGGGTGAGGAAAGACCCAAGTAAGTTATGGAGAGCAAATAAAGCCCTTAAGCAAATTAGTTTAGAAATTAGACCATCTGATTGGTTGATGCAATACTCATTAGGGATGACCTTCGGACATCGATGTTTATAAAACATCTATAGGTTATGGTCGATGTTCAATAGTTTTGACATCGATGGGGGAGAACCAGATAGTTTCACACCATCAATGTCAAGCTCAAACTACTAGTTTTGTTTTGCTATTTCCTGGGACACTGAGCATAGCTCCACCCACGACACCAGTGAAGCCCCGCCCTCATATTCTGATTGGCCCACAGGCCAGTCCATCAAATACAATGGATGACCACCGATATGTAACAACATCAATAGCAAGTCAACAGTTTTCTATTTTACTACTTTTGATGGGACCATCATACAACAGTCTTCGACCAACAAACCAATTGGTCAAGAACATTCTTGTTATCAACCATCTTTGGCTGGTTTTGTAGGTTTTCAATTAGACTATGGTGAGGAAGGACCTAAATAAGTTATGTAGAGCAAATAAATTCCTTATGCAAATTAGTTTGGAAATTAGACCGTGTGATTGGTTGATGCAATTCTCATTAGGGATGACCATCGATGTTTATAAAACATCGATAGATTATGGTCGATGTTCATAGTTTTTACATCGATGGGGGAGAACCAGATGGTTTCCCACCATCAATGTCAAGCTAAAACGAAAAGATTTGTTGTGCTATCTCCTGGGACATGGAATATAGCCCCGCCCCCGTGTTCTGATTGGCCCACGGTCCAGTCAGTCAAATACAATGGATGACCACCGATATGTAACAACATCAATGGCAAGTCAACAGTTTTCTATTTTACTACTTTTGATGGGACCATCAAACAACAGTCTTCAACCAACAAACCAATTGGTCAAGAACATTCTTGTTATAAACCATCTTTGGCTGGTTTTGTATGTTTTCAATTAGACTATGGTGAGGAAGGACATAAATAAGTTATGGAGAGCAAATAGATTCCTTATGCAAATTAGTTTGGAAATTAGACCATGTGATTGGTTGATGCAATTCTCATTAGGGATGGTCATCGATGTTTATAAAACATCGATAGATTATGGTCGATGTTCATAGTTTTTACATCGATGGGGGAGAACCAGATGGTTTCCCACCATCAATGTCAAGCTAAAACGAAAAGATTTGTTGTGCTATTTCCTTGGACATGGAATATAGCTCCACCCCCTGAAACATGTGAAGCCCCGCCCCCATGTTCTGATTGGCCCACGGTCCAGTCAGTCAAATACAATGGATGACCACCTATAGGTAACAACATCGATGGCAAAGGCAACAGTGGCCATCCCTAACACTCATTCAAAACAATACATTCCGATTGGTTTATGCACTGTCAGTCAACAGTTTTCTATTTTACTACTTTAGCTGGGACCATCATGTGATAGTCTTCAACCAGCAAGACAATCAGTCGTGAATGTTCTTGTCACCCACCATCTTTGGCTAGTTTTGTAGGTTTTCAATAAGACTAGGGTGAGGAAAGACCTAAGTAAGTTATGGAGAGCAAAGAAAGCCCTTATGCAAATTAGTTTAGAAATTAGACCATCTGATTGGTTGATGCAATACTCATTAGGGATGGCCATCGGCCATCGATGTTTATAAAACATCTATAGGTTATGGTCGATGTTCAATAGTTTTGACATCGATGGGGGAGAACCAGATGGTTTCACACCATCAATGTCAAGCTCAAACTACTAGTTTTGTTATTTCCTGGGACACTGAGCATAGCTCCACCCACGACACCAGTGAAGCCCCGCCCTCATATTCTGATTGGCCCACAGGCCAGTCCATCAAATACAATGGATGACCACCGATATGTAACAACATCAATGGCAAGTCAACAGTTTTCTATTTTACTACTTTTGATGGGACCATCATACAACAGTCTTCGACCAACAAACCAATTGGTCAAGAACATTCTTGTTATCAACCATCTTTGGCTGGTTTTGTAGGTTTTCAATTAGACTATGGTGAGGAAGGACATAAATAAGTTATGGAGAGCAAATAAATTCCTTATGCAAATTAGTTTGGAAATTAGACCGTGTGATTGGTTGATGCAATTCTCATTAGGGATGACCATCGATGTTTATAAAACATCGATAGATTATGGTCGATGTTCATAGTTTTTACATCGATGGGGGAGAACCAGATGGTTTCCCACCATCAATGTCAAGCTAAAACGAAAAGATTTGTTGTGCTATCTCCTGGGACATGGAATATAGCTCCACCCCCTGAAACATGTAAAGCCCCGCCCCCGTGTTCTGATTGGCCCACGGTCCAGTCAGTCAAATACAATGGATGACCACCTATAGGTAACAACATCGATGGCAAAGGCAACAGTGGCCATCACTAACACTCATTTAAAACAATTCATTCCGATTGGTTTATGCACTGTCAGTCAACAGTTTTCTATTTTACTACTTTAGCTGGGACCATCATGTGATAGTCTTCAACCAGCAAGACAATCAGTCGTGAATGTTCTTGTCACCCACCATCTTTGGCTAGTTTTGTAGGTTTTCAATAAGATTAGGGTGAGGAAAGACCTAAGTAAGTTATGGAGAGCAAAGAAAGCCCTTATGCTAATTAGTTTAGAAATTAGACCATCTGATTGGTTGATGCAATACTCATTAGGGATGGCCATCGGCCATCGATGTTTATAAAACATCTATAGGTTATGGTCGATGTTCAATAGTTTTGACATCGATGGGGGAGAACCAGATGGTTTCACACCATCAATGTCAAGCTCAAACTACTAGTTTTGTTTTGCTATTTCCTGGGACACTGAGCATAGCTCCACCCACGACACCAGTGAAGCCCCGCCCCCATATTCTGATTGGCCCACAGGCCAGTCCATCAAATACAATGGATGACCACCAATATGTAACAACATCAATGGCAAGTCAACAGTTTTCTATTTTACTACTTTTGATGGGACCGTCATACAAGTCTTCAACCAACAAACCAATTGGTCATGAACATTCTTGTTATCAACCATCTTTGGCTGGTTTTGTAGGTTTTCAATTAGACTAGGGTGAGGAAAGACCCAAGTAAGTTATGGAGAGCAAATAAAGCCCTTAAGCAAATTAGTTTAGAAATTAGACCATCTGATTGGTTGATGCAATACTCATTAGAGATGACCTTCGGACATCGATGTTTATAAAACATCTATAGGTTATGGTCGATGTTCAATAGTTTTGACATCGATGGGGGAGAACCAGATGGTTTCACACCATCAATGTCAAGCTCAAACTACTAGTTTTGTTTTGCTATTTCCTGGGACACTGAGCATAGCTCCACCCACGACACCAGTGAAGCCCCGCCCTCATATTCTGATTGGCCCACAGGCCAGTCCATCAAATACAATGGATGACCACCGATATGTAACAACATCAATAGCAAGTCAACAGTTTTCTATTTTACTACTTTTGATGGGACCATCATACAACAGTCTTCGACCAACAAACCAATTGGTCAAGAACATTCTTGTTATCAACCATCTTTGGCTGGTTTTGTAGGTTTTCAATTAGACTATGGTGAGGAAGGACCTAAATAAGTTATGGAGAGCAAATAAATTCCTTATGCAAATTAGTGTGGAAATAAGACCGTGTGATTGGTTGATGCAATTCTCATTAGGGATGACCATCGATGTTTATAAAACATCGATAGATTATGGTCGATGTTCATAGTTTTTACATCGATGGGGGAGAACCAGATGGTTTCCCACCATCAATGTCAAGCTAAAACGAAAAGATTTGTTGTGCTATCTCCTGGGACATGGAATATAGCTCCACCCCCTGAAACATGTGAAGCCCCGCCCCCGTGTTCTGATTGGCCCACGGTCCAGTCAGTCAAATACAATGGATGACCACCTATAGGTAACAACATCGATGGCAAAGGCAACAGTGGCCATCACTAACACTCATTTAAAACAATACATTCCGATTGGTTTATGCACTGTCAGTCAACAGTTTTCTATTTTACTACTTTAGCTGGGACCATCATGTGATAGTCTTCAACCAGCAAGACAATCAGTCATGAATGTTCTTGTCACCCACCATCTTTGGCTAGTTTTGTAGGTTTTCAATAAGACTAGGGTGAGGAAAGACCTAAGTAAGTTATGGAGAGCAAAGAAAGCCCTTATGCTAATTAGTTTAGAAATTAGACCATCTGATTGGTTGATGCAATACTCATTAGGGATGGCCATCGGCCATCGATGTTTATAAAACATCTATAGGTTATGGTCGATGTTCAATAGTTTTGACATCGATGGGGGAGAACCAGATGGTTTCACACCATCAATGTCAAGCTCAAACTACTAGTTTTGTTTTGCTATTTCCTGGGACACTGAGCATAGCTCCACCCACGACACCAGTGAAGCCCCGCCCCCATATTCTGATTGGCCCACAGGCCAGTCCATCAAATACAATGGATGACCACCAATATGTAACAACATCAATGGCAAGCCAACAGTTTTCTATTTTACTACTTTTGATGGGACCATCATACAAGTCTTCAACCAACAAACCAATTGGTCACGAACATTCTTGTTATCAACCATCTTTGGCTGGTTTTGTAGGTTTTCAATTAGACTAGGGTGAGGAAAGACCCAAGTAAGTTATGGAGAGCAAATAAAGCCCTTAAGCAAATTAGTTTAGAAATTAGACCATCTGATTGGTTGATGCAATACTCATTAGGGATGTTCTTCGGCCATCGATGTTTATAAAACATCTATAGGTTATGGTCGATGTTCAATAGTTTTGACATCGATGGGGGAGAACCAGATGGTTTCACACCATCAATGTCAAGCTCAAACTACTAGTTTTGTTTTGCTATTTCCTGGGACACTGAGCATAGCTCCACCCACGACACCAGTGAAGCCCCGCCCCCATATTCTGATTGGCCCACAGGACAGTCCATCAAATACAATGGATGACCACCGATAAGAAACAACATCAATGGCAAGTCAACAGTTTTCTATTTTACTACTTTTGATGGGACCATCATACAACAGTCTTCATCCAACAAACCAATTGGTCAATAACATTCTTGTTATCAACCATCTTTGGCTGGTTTTGTAGGTTTTCAATTAGACTATGGTGAGGAAGGACCTAAATAAGTTATGGAGAGCAAATAAATTCCTTATGCAAATTAGTTTGGAAATTAGACCATGTGATTGGTTGATGCATTTCTCATTAGGGATGACCATCGATGTTTATAAAACATCGATAGATTATGGTCGATGTTCATAGTTTTTACATCGATGGGGGAGAACCAGATGGTTTCCCACCATCAATGTCAAGCTAAAACGAAAAGATTTGTTGTGCTATCTCCTGGGACATGGAATATAGCTTCACCCCCTGAAACATGTAAAGCCCCGCCCCCGTGTTCTGATTGGCCCACGGTCCAGTCAGTCAAATACAATGGATGACCACCTATAGGTAACAACATCGATGGCAAAGGCAACAGTGGCCATCACTAACACTCATTTAAAACAATTCATTCCGATTGGTTTATGCACTGTCAGTCAACAGTTTTCTATTTTACTACTTTAGCTGGGACCATCATGTGATAGTCTTCAACCAGCAAGACAATCAGTCGTGAATGTTCTTGTCACCCACCATCTTTGGCTAGTTTTGTAGGTTTTCAATAAGACTAGGGTGAGGAAAGACCTAAGTAAGTTATGGAGAGCAAAGAAAGCCCTTATGCTAATTAGTTTAGAAATTAGACCATCTGATTGGTTGATGCAATACTCATTAGGGATGGCCATCGGCCATCGATGTTTATAAAACATCTATAGGTTATGGTCGATGTTCAATAGTTTTGACATCGATGGGGGAGAACCAGATGGTT
Source organism: Crinia signifera (assembly GCF_055691185.1). Taxonomy (NCBI): domain Eukaryota; kingdom Metazoa; phylum Chordata; class Amphibia; order Anura; family Myobatrachidae; genus Crinia; species Crinia signifera. Next base: position 74,480,046 of record NC_139220.1, on the reverse strand, counting down.
TCACACCATCAATGTCAAGCTCAAACTACTAGTTTTGTTTTGCTATTTCCTGGGACACTGAGCATAGCTCCACCCACGACACCAGTGAAGCCCCGCCCCCATATTCTGATTGGCCCACAGGCCAGTCCATCAAATACAATGGATGACCACCAATATGTAACAACATCAATGGCAAGTCAACAGTTTTCTATTTTACTACTTTTGATGGGACCGTCATACAAGTCTTCAACCAACAAACCAATTGGTCATGAACATTCTTGTTATCAACCATCTTTGGCTGGTTTTGTAGGTTTTCAATTAGACTAGGGTGAGGAAAGACCCAAGTAAGTTATGGAGAGCAAATAAAGCCCTTAAGCAAATTAGTTTAGAAATTAGACCATCTGATTGGTTGATGCAATACTCATTAGAGATGACCTTCGGACATCGATGTTTATAAAACATCTATAGGTTATGGTCGATGTTCAATAGTTTTGACATCGATGGGGGAGAACCAGATGGTTTCACACCATCAATGTCAAGCTCAAACTACTAGTTTTGTTTTGCTATTTCCTGGGACACTGAGCATAGCTCCACCCAAGACACCAGTGAAGCCCCGCCCTCATATTCTGATTGGCCCACAGGCCAGTCCATCAAATACAATGGATGACCACCGATATGTAACAACATCAATAGCAAGTCAACAGTTTTCTATTTTACTACTTTTGATGGGACCATCATACAACAGTCTTCATCCAACAAACCAATTGGTCAATAACATTCTTGTTATCAACCATCTTTGGCTGGTTTTGTAGGTTTTCAATTAGACTATGGTGAGGAAGGACCTAAATAAGTTATGGAGAGCAAATAAATTCCTTATGCAAATTAGTTTGGAAATTAGACCATGTGATTGGTTGATGCATTTCTCATTAGGGATGACCATCGATGTTTATAAAACATCGATAGATTATGGTCGATGTTCATAGTTTTTACATCGATGGGGGAGAACCAGATGGTTTCCCACCATCAATGTCAAGCTAAAACGAAAAGATTTGTTGTGCTATCTCCTGGGACATGGAATATAGCTTCACCCCCTGAAACATGTAAAGCCCCGCCCCCGTGTTCTGATTGGCCCACGGTCCAGTCAGTCAAATACAATGGATGACCACCTATAGGTAACAACATCGATGGCAAAGGCAACAGTGGCCATCACTAACACTCATTTAAAACAATTCATTCCGATTGGTTTATGCACTGTCAGTCAACAGTTTTCTATTTTACTACTTTAGCTGGGACCATCATGTGATAGTCTTCAACCAGCAAGACAATCAGTCGTGAATGTTCTTGTCACCCACCATCTTTGGCTAGTTTTGTAGGTTTTCAATAAGACTAGGGTGAGGAAAGACCTAAGTAAGTTATGGAGAGCAAAGAAAGCCCTTATGCTAATTAGTTTAGAAATTAGACCATCTGATTGGTTGATGCAATACTCATTAGGGATGGCCATCGGCCATCGATGTTTATAAAACATCTATAGGTTATGGTCGATGTTCAATAGTTTTGACATCGATGGGGGAGAACCAGATGGTTTCACACCATCAATGTCAAGCTCAAACTACTAGTTTTGTTTTGCTATTTCCTGGGACACTGAGCATAGCTCCACCCACGACACCAGTGAAGCCCCGCCCCCATATTCTGATTGGCCCACAGGCCAGTCCATCAAATACAATGGATGACCACCAATATGTAACAACATCAATGGCAAGTCAACAGTTTTCTATTTTACTACTTTTGATGGGACCGTCATACAAGTCTTCAACCAACAAACCAATTGGTCATGAACATTCTTGTTATCAACCATCTTTGGCTGGTTTTGTAGGTTTTCAATTAGACTAGGGTGAGGAAAGACCCAAGTAAGTTATGGAGAGCAAATAAAGCCCTTAAGCAAATTAGTTTAGAAATTAGACCATCTGATTGGTTGATGCAATACTCATTAGAGATGACCTTCGGACATCGATGTTTATAAAACATCTATAGGTTATGGTCGATGTTCAATAGTTTTGACATCGATGGGGGAGAACCAGATGGTTTCACACCATCAATGTCAAGCTCAAACTACTAGTTTTGTTTTGCTATTTCCTGGGACACTGAGCATAGCTCCACCCAAGACACCAGTGAAGCCCCGCCCTCATATTCTGATTGGCCCACAGGCCAGTCCATCAAATACAATGGATGACCACCGATATGTAACAACATCAATAGCAAGTCAACAGTTTTCTATTTTACTACTTTTGATGGGACCATCATACAACAGTCTTCGACCAACAAACCAATTGGTCAAGAACATTCTTGTTATCAACCATCTTTGGCTGGTTTTGTAGGTTTTCAATTAGACTAGGGTGAGGAAAGACCCAAGTAAGTTATGGAGAGCAAATAAAGCCCTTAAGCAAATTAGTTTAGAAATTAGACCATCTGATTGGTTGATGCAATACTCATTAGGGATGACCTTCGGCCATCGATGTTTATAAAACATCTATAGGTTATGGTCGATGTTCAATAGTTTTGACATCGATGGGGGAGAACCAGATGGTTTCACACCATCAATGTCAAGCTCAAACTACTAGTTTTGTTTTGCTATTTCCTGGGACACTGAGCATAGCTCCACCCACGACACCAGTGAAGCCCCGCCCCCATATTCTGATTGGCCCACAGGCCAGTCCATCAAATACAATGGATGACCACCGATATGTAACAACATCAATGGCAAGTCAACAGTTTTCTATTTTACTACTTTTGATGGGACCATCATACAACAGTCTTCAACCAACAAACCATATGGTCAAGAACATTCTTGTTATCAACCATCTTTGGCTGGTTTTGTAGGTTTTCAATTAGACTATGGTGAGGAAGGACCTAAATAAGTTATGGAGAGCAAATAAATTCCTTATGCAAATTAGTTTGGAAATTAGACCATGTGATTGGTTGATGCAATTCTCATAAGGGATGACCATCGATGTTTATAAAACATCGATAGATTATGGTCGATGTTCATAGTTTTTACATCGATGGGGGAGAACCAGATGGTTTCCCACCATCAATGTCAAGCTAAAACGAAAAGATTTGTTGTGCTATCTCCTGGGACATGGAATATAGCTCCACCCCCTGAAACATGTGAAGCCCCGCCCCCGTGTTCTGATTGGCCCACGGTCCAGTCAGTCAAATACAATGGATGACCACCTATAGGTAACAACATTGATGGCAAAGGCAACAATGGCCATCACTAACACTCATTCAAAACAATCCATTCCGATTGGTTTATGCACTGTCAGTCAACAGTTTTCTATTTTACTACTTTAGCTGGGACCATCATGTGATAGTCTTCAACCAGCAAGACAATCAGTCGTGAATGTTCTTGTCACCCACCATCTTTGGCTAGTTTTGTAGGTTTTCAATAAGACTAGGGTGAGGAAAGACCTAAGTAAGTTATGGAGAGCAAAGAAAGCCCTTATGCAAATTAGTTTAGAAATTAGACCATCTGATTGGTTGATGCAATACTCATTAGGGATGGCCATCGGCCATCGATGTTTATAAAACATCTATAGGTTATGGTCGATGTTCAATAGTTTTGACATCGATGGGGGAGAACCAGATGGTTTCACACCATCAATGTCAAGCTCAAACTACTAGTTTTGTTTTGCTATTTCCTGGGACACTGAGCATAGCTCCACCCACAACACCAGTGAAGCCCCGCCCCCATATTCTGATTGGCCCACAGGCCAGTCCATCAAATACAATGGATGACCACCGATATGTAACAACATCAATGGCAAGTCAACAGTTTTCTATTTTACTACTTTTGATGGGACCATCATACAACAGTCTTCAACCAACAAACCAATTGGTCAAGAACATTCTTGTTATCAACCATCTTTGGCTGGTTTTCAATTAGACTATGGTGAGGAAGGACATAAATAAGTTATGGAGAGCAAATAAATTCCTTATGCAAATTAGTTTGGAAATTAGACCATGTGATTGGTTGATGCAATTCTCATTAGGGATGGCCATCGATGTTTATAAAACATCGATAGATTATGGTCGATGTTCATAGTTTTTACATCGATGGGGGAGAACCAGATGGTTTCCCACCATCAATGTCAAGCTAAAACGAAAAGATTTGTTGTGCTATCTCCGGGGACATGGACTATAGCTCCACCCCCTGAAACATGTGAAGCCCCGCCCCCATGTTCTGATTGGCCCACGGTCCAGTCAGTCAAATACAATGGATGACCACCTATAGGTAACAACATCGATGGCAAAGGCAACAATGGCCATCACTAACACTCATTCAAAACAATCCATTCCGATTGATTTATGCACTGTCAGTCAACAGTTTTCTATTTTACTACTTTAGCTGGGACCATCATGTGATAGTCTTCAACCAGCAAGACAGTCAGTCGTGGATGTTCTTGTCACCCACCATCTTTGGCTATTTTTGTAGGTTTTCAATAAGACTAGGGTGAGGAAAGACCTAAGTAAGTTATGGAGAGCAAAGAAAGCCCTTATGCAAATTAGTTTAGAAATTAGACCATCTGATTGGTTGATGCAATACTCATTAGGGATGGCCATCGACCATCGATGTTTATAAAACATCTATAGGTTATGGTCGATGTTCAAAAGTTTTGACATCGATGGGGGAGAACCAGATGGTTTCACACCATCAATGTCAAGCTCAAACTACTAGTTTTGTTTTGCTATTTCCTGGAACACTGAGCATAGCTCCACCCACGACACCAGTGAAGCCCCGCCCCCATATTCTGCTTGGCCCACAGGCCAGTCCATCAAATACAATGGATGACCACCGATATGTAACAACATCAATGACAAGTCAACAGTTTTCTATTTTACTACTTTTGATGGGACCATCATACAACAGTCTTCAACCAACAAACCAATTGGTCAAGAACATTCTTGTTATCAACCATCTTTGTCTGGTTTTGTAGGTTTTCAATTAGACTATGGTGAGGAAGGACATAAATAAGTTATGGAGAGCAAATAAATTCCTTATGCAAATTAGTTTGGAAATTAGACCATGTGATTGGTTGATGCAATTTCCATTAGGGATGGCCATCGATGTTTATAAAACATCGATAGATTATGGTCGATGTTCATAGTTTTTACATCGATGGGGGAGAACCAGATGGTTTCCCACCATCAATGTCAAGCTAAAACGAAAAGATTTGTTGTGCTATCTCCTGGGACATGGACTATAGCCCCGCCCCCATGTTCTGATTGGCCCACGGTCCAGTCAGTCAAATACAATGGATGACCACCTATAGGTAACAACATCGATGGCAAAGGCAACAATGGCCATCACTAACACTCATTCAAAACAATCCATTCCGATTGGTTTATGCACTGTCAGTCAACAGTTTTCTATTTTACTACTTTAGCTGGGACCATCATGTGATAGTCTTCAACCAGCAAGACAATCAGTCGTGAATGTTCTTGTCACCCACCATCTTTGGCTAGTTTTGTAGGTTTTCAATAAGACTAGGGTGAGGAAAGACCTAAGTAAGTTATGGAGAGCAAATAAAGCCCTTATGCAAATTAGTTTAGAAATTAGACCATCTGATTGGTTGATGCAATACTCATTAGGGATGGCCATCGGCCATCGATGTTTATAAAACATCTGTAGGTTATGGTCGATGTTCAATAGTTTTGACATCGATGGGGGAGAACCAGATGGTTTCACACCATAAATGTCAAGCTCAAACTACTAGTTTTGTTTTCTTTTTCCTGGGACACTGAGCATAGCTCCACCCACGACACCAGTGAAGCCCCGCCCCATATTCTGATTGGCCCACAGGCCAGTCCATCAAATACAATGGATGACCACCGATATGTAACAACATCAATGGCAAGTCAACAGTTTTCTATTTTACTACTTTTGATGGGACCATCATACAACAGTCTTCAACCAACAAACCAATTGGTCAAGAACATTCTTGCTATCAACCATCTTTGGCTGGTTTTGTAGGTTTTCAATTAGACTATGGTGAGGAAGGACATAAATAAGTTATGGAGAGCAAATAAATTCCTTATGCAAATTAGTTTGGAAATTAGACCATGTGATTGGTTGATGCAATTCTCATTAGGGATGGCCATCGATGTTTATAAAACATCGATATATTATGGTCGATGTTCATAGTTTTTACATCGATGGGGGAGAACCAGATGGTTTCCCACCATCAATGTCAAGCTAAAATGAAAAGATTTGTTGTGCTATCTCCTGGGACATGGAATATAGCTCCACCCCCTGAAACATGTGAAGCCCCGCCCCCGTGTTCTGATTGGCCCACGTTCCAGTCAGTCAAATACAATGGATGACCACCTATAGGTAACAACATCGATGGCAAAGGCAACACTGGCCATCACTAACACTCATTCAAAACAATCCATTCCGATTGGTTTATGCACTGTCAGTCAACAGTTTTCTATTTTACTACCTTAGCTGAGACCATCATGTGATAGTCTTCAACCAGCAAGACAATCAGTCGTTAATGTTCTTGTCACCCACCATCTTTGGCTAGTTTTGTAGGTTTTCAATAAGACTAGGGTGAGGAAAGACCTAAGTAAGTTATGGAGAGCAAAGAAAGCCCTTATGCAAATTAGTTTAGAAATTAGACCATCTGATTGGTTGATGCAATACTCATTAGGGATGGCCATCGGCCATCGATGTTTATAAAACATCTATAGGTTATGGTCGATGTTCAAAAGTTTTGACATCGATGGGGGAGAACCAGATGGTTTCACACCATCAATGTCAAGCTCAAACTACTAGTTTTGTTTTGCTATTTCCTGGGACACTGAGCATAGCTCCACCCACGACGCCCCGCCCCCATATCCTGATTGGCCCACAGGCCAGTCCATCAAATACAATGGATGACCACCGATATGTAACAACATCAATGGCAAGTCAACAGTTTTCTATTTTACTACTTTTGATGGGACCATCATACAACAGTCTTCAACCAACAAACCAATTGGTCAAGAACATTCTTGTTATCAACCATCTTTGGCTGGTTTTGTAGGTTTTCAATTAGACTATGGTGAGGAAGGACCTAAATAAGTTATGGAGAGCAAATAAATTCCTTATGCAAATTAGTTTGGAAATTAGACCATGTGATTGGTTGATGCAATACTCATTAGGGATGACAATCGATGTTTATAAAACATCGATAGATTATGGTCGATGTTCATAGTTTTTACATCGATGGGGGAGAACCAGATGGTTTCGGACCATCATTGTCAAGCTAAAATGAAAAGATTTGTTGTGCTATCTCCTGGGACATGGAATATAGCTCCACCCCCTGAAACATTTGAAGCCCCGCCCCCGTGTTCTGATTGGCCCACGGTCCAGTCAGTCAAATACAATGGATGACCGCCTATACGTAACAACATCGATGGCAAAGGCAACAATGGCCATCACTAACACTCATTCAAAACAATCCATTCCGATTGGTTTATGCACTGTCAGTCAATAGTTTTCTATTTTACTACTTTAGCTGGGACCATCATGTGATAGTCTTCAACCAGCAAGACAATCAGTCGTGAAAGTTCTTGTCACCCACCATCTTTGGCTAGTTTTGTAGGTTTTCAATAAGACAAGGGTGAGGAAAGACCTAAGTAAGTTATGGAGAGCAAAGAAAGCCCTTATGCAAATTAGTTTAGAAATTAGACCATCTGATTGGTTGATGCAATACTCATTAGGGATGGCCATCGGCCATCAATGTTTATAAAACATCTATAGGTTATGGTCGATGTTCAATAGTTTTGACATCGATGGGGGAGAACCAGATGGTTTCACACCATCAATGTCAAGCTCAAACTACTAGTTTTGTTTTGCTATTTCCTGGCACACTGAGCATAGCTCCACCCACGACACCAGTGAAGCCCCGCCCCCATATTCTGATTGGCCCACAGGCCAGTCCATCAAATACAATGGATGACCACCGATATGTAACAACATCAATGGCAAGTCAACAGTTTTCTATTTTACTACTTTTGATGGGACCATCATACAACAGTCTTCAACCAACAAACCAATTGGTCAAGAACATTCTTGTTATCAACCATCTTTGGCTGGTTTTGTAGGTTTTCAATTAGACTATGGTGAGGAAGGACCTAAATAAGTTATGGAGAGCAAATAAATTCCTTATGCAAATTAGTTTGGAAATTAGACCATGTGATTGGTTGATGCAATACTCATTAGGTATGACCATCGATGTTTATAAAACATCGATAGATTATGGTCGATGTTCATAGTTTTTACATCGATGGGGGAGAACCAGATGGTTTCCCACCATCAATGTCAAGCTAAAACGAAAAGATTTGTTGTGCTATCTCCTGGGACATGGAATATAGCGCCACCCCCTGAAACAGGTGAAGCCCCACCCCCGTGTTCTGATTGGCCCACGGTCCAGTCAGTCAAATACAATGGATGACCACATATAGGTAACAACATCGATGGCAAAGGCAACAATGGCCATCACTAACACTCATTCAAAACAATCCATTCCGATTGGTTTATGCACTGTCAGTCAACAGTTTTCTATTTTACTACTTTAGCTGGGACCATCATGTGATAGTCTTCAACCAGCAAGACAATCAGTCGTGAAAGTTCTTGTCACCCACCATCTTTGGCTAGTTTTGTAGGTTTTCAATAAGACAAGGGTGAGGAAAGACCTAAGTAAGTTATGGAGAGCAAAGAAAGCCCTTATGCAAATTAGTTTAGAAATTAGACCATCTGATTGGTTGATGCAATACTCATTAGGGATGGCCATCGGCCATCGATGTTTATAAAACATCTATTGGTTTTGGTCGATGTTCAATAGTTTTGACATCGATGGGGGAGAACCAGATGGTTTCACACCATCAATGTCAAGCTCAAACGAAAAGATTTGTTGTGCTATCTCCTGGGACATGGAATATAGCCCCGCCCCCGTGTTCTGATTGGCCCACGGTCCAGTCAGTCAAATACAATGGATGACCACCTATAGGTAACAACATCGATGGCAAAGGCAACAATGGCCATCACTAACACTCATTCAAAACAATCCATTCCGATTGGTTTATGCACTGTCAGTCAACAGTTTTCTATTTTACTACTTTAGCTGGGACCATCATGTGATAGTCTTCAACCAGCAAGACAATCAGTCGTGAATGTTCTTGTCACCCATCATCTTTGGCTAGTTTTGTAGGTTTTCAATAAGACTAGGGTGAGGAAAGACCTAAGTAAGTTATGGAGAGCAAAGAAAGCCTTAATGCAAATTAGTTTAGAAATTAGACCATCTGATTGGTTGATGCAATACTCATTAGGGATGGCCATCGGCCATCGATGTTTATAAAACATCTATAGGTTATGGTCGATGTTCAAAAGTTTTGACATCGATGGGGGAGAACCAGATGGTTTCACACCATCAATGTCAAGCTCAAACTACTAGTTTTGTTTTGCTATTTCCTGGAACACTGAGCATAGCTCCACCCACGACACCAGTGAAGCCCCGCCCCCATATTCTGCTTGGCCCACAGGCCAGTCCATCAAATACAATGGATGACCACCGATATGTAACAACATCAATGACAAGTCAACAGTTTTCTATTTTACTACTTTTGATGGGACCATCATACAACAGTCTTCAACCAACAAACCAATTGGTCAAGAACATTCTTGTTATCAACCATCTTTGTCTGGTTTTGTAGGTTTTCAATTAGACTATGGTGAGGAAGGACATAAATAAGTTATGGAGAGCAAATAAATTCCTTATGCAAATTAGTTTGGAAATTAGACCATGTGATTGGTTGATGCAATTTCCATTAGGGATGGCCATCGATGTTTATAAAACATCGATAGATTATGGTCGATGTTCATAGTTTTTACATCGATGGGGGAGAACCAGATGGTTTCCCACCATCAATGTCAAGCTAAAACGAAAAGATTTGTTGTGCTATCTCCTGGGACATGGACTATAGCCCCGCCCCCATGTTCTGATTGGCCCACGGTCCAGTCAGTCAAATACAATGGATGACCACCTATAGGTAACAACATCGATGGCAAAGGCAACAATGGCCATCACTAACACTCATTCAAAACAATCCATTCCGATTGGTTTATGCACTGTCAGTCAACAGTTTTCTATTTTACTACTTTAGCTGGGACCATCATGTGATAGTCTTCAACCAGCAAGACAATCAGTCGTGAATGTTCTTGTCACCCACCATCTTTGGCTAGTTTTGTAGGTTTTCAATAAGACTAGGGTGAGGAAAGACCTAAGTAAGTTATGGAGAGCAAATAAAGCCCTTATGCAAATTAGTTTAGAAATTAGACCATCTGATTGGTTGATGCAATACTCATTAGGGATGGCCATCGGCCATCGATGTTTATAAAACATCTGTAGGTTATGGTCGATGTTCAATAGTTTTGACATCGATGGGGGAGAACCAGATGGTTTCACACCATAAATGTCAAGCTCAAACTACTAGTTTTGTTTTCTTTTTCCTGGGACACTGAGCATAGCTCCACCCACGACACCAGTGAAGCCCCGCCCCATATTCTGATTGGCCCACAGGCCAGTCCATCAAATACAATGGATGACCACCGATATGTAACAACATCAATGGCAAGTCAACAGTTTTCTATTTTACTACTTTTGATGGGACCATCATACAACAGTCTTCAACCAACAAACCAATTGGTCAAGAACATTCTTGCTATCAACCATCTTTGGCTGGTTTTGTAGGTTTTCAATTAGACTATGGTGAGGAAGGACATAAATAAGTTATGGAGAGCAAATAAATTCCTTATGCAAATTAGTTTGGAAATTAGACCATGTGATTGGTTGATGCAATTCTCATTAGGGATGGCCATCGATGTTTATAAAACATCGATATATTATGGTCGATGTTCATAGTTTTTACATCGATGGGGGAGAACCAGATGGTTTCCCACCATCAATGTCAAGCTAAAATGAAAAGATTTGTTGTGCTATCTCCTGGGACATGGAATATAGCTCCACCCCCTGAAACATGTGAAGCCCCGCCCCCGTGTTCTGATTGGCCCACGTTCCAGTCAGTCAAATACAATGGATGACCACCTATAGGTAACAACATCGATGGCAAAGGCAACACTGGCCATCACTAACACTCATTCAAAACAATCCATTCCGATTGGTTTATGCACTGTCAGTCAACAGTTTTCTATTTTACTACCTTAGCTGAGACCATCATGTGATAGTCTTCAACCAGCAAGACAATCAGTCGTTAATGTTCTTGTCACCCACCATCTTTGGCTAGTTTTGTAGGTTTTCAATAAGACTAGGGTGAGGAAAGACCTAAGTAAGTTATGGAGAGCAAAGAAAGCCCTTATGCAAATTAGTTTAGAAATTAGACCATCTGATTGGTTGATGCAATACTCATTAGGGATGGCCATCGGCCATCGATGTTTATAAAACATCTATAGGTTATGGTCGATGTTCAAAAGTTTTGACATCGATGGGGGAGAACCAGATGGTTTCACACCATCAATGTCAAGCTCAAACTACTAGTTTTGTTTTGCTATTTCCTGGGACACTGAGCATAGCTCCACCCACGACGCCCCGCCCCCATATCCTGATTGGCCCACAGGCCAGTCCATCAAATACAATGGATGACCACCGATATGTAACAACATCAATGGCAAGTCAACAGTTTTCTATTTTACTACTTTTGATGGGACCATCATACAACAGTCTTCAACCAACAAACCAATTGGTCAAGAACATTCTTGTTATCAACCATCTTTGGCTGGTTTTGTAGGTTTTCAATTAGACTATGGTGAGGAAGGACCTAAATAAGTTATGGAGAGCAAATAAATTCCTTATGCAAATTAGTTTGGAAATTAGACCATGTGATTGGTTGATGCAATACTCATTAGGGATGACAATCGATGTTTATAAAACATCGATAGATTATGGTCGATGTTCATAGTTTTTACATCGATGGGGGAGAACCAGATGGTTTCGGACCATCATTGTCAAGCTAAAATGAAAAGATTTGTTGTGCTATCTCCTGGGACATGGAATATAGCTCCACCCCCTGAAACATTTGAAGCCCCGCCCCCGTGTTCTGATTGGCCCACGGTCCAGTCAGTCAAATACAATGGATGACCGCCTATACGTAACAACATCGATGGCAAAGGCAACAATGGCCATCACTAACACTCATTCAAAACAATCCATTCCGATTGGTTTATGCACTGTCAGTCAATAGTTTTCTATTTTACTACTTTAGCTGGGACCATCATGTGATAGTCTTCAACCAGCAAGACAATCAGTCGTGAAAGTTCTTGTCACCCACCATCTTTGGCTAGTTTTGTAGGTTTTCAATAAGACAAGGGTGAGGAAAGACCTAAGTAAGTTATGGAGAGCAAAGAAAGCCCTTATGCAAATTAGTTTAGAAATTAGACCATCTGATTGGTTGATGCAATACTCATTAGGGATGGCCATCGGCCATCAATGTTTATAAAACATCTATAGGTTTTGGTCGATGTTCAATAGTTTTGACATCGATGGGGGAGAACCAGATGGTTTTACACCATCAATGTCAAGCTCAAACTACTAGTTTTGTTTTGCTATTTCCTGGGACACTGAGCATAGCTCCACCCACGACACCAGTGAAGCCCCGCCCCCATATTCTGATTGGCCCACAGGCCATTCCATCAAATACAATGGATGACCACCGATATGTAACAACATCAATGGCAAGTCAACAGTTTTCTATTTTACTACTTTTGATGGGACCATCATACAACAGTCTTCAACCAACAAACCAATTGGTCAAGAACATTCTTGTTATCAACCATCTTTGGCTGGTTTTGTAGGTTTTCAATTAGACTATGGTGAGGAAGGACCTAAATAAGTTATGGAGAGCAAATAAATTCCTTATGCAAATTAGTTTGGAAATTAGACCATGTGATTGGTTGATGCAATTCTCATTAGGGATGACTATCGATGTTTATAAAACATCGATAGATTATGGTCGATGTTCATAGTTTTTACATCGATGGGGGAGAACCAGATGGTTTCCCACCATCAATGTCAAGCTAAAACGAAAAGATTTGTTGTGCTATCTCCTGGGACATGGAATATAGCCCCGCCCCCGTGTTCTGATTGGCCCACGGTCCAGTCAGTCAAATACAATGGATGACCACCTATAGGTAACAACATCGATGGCAAAGGCAACAATGGCCATCACTAACACTCATTCAAAACAATCCATTCCAATTGGTTTATGCACTGTCAGTCAACAGTTTTCTATTTTACTACTTTAGCTGGGACCATCATGTGATAGTCTTCAACCAGCAAGACAATCAGTCGTGAATGTTCTTGTCACCCACCATCTTTGGCTAGTTTTGTAGGTTTTCAATAAGACTAGGGTGAGGAAAGACCTACGTAAGTTATGGAGAGCAAAGAAAGCCATTATGCAAATTAGTTTAGAAGTTAGACCATCTGATTGGTTGATGCAATACTCATTAGGGATGGCCATCGGCCATCGATGTTTATAAAACATCTATAGGTTATGGTCGATGTTCAATAGTTTTGACATCGATGGGGGAGAACCAGATGGTTTCACACCATCAATGTCAAGCTCAAACTACTAGTTTTGTTTTGCTATTTCCTGGGACACTGAGCATAGCTCCACCCACGACGCCCCGCCCCCATATCCTGATTGGCCCACAGGCCAGTCCATCAAATACAATGGATGACCACCGATATGTAACAACATCAATGGCAAGTCAACAGTTTTCTATTTTACTACTTTTGATGGGACCATCATACAACAGTCTTCAACCAACAAACCAATTGGTCAAGAACATTCTTGTTATCAACCATCTTTGGCTGGTTTTGTAGGTTTTCAATTAGACTATGGTGAGGAAGGACCTAAATAAGTTATGGAGAGCAAATAAATTCCTTATGCAAATTAGTTTGGAAATTAGACCATGTGATTGGTTGATGCAATTCTCATTAGGGATGACCATCGATGTTTATAAAACATCGATAGATTATGGTCGATGTTCATAGTTTTTACATCGATGGGGGAGAACTAGATGGTTTCCCACCATCAATGTCAAGCTAAAACGAAAAGATTTGTTGTGCTATCTCCTGGGACATGGAATATAGCTCCACCCCCTGAAACATGTGAAGCCCCGCCCCCGTGTTCTGATTGGCCCACGGTCCAGTCAGTCAAATACAATGGATGACCACCTATAGGTAACAACATCGATGGCAAAGGCAACAATGGCCATCACTAACACTCATTCAAAACAATCCATTCCGATTGGTTTATGCACTGTCAGTCAACAGTTTTCTATTTTACTACTTTAGCTGGGACCATCATGTGATAGTCTTCAACCAGCAAGACAATCAGTCGTGAATGTTCTTGTCACCCACCATCTTTGGCTAGTTTTGTAGGTTTTCAATAAGACTAGGGTGAGGAAAGACCTAAGTAAGTTATGGAGAGCAAATAAAGCCCTTATGTAAATTAGTTTAGAAATTAGACCATCTGATTGGTTGATGCAATACTCATTAGGGATGGCCATCGGACATCGATGTTTATAAAACATCTATAGGTTTTGGTCGATGTTCAATAGTTTTGACATCGATGGGGGAGAACCAGATGGTTTCACACCATCAATGTCAAGCTCAAACTACTAGTTTTGTTTTGCTATTTCCTGGCACACTGAGCATAGCTCCACCCACGACACCAGTGAAGCCCCGCCCCCATATTCTGATTGGCCCACAGGCCAGTCCATCAAATACAATGGATGACCACCGATATGTAACAACATCAATGGCAAGTCAACAGTTTTCTATTTTACTACTTTTGATGGGACCATCATACAACAGTCTTCAACCAACAAACCAATTGGTCAAGAACATTCTTGTTATCAACCATCTTTGGCTGGTTTTGTAGGTTTTCAATTAGACTATGGTGAGGAAGGACCTAAATAAGTTATGGAGAGCAAATAAATTCCTTATGCAAATTAGTTTGGAAATTAGACCATGTGATTGGTTGATGCAATACTCATTAGGTATGACCATCGATGTTTATAAAACATCGATAGATTATGGTCGATGTTCATAGTTTTTACATCGATGGGGGAGAACCAGATGGTTTCCCACCATCAATGTCAAGCTAAAACGAAAAGATTTGTTGTGCTATCTCCTGGGACATGGAATATAGCGCCACCCCCTGAAACAGGTGAAGCCCCACCCCCGTGTTCTGATTGGCCCACGGTCCAGTCAGTCAAATACAATGGATGACCACATATAGGTAACAACATCGATGGCAAAGGCAACAATGGCCATCACTAACACTCATTCAAAACAATCCATTCCGATTGGTTTATGCACTGTCAGTCAACAGTTTTCTATTTTACTACTTTAGCTGGGACCATCATGTGATAGTCTTCAACCAGCAAGACAATCAGTCGTGAAAGTTCTTGTCACCCACCATCTTTGGCTAGTTTTGTAGGTTTTCAATAAGACAAGGGTGAGGAAAGACCTAAGTAAGTTATGGAGAGCAAAGAAAGCCCTTATGCAAATTAGTTTAGAAATTAGACCATCTGATTGGTTGATGCAATACTCATTAGGGATGGCCATCGGCCATCAATGTTTATAAAACATCTATAGGTTTTGGTCGATGTTCAATAGTTTTGACATCGATGGGGGAGAACCAGATGGTTTTACACCATCAATGTCAAGCTCAAACTACTAGTTTTGTTTTGCTATTTCCTGGGACACTGAGCATAGCTCCACCCACGACACCAGTGAAGCCCCGCCCCCATATTCTGATTGGCCCACAGGCCATTCCATCAAATACAATGGATGACCACCGATATGTAACAACATCAATGGCAAGTCAACAGTTTTCTATTTTACTACTTTTGATGGGACCATCATACAACAGTCTTCAACCAACAAACCAATTGGTCAAGAACATTCTTGTTATCAACCATCTTTGGCTGGTTTTGTAGGTTTTCAATTAGACTATGGTGAGGAAGGACCTAAATAAGTTATGGAGAGCAAATAAATTCCTTATGCAAATTAGTTTGGAAATTAGACCATGTGATTGGTTGATGCAATTCTCATTAGGGATGACTATCGATGTTTATAAAACATCGATAGATTATGGTCGATGTTCATAGTTTTTACATCGATGGGGGAGAACCAGATGGTTTCCCACCATCAATGTCAAGCTAAAACGAAAAGATTTGTTGTGCTATCTCCTGGGACATGGAATATAGCCCCGCCCCCGTGTTCTGATTGGCCCACGGTCCAGTCAGTCAAATACAATGGATGACCACCTATAGGTAACAACATCGATGGCAAAGGCAACAATGGCCATCACTAACACTCATTCAAAACAATCCATTCCAATTGGTTTATGCACTGTCAGTCAACAGTTTTCTATTTTACTACTTTAGCTGGGACCATCATGTGATAGTCTTCAACCAGCAAGACAATCAGTCGTGAATGTTCTTGTCACCCACCATCTTTGGCTAGTTTTGTAGGTTTTCAATAAGACTAGGGTGAGGAAAGACCTACGTAAGTTATGGAGAGCAAAGAAAGCCATTATGCAAATTAGTTTAGAAGTTAGACCATCTGATTGGTTGATGCAATACTCATTAGGGATGGCCATCGGCCATCGATGTTTATAAAACATCTATAGGTTATGGTCGATGTTCAATAGTTTTGACATCGATGGGGGAGAACCAGATGGTTTCACACCATCAATGTCAAGCTCAAACTACTAGTTTTGTTTTGCTATTTCCTGGGACACTGAGCATAGCTCCACCCACGACGCCCCGCCCCCATATCCTGATTGGCCCACAGGCCAGTC
Source organism: Crinia signifera (assembly GCF_055691185.1). Taxonomy (NCBI): domain Eukaryota; kingdom Metazoa; phylum Chordata; class Amphibia; order Anura; family Myobatrachidae; genus Crinia; species Crinia signifera. Next base: position 74,463,135 of record NC_139220.1, on the reverse strand, counting down.
CATCAAATACAATGGATGACCACCGATATGTAACAACATCAATGGCAAGTCAACAGTTTTCTATTTTACTACTTTTGATGGGACCATCATACAACAGTCTTCAACCAACAAACCAATTGGTCAAGAACATTCTTGTTATCAACCATCTTTGGCTGGTTTTGTAGGTTTTCAATTAGACTATGGTGAGGAAGGACCTAAATAAGTTATGGAGAGCAAATAAATTCCTTATGCAAATTAGTTTGGAAATTAGACCATGTGATTGGTTGATGCAATTCTCATTAGGGATGACCATCGATGTTTATAAAACATCGATAGATTATGGTCGATGTTCATAGTTTTTACATCGATGGGGGAGAACTAGATGGTTTCCCACCATCAATGTCAAGCTAAAACGAAAAGATTTGTTGTGCTATCTCCTGGGACATGGAATATAGCTCCACCCCCTGAAACATGTGAAGCCCCGTCCCCGTGTTCTGATTGGCCCACGGTCCAGTCAGTCAAATACAATGGATGACCACCTATAGGTAACAACATCGATGGCAAAGGCAACAATGGCCATCACTAACACTCATTCAAAACAATCCATTCCGATTGGTTTATGCACTGTCAGTCAACAGTTTTCTATTTTACTACTTTAGCTGGGACCATCATGTGATAGTCTTCAACCAGCAAGACAATCAGTCGTGAATGTTCTTGTCACCCACCATCTTTGGCTAGTTTTGTAGGTTTTCAATAAGACTAGGGTGAGGAAAGACCTAAGTAAGTTATGGAGAGCAAATAAAGCCCTTATGTAAATTAGTTTAGAAATTAGACCATCTGATTGGTTGATGCAATACTCATTAGGGATGGCCATCGGACATCGATGTTTATAAAACATCTATAGGTTTTGGTCGATGTTCAATAGTTTTGACATCGATGGGGGAGAACCAGATGGTTTCACACCATCAATGTCAAGCTCAAACTACTAGTTTTGTTTTGCTATTTCCTGGCACACTGAGCATAGCTCCACCCACGACACCAGTGAAGCCCCGCCCCCATATTCTGATTGGCCCACAGGCCAGTCCATCAAATACAATGGATGACCACCGATATGTAACAACATCAATGGCAAGTCAACAGTTTTCTATTTTACTACTTTTGATGGGACCATCATACAACAGTCTTCAACCAACAAACCAATTGGTCAAGAACATTCTTGTTATCAACCATCTTTGGCTGGTTTTGTAGGTTTTCAATTAGACTATGGTGAGGAAGGACCTAAATAAGTTATGGAGAGCAAATAAATTCCTTATGCAAATTAGTTTGGAAATTAGACCATGTGATTGGTTGATGCAATACTCATTAGGTATGACCATCGATGTTTATAAAACATCGATAGATTATGGTCGATGTTCATAGTTTTTACATCGATGGGGGAGAACCAGATGGTTTCCCACCATCAATGTCAAGCTAAAACGAAAAGATTTGTTGTGCTATCTCCTGGGACATGGAATATAGCGCCACCCCCTGAAACAGGTGAAGCCCCACCCCCGTGTTCTGATTGGCCCACGGTCCAGTCAGTCAAATACAATGGATGACCACATATAGGTAACAACATCGATGGCAAAGGCAACAATGGCCATCACTAACACTCATTCAAAACAATCCATTCCGATTGGTTTATGCACTGTCAGTCAACAGTTTTCTATTTTACTACTTTAGCTGGGACCATCATGTGATAGTCTTCAACCAGCAAGACAATCAGTCGTGAAAGTTCTTGTCACCCACCATCTTTGGCTAGTTTTGTAGGTTTTCAATAAGACAAGGGTGAGGAAAGACCTAAGTAAGTTATGGAGAGCAAAGAAAGCCCTTATGCAAATTAGTTTAGAAATTAGACCATCTGATTGGTTGATGCAATACTCATTAGGGATGGCCATCGGCCATCGATGTTTATAAAACATCTATTGGTTTTGGTCGATGTTCAATAGTTTTGACATCGATGGGGGAGAACCAGATGGTTTCACACCATCAATGTCAAGCTCAAACTACTAGTTTTGTTTTGCTATTTCCTGGGACACTGAGCATAGCTCCACCCACGACACCAGTGAAGCCCCGCCCCCATATTCTGATTGGCCCACAGGCCATTCCATCAAATACAATGGATGACCACCGATATGTAACAACATCAATGGCAAGTCAACAGTTTTCTATTTTACTACTTTTGATGGGACCATCATACAACAGTCTTCAACCAACAAACCAATTGGTCAAGAACATTCTTGTTATCAACCATCTTTGGCTGGTTTTGTAGGTTTTCAATTAGACTATGGTGAGGAAGGACCTAAATAAGTTATGGAGAGCAAATAAATTCCTTATGCAAATTAGTTTGGAAATTAGACCATGTGATTGGTTGATGCAATTCTCATTAGGGATGACTATCGATGTTTATAAAACATCGATAGATTATGGTCGATGTTCATAGTTTTTACATCGATGGGGGAGAACCAGATGGTTTCCCACCATCAATGTCAAGCTAAAACGAAAAGATTTGTTGTGCTATCTCCTGGGACATGGAATATAGCCCCGCCCCCGTGTTCTGATTGGCCCACGGTCCAGTCAGTCAAATACAATGGATGACCACCTATAGGTAACAACATCGATGGCAAAGGCAACAATGGCCATCACTAACACTCATTCAAAACAATCCATTCCGATTGGTTTATGCACTGTCAGTCAACAGTTTTCTATTTTACTACTTTAGCTGGGACCATCATGTGATAGTCTTCAACCAGCAAGACAATCAGTCGTGAATGTTCTTGTCACCCACCATCTTTGGCTAGTTTTGTAGGTTTTCAATAAGACTAGGGTGAGGAAAGACCTAAGTAAGTTATGGAGAGCAAAGAAAGCCTTAATGCAAATTAGTTTAGAAATTAGACCATCTGATTGGTTGATGCAATACTCATTAGGGATGGCCATCGGCCATCGATGTTTATAAAACATCTATAGGTTATGGTCGATGTTCAATAGTTTTGACATCGATGGGGGAGAACCAGATGGTTTCACACCATCAATGTCAAGCTCAAACTACTAGTTTTGTTTTGCTATTTCCTGGGACACTGAGCATAGCTCCACCCACGACGCCCCGCCCCCATATCCTGATTGGCCCACAGGCCAGTCCATCGAATACAATGGATGACCACCGATATGTAACAACATCAATGGCAAGTCAACAGTTTTCTATTTTACTACTTTTGATGGGACCATCATACAATAGTCTTCAACCAACAAACCAATTGGTCAAGAACATTCTTGTTATTAACCATCTTTGGCTGGTTTTGTAGGTTTTCAATTAGACTATGGTGAGGAAGGACCTAAATAAGTTATGGAGAGCAAATAAATTCCTTATGCAAATTAGTTTGGAAATTAGACCATGTGATTGGTTGATGCAATTCTCATTAGGGATGACCATCGATGTTTATAAAACATCGATATATTATGGTCGATGTTCATAGTTTTTACATTGATGGGGGAGAACCAGATGGTTTCCCACCATCAATGTCAAGCTAAAACGAAAAGATTTGTTGTGCTATCTCCTGGGACATGGAATATAGCTCCACCCCCTGAAACATGTGAAGCCCCGCCCCCGTGTTCTGATTGGTCCACGGTCCAGTCAGTCAAATACAATGGATGACCACCTATAGGTAACAACATCGATGGCAAAGGCAACAATGGCCATCACTAACACTCATTCAAAACAATCCATTCCGATTGGTTTATGCACTGTCAGTCAACAGTTTTCTATTTTACTACTTTAGCTGGGACCATCATGTGATAGTCTTCAACCAGCAAGACAATCAGTCGTGAATGTTCTTGTCACCCACCATCTTTGGCTAGTTTTGTAGGTTTTCAATAAGACTAGGGTGAGGAAAGACCTACGTAAGTTATGGAGAGCAAAGAAAGCCCTTATGCAAATTAGTTTAGAAATTAGACCATCTGATTGGTCGATGCAATACTCATTAGGGATGGCCATCGGCCATCGGCCATCGATGTTTATAAAACATCTATAGGTTATGGTCGATGTTCAATAGTTTTGACATCGATGGGGGAGAACCAGATGGTTTCACACCATCAATGTCAAGCTCAAACTACTAGTTTTGTTTTGCTATTTCCTGGGACACTGAGCATAGCTCCACCCACGACACCAGTGAAGCCCCGCCCCCATATTCTGATTGGCCCACAGGCCAGTCCATCAAATACAATGGATGACCACCGATATGTAACAACATCAATGGCAAGTCAACAGTTTTCTATTTTACTACTTTTGATGGGACCATCATACAACAGTCTTCAACCAACAAACCAATTGGTCAAGAACATTCTTGTTATCAACCATCTTTGGCTGGTTTTGTAGGTTTTCAATTAGACTATGGTGAGGAAGGACCTAAATAAGTTATGGAGAGCAAATAAATTCCTTATGCAAATTAGTTTGGAAATTAGACCATGTGATTGGTTGATGCAATTCTCATTAGGGATGACCATCGATGTTTATAAAACATCGATAGATTATGGTCGATGTTCATAGTTTTTACATCGATGGGGGAGAACTAGATGGTTTCCCACCATCAATGTCAAGCTAAAACGAAAAGATTTGTTGTGCTATCTCCTGGGACATGGAATATAGCTCCACCCCCTGAAACATGTGAAGCCCCGCCCCCGTGTTCTGATTGGCCCACGGTCCAGTCAGTCAAATACAATGGATGACCACCTATAGGTAACAACATCAATGGCAAAGGCAACAATGGCCATCACTAACACTCATTCAAAACAATCCATTCCGATTGGTTTATGCACTGTCAGTCAACAGTTTTCTATTTTACTACTTTAGCTGGGACCATCATGTGATAGTCTTCAACCAGCAAGACAATCAGTCGTGAATGTTCTTGTCACCCACCATCTTTGGCTAGTTTTGTAGGTTTTCAATAAGACTAGGGTGAGGAAAGACCTAAGTAAATTATGGAGAGCAAAGAAAGCCCTTATGCAAATTAGTTTAGAAATTAGACCATCTGATTGGTTGATGCAATACTCATTAGGGATGGCCATCGGCCATCGATGTTTATAAAACATCTATAGGTTATGGTCGATGTTCAATAGTTTGGTACTCTTTACCTAGAAGGGCGCCCACGATGTTCATCGCGATTGTCGGGTGTAAAATTGCGCTCATCGCGGTGATTGAGGCATTGCGGGTACTATTTACGGCCCAAGATCACCGCGATGACCGCGATGCCTCAACTTTCTAATCGGCAGCATGTAAAATCGCGGTGATTGAGGCATCGCGGGTGTTATTTTGGTGGACAAGATGCCCGCGATCACCGCGATGGCAGTGATTCCTCAACTTTTTCGTCGGCCCCATTGTAAAATCGCGGTGATTGAGGCATTGCGGGTGTTATTTTGTGCACAAGATGCCCGTGATGACCGCGATTTCGCGATTTCCAGCCACACTCACATCTGTAATGGGTTCAAATGACCCTTTAATGACCCTAATTCTGCATGGTAACATCTGTAATAGGTGGAATGGCCCTTAGTCTGCCTAGCTACATCTGCCCTAGGTCCGTCTGCCTAGTTACTCATGTTGACACCATCCTCCTGTCTGAGGCTAACCCCCTGTGTCTGCATAGTGACAGATGTTTATAGGACAATAACAACAAAGGGTACATCCCACTGCCTCAGACCGCCCCCCTGTGACAGTTTAAAAGACCTTGATTTTGTGGGGAAATTTGTTGGTTGAGAGGAGCTGTGGTTTGAGAGAGAGAGATTTGCGTTTTGATTGATTATTACTGATTCCTGAGAGCCTGCTGCTGATTCCAGTGTTGCTGCTGCTGTTCATTCTGCTGCTGAGTTACCGTGATTACAGAGACTGTGCTGCTGTTTCTATTGGTGACTGAGGCCCTGCTGCTAATTCGGCCTTCTGCTGTTTCTGCTGTTCCTGTCATGGCCATGGCATCTGGATCTGGAGTGAACATGTACTCCCTGCCTCAGACGGAGGCGGAGGCTATCCGATTCCTCCAGGAGCATCACCTGTTGCCCAAGGAAGCTACCTGCGGCAATGGGCATGCCATGAAGCTCAGCGAGAAGGAGGTGATGTGGCGCTGCCACGTGAGAGCCTGCCGCCAGAAGATCAGTCTCCGCGCTGGCCTCTTCATTCCTGGGTGCCGGATGTCGTTTGTGAACATCATCAGGTTCATCTTCAACTGGTCCGAGGAGTTGACTTCCGGCGACTACTGTGAGCGGCACCTTGGCAACTCCCCCAAGACAACGGTACTGTACAATAAGTACATGAGGGAGGCGTGCCTTATGGACTTGATGGCTCAGCCCCAGCGCCGCATTGGAGGGCCCGACAAAATAGTCGAGGTCGACGAGACTCTGTTTGTACGCCGCAAGTCCCATGTCGGCCGTGTGCTACCCCAGCAGTGGGTGTTTGGGGGCATCTGCCGGGAAACTGGGCAGTGCTTTGCCACAAAAGTGGCCACCCGGGACGCCCCCACTTTATTGGCTGCCATAGTGGAGCATGTGGAGCCGGGCTCCACCATATACAGCGATTGCTGGAAGGCCTATAATACAGAACAGCTGGAGGCGGCAGGCTTCCAGCACGCTCAAGTTAATCATAGGTTTAACTTTGTGGACCCCACAACAGGGGTGCACACCCAGAACATTGAGCGCATGTGGGGGGCGGCGAAATGGCGCAATAAACGCCACCGGGGTACTGCCAGACATTTGCTGGAAGGCTATCTACAAGAATTTATGTGGAGAAAGAGCATAGGTATGAACCAAACTTTTGAGCGTATTTTACACGCCTTAACATTTTTAGAGAAAGATGACTGAAAAACTATGGACTTTAAACTTGTAAAGCTGTTTTTTTTACGCTACTGTTTGTTTGCATTTCAATGTTATCTATTTTTTATTCAAGTAAATTACTGCCTTTTATTCAAACTTGTCTTTACTGAGTCAGTTGAGTGATTTTGCATGTATGAGTGAATTTGCACACACACCTGAATTAGGCCCATTTCCTGCTCTCACCCCCAAAAAAGTAGTTAGATTCCCTGGCATCTTAAGCAGTGTTCACCCATAATGTTGCACCCCTTAGCCATATTTTGTCCCTGTAATTAATCATGTATCACCCCCTTAGCCGTATTGGGTCCCTGTAATAGTTCATGAATCACCCCTAGCTGTATTGGGTCCCTGTAATTTTTTGCTAAATGTACATTTGGCTCAAATCATTTGCTGACACCTCTCACACTGCTTATGTGTGACAGAGGATCACAGCAATCTCATTTTAGTATATCACCCCTTGCCTTATAGTGCCCCTGTAATTATTGTCCTGCAATTATTGCCCCCCTCAAAATTACACCTGCTGTCACCTCTCACACTGTTTCTGTGTGACAGAGGTTCACAGAAATGTGATTCCATCATCATTTTAGGCCAGTTAACATTGAAATCGCGGTCATCGCGGGCATCTCGGGCATTGAGCTGTGTAATGTACACCACAATGCCTGGGATGCCCGCGATGGCTGCGATTTCATGCACTTTTAGCACTAGTAAAGTAACATTGAAATCGCGGTCATCGCGGGCATCGAGCTGTGCATTGTACACCTCAATGCCCGCGATGACCGCGATTTCATCCAGTAATGTCACTCAAACTGAAAAAATGCATGTAGGGAAGGCAGGAAGTGTCCCAGCATGCATTTCACTCACTACAGAGCGCGCATTAGCTTCCACACCCTGCCCCTGAGCACATGTAAGTGGCCTGTGGCGTTTTTGGATAAATTTTGGGGGGGGGGAGAGGGAGGGGGGGAGAGGGGGGGAGGGGGGGAGAGGGGGGGGGAGAGGTAAACGCGTCCCCTCGCGGGCTTCACAGGTGTCCGCTTTTCGCCACGGACACCTGTGAAGCCCGCGAGGGGACGCGTATAACTGTGAAGGTATCCGCGTCCCCTCGCGGGGCTCGCTGCGCTCGCCACGCTTCGGGCTCGGTGGCTCGCTGCGCTCGCCACACTATTCTATTCTCAACTCCACGCCGACGTGGATAGTAGGGCATGAAAAGGTCGGAGGACGCGTACCGCCGCCCCTCGCGGGGCTCGCTGCGCTCGCCACGCTTCGGGTGCGCGTGGATAGTGGGGGTGGTACCCTGGGAAAAAAAGGCATTTGGGTTACATTTACAAATTAATTAGAAGAACAATTTAAGCACGACTTACCTTATTCTGGAGATAATGGTGTATAGTTTTTTTTTATTGCATGATGGTCCCAGCAAAAGTTGTAAAATAGAAAACTGTTGACTGACAGTACATAAACCAATCAGAGTGGCTTATTTTGAATGACAATTGCATCAACCAATCAGATGATCTCAATTCTAAACTAATTTGCATAAGCGCTTTATTTGCTCTCCATAACTTACTGAGGTCTTTCCTAACCCTAGTTTAATTGAACACCTGCAGAACCAGCCACAGATAGTTGATAAAAAGAGCATTCTTGACCAATTGTCTTGCTGGTTGAAGACTATTGCATGATGGTCCCAGCAAAAGTTGTAAAATAGAAAACTGTTGACTGACAGTACATAAACCAATCATAATGGCTTATTTTACATGACAATTGCATCAACCAATCAGATGGTCTCAATTCTAAACTAATTTGCATAAGGGCTTTCTTTACTCTCCATAACTTACTGAGGTCCTTCCTAACCCTAGTTTAATTGAACACCTTCAGAACCAGCCACAGATAGTGGATAATAAGAGCATTCTTGACCAATTGTCTTGCTGGTTGAAGACTATTGCATGATGGTCCCAGCAAAAGTTGTAAAATAGAAAACTGTTCACTGACATTACATAAATTAATCAGAATGGCTTATTTTGCATGACAATTGTATCAACCAATCAGATGGCCTCAATTCTAAACTAATTTGCATAAGGGCTTTTTTTACTCTCCATAACTTACTGAGGTCCTTCCTGCCCCTAGTTTAATTGAACACCTGCAGAACAAGCCACAGCTGGTTAATAAAAAGAGCATTCTTGACCTATTGTCTTGCTGGTTGAAGACTATTGCATGATGGTCCCAGCAAAAGTTGTAAAATAGAAAACTGTCGACTGACATTACATAAACCAATCAGAATGGCTTATTTTGAATGACAATTGTATCAACCAATCAGATGGTCTCAATTCTAAACTAATTTGCATAAGGGCTTTATTTACTCTCCATAATTTACTGAGGTCCTTCCTAACCCTAGTTTTATTGAACACCTGCAGAACAAGCCACAGATAGTTGATAACAAGAGCATTCTTGACCAATTGTCTTGCTGGTTGAAGACTATTGCATGATGGTCCCAGCAAAAGTTGTAAAATAGAAAACTGTTGACTGACAGTACATAAACCAATCAGAATGGCTTATTTTGAATGACAATTGTATCAACCAATCAGATGGCCTCAATTCTAAACTAATTTGCATAAGGGCTTTTTTTACTCTCCATAACTTACTGAGGTCCTTCCTAACCCTAGTTTTATTGAACACCTGCAGAACAAGCCACAGATAGTTGATAACAAGAGCATTCTTGACCAATTGTCTTGCTGGTTGAAGACTATTGCATGATGGTCCCAGCAAAAGTTGTAAAATAGAAAACTGTTGACTGACATTATATAAACCAATCAGAATGGCTTATTTTAAATGACAATTGTATCAACCAATCAGATGGCCTCAATTCGCTTCTCGGCCTTTTGGCTAAGATCAAGTGTAGTATCTGTTCTTATCAGTGGGTATGGACTGGCCTCTGGCAGAGAATAGAGAAAGGTGGGACTGAGTAGCTGCTCTGATGGGCGGAGGGTGTGGGACCCCTCTGTTTTTTCCCGGGAGTAGTGAAAAGTCTCACTAAGTATCTTCACCTCTGCCAGTGGTAGGAGGCTCCGTAAACCCACTGGTAGGAGGGGGGGGAGAAACACTGGGCTTAGTAGTTTGACTCTCTTGACGGGGTTCGTAGCCCCCGAAGGATGAGTCAGCGAAAGGCTCAGTCTAGTATCCATTCCCAGGGAGCGGAGAAAAGCTGAGACTGAGTAGATTGGTCCAGGTTGGCTAACCACCAGCCTGGGCACAGCGAAAAGCTCAGCCTAGTATCTTAACCCTGGGAGCGGAGAAACACTGGGACTGAGTAGATTGCTCTTCCGAGGGGGGTGCAGCCCCTAAGGGAGTATTTCGAAAGGCTCAGTGGAGTACCCATTCCCATGCCAGGGGCTGGAAAGTGCCTGCTGCTGAGACGGAGAAACACTTGGTCGGACGCTGACTGGCTGGCTGCTTGGAGTCCGAGGCTGCACTGTGCCCCCGGGGAAACTCGGGGGTGCCGAACATGCACGGGTGATCCCAAAATCACCATGCACTAGTAAGCACTAGCACTGCGCACTTCCCCTCTAGGTTAGCGCTTCACGTCCTTACCTCGTCCTTTTGGATGGGGTAGGACAATTTTTCACACCCCCCACCCTGGCCTTCTGGCTAGGGACTTCTTTATTTATTTTTTTTTTTTTTTCCTTCTCACGTTCGTCACTTCACGTTTTCTTTTTTTTTGTAGTTTGTCACGTTTTTTTGGGTTGTGTGGTCGTCCCTTACGGGCCTTCCATTTCCCCAATGTGCCGAAGCTCTCGCCTTTTGGGGAGAGCTTCGTGCCCCCCCGAGGACGACCCCGAGCCGCAAGGCGGAGGGAAGTCCACAGCGGGTCTCTCCAAACCACGGGGTGCGGAGGACCCACCGTCCTAACCCTTTCGGGGGTTGAGGAATGAGGGTCTCTCTAAGCTTCGGCGAAGAGGACCCACCGTTCCCTATTTTCCCCTCGTCGGCCTTATGGCTGAGAGGGGTTAGGGGAAAAACGGGGCCCGTCTCCTTCGGGAGATAAGCCCACTCGATCGCACGGCCGCTTTTGCACGTGTTTAGGCACAGCACTGGTGGTAGGGAGCACACCTCGGGCTCCTGAGTTTCTTTAAACTCATCTTGCTGGTTGAAGACTATTGCATGATGGTCCCAGCAAAAGTTGTAAAATAGAAAACTGTTGACTGACAGTACATAAACCAATCAGAGTGGCTTATTTTGAATGACAATTGCATCAACCAATCAGATGATCTCAATTCTAAACTAATTTGCATAAGCGCTTTATTTGCTCTCCATAACTTACTGAGGTCTTTCCTAACCCTAGTTTAATTGAACACCTGCAGAACCAGCCACAGATAGTTGATAACAAGAGCATTCTTGACCAATTGCCTTGCTGGTTGAAGACTATTGCATGATGGTCCCAGCAAAAGTTGTAAAATAGAAAACTGTTGACTGACAGTACATAAACCAATCAGAATGGCTTATTTTGAATGACAATTGCATCAACCAATCAGGTGATCTCAATTCTAAACTAATTTGCATAATGGCTTTATGTGCTCTCCATAACATACTGAGGTCCATCCTAACCCTAGTTTAATTGAACACCTGCAGAACCAGCCACAGATAGTTGATAAAAAGAGCATTCTTGAACAATTGTCTTGCTGGTTGAAGACTATTGCATGATGGTCCGAGCAAAAGTTGTGAAATAGAAAACTGTTGACTGACATTATATAAACCAATCAGAATGGCTTATTTTGAATGACAATTGTATAAACCAATCAGATGGTCTCAATTCTAAACTAATTTGCATAAGGGCTTTATTTACTCTCCATAACTTACTGAGGTCCTTCCTAACCCTAGTTTAATTGAACACCTGCAGAACCAGCCACAGAGAGTTAATAACAAGAGCATACTTGACCAATTGTCTTGTTGGTTGAAAACTATTGCATGATGGTCCCAGCAAAAGTTGTAAAATAGAAAACTGTTCACTGACATTACATAAATTAATCAGAATGGCTTATTTTGAATGACAATTGTATCAACCAATCAGATGGCCTCAATTCTAAACTAATTTGCATAAGGGCTTTTTTTACTCTCCATAACTTACTGAGGTCCTTCCTGCCCCTAGTTTAATTGAACACCTGCAGAACAAGCCACAGATAGTTGATAACAAGAGCATTCTTGACCAATTGTCTTGCTGGTTGAAGACTATTGCATGATGGTCCCAGCAAAAGTTGTAAAATAGAAAACTGTTGACTGACAGTACATAAACCAATCAGAATGGCTTATTTTGAATGACAATTGTATCAACCAATCAGATGGCCTCAATTCTAAACTAATTTGCATAAGGGCTTTTTTTACTCTCCATAACTTACTGAGGTCCTTCCTGCCCCTAGTTTAATTGAACACCTGCAGAACAGGCCACAGATAGTTGATAACAAGAGCATTCTTGACCAATTGTCTTGCTGGTTGAAGACTATTGCATGATGGTCCCAGCAAAAGTTGTAAAATAGAAAACTGTTGACTGACAGTACATAAACCAATCAGAGTGGCTTATTTTGAATGACAATTGCATTAACCAATCAGATGATCTCAATTCTAAACTAATTTGCATAAGGGCTTTATTTACTCTCCATAACTTACTGAGGTCCTTCCTAACCCTAGTTTAATTGAACACCTGCAGAACCAGCCACAGCTGGTTAATAAAAAGAGCATTCTTGACCTATTGTCTTGCTGGATTAAGACTATTGCATGATGGTCCCAGCAAAAGTTGTAAAATAGAAAACTGTCGACTGACATTACATAAATTAATCAGAATGGCTTATTTTGAATGACAATTGTATCAACCAATCAGATGGTCTCAATTCTAAACTAATTTGCATAAGGGCTTTTTTTACTCTCCATAACTTACTGAGGTCCTTCCTGCCCCTAGTTTAATTGAACACCTGCAGAACAAGCCACAGATAGTTGATAACAAGAGCATTCTTGACCAATTGTCTTGCTGGTTGAAGACTATTGCATGATGGTCCCAGCAAAAGTTGTAAAATAGAAAACTGTTGACTGACAGTACATAAACCAATCAGAATGGCTTATTTTGAATGACAATTGTATCAACCAATCAGATGGCCTCAATTCTAAACTAATTTGCATAAGGGCTTTTTTTACTCTCCATAACTTACTGAGGTCCTTCCTGCCCCTAGTTTAATTGAACACCTGCAGAACAGGCCACAGATAGTTGATAAAAAGAGCATTCTTGACCAATTGTCTTGCTGGTTGAAGACTATTGCATGATGGTCCCAGCAAAAGTTGTAAAATAGAAAACTGTTGACTGACATTACATAAACCAATCAGAATGGCTTATTTTGAATGACAATTGTATCAACCAATCAGATGGCCTCAATTCTAAACTAATTTGCATAAGGGCTTTTTTACTCTCCATAACTTACTGAGGTCCTTCCTAACCCTAGTTTAATTGAACACCTGCAGAGCCAGCCACAGATAGTTGATAACAAGAGCATTCTTGACCAATTGTCTTGCTGGTTGAAGACTATTGCATGATGGTCCGAGCAAAAGTTGTAAAATAGAAAACTGTTGACTGACATTACATAAACCAATCAGAATGGCTTATTTTGAATGACAATTGTATCAACCAATCAGATGGTCTCAATTCTAAACTAATTTGCATAAGGGCTTTATTTACTCTCCATAACTTACTGAGGTCCTTCCTAACCCTAGTTTAATTGAACACCTGCTGAACCAGCCACAGATAGTTGATAACAAGAGCATTCTTGACCAATTGTCTTGCTGGTTGAAGACTATTGTATGATGGTCCCAGCAAAAGTTGTAAAATAGAAAACTGTTGACTGACAGTACATAAACCAATCAGAATGGCTTATTTTGAATGACAATTGCATCAACCAATCAGATGATCTCAATTCTAAACTAATTTGCATAATGGATTTATTTGCTCTCCATAACTTACTGAGGTCCATCCTAACCCTAGTTTAATTGAACACCTGCAGAACCAGCCACAGATAGTTGATAAAAAGAGCATTCTTGACCAATTGTCTTGCTGGTTGAAGACTATTGCATGATGGTCCCAGCAAAAGTTGTAAAATAGAAAACTGTTGACTGACATTACATAAACCAATCAGAATGGCTTATTTTGAATGACAATTGTATCAACCAATCAGATGGCCTCAATTCTAAACTAATTTGCATAAGGGCTTTTTTACTCTCCATAACTTACTGAGGTCCTTCCTGCCCCTAGTTTAATTGAACACCTGCAGAACAAGCTACAGATAGTTGATAACAAGAGCATTCTTGACCAAATGTCTTGCTGGTTGAAGACTATTGCATGATGGTCCCAGCAAAAGTTGTAAAATAGAAAACTGTTGACTAACAGTACATAAACCAATCAGAGTGGCTTATTTTGAATGACAATTGCATCAACCAATCAGATGATCTCAATTCTAAACTAATTTGCATAAGCGCTTTATTTGCTCTCCATAACTTACTGAGGTCTTTCCTAACCCTAGTTTAATTGAACACCTGCAGAACCAGCCACAGATAGTTGAAAACAAGAGCATTCTTGACCTATTGTCTTGCTGGTTGAAGACTATTGCATGATGGTCCCAGCAAAAGTTGTAAAATAGAAAACTGTTGACTGACAGTACATAAACCAATCAGAATGGCTTATTTTACATGACAATTGCATCAACCAATCAGATGGTCTCAATTCTAAACTAATTTGCATAAGGGCTTTATTTACTCTCCATAACTTACTGAGGTCCTTCCTAACCCTAGTTTAATTGAACACCTTCAGAACCAGCCACAGATAGTGGATAACAAGAGCATTCTTGACCAATTGTCTTGCTGGTTGAAGACTATTTATTGCATGATGGTCCCAGCAAAAGTTGTAAAATAGAAAACTGTTGACTGACAGTACATAAACCAATCAGAATGGCTTATTTTGAATGACAATTGCATCAACCAATCAGGTGATCTCAATTCTAAACTAATTTGCATAATGGCTTTATTTGCTCTCCATAACTTACTGAGGTCCATCCTAACCCTAGTTTAATTTAACACCTGCAGAACCAGCCACAGATAGTTGATTAAAAGAGCATTCTTGACCAATTGTCTTGCTGGGTTAAGACTATTGCATGATGGTCCAAGCAAAAGTTGTGAAATAGAAGACTGTTGACTGACATTATATAAACCACTCAGAATGGCTTATTTTGAATGACAATTGTATCAACCAATCAGATGGTCTCAATTCTAAACTAATTTGCATAAGGGCTTTATTTACTCTCCATAACTTACTGAGGTCCTTCCTAACCCTAGTTTAATTGAACACCTGCAGAGCCAGCCACAGATAGTTGATAACAAGAGCATTCTTGACCAATTGTCTTGCTGGTTGAAGACTATTGCATGATGGTCCGAGCAAAAGTTGTAAAATAGAAAACTGTTGACTGACATTACATAAACCAATCAGAATGGCTTATTTTGAATGACAATTGTATCAACCAATCAGATGGTCTCAATTCTAAACTAATTTGCATAAGGGCTTTATTTACTCTCCATAACTTACTGAGGTCCTTCCTAACCCTAGTTTAATTGAACACCTGCAGAACCAGCCACAGATAGTTGATAAAAAGAGCATTCTTGACCAATTGTCTTGCTGGTTGAAGACTATTGCATGATGGTCCCAGCAAAAGTTGTAAAATAGAAAACTGTTGACTGACATTACATAAACCAATCAGAATTTCTTATTTTGAATGACAATTGTATCAACCAATCAGATGGTCTCAATTCTAAACTAATTTGCATAAGGGCTTTATTTACTCTCCATAACTTACTGAGGTCCTTCCTAATTCTAGTTTAATTGAACACCTTCAGAACCAGCCATAGATAGTTGATAACAAGAGCATTCTTGACCAATTGTCTTGCTGGTTGAAGACTATTGTATGATGGTCCCAGCAAAAGTTGTAAAATAGAAAACTGTTGACTGACAGTACATAAACCAATCAGAATGGCTTATTTTGAATGACAATTGCATCAACCAATCAGATGATCACAATTGCATCAACCAATCAGATGATCTCAATTCTAAACTAATTTGCATAATGGATTTATTTGCTCTCCATAACTTACTGAGGTCCATCCTAACCCTAGTTTAATTGAACACCTGCATAACCGACCACAGATAGTTGATAACAAGAGCATTGTTGACCAATTGTCTTGCTGGTTGAAGACTATTGCATGATGGTCCCAGCAAAAGTTGTAAAATAGAAAACTGTTGACTGACATTATATAAACCAATCAGAATGGCTTATTTTGAATGACAATTGTATCAACCAATCAGATGGCCTCAATTCTAAACTAATTTGCATAAGGGCTTTTTTTACTCTCCATAACTTACTGAGGTCCTTCCTGCCCCTAGTTTAATTGAACACCTGCAGAACAAGCTACAGATAGTTGATAACAAGAGCATTCTTGACCAAATGTCTTGCTGGTTGAAGACTATTGCATGATGGTCCCAGCAAAAGTTGTAAAATAGAAAACTGTTGACTAACAGTACATAAACCAATCAGAGTGGCTTATTTTGAATGACAATTGCATCAACCAATCAGATGATCTCAATTCTAAACTAATTTGCATAAGCGCTTTATTTGCTCTCCATAACTTACTGAGGTCTTTCCTAACCCTAGTTTAATTGAACACCTGCAGAACCAGCCACAGATAGTTGAAAACAAGAGCATTCTTGACCTATTGTCTTGCTGGTTGAAGACTATTGCATGATGGTCCCAGCAAAAGTTGTAAAATAGAAAACTGTTGACTGACAGTACATAAACCAATCAGAATGGCTTATTTTACATGACAATTGCATCAACCAATCAGATGGTCTCAATTCTAAACTAATTTGCATAAGGGCTTTATTTACTCTCCATAACTTACTGAGGTCCTTCCTAACCCTAGTTTAATTGAACACCTTCAGAACCAGCCACAGATAGTGGATAACAAGAGCATTCTTGACCAATTGTCTTGCTGGTTGAAGACTATTTATTGCATGATGGTCCCAGCAAAAGTTGTAAAATAGAAAACTGTTGACTGACAGTACATAAACCAATCAGAATGGCTTATTTTGAATGACAATTGCATCAACCAATCAGGTGATCTCAATTCTAAACTAATTTGCATAATGGCTTTATTTGCTCTCCATAACTTACTGAGGTCCATCCTAACCCTAGTTTAATTTAACACCTGCAGAACCAGCCACAGATAGTTGATTAAAAGAGCATTCTTGACCAATTGTCTTGCTGGGTTAAGACTATTGCATGATGGTCCAAGCAAAAGTTGTGAAATAGAAGACTGTTGACTGACATTATATAAACCACTCAGAATGGCTTATTTTGAATGACAATTGTATCAACCAATCAGATGGTCTCAATTCTAAACTAATTTGCATAAGGGCTTTATTTACTCTCCATAACTTACTGAGGTCCTTCCTAACCCTAGTTTAATTGAACACCTGCAGAGCCAGCCACAGATAGTTGATAACAAGAGCATTCTTGACCAATTGTCTTGCTGGTTGAAGACTATTGCATGATGGTCCGAGCAAAAGTTGTAAAATAGAAAACTGTTGACTGACATTACATAAACCAATCAGAATGGCTTATTTTGAATGACAATTGTATCAACCAATCAGATGGTCTCAATTCTAAACTAATTTGCATAAGGGCTTTATTTACTCTCCATAACTTACTGAGGTCCTTCCTAACCCTAGTTTAATTGAACACCTGCAGAACCAGCCACAGATAGTTGATAAAAAGAGCATTCTTGACCAATTGTCTTGCTGGTTGAAGACTATTGCATGATGGTCCCAGCAAAAGTTGTAAAATAGAAAACTGTTGACTGACATTACATAAACCAATCAGAATTTCTTATTTTGAATGACAATTGTATCAACCAATCAGATGGTCTCAATTCTAAACTAATTTGCATAAGGGCTTTATTTACTCTCCATAACTTACTGAGGTCCTTCCTAATTCTAGTTTAATTGAACACCTTCAGAACCAGCCATAGATAGTTGATAACAAGAGCATTCTTGACCAATTGTCTTGCTGGTTGAAGACTATTGTATGATGGTCCCAGCAAAAGTTGTAAAATAGAAAACTGTTGACTGACAGTACATAAACCAATCAGAATGGCTTATTTTGAATGACAATTGCATCAACCAATCAGATGATCTCAATTCTAAACTAATTTGCATAATGGATTTATTTGCTCTCCATAACTTACTGAGGTCCATCCTAACCCTAGTTTAATTGAACACCTGCAGAACCAACCACAGATAGTTGATAACAAGAGCATTGTTGACCAATTGTCTTGCTGGTTGAAGACTATTGCATGATGGTCCCAGCAAAAGTTGTAAAATAGAAAACTGTTGACTGACATTATATAAACCAATCAGAATGGCTTATTTTGAATGACAATTGTATCAACCAATCAGATGGCCTCAATTCTAAACTAATTTGCATAAGGGCTTTTTTTACTCTCCATAACTTACTGAGGTCCTTCCTGCCCCTAGTTTAATTGAACACCTGCAGAACAAGCTACAGATAGTTGATAACAAGAGCATTCTTGACCAAATGTCTTGCTGGTTGAAGACTATTGCATGATGGTCCCAGCAAAAGTTGTAAAATAGAAAACTGTTGACTGACAGTACATAAACCAATCAGAGTGGCTTATTTTGAATGACAATTGCATCAACCAATCAGATGATCTCAATTCTAAACTAATTTGCATAAGCGCTTTATTTGCTCTCCATAACTTACTGAGTTCTTTCCTAACCCTAGTTTAATTGAACACCTGCAGAACCAGCCACAGATAGTTGATAACAAGAGCATTCTTGACCAATTGTCTTGCTGGTCGAAGACTATTGCATGATGGTCCGAGCAAAAGTTGTAAAATAGAAAACTGTTGACTGACAGTACATAAACCAATCAGAATGGCTTATTTTGAATGACAATTGCATCAACCAATCAGATGGTCTCAATTCTAAACTAATTTGCATAAGGGCTTTATTTACTCTCCATAACTTACTGAGGTCCTTCCTAACCCTAGTTTAATTGAACACCTGCAGAACCAGCCACAGATAGTTGATAAAAAGAGCATTCTTGACCAATCGTCTTGCTGGTTGAAAACTATTGCATGATGGTCCCAGCAAAAGTTGTAAAATAGAAAACTGTTGGCTGACAGTACATAAACCAATCAGAGTGGCTTATTTTGAATGACAATTGCATCAACCAATCAGATGATCTCAATTCTAAACTAATTTGCATAAGCGCTTTATTTGCTCTCCATAACTTACTGAGGTCCTTCCTAACCCTAGTTTAATTGAACACCTGCTGAACCAGCCACAGATAGTTGATAACAAGAGCATTCTTGACCAATTGTCTTGCTGGTTGAAGACTATTGTATGATGGTCCCAGCAAAAGTTGTAAAATAGAAAACTGTTGACTGACAGTACATAAACCAATCAGAATGGCTTATTTTGAATGACAATTGCATCAACCAATCAGATGATCTCAATTCTAAACTAATTTGCATAATGGATTTATTTGCTCTCCATAACTTACTGAGGTCCATCCTAACCCTAGTTTAATTGAACACCTGCAGAACCAGCCACAGATAGTTGATAAAAAGAGCATTCTTGACCAATTGTCTTGCTGGTTGAAGACTATTGCATGATGGTCCCAGCAAAAGTTGTAAAATAGAAAACTGTTGACTGACATTATATAAACCAATCAGAATGGCTTATTTTGAATGACAATTGTATCAACCAATCAGATGGTCTCAATTCTAAACTAATTTGCATAAGGGCTTTATTTACTCTCCATAACTTACTGAGGTCCTTCCTAACCCTAGTTTAATTGAACACCTGCAGAACCAACCACAGATAGTTGATAAAAAGAGCATTCTTGACCAATTGTCTTGCTGGTTGAAGACTATTGCATGATGGTCCCAGCAAAAGTTGTAAAATAGAAAACTGTTGACTGACATTATATAAACCAATCAGAATGGCTTATTTTGAATGACAATTGTATCAACCAATCAGATGGTCTCAATTCTAAACTAATTTGCATAAGGGCTTTATTTACTCTCCATAACTTACTGAGGTCCTTCCTAACCCTAGTTTAATTGAACACCTGCAGAACCAGCCACAGATAGTTGATAAAAAGAGCATTCTTGACCAATTGTCTTGCTGGTTGAAGACTATTGCATGATGGTCCCAGCAAAAGTTGTAAAATAGAAAACTGTTGACTGACATTACATAAACCAATCAGAATTTCTTATTTTGAATGACAATTGTATCAACCAATCAGATGGTCTCAATTCTAAACTAATTTGCATAAGGGCTTTATTTACTCTCCATAACTTACTGAGGTCCTTCCTAATTCTAGTTTAATTGAACACCTTCAGAACCAGCCATAGATAGTTGATAACAAGAGCATTCTTGACCAATTGTCTTGCTGGTTGAAGACTATTGTATGATGGTCCCAGCAAAAGTTGTAAAATAGAAAACTGTTGACTGACAGTACATAAACCAATCAGAATGGCTTATTTTGAATGACAATTGCATCAACCAATCAGATGATCTCAATTCTAAACTAATTTGCATAATGGATTTATTTGCTCTCCATAACTTACTGAGGTCCATCCTAACCCTAGTTTAATTGAACACCTGCAGAACCAACCACAGATAGTTGATAACAAGAGCATTGTTGACCAATTGTCTTGCTGGTTGAAGACTATTGCATGATGGTCCCAGCAAAAGTTGTAAAATAGAAAACTGTTGACTGACATTATATAAACCAATCAGAATGGCTTATTTTGAATGACAATTGTATCAACCAATCAGATGGCCTCAATTCTAAACTAATTTGCATAAGGGCTTTTTTTACTCTCCATAACTTACTGAGGTCCTTCCTGCCCCTAGTTTAATTGAACACCTGCAGAACAAGCTACAGATAGTTGATAACAAGAGCATTCTTGACCAAATGTCTTGCTGGTTGAAGACTATTGCATGATGGTCCCAGCAAAAGTTGTAAAATAGAAAACTGTTGACTGACAGTACATAAACCAATCAGAGTGGCTTATTTTGAATGACAATTGCATCAACCAATCAGATGATCTCAATTCTAAACTAATTTGCATAAGCGCTTTATTTGCTCTCCATAACTTACTGAGTTCTTTCCTAACCCTAGTTTAATTGAACACCTGCAGAACCAGCCACAGATAGTTGATAACAAGAGCATTCTTGACCAATTGTCTTGCTGGTCGAAGACTATTGCATGATGGTCCGAGCAAAAGTTGTAAAATAGAAAACTGTTGACTGACAGTACATAAACCAATCAGAATGGCTTATTTTGAATGACAATTGCATCAACCAATCAGATGGTCTCAATTCTAAACTAATTTGCATAAGGGCTTTATTTACTCTCCATAACTTACTGAGGTCCTTCCTAACCCTAGTTTAATTGAACACCTGCAGAACCAGCCACAGATAGTTGATAAAAAGAGCATTCTTGACCAATCGTCTTGCTGGTTGAAAACTATTGCATGATGGTCCCAGCAAAAGTTGTAAAATAGAAAACTGTTGGCTGACAGTACATAAACCAATCAGAGTGGCTTATTTTGAATGACAATTGCATCAACCAATCAGATGATCTCAATTCTAAACTAATTTGCATAAGCGCTTTATTTGCTCTCCATAACTTACTGAGGTCCTTCCTAACCCTAGTTTAATTGAACACCTGCTGAACCAGCCACAGATAGTTGATAACAAGAGCATTCTTGACCAATTGTCTTGCTGGTTGAAGACTATTGTATGATGGTCCCAGCAAAAGTTGTAAAATAGAAAACTGTTGACTGACAGTACATAAACCAATCAGAATGGCTTATTTTGAATGACAATTGCATCAACCAATCAGATGATCTCAATTCTAAACTAATTTGCATAATGGATTTATTTGCTCTCCATAACTTACTGAGGTCCATCCTAACCCTAGTTTAATTGAACACCTGCAGAACCAGCCACAGATAGTTGATAAAAAGAGCATTCTTGACCAATTGTCTTGCTGGTTGAAGACTATTGCATGATGGTCCCAGCAAAAGTTGTAAAATAGAAAACTGTTGACTGACATTATATAAACCAATCAGAATGGCTTATTTTGAATGACAATTGTATCAACCAATCAGATGGTCTCAATTCTAAACTAATTTGCATAAGGGCTTTATTTACTCTCCATAACTTACTGAGGTCCTTCCTAACCCTAGTTTAATTGAACACCTGCAGAACCAACCACAGATAGTTGATAAAAAGAGCATTCTTGACCAATTGTCTTGCTGGTTGAAGACTATTGCATGATGGTCCCAGCAAAAGTTGTAAAATAGAAAACTGTTGACTGACATTATATAAACCAATCAGAATGGCTTATTTTGAATGACAATTGTATCAACCAATCAGATGGTCTCAATTCTAAACTAATTTGCATAAGGGCTTTATTTACTCTCCATAACTTACTGAGGTCCTTCCTAACCCTAGTTTAATTGAACACCTGCAGAACCAGCCACAGATAGTTGATAAAAAGAGCATTCTTGACCAATTGTCTTGCTGGTTGAAGACTATTGCATGATGGTCCCAGCAAAAGTTGTAAAATAGAAAACTGTTGACTGACATTACATAAACCACTCAGAATGGCTTATTTTGAATGACAATTGTATCAACCAATCAGATGGCCTCAATTCTAAACTAATTTGCATAAGGTCTTTTTTTACTCTCCATAACTTACTGAGGTCCTTCCTGCCCCTAGTTTAATTGAACACCTGCAGAACAAGCTACAGATAGTTGATAACAAGAGCATTCTTGACCAAATGTCTTGCTGGTTGAAGACTATTGCATGATGGTCCCAGCAAAAGTTGTAAAATAGAAAACTGTTGACTGACAGTACATAAACCAATCAGAATGGCTTATTTTGAATGACAATTGCATCAATCAATCAGATGATCTCAATTCTAAACTAATTTGCATAATGGATTTATTTGCTCTCCATAACTTACTGAGGTCCATCCTAACCCTAGTTTAATTGAACACCTGCAGAACCAGCCACAGATAGTTGATAAAAAGAGCATTCTTTACCAATTGTCTTGCTGGTTGAAGACTATTGCATGATGGTCCCAGCAAAAGTTGTAAAATAGAAAACTGTTGACTGACATTATATAAACCAATCAGAATGGCTTATTTTGAATGACAATTGTATCAACCAATCAGATGGCCTCAATTCTAAACTAATTTGCATAAGGGCTTTTTTTACTCTCCATAACTTACTGAGGTCCTTCCTGCCCCTAGTTTAATTGAACACCTGCAGAACAAGCTACAGATAGTTGATAACAAGAGCATTCTTGACCAAATGTCTTGCTGGTTGAAGACTATTGCATGATGGTCCCAGCAAAAGTTGTAAAATAGAAAACTGTTGACTGACAGTACATAAACCAATCAGAGTGGCTTATTTTGAATGACAATTGCATCAACCATTTAGATGATCTCAATTCTAAACTAATTTGCATAAGCGCTTTATTTGCTCTCCATAACTTACTGAGGTCTTTCCTAACCCTAGTTTAATTGAACACCTGCAGAACCAGCCACAGATAGTTGATAACAAGAGCATTCTTGACCAATTGTCTTGCTGGTTGAAGACTATTGCATGATGGTCCGAGCAAAAGTTGTAAAATAGAAAACTGTTGACTGACAGTACATAAACCAATCAGAATGGCTTATTTTGAATGACAATTGCATCAACCAATCAGATGGTCTCAATTCTAAACTAATTTGCATAAGGGCTTTATTTACTCTCCATAACTTACTGAGGTCCTTCCTAACCCTAGTTTAATTGAACACCTGCAGAGCCAGCCACAGATAGTTGATAACAAGAGCATTCTTGACCAATTGTCTTGCTGGTTGAAGACTATTGCATGATGGTCCGAGCAAAAGTTGTAAAATAGAAAACTGTTGACTGACAGTACATAAACCAATCAGAATGGCTTATTTTGAATGACAATTGCATCAACCAATCAGGTGATCTCAATTCTAAACTAATTTGCATAATGGCTTTATTTGCTCTCCATAACTTACTGAGGTCCATCCTAACCCTAGTTTAATTGAACACCTGCAGAACAATCCACAGATAGTTGATAACAAGAGCATTCTTGACCAATTGTCTTGCTGGTTGAAGACTATTGCATGATGGTCCCAGCAAAAGTTGTGAAATAGAAGACTGTTGACTGACAGTACATAAACCAATCAGAATGGCTTATTTTGAATGACAATTGCATCAACCAATCAGATGGTCTCAATTCTAAACTAATTTGCATAAGGGCTTTATTTACTCTCCATAACTTACTGAGGTCCTTCCTAACCCTAGTTTAATTGAACACCTTCAGAACCAGCCACAAATAGTGGATAACAAGAGCATTCTTGACCAATTGTCTTGCTGGTTGAAGACTATTGCATGATGGTCCCAGCAAAAGTTGTAAAATAGAAAACTGTTGACTGACAGTACATAAACCAATCAGAGTGGCTTATTTTGAATGACAATTGCATCAACCAATCAGATGATCTCAATTCTAAACTAATTTGCATAAGCGCTTTATTTGCTCTCCATAACTTACTGAGGTCCTTCCTGACCCTAGTTTAATTGAACACCTGCAGAACAAGCCACAGATAGTTGATAACAAGAGCATTCTTGACCAATTGTCTTGCTGGTTGAAGACTATTGCATGATGGCCCCAGCAAAAGTTGTAAAATAGAAAACTGTTGACTGACAGTACATAAACCAATCAGAGTGGCTTATTTTGAATGGCAATTGCATCAACCAATCAGATGGTCTCAATTCGAAACTAATTTGCATAAGGGCTTTATTTACTCTCCATAACTTACTGAGGTCCTTCCTAAACCCTAGTTTAATTGAACACCTTCAGAACCAGCCACAGATAGTGGATAACAAGAGCATTCTTGACCAATTGTCTTGCTGGTTGAAGACTATTGCATGATGGTCCCAGCAAAAGTTGTAAAATAGAAAACTGTTGACTGACAGTACATAAACCAATCAGAATGGCTTATTTTGAATGACAATTGCATCAACCAATCAGATGGCCTCAATTCTAAACTAATTTGCATAAGGGCTTTTTTTACTCTCCATAACTTACTGAGGTCCTTCCTGCCCCTAGTTTAATTGAACACCTGCAGAACAAGCCACAGATAGTTGATAACAAGAGCATTCTTGACCAATTGTCTTGCTGGTTGAAGACTATTGCATGATGGTCCCAGCAAAAGTTGTAAAATAGAAAACTGTTGACTGACAGTACATAAACCAATCAGAGTGGCTTATTTTGAATGACAATTGCATCAACCAATCAGATGATTTCAATTCTAAACTAATTTGCATAATGGCTTTATTTGCTCTCCATAACTTACTGAGGTCCATCCTAACCCTAGTTTAATTGAACACCTGCAGAACCAGCCACAGATAGTTGATAAAAAGAGCATTCTTGACCAATTGTCTTGCTGGTTGAAGACTATTGCATGATGGTCCCAGCAAAAGTTGTAAAATAGAAAACTGTTGACTGACAGTACATAAACCAATCAGAATGGCTTATTTTGAATGACAATTGCATCAACCAATCAGATGGTCTCAATTCTAAACTAATTTGCATAAGGGCTTTATTTACTCTCCATAACTTACTGAGGTCCTTCCTAACCCTAGTTTAATTGAACACCTTCAGAACCAGCCACAGATAGTGGATAACAAGAGCATTCTTGACCAATTGTCTTGCTGGTTGAAGACTATTGCATGATGGTCCCAGCAAAAGTTGCAAAATAGAAAACTGTTGACTGACAGTACATAAACCAATCAGAATGGCTTTTTTTGAATGACAATTGCATCAACCAATCAGGTGATCTCAATTCTAAACTAATTTGCATAATGGCTTTATTTGCTCTCCATAACTTACTGAGGTCCATCCTAACCCTAGTTTAATTGAACACCTGCAGAACCAGCCACAGATAGTTGATAAAAAGAGCATTCTTGACCAATTGTCTTGCTGGTTTAAGACTATTGCATGATGGTCCCAGCAAAAGTTGTAAAATAGAAAACTGTTGACTGACAGTACATAAACCAATCAGAGTGGCTTATTTTGAATGACAATTGCATCAACCAATCAGATGATCTCAATTCTAAACTAATTTGCATAAGCGCTTCATTTGCTCTCCATAACTTACTGAGGTCCTTCCTAACCCTAGTTTAATTGAACACCTGCAGAACCAGCCACAGATAGTTGATAACAAGAGCATTCTTGACCAATTGTCTTGCTGGTTGAAGACTATTGCATGATGGTCCCTGCAAAAGTTGTAAAATAGAAAACTGTTGACTGACAGTACATAAACCAATCAGAATGGCTTATTTTGAATGACAATTGCATCAACCAATCAGATGGTCTCAATTCTAAACTAATTTGCATAAGGGCTTTTTTTACTCTCCATAACTTACTGAGGTCCTTCCTGCCCCTAGTTTAATTGAACACCTGCAGAACAAGCCACAGATAGTTGATAACAAGAGCATTCTTGACCAATTGTCTTGCTGGTTGAAGACTATTGCATGATGGTCCCAGTAAAAAGTTGTAAAATAGAAAACTGTTGACTGACAGTACATAAACCAATCAGAATGGCTTATTTTGAATGACAATTGCATCAACCAATCAGATGGTCTCAATTCTAAACTAATTTGCATATAGGCTTTATTTACTCTCCATAACTTACTGAGGTCCTTCCTAACCCTAGTTTAATTGAACACCTTCAGAACCAGCCACAGATAGTGGATAACAAGAGCATTCTTGACCAATTGTCTTGCTGGTTGAAGACTATTGCATGATGGTCCTAGCAAAAGTTGTAAAATAGAAAACTGTTGACTGACAGTACATAAACCAATCAGAGTGGCTTATTTTGAATGACAATTGCATCAACCAATCAGATGATCTCAATTCTAAACTAATTTGCATAAGCGCTTTATTTGCTCTCCATAACTTACTGAGGTCCTTCCTGACCCTAGTTTAATTGAACACCTGCAGAACCAGCCACAGATAGTTGATAACAAGAGCATTCTTGACCAATTGTCTTGCTGGTTGAAGACTATTGCATGATGGTCCCAGCAAAAGTTGTAAAATAGAAAACTGTTGACTGACAGTACATAAACCAATCAGAATGGCTTATTTTGAATGACAATTGCATCAACCAATCAGATGGTCTCAATTCTAAACTTATTTGCATAAGGGCTTTATTTACTCTCCATAACTTACTGAGGTCCTTCCTAACCCTAGTTTAATTGAACACCTTCAGAACCAGCCACAGATAGTTGATAAAAAGAGCATTCTTGAACAATTGTCTTGCTGGTTGAAGACTATTGCATGATGGTCCGAGCAAAAGTTGTGAAATAGAAAACTGTTGACTGACATTATATAAACCAATCAGAATGGCTTATTTTGAATGACAATTGTATAAACCAATCAGATGGTCTCAATTTTAAACTAATTTGCATAAGCGCTTTATTTACTCTCCATAACTTACTGAGGTCCTTCCTAACCCTAGTTTAATTGAACACCTGCAGAACCAGCCACAGATAGTTGATAACAAGAGCATTCTTGACCAATTGTCTTGCTGGTTGAAGACTATTGCATGATGGTCCCAGCAAAAGTTGTAAAATAGAAAACTGTTGACTGACAGTACATAAACCAATAAGAATGGCTTATTTTGAATGACAATTGCATCAACCAATCAGATGGCCTCAATTCTAAACTAATTTGCATAAGGGCTTTTTTTACTCTCCATAACTTACTGAGGTCCTTCCTGCCCCTAGTTTAATTGAACACCTGCAGAACAAGCCACAGATAGTTGATAACAAGAGCATTCTTGACCAATTGTCTTGCTGGTTGAAGACTATTGCATGATGGTCCCAGCAAAAGTTGTAAAATAGAAAACTGTTGACTGACATTACATAAACCAATCAGAATGGCTTATTTTGAATGACAATTGTATCAACCAATCAGATGGTCTCAATTCTAAACTAATTTGCATAAGGGCTTTATTTACTCTCTATAACTTACTGAGGTCCTTCCTAACCCTAGTTTAATTGAACACCTGCAGAACCAGCCACAGATAGTTGATAAAAAGAGCATTCTTGACGAATTGTCTTGCTGGTTGAAGACTATTGCATGATGGTCCCAGCAAAAGTTGTAAAATAGAAAACTGTTGACTGACATTACATAAACCAATCAGAATGGCTTATTTTGAATGACAATTGTATCAACCAATCAGATGGTCTCAATTCTAAACTAATTTGCATAAGGGCTTTATTTACTCTCTATAACTTACTGAGGTCCTTCCTAACCCTAGTTTAATTGAACACCTGCAGAACCAGCCACAGATAGTTGATAAAAAGAGCATTCTTGACGAATTGTCTTGCTGGTTGAAGACTATTGCATGATGGTCCCAGCAAAAGTTGTAAAATAGAAAACTGTTGACTGACAGTACATAAACCAATCAGAGTGGCTTATTTTGAATGACAATTGCATCAACCAATCAGATGATCTCAATTCTAAACTAATTTGCATAATGGCTTTATTTGCTCTCCATAACTTACTGAGGTCCATCCTAACCCTAGTTTAATTGAACACCTGCAGAACCAGCCACAGATAGTTGATAAAAAGAGCATTCTTGACCAATTGTCTTGCTGGTTTAAGACTATTGCATGATGGTCCCAGCAAAAGTTGTGAAATAGAAAACTGTTGACTGACATTATATAAACCAATCAGAATGGCTTATTTTGAATGACAATTGTATCAACCAATCAGATGGTCTCAATTCTAAACTAATTTGCATAAGGGCTTTTTTTACTCTCCATAACTTACTGAGGTCCTTCCTGCCCCTAGTTTAATTGAACACCTGCAGAACAAGCCACAGATAGTTGATAACAAGAGCATTCTTGACCAATTGTCTTGCTGGTTGAAGACTATTGCATGATGGTCCCAGCAAAAGTTGTAAAATAGAAAACTGTTGACTGACAGTACATAAACCAATCAGAATGGCTTATTTTGAATGACAATTGCATCAACCAATCAGATGGTCTCAATTCTAAACTAATTTTCATAATCGCTTTATTTGCTCTCCATAACTTACTGAGGTCCTTCCTAACCCAAGTTTAATTGAACACCTGCAAAACCAGCCACAGATAGTTGATAACAAGAGCATTCTTGACCAATTGTCTTGCTGCTTGAAGACTATTGCATGATGGTCCCAGCAAAAGTTGTAAAATAGAAAACTGTTGACTGACAGTACATAAACCAATCAGAGTGGCTTAACTTGAATGACAATTGCATCAACCAATCAGATGATCTCAATTCTAAACTAATTTGCATAAGCGCTTTATTTGCTCTCCATAACTTACTGAGGTCCTTCCTAACCCTAGTTTAATTGAACACCTGCAGAGCCAGCCACAGATAGTTGATAACAAGAGCATTCTTGACCAATTGTCTTGCTGGTTGAAGACTATTGCATGATGGTCCCAGCAAAAGTTGTAAAATAGAAAACTGTTGACTGACATTACATAAACCAATCAGAATGGCTTATTTTGAATGACAATTGTATCAACCAATCAGATGGTCTCAATTCTAAACTAATTTGCATAAGGGCTTTATTTACTCTCTATAACTTACTGAGGTCCTTCCTAACCCTAGTTTAATTGAACACCTGCAGAACCAGCCACAGATAGTTGATAAAAAGAGCATTCTTGACTAATTGTCTTGCTGGTTGAAGACTATTGCATGATGGTCCCAGCAAAAGTTGTAAAATAGAAAACTGTTGACTGACATTACATAAACCAATCAGAATGGCTTATTTTGAATGACAATTGTATCAACCAATCAGATGGCCTCAATTCTAAACTAATTTGCATAAGGGCTTTATTTACTCTCCATAACTTACTGAGGTCCTTCCTAACCCTAGTTTAATTGAACACCTGCAGAACCAGCCACAGATAGTTGATAAAAAGAGCATTCTTGACCAATTGTCTTGCTGGTTGAAGACTATTGCATGATGGTCCCAGCAAAAGTTGTAAAATAGAAAACTGTTGACTGACAGTACATAAACCATTCAGAGTGGCTTATTTTGAATGACAATTGCATCAACCAATCAGATGATCTCAATTCTAAACTAATTTGCATAAGCGCTTTATTTGCTCTCCATAACTTACTGAGGTCCTTCCTAACCCTAGTTTAATTGAACACCTGCAGAACCAGCCACAGATAGTTGATAACAAGAGCATTCTTGACCAATTGTCTTGCTGGTTGAAGACTATTGCATGATGGTCCCAGCAAAAGTTGTAAAATAGAAAACTGTTGACTGTTGGTTCTGCAGGTGTTCAATTAAACTAGGGTTAGGATGGACCTCAGTAAGTTATGGAGAGCAAATAAGGCCATTATGCAAATTAGTTTAGAATTGAGATCATCTGATTGGTTGATGCAATTGTCATTCAAAATAAGCCACTCTGATTGGTTTATGTACTGTCAGTCAACAGTTTTCTATTTTACAACTTTTGCTGGGACCATCATGCAATAGTCTTCAACCAGCAAGACAATTGGTCAAGAATGCTCTTGTTATCAACTATCTGTGGCTGGTTCTGCAGGTGTTCAATTAAACTAGGGTTAGGAAGGACCTCAGTAAGTTATGGAGAGCAAATAAAGCGCTTATGCAAATTAGTTTAGAATTGAGATCATCTGATTGGTTGATGCAATTGTCATTCAAAATAAGCCTTCCTAACCCTAGTTTAATTGAACACCTGCAGAACCAGCCACAGATAGTTGATAACAAGAGCATTCTTGACCAATTGTCTTGCTGGTTGAAGACTATTGCATGATGGTCCCTGCAAAAGTTGTAAAATAGAAAACTGTTGACTGACAGTACATAAACCAATCAGAATGGCTTATTTTGAATGACAATTGCATCAACCAATCAGATGGTCTCAATTCTAAACTAATTTGCATAAGGGCTTTATTTACTCTCCATAACTTACTGAGGTCCTTCCTAACCCTAGTTTAATTGAACACCTGCAGAACAAGCCACAGATAGTTGATAACAAGAGCATTCTTGACCAATTGTCTTGCTGGTTGAAGACTATTGCATGATGGTCCCAGCAACAGTTGTAAAACAGAAAACTGTTGACTGACAGTACATAAACCAATCAGAGTGGTTTATTTTGAATGATAATTGCATCAACCAATCAGATGATCTCAATTATAAACTAATTTGCATAAGCGCTTTATTTGCTCTCCATAACTTACTGAGGTCCTTCCTAACCCTAGTTTAATTGAACACCTGCAAAACCAGCCACAGATAGTTGATAACAAGAGCATTCTTGACCAATTGTCTTGCTGGTTGAAGACTATTGCATGATGGTCCAGCAAAAGTTGTCAAATAGAAAACTGTTGACTGACAGTACATAAACCAGTCAGAGTGGCTTAATTTGAATGACAATTGCATCAACCAATCAGATGATCTCAATTATAAACTAATTTGCATAAGCGCTTTATTTGCTCTCCATAACTTACTGAGGTCCTTCCTAACCCTAGTTTAATTGAACACCTGCAGCCAGCCACAGATAGTTGATAACAAGAGCATTCTTGACCAATTGTCTTGCTGGTTGAAGACTATATCATGATGGTCCCAGCAAAAGTTGTAAAATAGAAAACTGTTGACTGACAGTACATAAACCAATCAGAATGGCTTATTTTGAATGACAATTGCATCAACCAATCAGATGATCTCAATTCTAAACTAATTTGCATAAGCGCTTTATTTGCTCTCCATAACTTACTGAGGTCCTTCCTAACCCTAGTTTAATTGAACACCTGCAAAACCAGCCACAGATAGTTGATAACAAGAGCATTCTTGACCAATTGTCTTGCTGGTTGAAGACTATTGCATGATGGTCCCAGCAAAAGTTGTAAAATAGAAAACTGTTGGCTGACAGTACATAAACCAATCAGAATGGCTTATTTTGAATGACAATTGCATCAACCAATCAGGTGATCTCAATTCTAAACTAATTTGCATAATGGCTTTATTTGCTCTCCATAACTTACTGAGGTCCATCCTAACCCTAGTTTAATTGAACACCTGCAGAACAATCCACAGATAGTTGATAACAAGAGCATTCTTGACCAATTGTCTTGCTGGTTGAAGACTATTGCATGATGGTCCCAGCAAAAGTTGTGAAATAGAAAACTGTTGACTGACAGTACATAAACCAATCAGAATGGCTTATTTTGAATGACAATTGCATCAACCAATCAGATGGTCTCAATTCTAAACTAATTTGCATAAGGGCTTTATTTACTCTCCATAACTTACTGAGGTCCTTCCTAACCCTAGTTTAATTGAACACCTTCAGAACCAGCCACAAATAGTGGATAACAAGAGCATTCTTGACCAATTGTCTTGCTGGTTGAAGACTATTGCATGATGGTCCCAGCAAAAGTTGTAAAATAGAAAACTGTTGACTGACAGTACATAAACCAATCAGAGTGGCTTATTTTGAATGACAATTGCATCAACCAATCAGATGATCTCAATTCTAAACTAATTTGCATAAGCGCTTTATTTGCTCTCCATAACTTACTGAGGTCCTTCCTGACCCTAGTTTAATTGAACACCTGCAGAACCAGCCACAGATAGTTGATAACAAGAGCATTCTTGACCAATTGTCTTGCTGGTTGAAGACTATTGCATGATGGTCCCAGCAAAAGTTGTAAAATAGAAAACTGTTGACTGACAGTACATAAACCAATCAGAATGGCTTATTTTGAATGACAATTGCATCAACCAATCAGATGGTCTCAATTCTAAACTTATTTGCATAAGGGCTTTATTTACTCTCCATAACTTACTGAGGTCCTTCCTAACCCTAGTTTAATTGAACACCTTCAGAACCAGCCACAGATAGTTGATAACAAGAGCATTCTTGACGAATTGTCTTGCTGGTTGAAGACTATTGCATGATGGTCCGAGCAAAAGTTGTGAAATAGAAAACTGTTGACTGACATTATATAAACCAATCAGAATGGCTTATTTTGAATGACAATTGTATAAACCAATCAGATGGTCTCAATTCTAAACTAATTTGCATAAGCGCTTTATTTACTCTCCATAACTTACTGAGGTCCTTCCTAACCCTAGTTTAATTGAACACCTGCAGAACCAGCCACAGATAGTTGATAACAAGAGCATTCTTGACCAATTGTCTTGCTGGTTGAAGACTATTGCATGATGGTCCCAGCAAAAGTTGTAAAATAGAAAACTGTTGACTGACAGTACATAAACCAATCAGAATGGCTTATTTTGAATGACAATTGCATCAACCAATCAGATGGCCTCAATTCTAAACTAATTTGCATAAGGGCTTTTTTTACTCTCCATAACTTACTGAGGTCCTTCCTGCCCCTAGTTTAATTGAACACCTGCAGAACAAGCCACAGATAGTTGATAACAAGAGCATTCTTGACCAATTGTCTTGCTGGTTGAAGACTATTGCATGATGGTCCCAGCAAAAGTTGTAAAATAGAAAACTGTTGACTGACATTACATAAACCAATCAGAATGGCTTATTTTGAATGACAATTGTATCAACCAATCAGATGGTCTCAATTCTAAACTAATTTGCATAAGGGCTTTATTTACTCTCTATAACTTACTGAGGTCCTTCCTAACCCTAGTTTAATTGAACACCTGCAGAACCAGCCACAGATAGTTGATAAAAAGAGCATTCTTGACGAATTGTCTTGCTGGTTGAAGACTATTGCATGATGGTCCCAGCAAAAGTTGTAAAATAGAAAACTGTTGACTGACATTACATAAACCAATCAGAATGGCTTATTTTGAATGACAATTGTATCAACCAATCAGATGGTCTCAATTCTAAACTAATTTGCATAAGGGCTTTATTTACTCTCTATAACTTACTGAGGTCCTTCCTAACCCTAGTTTAATTGAACACCTGCAGAACCAGCCACAGATAGTTGATAAAAAGAGCATTCTTGACGAATTGTCTTGCTGGTTGAAGACTATTGCATGATGGTCCCAGCAAAAGTTGTAAAATAGAAAACTGTTGACTGACAGTACATAAACCAATCAGAGTGGCTTATTTTGAATGACAATTGCATCAACCAATCAGATGATCTCAATTCTAAACTAATTTGCATAATGGCTTTATTTGCTCTCCATAACTTACTGAGGTCCATCCTAACCCTAGTTTAATTGAACACCTGCAGAACCAGCCACAGATAGTTGATAAAAAGAGCATTCTTGACCAATTGTCTTGCTGGTTTAAGACTATTGCATGATGGTCCCAGCAAAAGTTGTGAAATAGAAAACTGTTGACTGACATTATATAAACCAATCAGAATGGCTTATTTTGAATGACAATTGTATCAACCAATCAGATGGCCTCAATTCTAAACTAATTTGCATAAGGGCTTTTTTTACTCTCCATAACTTACTGAGGTCCTTCCTGCCCCTAGTTTAATTGAACACCTGCAGAACAAGCCACAGATAGTTGATAACAAGAGCATTCTTGACCAATTGTCTTGCTGGTTGAAGACTATTGCATGATGGTCCCAGCAAAAGTTGTAAAATAGAAAACTGTTGACTGACAGTACATAAACCAATCAGAATGGCTTATTTTGAATGACAATTGCATCAACCAATCAGATGGTCTCAATTCTAAACTAATTTTCATAAGCGCTTTATTTGCTCTCCATAACTTACTGAGGTCCTTCCTAACCCTAGTTTAATTGAACACCTGCAAAACCAGCCACAGATAGTTGATAACAAGAGCATTCTTGACCAATTGTCTTGCTGCTTGAAGACTATTGCATGATGGTCCCAGCAAAAGTTGTAAAATAGAAAACTGTTGACTGACAGTACATAAACCAATCAGAGTGGCTTAACTTGAATGACAATTGCATCAACCAATCAGATGATCTCAATTCTAAACTAATTTGCATAAGCGCTTTATTTGCTCTCCATAACTTACTGAGGTCCTTCCTAACCCTAGTTTAATTGAACACCTGCAGAGCCAGCCACAGATAGTTGATAACAAGAGCATTCTTGACCAATTGTCTTGCTGGTTGAAGACTATTGCATGATGGTCCCAGCAAAAGTTGTAAAAAAGAAAACTGTTGACTGACATTACATAAACCAATCAGAATGGCTTATTTTGAATGACAATTGTATCAACCAATCAGATGGTCTCAATTCTAAACTAATTTGCATAAGGGCTTTATTTACTCTCTATAACTTACTGAGGTCCTTCCTAACCCTAGTTTAATTGAACACCTGCAGAACCAGCCACAGATAGTTGATAAAAAGAGCATTCTTGACTAATTGTCTTGCTGGTTGAAGACTATTGCATGATGGTCCCAGCAAAAGTTGTAAAATAGAAAACTGTTGACTGACATTACATAAACCAATCAGAATGGCTTATTTTGAATGACAATTGTATCAACCAATCAGATGGCCTCAATTCTAAACTAATTTGCATAAGGGCTTTATTTACTCTCCATAACTTACTGAGGTCCTTCCTAACCCTAGTTTAATTGAACACCTGCAGAACCAGCCACAGATAGTTGATAAAAAGAGCATTCTTGACCAATTGTCTTGCTGGTTGAAGACTATTGCATGATGGTCCCAGCAAAAGTTGTAAAATAGAAAACTGTTGACTGACAGTACATAAACCATTCAGAGTGGCTTATTTTGAATGACAATTGCATCAACCAATCAGATGATCTCAATTCTAAACTAATTTGCATAAGCGCTTTATTTGCTCTCCATAACTTACTGAGGTCCTTCCTAACCCTAGTTTAATTGAACACCTGCAGAACCAGCCACAGATAGTTGATAACAAGAGCATTCTTGACCAATTGTCTTGCTGGTTGAAGACTATTGCATGATGGTCCCAGCAAAAGTTGTAAAATAGAAAACTGTTGACTGTTGGTTCTGCAGGTGTTCAATTAAACTAGGGTTAGGATGGACCTCAGTAAGTTATGGAGAGCAAATAAAGCCATTATGCAAATTAGTTTAGAATTGAGATCATCTGATTGGTTGATGCAATTGTCATTCAAAATAAGCCACTCTGATTGGTTTATGTACTGTCAGTCAACAGTTTTCTATTTTACAACTTTTGCTGGGACCATCATGCAATAGTCTTCAACCAGCAAGACAATTGGTCAAGAATGCTCTTGTTATCAACTATCTGTGGCTGGTTCTGCAGGTGTTCAATTAAACTAGGGTTAGGAAGGACCTCAGTAAGTTATGGAGAGCAAATAAAGCGCTTATGCAAATTAGTTTAGAATTGAGATCATCTGATTGGTTGATGCAATTGTCATTCAAAATAAGCCTTCCTAACCCTAGTTTAATTGAACACCTGCAGAACCAGCCACAGATAGTTGATAACAAGAGCATTCTTGACCAATTGTCTTGCTGGTTGAAGACTATTGCATGATGGTCCCTGCAAAAGTTGTAAAATAGAAAACTGTTGACTGACAGTACATAAACCAATCAGAATGGCTTATTTTGAATGACAATTGCATCAACCAATCAGATGGTCTCAATTCTAAACTAATTTGCATAAGGGCTTTATTTACTCTCCATAACTTACTGAGGTCCTTCCTAACCCTAGTTTAATTGAACACCTGCAGAGCCAGCCACAGATAGTTGATAACAAGAGCATTCTTGACCAATTGTCTTGCTGGTTAAAGACTATTGCATGATGGTCCCAGCAAAAGTTGTAAAATAGAAAACTGTTGACTGACATTACATAAACCAATCAGAATGGCTTATTTTGAATGACAATTGTATCAACCAATCAGATGGCCTCAATCCTAAACTAATTTGCATAAGGGCTTTTTTTACTCTCCATAACTTACTGAGGTCCTTCCTGCCCCTAGTTTAATTGAACACCTGCAGAACAAGCCACAGATAGTTGATAACAAGAGCATTCTTGACCAATTGTCTTGCTGGTTGAAGACTATTGCATGATGGTCCCAGCAACAGTTGTAAAACAGAAAACTGTTGACTGACAGTACATAAACCAATCAGAGTGGCTTATTTTGAATGACAATTGCATCAACCAATCAGATGATCTCAATTATAAACTAATTTGCATAAGCGCTTTATTTGCTCTCCATAACTTACTGAGGTCCTTCCTAACCCTAGTTTAATTGAACACCTGCAAAACCAGCCACAGATAGTTGATAACAAGAGCATTCTTGACCAATTGTCTTGCTGGTTGAAGACTATTGCATGATGGTCCAGCAAAAGTTGTCAAATAGAAAACTGTTGACTGACAGTACATAAACCAGTCAGAGTGGCTTAATTTGAATGACAATTGCATCAACCAATCAGATGATCTCAATTCTAAACTAATTTGCATAAGCGCTTTATTTGCTCTCCATAACTTACTGAGGTCCTTCCTAACCCTAGTTTAATTGAACACCTGCAGAGCCAGCCACAGATAGTTGATAACAAGAGCATTCTTGACCAATTGTCTTGCTGGTTGAAGACTATTGCATTGTTGTCCCAGCAAAAGTTGTAAAAAAGAAAACTGTTGACTGACATTACATAAACCAATCAGAATGGCTTATTTTGAATGACAATTGTATCAACCAATCAGATGGTCTCAATTCTAAACTAATTTGCATAAGGGCTTTATTTACTCTCTATAACTTACTGAGGTCCTTCCTAACCCTAGTTTAATTGAACACCTGCAGAACCAGCCACAGATAGTTGATAAAAAGAGCATTCTTGACTAATTGTCTTGCTGGTTGAAGACTATTGCATGATGGTCCCAGCAAAAGTTGTAAAATAGAAAACTGTTGACTGACATTACATAAACCAATCAGAATGGCTTATTTTGAATGACAATTGTATCAACCAATCAGATGGCCTCAATTCTAAACAAATTTGCATAAGGGCTTTATTTACTCTCCATAACTTACTGAGGTCCTTCCTAACCCTAGTTTAATTGAACACCTGCAGAACCAGCCACAGATAGTTGATAAAAAGAGCATTCTTGAACAATTGTCTTGCTGGTTGAAGACTATTGCATGATGGTCCCAGCAAAAGTTGTAAAATAGAAAACTGTTGACTGACATTACATAAACCAATCAGAATGGCTTATTTTGAATGACAATTGTATCAACCAATCAGATGGCCTCAATCCTAAACTAATTTGCATAAGGGCTTTTTTTACTCTCCATAACTTACTGAGGTCCTTCCTGCCCCTAGTTTAATTGAACACCTGCAGAACAAGCCACAGATAGTTGATAACAAGAGCATTCTTGACCAATTGTCTTGCTGGTTGAAGACTATTGCATGATGGTCCCAGCAACAGTTGTAAAACAGAAAACTGTTGACTGACAGTACATAAACCAATCAGAGTGGCTTATTTTGAATGACAATTGCATCAACCAATCAGATGATCTCAATTATAAACTAATTTGCATAAGCGCTTTATTTGCTCTCCATAACTTACTGAGGTCCTTCCTAACCCTAGTTTAATTGAACACCTGCAAAACCAGCCACAGATAGTTGATAACAAGAGCATTCTTGACCAATTGTCTTGCTGGTTGAAGACTATTGCATGATGGTCCAGCAAAAGTTGTCAAATAGAAAACTGTTGACTGACAGTACATAAACCAGTCAGAGTGGCTTAATTTGAATGACAATTGCATCAACCAATCAGATGATCTCAATTCTAAACTAATTTGCATAAGCGCTTTATTTGCTCTCCATAACTTACTGAGGTCCTTCCTAACCCTAGTTTAATTGAACACCTGCAGAGCCAGCCACAGATAGTTGATAACAAGAGCATTCTTGACCAATTGTCTTGCTGGTTGAAGACTATTGCATTGTTGTCCCAGCAAAAGTTGTAAAAAAGAAAACTGTTGACTGACATTACATAAACCAATCAGAATGGCTTATTTTGAATGACAATTGTATCAACCAATCAGATGGTCTCAATTCTAAACTAATTTGCATAAGGGCTTTATTTACTCTCTATAACTTACTGAGGTCCTTCCTAACCCTAGTTTAATTGAACACCTGCAGAACCAGCCACAGATAGTTGATAAAAAGAGCATTCTTGACTAATTGTCTTGCTGGTTGAAGACTATTGCATGATGGTCCCAGCAAAAGTTGTAAAATAGAAAACTGTTGACTGACATTACATAAACCAATCAGAATGGCTTATTTTGAATGACAATTGTATCAACCAATCAGATGGCCTCAATTCTAAACAAATTTGCATAAGGGCTTTATTTACTCTCCATAACTTACTGAGGTCCTTCCTAACCCTAGTTTAATTGAACACCTGCAGAACCAGCCACAGATAGTTGATAAAAAGAGCATTCTTGAACAATTGTCTTGCTGGTTGAAGACTATTGCATGATGGTCCCAGCAAAAGTTGTAAAATAGAAAACTGTTGACTGACAGTACATAAACCATTCAGAGTGGCTTATTTTGAATGACAATTGCATCAACCAATCAGATGATCTCAATTCTAAACTAATTTGTATAAGCGCTTTATTTGCTCTCCATAACTTACTGAGGTCCTTCCTAACCCTAGTTTAATTGAACACCTGCAGAACCAGCCACAGATAGTTGATAACAAGAGCATTCTTGACCAATTGTCTTGCTGGTTGAAGACTATTGCATGATGGTCCCAGCAAAAGTTGTAAAATAGAAAACTGTTGACTGACAGTACATAAACCAATCAGAGTGGCTTATTTTGAATGACAATTGCATCAACCAATCAGATGATCTCAATTCTAAACTAATTTGCATAAGCGCTTTATTTGCTCTCCATAACTTACTGAGGTCCTTCCTAACCCTAGTTTAATTGAACACCTGCAGAGCCAGCCACAGATAGTTGATAACAAGAGCATTCTTGACCAATTGTCTTGCTGGTTGAAGACTAATGCATTGTTGTCCCAGCAAAAGTTGTAAAATAGAAAACTGTTGACTGACATTACATAAACCAATCAGAATGGCTTATTTTGAATGACAATTGTATCAACCAATCAGATGGTCTCAATTCTAAACTAATTTGCATAAGGGCTTTATTTACTCTCTATAACTTACTGAGGTCCTTCCTAACCCTAGTTTAATTGAACACCTGCAGAACCAGCCACAGATAGTTGATAAAAAGAGCATTCTTGACTAATTGTCTTGCTGGTTGAAGACTATTGCATGATGGTCCCAGCAAAAGTTGTAAAATAGAAAACTGTTGACTGACATTACATAAACCAATCAGAATGGCTTATTTTGAATGACAATTGTATCAACCAATCAGATGGCCTCAATTCTAAACTAATTTGCATAAGGGCTTTATTTACTCTCCATAACTTACTGAGGTCCTTCCTAACCCTAGTTTAATTGAACACCTGCAGAACCAGCCACAGATAGTTGATAAAAAGAGCATTCTTGAACAATTGTCTTGCTGGTTGAAGACTATTGCATGATGGTCCCAGCAAAAGTTGTAAAATAGAAAACTGTTGACTGACAGTACATAAACCATTCAGAGTGGCTTATTTTGAATGACAATTGCATCAACCAATCAGATGATCTCAATTCTAAACTAATTTGCATAAGCGCTTTATTTGCTCTCCATAACTTACTGAGGTCCTTCCTAACCCTAGTTTAATTGAACACCTGCAGAACCAGCCACAGATAGTTGATAACAAGAGCATTCTTGACCAATTGTCTTGCTGGTTGAAGACTATTGCATGATGGTCCCAGCAAAAGTTGTAAAATAGAAAACTGTTGACTGACAGTACATAAACCAATCAGAGTGGCTTATTTTGAATGACAATTGCATCAACCAATCAGATGATCTCAATTCTAAACTAATTTGCATAAGGGCTTTATTTACTCTCCATAACTTACTGAGGTCCTTCCTAACCCTAGTTTAATTGAACACCTGCAGAGCCAGCCACAGATAGTTGATAACAAGAGCATTCTTGACCAATTGTCTTGCTGGTTAAAGACTATTGCATGATGGTCCCAGCAAAAGTTGTAAAATAGAAAACTGTTGACTGACATTACATAAACCAATCAGAATGGCTTATTTTGAATGACAATTGTATCAACCAATCAGATGGCCTCAATCCTAAACTAATTTGCATAAGGGCTTTTTTTACTCTCCATAACTTACTGAGGTCCTTCCTGCCCCTAGTTTAATTGAACACCTGCAGAACAAGCCACAGATAGTTGATAACAAGAGCATTCTTGACCAATTGTCTTGCTGGTTGAAGACTATTGCATGATGGTCCCAGCAACAGTTGTAAAACAGAAAACTGTTGACTGACAGTACATAAACCAATCAGAGTGGCTTATTTTGAATGACAATTGCATCAACCAATCAGATGATCTCAATTCTAAACTAATTTGCATAAGCGCTTTATTTGCTCTCCATAACTTACTGAGGTCCTTCCTAACCCTAGTTTAATTGAACACCTGCAGAGCCAGCCACAGATAGTTGATAACAAGAGGATTCTTGACCAATTGTCTTGCTGGTTGAAGACTATTGCATTGTTGTCCCAGCAAAAGTTGTAAAATAGAAAACTGTTGACTGACATTACATAAACCAATCAGAATGGCTTATTTTGAATGACAATTGTATCAACCAATCAGATGGTCTCAATTCTAAACTAATTTGCATAAGGGCTTTATTTACTCTCTATAACTTACTGAGGTCCTTCCTAACCCTAGTTTAATTGAACACCTGCAGAACCAGCCACAGATAGTTGATAAAAAGAGCATTCTTGACTAATTGTCTTGCTGGTTGAAGACTATTGCATGATGGTCCCAGCAAAAGTTGTAAAATAGAAAACTGTTGACTGACATTACATAAACCAATCAGAATGGCTTATTTTGAATGACAATTGTATCAACCAATCAGATGGCCTCAATTCTAAACTAATTTGCATAAGGGCTTTATTTACTCTCCATAACTTACTGAGGTCCTTCCTAACCCTAGTTTAATTGAACACCTGCAGAACCAGCCACAGATAGTTGATAAAAAGAGCATTCTTGAACAATTGGCTTGCTGGGTGAAGACTATTGCATGATGGTCCCAGCAAAAGTTGTAAAATAGAAAACTGTTGACTGACAGTACATAAACCATTCAGAGTGGCTTATTTTGAATGACAATATCATCAACCAATCAGATGATCTCAATTCTAAACTAATTTGCATAAGCGCTTTATTTGCTCTCCATAACTTACTGAGGTCCTTCCTAACCCTAGTTTAATTGAACACCTGCAGAACCAGCCACAGATAGTTGATAACAAGAGCATTCTTGACCAATTGTCTTGCTGGTTGAAGACTATTGCATGATGGTCCCAGCAAAAGTTGTAAAATAGAAAACTGTTGACTGACAGTACATAAACCAATCAGAGTGGCTTATTTTGAATGACAATTGCATCAACCAATCAGATGATCTCAATTCTAAACTAATTTGCATAAGGGCTTTATTTACTCTCCATAACTTACTGAGGTCCTTCCTAACCCTAGTTTAATTGAACACCTGCAGAGCTAGCCACAGATAGTTGATAACAAGAGCATTCTTGACCAATTGTCTTGCTGGTTAAAGACTATTGCATGATGGTCCCAGCAAAAGTTGTAAAATAGAAAACTGTTGACTGACATTATATAAACCATTCAGAATGGCTTATTTTGAATGACAATTGTATCAACCAATCAGATGGCCTCAATTCTAAACTAATTTGCATAAGGGCTTTTTTTACTCTCCATAACTTACTGAGGTCCTTCCTGCCCCTAGTTTAATTGAACACCTGCAGAACAAGCCACAGATAGTTGATAACAAGAGCATTCTTGACCAATTGTCTTGCTGGTTGAAGACTATTGCATGATGGTCCCAGCAAAAGTTGTAAAATAGAAAACTGTTGACTGACAGTACATAAACCAATCAGAATGGCTTATTTTGAATGACAATTGCATCAACCAATCAGATGGTCTCAATTCTAAACTAATTTGCATAAGGGCTTTATTTACTCTCCATAACTTACTGAGGTCCTTCCTAAACCCTAGTTTAATTGAACACCTTCAGAACCAGCCACAGATAGTGGATAACAAGAGCATTCTTGACCAATTGTCTTGCTGGTTGAAGACTATTGTATGATGGTCCCAGCAAAAGTTGTAAAATAGAAAACTGTTGACTGACAGTACATAAACCAATCAGAATGGCTTATTTTGAATGACAATTGCATCAACCAATCAGATGGTCTCAATTCTAAACTAATTTGCATAAGGGCTTTATTTACTCTCCATAACTTACTGAGGTCCTTCCTAACCCTAGTTTAATTGAACACCTGCAGAGCCAGCCACAGATAGTTGATAACAAGAGCATTCTTGACCAATTGTCTTGCTGGTTAAAGACTATTGCATGATGGTCCCAGCAAAAGTTGTAAAATAGAAAACTGTTGACTGACATTACATAAACCAATCAGAATGATAAAAGTAATTATAGAGTGTTTGATGAAATTAATGTGGAAGTGAATGAGATTACAAGAGAGGAAGGGGGGATAAAGGTGTTGGGTTTAATTTTCGATGATAACTTAAAAGGTAATGATAGTTGGAATGAATGTAATAGGAAGATTATGAAGAAATTGAATTTCTGGAAATTAAGAAATTTATCAATGACAGGGAAAGTACTAGTTATGAAGAGTGTGATTCTTCCCATAATATTGTATGTTGCATGTGTGTTTCCCCCCCCAAAATGGTGTTTTTAGAAAAATTGTTAGGAAATGTTTTGTTTTTCTGTGGGGTAGTAAAATGGAGTGGTTGAGACGTGAGAATGTGGTTAAATCTAGGATTAAAGGAGGGGGAAATTTTCCAAATTTTGATAGATTTATAGGAGTGAATTATGTGGCAATTGTGGCGAGATTGTTAAAGGGGAGTTCAAAAACCTCATGTATGACAAAATACCTGGGTGGATGGATGTTGTGTGGGATTGGATGGATGAAGAGGTCTTTGAGTGTGCCAATGGCCTTCAGTTGCCCAGAATGGTATGTGTTTGTGGAGCGATTTATTAGGAAGAATGATTTGTTAAGTATAAGTATGGAAGATTTTATGGGGAGGAAGAAAATAATAAAGATTTTGAAAGACAGAGAAACTGTATGCAATATTGAATATTTGAGATTGAAAGAAGCAGAAGTGGTGTGGAAGAAAATGGAAATGAATGGGATGTCAAATAAACAAAAAGATGTGGTCTGGAAAGTTATGCATGGTGTCTTGCCTGTAAGAATGGTACTTAAAAAGAGAGATTTGACAAGAATAGAAATATGCCCGAGAGAAGAATGTGGAATAAATGAGACAGTATTGCATGTAATGTGGGGATGTGGTTTTGCTAAAAAAGTATGGAAGGGTATGAGTGG
The DNA here is from genome assembly GCF_055691185.1 of Crinia signifera. Classification (NCBI taxonomy): domain Eukaryota; kingdom Metazoa; phylum Chordata; class Amphibia; order Anura; family Myobatrachidae; genus Crinia; species Crinia signifera. The sequence continues at coordinate 74,418,642 of NC_139220.1, read as the reverse complement.
ATTATGTAGAGAATTGTTTGGTGTAAATGGGATTTCATGGAGGTTGGCAATGTTTGGTTTAGGAGTAAATGGGAAAATAAAAGAAAGAGTGATGTGGCTATTAATGTGTTGTGTAATGGAAGTATTGTGGGATAATAGGAATATGTATGTGTATAAGAAAGAAGATAAAAGTGTGAATGATTGTATTAGGATGGTGTTGGGGAAATTGTATACATGTTATTTGTTTGATAAAGAAGGTGGAGGTGGTATGGATGCAGAGGGAGTGTGGAAAGTAAAGAAATGTATGCATGTTGTAAAATTTGTATAGTTTAGGGGAGAGGGGATATGGTATTGTGGTGCTTTTTATTGGTTCTGTGTAAGTTTTTTTTTTTCATTTCAAAAAAGCAAAATAAAACCAGTTGATGAAGGAGAAAAGTTTATCGCTCAGAAAGTCACGTGAGAGATAGTCTAAAGGGTAGACTATTTAAGCGATTGCTTTTAAACCTGATGGTTTTATAAAAAAAAAAAAAAAAAAATTGGCTTCCTGTTTGAAGACTATTGCATGATGGTCCCATCAAAAGTAGTAAAATTGAAAACTGTTGACTGAAAGTGCATAAACCAATCGGAATGGATTGTTTTGAATGAGTATTAATGATGGCCATTGTTGCCTTTGCCATCGATGTTGTTACATATCAGTGGTCATCCATTGTATTTCACTGACTGGCCTGTGGGCCAATCAGAATATGACGGCGGGGCTTCACTGGTGTCATGGGTGGAGTTATGCTCCGTCAACCAGGAAATAGCAAAACAAAACTAGTCGTTTTAACTTGACATTGATGGTGTGAAACCATCTGGTTCTCCCCCATCGATGTCAAAACTATTGAACATCGACCATAACACATCGATGGTTTACAAACATCGATGGCCGATGGCCATCCCTAATGAGAATTGCATCAACCAATCAGATGGTCTAATTTCCAAACTAATTTGCATAAGGAATTTATTTGCTCTCCATAACTTACTTAGGTCCTTACTCACCCTAGTCTATTAGAAAGCCTACAAAAAAAAGCCTAAGATGGTTGATAACAAGAACATTCTTAACCAATTGGCTTCCGGGTTGAAGACTATTGCATGATGGTCCCATCAAAAGTAGTAAAATAGAAAACTGTTGACTGACAATACATAAACCAATCGGAATGGATTGTTTTGAATGAGTATTAATGATGGCCATTGTTGCTTTTGCCATCAATGTTGTTACATATCAGTGTCATCCATTGTATTTGACAGACTAGCCTGTGGGCCAATCAGAATATGGGGGCGGGGCTTCACTGGTGTCGTGGGTGGAGCTATGCTCCGTGTCCCAGGAAATAGCAAAACAAAACTAGTAGTTTGAGCTTGACATTGATGGTTTGAAACCATCTGGTTCTCCCCCATCGATGTCAAAACTATTGAACATCGACCATAACCCATCGATGCTTTATAAACATCGATGGCCGATGGCCATCCCTAATGAGAATTGCATCAACCAATCAGATGGTCTTATTTACAAACTAATTTGCATAATGAATTTATTTGCTCTCCATAACTTACTTAGGTCCTTCCTCACCCTAGTCTAATAGAAAACTTACAAAACCAGCCTAAGATGGTTGATAACAAGAACATTCTTGACCAATTGGCTTCCGGGTTGAAGACTATTGCATGATGGTCCCATCAAAAGTAGTAAAATAGAAAACTGTTGACTGACAATACATAAACCAATCGGAATGGATTGTTTTGAATGAGTATTAATGATGGCCATTGTTGCCTTTGCCATCAATGTTGTTACATATCAGTGGTCATCCATTGTATTTCACCGACTGGCCTGTGGGCCAATCAGAAAATTAAAAACATCGATGGTCGATGGCCATCCCTAATGAGAATTGCATCAACCAATCAGATGGTCTAATTTCCAAACTAATTTGCATAAGGAATTTATTTGCTCTCCATAACTTACTTAGGTCCTTCCTCACCCTAGTCTAATTGAAAACCTATAAAACCAGCCACAGATGGTTGATGAGAAGAACATTCTTGACCAATTGGCTTCTTGGTTGAAGACTATTGCATGATGGTCCCATCAAAAGTAGTAAAATTGAAATCTGTTGATTGACAGTACATATACCAATCGGAATGGATTGTTTTGAATGATTATTAATGATGGCCATTGTTGCCTTTGCAATCGATGTTGTTACATATCAGTGGTCATCCATTGTATTTCACTGACTGGCCTGTGGGCCAATCAGAATATGGGGGCGGGGCTTTACTGGTGTCGTGGGTGAAGTTATGCTCCGTCAACCAGGAAATAGCAAAACAAAACTAGTCGTTTTAACTTGACATTGATGGTGTGAAACCATCTGGTTCTCCCCCATCGATGTCAAAACTATTGAACATCGACCATAACCCATCGATGGTTTATAAACATCGATGGCCATCCCTAATGAGAATTGCATCAACCAATCAGATGGTCTAATTTCCAAACTTATTTGCATAAGGAATTTATTTGCTCTCCATAACTTACTTATGTCCTTCCTCACCCTAGTCTAATAGAAAACCTACAAAACCAGCCAAAGATGGTTGATAACAAGAATATTCTTGACCAAGTGGCTTCCTGGTTGAAGACTATTGCATGATGGTCCCATTAAAATTGAAAACTGTTGACTGACAGTACATAAACCAATCGGAATGGATTGTTTTGAATGAGTATTAATGATGGCCATTGTTGCCTTTGCCATCAATGTTTTTACATATCAGTGTCATCCATTGTATTTGACTGACTAGCCTGTGGGCCAATCAGAATATGGGGGCGGGGCTTCACTGGTGTCGTGGATGGAGCTATGCTCCATGTCCCAGGAAATAGCAAAACAAAACTAGTAGTTTGAGCTTGACATTGATGGTTTGAAACCATCTGGTTCTCCCCCATCGATGTCAAAACTATTGAACATCGACCATAACCCATCGATGGTTTATAAACATCGATGGCCGATGGCCGATGGCCATCCCTAATGAGAATTGCATCAACCAATCAGATGGTCTAATTTCCAAACTAAGTTGCATAAGGAATTTATTTGCTCTCCATAACTTACGTAGGTCCTTCCTCACCCTAGTCTAATAGAAAACCTACAAAACCAGCCTAAGATGGTTGATAACAAGAACATTCTTGACCAATTGGCTTCCGGGTTGAAGACTATTGCATGATGGTCCCATCAAAAGTAGTAAAATAGCAAACTGTTGACTGACAATACATAAACCAATCGGAATGGATTGTTTTGAATGAGTATTAATGATGGCCATTGTTGCCTTTGCCATCAATGTTGTTACATATCAGTGGTCATCCATTGTATTTCACTGACTGGCCTGTGGGCCAATCAGAATATGGGGGTGGGGCTTCACTGGTGTCGTGGGTGGAGCTATGCTCCATGTCCCAGGAAATAGCAAAACAAAACTAGTAGTTTCAGCTTGACATTGATGGTGTGAAACCAACTGGTTCTCCCCCATTGATGTCAAAACTATTGAACATCGACCATAACACATCGATGGTTTACAAACATCGATGATCGATGGCCATCCCTAATGAGAATTGCATCAACCAATCAGATGGTCTAATTTCCAAACTAATTTGCATATGGAATTTATTTGCTCTCCATAACTTACTTAGGTCCTTCCTCACCCTAGTCTATTAGAAATTCTCCAAAAAAGCCTAAGATGGTTGATAACAAGAACATTCTTAACCAAGTGGCTTCTGGGTTGAAGACTATTGCATGATGGTCCCATCAAAAGTAGTAAAATAGAAAACTGTTGACTGACAATACATAAACCAATCGGAATGGATTGTTTTGAATGAGTATTAATGATGGCCATTGTTGCCTTTGCTATCAATGTTGTTACATATCAGTGGTCATCCATTGTATTTCACAGACTGGCCTGTGGGCCAATCAGAATATGGGGGTGGGGCTTCACTGGTGTCGTGATTGGAGCTATGCTCCGTGTCCCAGAAAATAGCAAAACAAAACTAGTAGTTTCAGCTTGACATTGATGGTGTGAAACCATCTGGTTCTCCCCATCGATGTCAAAACTATTGAACATCGACCATAACACATCGATGGTTTACAAACATCGATGGTCGATGGCCATCCCTAATGAGAATTGCATCAACCAATCAGATGGTCTAATTTCCAAACTAATTTGCATAAGGAATTTATTTGCTCTCCATAACTTACTTTGGTCCTTCCTCACCCTAGTCTAATTGAAAACCTATAAAGCCAGCCATAGATGGTTGATGAGAAGAACATTCTTGACCAATTGGCTTTCTGGTTGAAGACTATTGCATGATGGTCCCATCAAAAGTAGTAAAATTGAAAACTGTTGACTGACAGTGCATAAACCAATCGGAATGGATTGTTTTGAATGAGTATTAATGATGGCCATTGTTGCCTTTGCCATCGATGTTGTTACATATCAGTGGTCATCCATTGTATTTGACTGACTGGCCTGTGGGCCAATCAGAATATGGGGGTGGGGCTTCACTGGTGTTGTGGGTGGAGCTATGCTCCGTGTACCATGAAATAGCAAAACAAAACTAGTAGTTTCAGCTTGACATTGATGGTGTGAAACCATCTGGTTCTCCCCCATCGATGTCAAAACTATTGAACATCGACCATAACCCATCGATGGTTTATAAATATCGATGGTCGATGGCCGATGGCCGATGGCCATCCCTAATGAGAATTGCATCAACCAATCAGATGGTCTAATTTCTAAACTAATTTGCATTAGGGCTTTATTTGTTTTCCATAACTTACTTAGGTCATTCCTCACCCTAGTCTAATTGAAAACCTACAAAACTAGCCAAAGATGGTGGATGACAAGAACATTCTTGACCAATTGGCTTGCTGGTTGAAGACCATTGCATGATGGTCCCAGCTAAAGTATTAAAATAGAAAACTGTTGACTGACAGTACATAAACCAATATGATTCGATTATTTTCAATGAGAATTAGTGATGCCCATAGTTGCCTTTGCCATCGATGTTGTAACATATCGATTTTCATCCATTGTATTTGACTGACTGGCCTGTGGGCCAATCAAAATACAGGGGCGGGGCTTCACTGGTGTTGTGGGTGGAGCTATGCTCCTTGTCCCAGGAAATAGCAAAACAAAAATAGTCATTTGAGCTTGACATTGATGGTGTGAAACCATCTGGTTCTCCCCCCATCGATGTCAAAACTATTGAATATTGACCATAACTCATAGATGTTTTATAAATATTGAGGGTCATTTCTAATGAGAATTGCATCAACCAATCAGATGGTCTAATTTCCAAACTAATTAGCATAAGGCATTTATTTGCTCTCCATAACTTACTTAAGTCCTTTCTCACCCTAGTCTAATTGAAAACCTACAAAACTAGCCAAAGATGGTTGATAATAAGAACATATTTGACCAATTGGCTTCCTGGTTGAAGACTATTGCATGATGGTCCCATCAAAAGTGGTAAAATTGAAAACTGCTGACTAACAGTACATAAACCAATCGGAATGGATTGTTTTGAATGAGTATTAATGATGGCCAATTTTGCCTTTGCCATCAATGTTTTTACATATCAGTGTCATCCATTGTATTTGACTGACTAGCCTGTGGGCCAATCAGAATATGGGGGGGGGCTTTGCTCCTTGTCCCAGGAAATAGCAAAACAAAACTAGTCATTTGAGCTTGACATTGATGGTGTGAAACCATCTGGTTCTCCCCCATCGATGTCAAAACTATTGAACATCGACCATAACACATCGATGGTTTACTAACATCGATGGTCGATGGCCATCCCTAATGAGAATTGCATCAACCAATCAGATGGTCTAATTTCCAAACTAATTTGCATAAGGAATTTATTTGCTCTCCATAACTTACTTAGGTCCTTCCTCACCCTAGTCTTATTGAAAAACCTATAAAACCAGCCATAGATGGTTGATGAGAAGAACATTCTTGACAAATTGGCTTCCGGATTGAAGACTATTGCATGATGGTCCCATCACAATAATTAAAATTGAAAACTGTTGACTGACAGTACATAAACCAATCGGAATGGATTGTTTTGAATGAGTATTAATAATGGCCCTTGTTGCCTTTGCCATCGATGTTGTTACATATCAGTGGTCATCCATTGTATTTCACTGACTGGCCTGTGGGCCAATCAGAATATGGGGGTGGGGCTTCACTGGTGTCGTGGGTGGAGCTATCCTCCGTGTCCCAGGAAATAGCAAAACAAAACTAGTAGTTTGAGCTTGACATTGATGGTGTTAAACCATCTGGTTCTCCCCCATCGATGTCAAAACTATTGAACATCGACCATAACACATCGATGGTCGATGGCCATCCCTAATGAGAATTGCATCAACCAATCAGATGGTTTAATTTCCAAACTAATTTGCATAAGGAATTTATTTGCTCTCCATAACTTACTTAGGTCCTTCCTCACCCTAGTCTAATTGAAAACCTATAAAACCACCCAAAGATGGATGATGAGAAGAACATTCTTGACCAATTGGCTTCCTGGTTGAAGACTATTGCATGATGGTCCCATCAAAAGTAGTAAAATTGAAAACTGTTGACTGACTGCATAAACCAATTGGAATGGATTGTTTTGAATGAGTATTAATGATGGCCATTGTTGCCTTTGCTATCGATGTTGTTACATATCAGTGGTCATCCATTGTATTTGACTGACTGGCCTGTGGTACAAACAGAATATGGGGGCGGGGCTTCACTGGTGTCGTGGGTGGAGCTGTGCTCCGTGTCCCAGGAAATAGCAAAACAAAACTAGTAGTTTGAGCTTTACATTGATGGTGTGAAACCATCTGGTTCTCCCCCATCGATGTCAAAACTATTGAACATCGACCATAACCCATCGTTGGTTTATAAACATCGATGGCCGATGGCCATCTCTTAGGAGAATTGCTTCAACCAATCAGATGGTCTTATTTCCAAACTAATTTGCATAAGGAATTTATTTGCTCTCCATAACTTACTTAGGTCCTTCCTCACCCTAGTCTAATAGAAAACCGACAAAACCAGCCTAAGATGGTTGATAACAAGAACATTCTTGACCAATTGGCTTCCGGGTTGAAGACTATTGCGTGATGGTCCCATCAAAAGTAGTAAAATAGAAAACTGTTGACTGACAATACATAAACCAATCGGAATGGATTGTTTTGAATGAGTATTAATGATGGCCATTGTTGCCTTTGCCATCAATGTTGTTACATATCAGTGGTCATCCATTGTATTTCACAGACTGGCCTGTGGGCCAATCAGAATATGGGGGTGGGGCTTCACTGGTGTCGTGGGTGGAGCTATGCTCCGTGTCCCAGGAAATAGCAAAACAAAACTAGTAGTTTCAGTTTAACATTGATGGTGTGAAACCATCTGGTTCTCCCCCATCGATGTCAAAACTATTGAACATCGACAATAACACATCGATGTTTTACAAACATCGATGGTCGATGGCCATCCCTAATTAGAATTGCATCAACCAATCAGATGGTCTAATTTCCAAACTAATTTGCATAAGGAATTTATTTGCTCTCCATAACTTACTTAGGTCCTTCCTCACCCTAGTCTAATAGAAAACCTACAAAGCCAGCCAAATATGGTTGATAACAAGAATATTCTTGACCAAGTGGCTTCCTGGTTGAAGACTATTGCATGATGGTCCCAATAAAATTGAAAACTGTTGACTGACAGTACATAAACCAATCGGAATGGATTGTTTTGAATGAGTATTAATGATGGCCATTGTTGCCTTTGCCATCGATGTTGTTACATATCAGTGGTCATCCATTGTATTTGACTGACTGGCCTGTGGGCCAATCAGAATATGGGGGCGGGGCTTCACTGGTGTCGTGGGTGGAGCTGTGCTCCGTGTCACAGGAAATAGCAAAACAAAACTAGTAGTTTGAGCTTTACATTGATGGTGTGAAACCATCTGGTTCTCCCCCATCGATGTAAAAACTATTGAACATCGACCATAACCCATCGATGGTTTATAAACATCGATGGTCGATGGCCATCCCTAATGAGAATTGCATCAACCAATCAAATGGTCTAATTTTCAAACTAATTTGCATAAGGAATTTATTTGCTCTGCATAACTTACTTTGGTCCTTCCTCACCCTAGTCTAATAGAAAACCTAAAAAACCAGCCAAAGATGGGTGATAAAAAGAACATTCTTGACCAATTGGCTTTCTGGTTGATGACTATTGCATGATGGTCCCATCAAAAGTAGTAAAATTGAAAACTGTTGACTGACAGTGCATAAACCAATCGGAATGGATTGTTTTGAATGAGTATTAAAGATGGCCATTGTTGCCTTTGCCATCAATGTTTTTACATATCAGTTTCATCCATTGTATTTGACTGACTAGCCTGTGGGCCAATCAGAATATGGGGGCGGGGCTTCACTGGTGTCGTGGGTGGAGCTGTGCTCCGTGTCCCAGGAAATAGCAAAACAAAACTAGTAGTTTTAACTTGACATTGATGGTGTGAAACCATCTGGTTCTCCCCCATCGATGTCAAAACTATTGAACATCGACCATAACACATCGATGGTTTAAAAACATCGATGGTCGATGGCCATCCCTAATGAGAATTGCATCAACCAATCAGATGGTCTAATTTCCAAACTAATTTGCATAAGGAATTTATTTGCTCTACATAACTTACTTAGGTCCTTCCTCACCCTAGTCGAATTGAAAACCTGTAAGACCAGCCACAGATGGTTGATGAGAAGAACATTCTTGACCAATTGGCTTCCTGGTTGAAGACTATTGCATGATGGTCCCATCAAAAGTAGTAAAATTGAAAACTGTTGATTGACAGTACATATACCAATCGGAATGGATTGTTTTGAATGAGTATTAATGATGGCCATTGTTGCCTTTGCAATCGATGTTGTTACATATCAGTGGTCATCCATTGTATTTCACTGACTGGCCTGTGGGCCAATCAGAATATGGGGGCGGGGCTTCACTGGTGTCGTGGGTGAAGTTATGCTCCGTCAACCAGGAAATAGCAAAACAAAACTAGTCATTTTAACTTGACATTGATGGTGTGAAACCATCTGGTTCTCCCCCATCAATGTCAAAACTATTGAACATCGACCATAACCCATCGATGGTTTATAAACATCGATGGCCGATGGCCATCCCTAATGAGAATTGCATCAACCAATCAGATGGTCTTATTTCCAAACTAATTTGCATAAGGAATTTATTTGCTCTCCATAACTTACTTACGTCCTTCCTCACCCTAGTCTAATAGAAAACCTACAAAACCAGCCTAAGATGGTTGATAACAAGAACATTCTTGACCAATTGGCTTCCGGGTAGAAGAGTATTGCATGATGGTCCCATCAAAATTATTAAAATTGAAAACTGTTGACTGACAGTACATAAACCAATCGGAATGGATTGTTTTGAATGAGTATTAATGATAACCATTGTTGCCTTTGCCATCGATGTTGTTACATATCAGTGGTCATCCATTGTATTTCACTGACTGGCCTGTGGGCCAATCAGAATATGGGGGTGGGGCTTCACTGGTGTCGTGGGTGGAGCTGTCCTCCGTGTCCCAGGAAATAGCAAAACAAAACTAGTCGTTTTAACTTGACATTGATGGTGTGAAACCATCTGGTTCTCCCCCATCGATCTCAAAACTATTGAACATCGACCATAACCCATCGATGGTTTATAAACATCGATGGCCGATGGCCATCCCTAATGAGAATTGCATCAACCAATCAGATGGTATTATTTCCAAACTAATTTGCATAAGGAATTTATTTGCTATCCATAACTTACTTAGGTCCTTCCTCACCCTAGTCTAATAGAAAACCTAAAAAACCAGCCAAAGATGGTTGATAAAAAGAACATTCTTGACCAATTGGCTTTCTGGTTGATGACTATTGCATGATGGTCCCATCAAAAGTAGTAAAATTGAAAACTGTTGACTGACAGTGCATAAACCAATCGGAATGGATTGTTTTGAATGAGTATTAATGATGGCCATTGTTGCCTTTGCCATCAATGTTTTTACATATCAGTGTCATCCATTGTATTTGACTGACTAGCCTGTGGGCCAATCAGAATATGGGGGTGGGGCTTCACTGGTGTCGTGGGTGGAGCTATGCTCCGTGTCCCAGGAAATTGCAAAACAAAACTAGTAGTTTCAGCTTGACATTGATGGTGTGAAACCATCTGGTTCTCCCCCATCGATGTCAAAACTATTGAACATCGACCATAACACATCGATGGTTTACAAACATCGATGGTCGATGGCCATCGCTAATGAGAATTGCATCAACCAATCAGATGGTCTAATTTCCAAACTAATTTGCATAAGGAATTTATTTGCTCTCCATAACTTACTTAGGTCCTTCCTCACCCTAGTCTAATTGAAAACCAATAAAACCAGCCATAGATGGTTGATGAGAAGAACATTCTTGACCAATTGGCTTCCTGGTTGAAGATTATTGCATGATGGTCCCATCAAAATGATTAAAATTGAAAACTGTTGACTGACAGTGCATAAACCAATCGGAATGGATTGTTTTGAATGAGTATTAATGATGGCCATTGTTGCCTTTGCCATCTATGTTGTTACATATCAGTGGTCATCCATTGTATTTGACTGACTGGCCTGTGGGCCAATCAGAATATGGGGGCGGGGCTTCACTGGTGTCGTGGGTGAAGTTATGCTCCGTCAACCAGGAAATAGCTAAACAAAACTTGTCATTTTAACTTGACATTGATGGTGTGAAACCATCTGGTTCTCCCCCATCGATGTCAAAACTATTGAACATCGACCATAACCCATCGATGGTTTATAAACATCGATGGCCGATGGCCATCCCTAATGAGAATTGCATCAACCAATCAGATGGTCTTATTTCCAAACTAATTTGCATAAGGAATTTATTTGCTCTCCATAACTTACTTAGGTCCTTCCTCACCCTAGTCTAATAGAAAACCTACAAAACCAGCCTAAGATGGTTGATAACAAGAATATTCTTGACCAATTGGCTTCCGGGTAGAAGAGTATTGCATGATGGTCCCATCAAAAGTAGTAAAATTGAAAACTGTTGACTGACAGTGCATAAACCAATCGGAATGGATTGTTTTGAATGAGTATTAATGATGGCCATTGTTGCCTTTGCTATCGATGTTGTTACATATCAGTGGTCATCCATTGTATTTGACTGACTGGCCTGTGGTACAATCAGAATATGGGGGCGGGGCTTCACTGGTGTCATGGGTGGAGCTATGCTCTGTGTCCCAGGAAATAGCAAAACAAAACTAGTAGTTTGAGCTTTACATTGATGGTGTGAAACCATCTGGTTCTCCCCCATCGATGTCATAACTATTGAACATCGACCATAACCCATCGATGGTTTATAAACATCGATGGCCGATGGCCATCCCTAATTAGAATTGCATCAACCAATCAGATGGTCTAATTTCCAAACTTATTTGCATAAGGAATTTATTTGCTCTCCATAACTTACTTAGGTCCTTCCTCACCCTAGTCTAATAGAAAACCTATAAGACCAGCCAAAGATGGTTGATAACAAGAATATTCTTGACCAAGTGGCTTCCTGGTTGAAGACTATTGCATGATGGTCCCATCAAAATTATTAAAATTGAAAACTGTTGACTGACAGTACATAAACCAATCGGAATGGATTGTTTTGAATGAGTATTAATGATGGCCATTGTTGCCTTTGCCATCGATGTTGTTACATATCAGTGGTCATCCATTGTATTTGACTGACTGGCCTGTGGGCCAATCAGAATATGGGGGCGGGGCTTCACTGGTGTCGTGGGTGGAGCTGTGCTCCGTGTCCCAGGAAATAGCAAAACAAAACTAGTACTTTTAACTTGACATTGATGGTGTGAAACAATCTGGTTCTCCCCCATCGATGTCAAAACTATTGAACATCGACCATAACACATCGATGGTTTAAAAACATCGATGGTCGATGGCCATCCCTAATGAGAATTGCATCAACCAATCAGATGGTCTAATTTCCAAACTTATTTGCATAAGGAATTTATTTGCTCTCCATAACTTACTTAGGTCCTTCCTCACCCTAGTCTAATTGAAAACCTATAAGACCAGCCACAGATGGTCGATGAGAAGAACATTCTTGACCAATTGGCTTCCTGGTTGAAGACTATTGCATGATGGTCCCATCAAAAGTAGTAAAATTGAAAACTGTTGATTGACAGTACATATACCAATCGGAATGGATTGTTTTGAATGAGTATTAATGATGGCCATTGTTGCCTTTGCAATCGATGTTGTTACATATCAGTGGTCATCCATTGTATTTCAATGACTGGCCTTTGGACCAATCAGAATATGGGGGTGGGGCTTCACTAGTGTCGTGGGTGGAGCTATACTCCGTGTCCCAGGAAATAGCAAAACAAAACTAGTATTTTGAGCTTGACATTGATGGTGTGAAGCCATCTGGTTCTCCCCCATCGATCTCAAAACTATTGAACATCGAAAATAACCCATAGATGGTTTACAAACATCGATGGTCGATGGCCATCCCTAATGAGAATTGCATCAACCAATCAGATGGTCTAATTTCCAAACTAATTTGCATAAGGAATTTATTTGCTCTCCATAACTTACTTAGGTGCTTCCTCACCCTAGTCTAATAGAAAACCTACAAAACCAGCCTAAGATGGTTGATAACAAGAACATTCTTGACCAATTGGCTTCCGGGTTGAAGACTATTGTATGATGGTCCCATCAAAATTATTAAAATTGAAAACTGTTGACTGACAGTACATAAACCAATCGGAATGGATTGTTTTGAATGAGTATTAATGATGGCCATTGTTGCCTTTGCCATCGATGTTGTTACATATCAGTGGTCATCCATTGTATTTGACTGACTGGCCTTTGGTACAATCAGAATATGGGGGATGGGCTTCACTGGTTTTGTGGGTGGAGCTATGCTCCGTGTACCAGGAAATAGAAAAACAAAACTAGTCGTTTGAGCTTGACATTGATGGTGTGAAACCATCTGGTTCTCCCCCATCGATCTCAAAACTATTGAACATCGAAAATAACCCATAGATGGTTTACAAACATCGATGGTCGATGGCCATCCCTAATGAGAATTGCATCAACCAATCAGATGGTCTAATTTCCAAACTAATTTGCATAAGAAATTTATTTGCTCTCCATAACTTACTTAGGTCCTTCCTCACCCTAGTCTAATTGAAAACCTACACAACCAGAAAAAGATGGTTGTTAACAAGAATTTTCTTGACCAATTGGTTTCTTGGTTGAAGACTATTGCATGATGGTCCCATCAAAAGTAGTAAAATTGAAAACTGTTGATTGACAGTACATATACCAATCGGAATGGCTTGTTTTAAATGAGTATTAATGATAGCCCATGTTGCCTTTGCCATCGATGTTGTTACATATCAGTGGTCATCGATTGTATTTGACTGACTGGCCTGTGGGCCAATCAGAATATGGGGGCGGGGCTTCACTGGTGTCGTGGGTGGAGTTATGCTCCGTCAACCAGGAAATAGCAAAACAAAACTAGTCGTTTTAACTTGACATTGATGGTGTGAAACCATCTGGTTCTCCCCCATCGATGTCAAAACTATTGAACATCGACCATAACATATCGATGGTTTACTAACATCGATGGTCGATGGCCATCCCTAATGAGAATTGCATCAACCAATCATATGGTCTAATTTCCAAACTAATTTGCATAAGGAATTTATTTGCTCTCCATAACTTACTTAGGTCCTTCCTCACCCTAGTCTAATAGAAAACCTACAAAACCAGCCTAAGATGGTTGATAACAAGAACATTCTTGACCACTTGGCTTCCAGGTTGAAGACTATTGCATGATGGTCCCATCAAAAGTAGTAATATAGAAAACTGTTGACTGACAATACATAAACCAATCGGAATGGATTGTTTTGAATGAGTATTAATGATGGCCATTGTTGCCTTTGCCATCGATGTTGTTACATATCAGTGGTCATCCATTGTATTTCACTGACTGGCCTGTGGGCCAATCAGAATATGGGGGTGGGGCTTCACTGGTGTCGTGGGTGGAGCTATCCTCCGTGTCCCAGGAAATAGCAAAACAAAACTAGTAGTTTGAGCTTGACATTGATGGTGTGAAACCATCTGGTTCTCCCCCATCGATGTAAAAACTATTGAACATCGACCATAACCCATCGATGGTTTATAAACATTGATGGCCATATGGCCATCCCTAATGAGAATTGCATCAAACAATCATATGGTCTAATTTCCAAACGAATTTGCATAAGGAATTTATTTGCTCTCCATAACTTACTTAGGTCCTTCCTCACCCTAGTCTAATAGAAAACCTACAAAACCAGCCAAAGATGGTTGATAGTAAGAACATTCTTGTCCAATTGTCTGGGCTTCGCAGCCTTTTGGCCCGGGCTGAGGTCTGGGCCTGAGGTTGGGAGGTTGGGAAACTTTTCTGTGGGATCTACTACGCTGAGGAGGTATCAACACCGCAGGAATTTTGAAGCATCATGGCTGGAACACCTGGACTGAAGAATTCAATCCGTTTTTTTCATGCAAGAAAGAAGGAGGAAAGACTGTGGACTTTATCATCTTGTGAGGGAAGTTTTGGTGGAGCTGGCAGGAGTGAAGATAAGTACTATTTTTTGTATCCAAGATTTTCCTAACCAGGGCATGTATGATGTCAGTTTTTTCGATGGGAAAGACAGTTACAAAGTTTATGAAATGTTAAAAGAGAAATATCTGGACCCTAAAATGGAGGGGATAGAAATGTTTCCCCTATTTACTGCACAAGAAGTCCCAATCACAGTACATGCTTACAATCCGTTTATGAACTATGATTTGTTACTTGCTTTCCTTGCAAGGTATTGCAGTTCGGTGAGAGGAGGGGAATTTTTGAAAAACAGTATGGGTTTCTTTAATGCCAAAAGAAAATTTTGGTGTAAACTAAGGAGGGATGAGAGATGTCCAGGTGGGGTAATGCATCCCCCTGCAAATTTCACAATTGGAGGCAACAGGTGCTTCCTATATTACCCCACCCAACCCAGATTCTGCAGAAAATGTTTTGAATATGGCCACACAAGGGAAGAGTGTGAGAAAGGGAGAACCTGTAGAAACTGCAGAAAAGAGGGGCATGAAGCAAACCGGTGCCCAGAGGAACGCAAATGCGACCTCTGCGGGGAACCTGGACATTCGTTCAAAACATGCTCAGAATTCACCAAAGCTCGAAAAGAGCAAGGTGCTCGAAGATTAGCTGAGCAAGCTGAAAGAGAAGCCAGAGAGGCAGCATGCCAAATGGCTAAGGATACTCGCACAACGGAGGCTAAAAAGACATGTATAGCCCCATCGCTTGTTGTGCAAAATGGAGTACAGATGGAGGTGGAGGCACAGGCTACACCAGATCCACAACAGCCAGTTAAGGCAATGCAAACTGCTGATACTGCCACTGACCACAGTGAGGAGCAGTTGAAAGTCTTTGCAGCTGAGGCTAATCCACTCATTACAGAGAATATTGAGAGTGATGAAAGCTCAGCTGAAAGTCAAAATTTAGATTCAGAGGATATTCAAAGTGCTGATACCTTATTGTCTGATGAGGAGTCTATAAAACTGAGGAAAGCAACTCCTGATGGAAGGGCTGTTAAAAAAGCCAGAATTGAAAGGGTTAAATACAGTCCCCCAGCAATTGAACCAGATGGTATGGATACTACCTTAAGTTCCGAAGACAATGCCAGTTCCCCATCTTCCACTGAATCTTCCAATATTTTTGGGGCATCCAAACAGTCAATCGCACGTTTGACTGGGAAGGAGAACTATGATGAAATTGGATGATGCTGATTTAAGTTGTGTTTTTGTAATCCAACTACCTTGAAATTATTTACGGGACTTAAAAATCTACCTATGCCTAATATTACTAGCAACATTAGCGTAAAAGTTGCAACATTAAATGTCAGGCTGATAACAAGCAGACCCAGGCGTGCTGCGGTTTTTGAAATATTAAAAAACTTAAAAGCTGATATAATTTGTGTACAGGAATGTGGGATTTCAGAGCCCATTAAAAAAGAAGAATGGGACAAAGGGGATAGTTTTTGGTCTGGGTCTTGTTTAAATAAAAATGATGGGGTGGGTATTGTAATAAATAATAGGGATATTATAGGGGATTATTTTTTTTGTGGTGGAAGAAGGGAGGTGTATTGTTGGGACTTTTAGTCTTAGAGGGTGGAGGTTTAGGATCATGTGTATATATGCTCCTGCTTGTAAATTAGAAAGAAAGAAATTGTTTGATAAGATAAGGTTATTCCTTCCTGGAAGAACACCCCTTATGTTAATGGGGGATTTCAATTGTATAATTGAGAAAAGTGGGAGAGGATATGGAAGTACTAGGAGTGTTGATATAACCGGGAATATATTAAATCAGATTATTATGGATTTTTCCTTTATAGATGCAGCTGCGGTGTGTATGGGGAAGCCACCTCCACCAACGTATATTGCTGATAGAGGAGGCATAACTTCCAGAATTGACTATATTTTCATATCCAAAGGTATATCATGTATGAATGGAGAGCAGGTAAGAATGCCTTTTTCAGATCACGAATGCATTATATGTGAAGTCCAAGGGAATGTAAACAATGTATATGGTAGAGGTATATGGAAATTAAATGTTCGTTTGCTAGAAGACTGTGAAGTAAGGGATGATTTGGTTAAGATGTATACAATATGGAAGAGGAGAAAAAATGACTTTGAGAATATATTAGTATGGTGGGAGTGGCTGAAAGTTAGGATGAGGTGTTTTTTCAGAAAATGGGGAATCAAAAAAGTAAGGAAGGAAAGAATGAGGTATGAGGCATTATGTGTAAGAATGAGGTATCTTTACAAAATGAGAGATCTAGGATTTGACATGAGTGAAGAGATAGTGAAAGAAAGGTGTGTGTTAAACAACTATTTGGAAAATAGGGGGAAAAAATCATTTTTAGAGCGAAAGTTGAGCATCAAGAGAAAAATGAGAAATGTACAAGGTTTTTTTTCCGGAAAATATGTAAAAGGAAAAATGATATGGATGTATTAAGGAATGGAGAAGGAATGGATGTTAGTGGTGGTAAATTAACGGAAGAAGTAGTTAAGTTTTACAAAGAATTGTATGGAAGGAAAAGTATTGAAAGTGATATGGGAGATGAAGTTTTAAGTGTATTACAGAATGAAGTGAGTCAGGAAGATAAAAGTGTTTTGATGGAAGATATTGGTGTGGAAGAAGTAAAAATGGTGGTTATGAATGCAAGAAAAAACAAAACTCCTGGGCAAGATGGATTGCCAGTAGAGTTATATTGTATGTGTTGGGATATGTTGGGAAGTGATTTAGTGGAAGTATGCCAGTTTATGTGGATAACTGGTATAATTGGCAAGTCTATGGGTAAGGGTGTTGTAGTTTTAATATATAAAAAGAGTGATAGAAGAGATCTGGGTAACTGGAGGCCTATAACTTTGTTAAATTCTGATTACAAAATATATTCAAAAATTTTGGCGAATCGAATGAGAAGTGTAATAGGAAAAATTATGAATGAAGACCAAGTATGTGCTGTACCGGAATGTAAAATTAGTGATCATTTGATTTTATTAAGGGATATACTGAGAGATTGTAAAGATAGGAAACAAGGTTGTGTGGTTTTGAGTCTTGATTTTGAAAAAGCCTTTGATAAAGTTGCACATGAGTTTATGTTCAGAGTTTTGTTAAAAATGGGGTTTCCCGCTGGGTTTGTAGAAAGAGTAAGAAGTTTGTATGTTTTGGCATCGAGTCGTATATTGGTGAATGGGAATGTGAGTGAGGAGATCATGGTTAAGGGCCTTATTCTAATCCACTCTTTCTGACAAAATCCTTCTTAGATGGGCAAAACCATGTGCACTGCAGGTGGGGCAGATGTTACTTGTGCAGAGATAATTAGATTTGGGTGGGGTTTTACTTCAAAGTGAGATCTATATTGCAGTGTAAAAATAAAGGAGTCCGTATTTACCCTGCACAGAAACAAAATAACTCACCCAAATCTAATTCTCTCTGCACATGTTACATCTGCCCCCCTGCAGTGCACATGGTTTTGTCCGTCTAAGAAGGATTTTGTCAGAAAGAGTGGATTAGAATAACCCCCTAAATCAGGTGTAAGGCAGGGGTGTCCTGTGTCCCCTGTGTTGTTTATTTGTGTGATGGAGCCACTGTTACAAATGATTAGGTGTGATAAGGTTGTGAGAGGAGTACTTTTACCGGGGAGTGGTGGTAAGAGTGCTAAAGTAATGGGGTACATGGATGATGTGGTAGTATTGTGTCAAAACCAAGCAGCCTTAAATAGGACAAGATTATTAGTGGGGTTTTTTTTGTAATGCATCAGGCTTTAAAATTAATTGGGATAAAAGTAATTATAGAGTGTTTGGTGAAATTAATGTGGAAGTGAATGAGATTACAAGAGTGGCAGGGGGGATAAAGGTGTTAGGTTTAATTTTCGATGATAACTTAAAAGGTAATGATAGTTGGAATGAATGTAATAGGAAGATTATGAAGAAATTGGATTTCTGGAAATTAAGAAATTTATCAATGACAGGGAAAGTACTAGTTGTAAAGAGTGTGATTCTTCCCATAATATTGTATGTTGCATGTGTGTTTCCCCCCCCAAATGGTGTTTTTAGAAAAATTGTAAGGAAATGTTTTGTTTTTCTGTGGGGTAGTAAAATGGAGTGGTTGAGACGTGAGAATGTGGTTAAATCTAGGATTAAAGGAGGGGGAAATTTTCCAAATTTTGATAGATTTATAGGAGTGAATTATGTGGTAATTGTGGCGAGATTGTTAAAGGGGAGTTCAAAAACCTCATATATGACAAAATACCTGGGTGGATGGATGTTGTGTGGGATTGGATGGATGAAGAGGTCTTTGAGTGTGCCAATGGCCTTCAGTTGTCCAGAATGGTATGTGTTTGTGGAGAAATTTATTAGGAAGAATGATTTGTTAAGTATGAGTATGGAAGATTTTATGGGGAGGAAGAAAATAATAAAGATTTTGAAATACAGAGAAACTGTATGCAATATTGAATATTTGAGATTGAAAGAAGCAGAAGTGGTGTGGAAGAAAATGGAAATGAATGGGATGTCGAATAAACAAAAAGATGTGGTTTGGAAAGTTATGCATGGTGTCTTGCCTGTAAGAATGGTACTTAAAAAGAGAGATTTGACAAGAATAGAAATTTGCCCGAGAGAAGAATGTGGAATAAATGAGACAGTATTGCATGTAATGTGGGGATGTGGTTTTGCTAAAAAAGTATGGAAGGGTATGAGTGGATTATGTAGAGAATTGTGTGGTGTAAATGGGATTTCATGGAGGTTGGCAATGTTTGGTTTGGGAGTAAATGGGAAAATAAAAGAAAGAGTGATGTGGCGATTAATGTGTTGTGTAATGGAAGTATTGTGGGATAATAGGAATATGTATGTGTATAAGAAAGAAGATAAAAGTGTGAATGATTGTATTAGGATGGTGTTGGGGAAATTGTATACATGTTATTTGTTTGATAAAGAAGGTGGAGGTGGTATGGATGCAGAGGGAGTGTGGAAAGTAAAGAAATGGATGCATGTTGTAAAATTTGTATAGTTTAGGGGAGAGGGGATATGGTATTGTGGTACTTTTTATTGGTTCTGTGTAAGTTTTGTGCAATAGTCTTCAACCAGCAAGACAATTGGTCAAGAATGCTCTTGTTATCAACTATCTGTGGCTGGTTCTGTAGGTGTTCAATTAAACTAGGGTTAGGAAGGACCTCAGTAAGTTATGGAGAGCAAATAAAGCCATTATGCAAATTAGTTTAGTATTGAGATCATCTGATTGGTTGATGCAATTGTCATTCAAAATAAGCCATTCTGATTGGTTTATGTACTGTCAGTCAACAGTTTTCTATTTTACAACTTTTGCTGGGACAATCATGCAATAGTCTTCAACCAACAAGACAATTGGTCAAGAATGCTCTTGTTATCAACTATCTGTGGCTGGTTCTGCAGGTGTTCAATTAGACTTGGATGAGGAAGGACCTCAGTAAGTTATGAAGAGCAAATTAAGTACTATGCAAATTAGTTCAGAATTGAGACCATCTGATTGGGTGATGCAACTGTCATTCAGAATAAGCCATTCTGATTGGTTTATGTACTGTCAGTCAACAGTTTTCTATTTTACAATTTTTGCTGGGACCATCATGCAATAGTCTTCAACCAGCAAGACAATTGGTCAAGAATGCTCTTGTTCTCAACTATCTGTGGCTGGTTCTGCAGGTGTTCAATTAGACTTGGATGAGGAAGGACCTCAGTAAGTTATGAAGAGCAAATTAAGTACTTATGCAAATTAGTTCAGAATTGAGACCATCTGATTGGGTGATGCAACTGTCATTCAAAATAAGCCATTCTGATTGGTTTATGTACTGTCAGTCAACAGTTTTCTATTTTACAACTTTTGCTGGGACCATCATGCAATAGTCTTCAACCAGCAAAACAATTGGTCAAGAATGCTCTAGTTATCAACTATCTGTGGCTGGTTCTGCAGGTGTTCAATTAGACTTGGATGAGGAAGGACCTCAGTAAGTTATGAAGAGCAAATTAAGTACTTATGCAAATTAGTTCAGAATTGAGACCATCTGATTGGGTGATGCAACTGTCATTCAAAATAAGCCACTCTGATTGGTTTATGTACTGTCAGTCAACAGTTTTCTATTTTACAACTTTTGCTGGGACCATCATGCAATAGTCTTCAACCAGCAAGACAATTGGTCAAGAATGCTCTTGTTATCAACTATCTGTGGCTGGTTCTGCAGGTTTTCAATTAAACTAGGGTTAGGAAGGACCTCAGTAAGTTATGGAGAGCAAATAAAGCCATTATGCAAATTAGTTTAAGATTGAGATCATCTGATTGGTTGATGCAATTGTCTTTCAAAATAAGCCATTCTGATTGGTTTATGTAATGTCAGTCAACAGTTTTCTATTTTACAACTTTTGCTGGGACCATCATGCAATAGTCTTCAACCAGCAAGACAATTGGTCAAGAATGCTGTTGTTATCAACTATCTGTGGCTGGTTCTGCAGGTGTTCAATTAAATTAGGGTTAGGAAGGACCTAAGTAAGTTATGGAGAGCAAATAAAGCGCTTATGCAAATTAGTTTAGAATTGAGATCATCTGATTGGTTGATGCAATTGTTATTCAAAATAAGCCACTCTGATTGGTTTATGTAATGTCAGTCAACAGTTTTCTATTTTACAACTTTTGCTGGGACCATCATGCAATAGGCTTCAACCAGCAAGACAATTGGTCAAGAATGTTTTTTTTATTAACTATCTGTGGCTGGTTCTGCAGGTGTTCAATTAAACTAGGGTTAGGAAGGACCTCAGTAAGTTATGGAGAGTAAATAAAGCCCTTATGCAAATTAGTTTAGAATTGAGACCATCTGATTGGTTGATACATTTGTCATTCAAAATAAGCCATTCTGATTGGTTTATGTAATGTCAGTCAACAGTTTTCTATTTTACAACTTTTGCTGGGACCATTATGCAATAGTCTTCAACCAGCAAGACAATTGGTCAAGATTGCTCTTGTTATCAACTATCTGTGGCTGGCTCTGCAGGTGTTCAATTAAACTAGGGTTAGGAAGGACCTCAGTAAGTTATGGAGAGTAAATAAAGCCCTTATGCAAATTAGTTTAGAATTGAGACCATCTGATTGGTTGATACAATTGTCATTCAAAATAAGCCATTCTGATTGGTTTATGTAATGTCAGTCAACAGTTTTCTATTTTACAACTTTTGCTGGGACAATCATGCAATAGTCTTCAACCAACAAGACAATTGGTCAAGAATGCTCTTGTTATCAACTATCTGTGGCTGGTTCTGCAGGTGTTCAATTAGACTTGGATGAGGAAGGACCTCAGTAAGTTATGAAGAGCAAATTAAGTACTTATGCAAATTAGTTCAGAATTGAGACCATCTGATTGGGTGATGCAACTGTCATTCAGAATAAGCCATTCTGATTGGTTTATGTACTGTCAGTCAACAGTTTTCTATTTTACAATTTTTGCTGGGACCATCATGCAATAGTCTTCAACCAGCAAGACAATTGGTCAAGAATGCTCTTGTTCTCAACTATCTGTGGCTGGTTCTGCAGGTGTTCAATTAGACTTGGATGAGGAAGGACCTCAGTAAGTTATGAAGTGCAAATTAAGTACTTATGCAAATTAGTTCAGAATTGAGACCATCTGATTGGGTGATGCAACTGTCATTCAAAATAAGCCATTCTGATTGGTTTATGTACTGTCAGTCAACAGTTTTCTATTTTACAACTTTTGCTGGGACCATCATGCAATAGTCTTCAACCAGCAAAACAATTGGTCAAGAATGCTCTTGTTATCAACTATCTGTGGCTGGTTCTGCAGGTGTTCAATTAGACTTGGATGAGGAAGGACCTCAGTAAGTTATGAAGAGCAAATTAAGTACTTATGCAAATTAGTTCAGAATTGAGACCATCTGATTGGGTGATGCAACTGTCATTCAAAATAAGCCACTCTGATTGGTTTATGTACTGTCAGTCAACAGTTTTCTATTTTACAACTTTTGCTGGGACCATCATGCAATAGTCTTCAACCAGCAAGACAATTGGTCAAAAATGCTCTTGTTATCAACTATCTGTGGCTGGTTCTGCAGGTTTTCAATTAAACTAGGGTTAGGAAGGACCTCAGTAAGTTATGGAGAGCAAATAAAGCCATTATGCAAATTAGTTTAAGATTGAGATCATCTGATTGGTTGATGCAATTGTCTTTCAAAATAAGCCATTCTGATTGGTTTATGTAATGTCAGTCAACAGTTTTCTATTTTACAACTTTTGCTGGGACCATCATGCAATAGTCTTCAACCAGCAAGACAATTGGTCAAGAATGCTGTTGTTATCAACTATCTGTGGCTGGTTCTGCAGGTGTTCAATTAAACTAGGGTTAGGAAGGACCTAAGTAAGTTATGGAGAGCAAATAAAGCGCTTATGCAAATTAGTTTATAATTGAGATCATCTGATTGGTTGATGCAATTGTTATTCAAAATAAGCCACTCTGATTGGTTTATGTAATGTCAGTCAACAGTTTTCTATTTTACAACTTTTGCTGGGACCATCATGCAATAGGCTTCAACCAGCAAGACAATTGGTCAAGAATGTTTTTTTTATTAACTATCTGTGGCTGGTTCTGCAGGTGTTCAATTAAACTAGGGTTAGGAAGGACCTCAGTAAGTTATGGAGAGTAAATAAAGCCCTTATGCAAATTAGTTTAGAATTGAGACCATCTGATTGGTTGATACATTTGTCATTCAAAATAAGCCATTCTGATTGGTTTATGTAATGTCAGTCAACAGTTTTCTATTTTACAACTTTTGCTGGGACCATCATGCAATAGTCTTCAACCAGCAAGACAATTGGTCAAGATTGCTCTTGTTATCAACTATCTGTGGCTGGCTCTGCAGGTGTTCAATTAAACTAGGGTTAGGAAGGACCTCAGTAAGTTATGGAGAGTAAATAAAGCCCTTATGCAAATTAGTTTAGAATTGAGACCATCTGATTGGTTGATACAATTGTCATTCAAAATAAGCCATTCTGATTGGTTTATGTAATGTCAGTCAACAGTTTTCTATTTTACAACTTTTGCTGGGACCATCATGCAATAGTCTTCAACCAGCAAGACAATTGGTCAAGAATGTTTTTTTTTTATCAACTATCTGTGGCTGGTTCTGCAGGTGTTCAATTAAACTAGGGTTAGGAAGGACTTCAGTAAGTTATGGAGAGTAAATAAAGCCCTTATGCAAATTAGTTTAGAATTGAGACCATCTGATTGGTTGATGCAATTTTCATTCAAAATAAGCCATTCTGATTGGTTTATGTACTGTCAGTCAACAGTTTTCTATTTTACAACTTTTGCTGGGACCATCATGCAATAGTCTTCAACCAGCAAGACAATTGGTCAAGAATGCTCTTGTTATCAACTATCTGTGGCTTGTTCTGCAGGTGTTCAATTAAACTAGGGGCAGGAAGGACCTCAGTAAGTTATGGAGAGTAAAAAAAGCCCTTATGCAAATTAGTTTAGAATTGAGGCCATCTGATTGGTTGATGCAATTGTCATTCAAAATAAGCCATTCTGATTGGTTTATGTACTGTCAGTCAACAGTTTTCTATTTTACAACTTTTGCTGGGACCATCATGCAATAGTCTTCAACCAGCAAGACAATTGGTCAAGAATGCTCTTGTTGTCAACTATCTCTGGCTGGCTCTGCAGGTGTTCAATTAAACTAGGGTTAGGAAGGACCTCAGTAAGTTATGGAGAGTAAATAAAGCCCTTATGCAAATTAGTTTAGAATTGAGACCATCTGATTGGTTGATACAATTGTCATTCAAAATAAGCCATTCTGATTGGTTTATATAATGTCAGTCAACAGTTTTCTATTTCACAACTTTTGCTGGGACCATCATGCAATAGTCTTCAACCAGCAAGACAATTGGTCAAGAATGCTCTTTTTATCAACTATCTGTGGCTGGTTCTGCAGGTGTTCAATTAAACTAGGGTTAGGATGGACCTCAGTAAGTTATGGAGAGCAAATAAAGCCATTATGCAAATTAGTTTAGAATTGAGATCACCTGATTGGTTGATGAAATTGTCATTCAAAATAAGCCATTCTGATTGGTTTATGTACTGTCAGTCAACAGTTTTCTATTTTACAACTTTTGCTGGGACCATCATGCAATAGTCTTCAACCAGCAAGACAATTGGTCAAGAATGCTCTTGTTATCCACTATCTGTGGCTGGTTCTGAAGGTGTTCAATTAAACTAGGGTTAGGAAGGACCTCAGTAAGTTATGGAGAGTAAATAAAGCCCATATGCAAATTAGTTTAGAATTGAGACCATCTGATTGGTTGATGCAATTGTCATTCAAAATAAGCCATTCTGATTGGTTTATGTACTGTCAGTCAACAGTTTTCTATTTTACAACTTTTGCTGGGACCATCATGCAATAGTCTTCAACCAGCAAGACAATTGGTCAAGAATGCTCTTGTTATCCACTATCTGTGGCTGGTTCTGAAGGTGTTCAATTAAACTAGGGTTAGGAAGGACCTCAGTAAGTTATGGAGAGTAAATAAAGCCCATATGCAAATTAGTTTAGAATTGAGACCATCTGATTGGTTGATGCAATTGTCATTCAAAATAAGCCATTCTGATTGGTTTATGTACTGTCAGTCAACAGTTTTCTATTTTACAACTTTTGCTGGGACCATCATGCAATAGTCTTCAACCAGCAAGACAATTGGTCAAGAATGCTCTTTTTATCAACTATCTGTGGCTGGTTCTGCAGGTGTTCAATTAAACTAGGGTTAGGATGGACCTCAGTAAGTTATGGAGAGCAAATAAAGCCATTATGCAAATTAGTTTAGAATTGAGATCATCTGATTGGTTGATACAATTGTCATTCAAAATAAGCCATTCTGATTGGTTTATGTAATGTCAGTCAACAGTTTTCTATTTTACAACTTTTGCTGGGACCATCATGCAATAGTCTTCAACCAGCAAGACAATTGGTCAAGAATGCTCTTGTTGTCAACTATCTCTGGCTGGCTCTGCATGTGTTCAATTAAACTAGGGTTAGGAAGGACCTCAGTAAGCTATGGAGAGCAAATAAAGCCATTATGCAAATTAGTTTAGAATTGAGATCACCTGATTGGTTGATGCAATTGTCATTCAAAATAAGCCATTCTGATTGGTTTATGTACTGTCAGTCAACAGTTTTCTATTTTACAACTTTTGCTGGGACCATCATGCAATATTCTTCAACCAGCAAGACAATTGGTCAAGAATGCTCTTGTTATCCACTATCTGTGGCTGGTTCTGAAGGTGTTCAATTAAACTAGGGTTAGGAAGGACCTCAGTAAGTTATGGAGAGTAAATAAAGCCCATATGCAAATTAGTTTAGAATTGAGACCATCTGATTGGTTGATGCAATTGTCATTCAAAATAAGCCATTCTGATTGGTTTATGTACTGTCAGTCAACAGTTTTCTATTTTACAACTTTTGCTGGGACCATCATGCAATAGTCTTCAACCAGCAAGACAATTGGTCAAGAATGCTCTTGTTATCAACTATCTGTGGCTGGTTCTGCAGGTGTTCAATTAAACTAGGGTTAGGAAGGACCTCAGTAAGTTATGGAGAGCAAATAAAGCGCTTATGCAAATTAGTTTAGAATTGAGATCATCTGATTGGTTGATGCAATTGTCATTCAAAATAAGACACTCTTATTGGTTTATGTACTGTCAGTCAACAGTTTTCTATTTTACAACTTTTGCTGGGACCATCATGCAATAGTCTTCAACCAGCAAGACAATTGGTCAAGAATGCTCTTGTTATCAACTATCTGTGGCTTGTTCTGCAGGTGTTCAATTAAACTAGGGGCAGGAAGGACCTCAGTAAGTTATGGAGAGTAAAAAAAGCCCTTATGCAAATTAGTTTAGAATTGAGGCCATCTGATTGGTTGATACAATTGTCATTCAAAATAAGCCATTCTGATTGGTTTATGTAATGTCAGTCAACAGTTTTCTATTTTACAACTTTTGCTGGGACCATCATACAATAGTCTTCAACCAGCAAGACAATTGGTCAAGAATGCTCTTTTTATCAACTATCTGTGGCTGGTTCTGCAGGTGTTCAATTAAACTAGGGTTAGGAAGGACCTCAGTAAGTTATGGAGAGTAAATAAAGCCCTTATGCAAATTAGTTTAGAATTGAGACCATCTGATTGGTTGATACAATTGTCATTCAAAATAAGCCATTCTGATTGGTTTATATAATGTCAGTCAACAGTTTTCTATTTCACAACTTTTGCTGGGACCATCATGCAATAGTCTTCAACCAGCAAGACAATTGGTCAAGAATGCTCTTTTTATCAACTATCTGTGGCTGGTTCTGCAGGTGTTCAATTAAACTAGGGTTAGGATGGACCTCAGTAAGTTATGGAGAGCAAATAAAGCCATTATGCAAATTAATTTAGAATTGAGATCACCTGATTGGTTGATGCAATTGTCATTCAAAATAAGCCATTCTGATTGGTTTATGTACTGTCAGTCAACAGTTTTCTATTTTACAACTTTTGCTGGGACCATCATGCAATAGTCTTCAACCAGCAAGACAATTGGTCAAGAATGCTCTTGTTATCCACTATCTGTGGCTGGTTCTGAAGGTGTTCAATTAAACTAGGGTTAGGAAGGACCTCAGTAAGTTATGGAGAGTAAATAAAGCCCATATGCAAATTAGTTTAGAATTGAGACCATCTGATTGGTTGATGCAATTGTCATTTAAAATAAGCCATTCTGATTGGTTTATGTACTGTTAGTCAACAGTTTTCTATTTTACAACTTTTGCTGGGACCATCATGCAATAGTCTTCAACCAGCAAGACAATTGGTCAAGAATGCTCTTGTTATCAACTATCTGTGGCTTGTTCTGCAGGTGTTCAATTAAACTAGGGTTAGGAAGGACCTCAGTAAGTTATGGAGAGTAAATAAAGCCCTTATGCAAATTAGTTTAGAATTGAGACCATCTGATTGGTTGATACAATTGTCATTCAAAATAAGCCATTCTGATTGGTTTATGTAATGTCAGTCAACAGTTTTCTATTTCACAAGTTTTGCTGGGACCATCATGCAATAGTCTTAAACCAGCAAGACAATTGGTCAAGAATGCTCTTTTTATCAACTATCTGTGGCTGGTTCTGCAGGTGTTCAATTAAACTAGGGTTAGGATGGACCTCAGTAAGTTATGAAGAGCAAATAAAGCCATTATGCAAATTAGTTTAGAATTGAGATCATCTGATTGGTTGATGCAATTGTCATTCAAAATAAGCCATTCTGATTGGTTTATGTACTGTCAGTCAACAGTTTTCTATTTTACAACTTTTGCTGGGACCATCATGCAATAGTCTTCAACCAGCAAGACAATTGGTCAAGAATGCTCTTGTTATCAACTATCTGTGGCTTGTTCTGCAGGTGTTCAATTAAACTAGGGTTAGGAAGGACCTCAGTAAGTTATGGAGAGCAAATAAAGCGCTTATGCAAATTAGTTTAGAATTGAGATCATCTGATTAGTTGATGCAATTGTCATTCAAAATAAGCCACTCTGATTGGTTTATGTACTGTCAGTCAACAGTTTTCTATTTTACAACTTTTGCTGGGACCATCATGCAATAGTCTTCAACCAGCAAGACAATTGGTCAAGAATGCTCTTTTTATCAACTATCTGTGGCTGGTTCTGCAGGTGTTCAATTAAACTAGGGTTAGGAAGGACCTCAGTAAGTTATGGAGAGTAAATAAAGCCCTTATGCAAATTAGTTTAGAATTGAGACCATCTGATTGGTTGATACAATTGTCATTCAAAATAAGCCATTCTGATTGGTTTATGTAATGTCAGTCAACAGTTTTCTATTTTACAACTTTTGCTGGGACCATCATGCAATAGTCTTAAACCAGCAAGACAATTGGTCAAGAATGCTCTTTTTATCAACTATCTGTGGCTGGTTCTGCAGGTGTTCAATTAAACTAGGGTTAGGATGGACCTCAGTAAGTTATGAAGAGCAAATAAAGCCATTATGCAAATTAGTTTAGAATTGAGATCATCTGATTGGTTGATGCAATTGTCATTCAAAATAAGCCATTCTGATTGGTTTATGTACTGTCAGTCAACAGTTTTCTATTTTACAACTTTTGCTGGGACCATCATGCAATAGTCTTCAACCAGCAAGACAATTGGTCAAGAATGCTCTTGTTATCAACTATCTGTGGCTTGTTCTGCAGGTGTTCAATTAAACTAGGGTTAGGAAGGACCTCAGTAAGTTATGGAGAGCAAATAAAGCGCTTATGCAAATTAGTTTAGAATTGAGATCATCTGATTAGTTGATGCAATTGTCATTCAAAATAAGCCACTCTGATTGGTTTATGTACTGTCAGTCAACAGTTTTCTATTTTACAACTTTTGCTGGGACCATCATGCAATAGTCTTCAACCAGCAAGACAATTGGTCAAGAATGCTCTTTTTATCAACTATCTGTGGCTGGTTCTGCAGGTGTTCAATTAAACTAGGGTTAGGAAGGACCTCAGTAAGTTATGGAGAGTAAATAAAGCCCTTATGCAAATTAGTTTAGAATTGAGACCATCTGATTGGTTGATACAATTGTCATTCAAAATAAGCCATTCTGATTGGTTTATGTAATGTCAGTCAACAGTTTTCTATTTTACAACTTTTGCTGGGACCATCATGCAATAGTCTTCAACCAGCAAGACAATTGGTCAAGAATGCTCTTGTTATCAACTATCTGTGGCTGGTTCTGCAGGTGTTCAATTAAACTAGGGTTAGGAAGGACCTCAGTAAGTTATGGAGAGTAAATAAAGCCCTTATGCAAATTAGTTTAGAATTGAGACCATCTGATTGGTTGATACAATTGTCATTCAAAATAAGCCATTCTGATTGGTTTATGTAATGTCAGTCAACAGTTTTCTATTTCACAACTTTTGCTGGGACCATCATGCAATAGTCTTAAACCAGCAAGACAATTGGTCAAGAATGCTCTTTTTATCAACTATCTGTGGCTGGTTCTGCAGGTGTTCAATTAAACTAGGGTTAGGATGGACCTCAGTAAGTTATGAAGAGCAAATAAAGCCATTATGCAAATTAGTTTAGAATTGAGATCATCTGATTGGTTGATGCAATTGTCATTCAAAATAAGCCATTCTGATTGGTTTATGTACTGTCAGTCAACAGTTTTCTATTTTACAACTTTTGCTGGGACCATCATGCAATAGTCTTCAACCAGCAAGACAATTGGTCAAGAATGCTCTTGTTATCAACTATCTGTGGCTGGTTCTGCAGGTGTTCAATTAAACTAGGGTTAGGAAGGACCTCAGTAAGTTATGGAGAGTAAATAAAGCCCTTATGCAAATTAGTTTAGAATTGAGACCATCTGATTGGTTGATACAATTGTCATTCAAAATAAGCCATTCTGATTGGTTTATGTAATGTCAGTCAACAGTTTTCTATTTCACAACTTTTGCTGGGACCATCATGCAATAGTCTTAAACCAGCAAGACAATTGGTCAAGAATGCTCTTTTTATCAACTATCTGTGGCTGGTTCTGCAGGTGTTCAATTAAACTAGGGTTAGGATGGACCTCAGTAAGTTATGAAGAGCAAATAAAGCCATTATGCAAATTAGTTTAGAATTGAGATCATCTGATTGGTTGATACAATTGTCATTCAAAATAAGCCATTCTGATTGGTTTATGTACTGTCAGTCAACAGTTTTCTATTTTACAACTTTTGCTGGGACCATCATGCAATAGTCTTCAACCAGCAAGACAATTGGTCAAGAATGCTCTTGTTATCAACTATCTGTGGCTTGTTCTGCAGGTGTTCAATTAAACTAGGGTTAGGAAGGACCTCAATAAGTTATGGAGAGCAAATAAAGCGCTTATGCAAATTAGTTTAGAATTGAGATCATCTGATTGGTTGATGCAATTGTCATTCAAAATAAGCCACTCTGATTGGTTTATGTACTGTCAGTCAACAGTTTTCTATTTTACAACTTTTGCTGGGACCATCATGCAATAGTCTTCAACCAGCAAGACAATTGGTCAAGAATGCTCTTGTTATCAACTATCTGTGGCTTGTTCTGCAGGTGTTCAATTAAACTAGGGGCAGGAAGGACCTCAGTAAGTTATGGAGAGTAAAAAAAGCCCTTATGCAAATTAGTTTAGAATTGAGGCCATCTGATTGGTTGATACAATTGTCATTCAAAATAAGCCATTCTGATTGGTTTATGTAATGTCAGTCAACAGTTTTCTATTTTACAACTTTTGCTGGGACCATCATGCAATAGTCTTCAACCAGCAAGACAATTGGTCAAGAATGCTCTTTTTATCAACTATCTGTGGCTGGTTCTGCAGGTGTTCAATTAAACTAGGGTTAGGAAGGACCTCAGTAAGTTATGGAGAGTAAATAAAGCCCTTATGCAAATTAGTTTAGAATTGAGACCATCTGATTGGTTGATACAATTGTCATTCAAAATAAGCCATTCTGATTGGTTTATGTAATGTCAGTCAACAGTTTTCTATTTTACAACTTTTGCTGGGACCATCATGCAATAGTCTTCAACCAGCAAGACAATTGGTCAAGAATGCTCTTGTTATCAACTATCTGTGGCTGGCTCTGCAGGTGTTCAATTAAACTAGGGTTAGGAAGGACCTCAGTAAGTTATGGAGAGTAAATAAAGCCCTTATGCAAATTAGTTTAGAATTGAGACCATCTGATTGGTTGATACAATTGCCATTCAAAATAAGCCATTCTGAGTGGTTTATATAATGTCAGTCAACAGTTTTCTATTTCACAACTTTTGCTGGGACCATCATGCAATAGTCTTAAACCAGCAAGACAATTGGTCAAGAATGCTATTTTTATCAACTATCTGTGGCTGGTTCTGCAGGTGTTCAGGAATTGACTATATTTTCATATCCAAAGGTATATCATGTATGAATGGAGAGCAGGTAAGAATGCCTTTTTCAGATCACGAATGCATTATATGTGAAGTCCAAGGGAATGTAAACAATGTATATGGTAGAGGTATATGGAAATTAAATGTTCGTTTGCTAGAAGACTGTGAAGTAAGGGATGATTTGGTTAAGATGTATACAATATGGAAGAGGAGAAAAAATGACTTTGAGAATATATTAGTATGGTGGGAGTGGCTGAAAGTTAGGATGAGGTGTTTTTTCAGAAAATGGGGAATCAAAAAAGTAAGGAAGGAAAGAATGAGGTATGAGGCATTATGTGTAAGAATGAGGTATCTTTACAAAATGAGAGATCTAGGATTTGACATGAGTGAAGAGATAGTGAAAGAAAGGTGTGTGTTAAACAACTATTTGGAAAATAGGGGGAAAAAAATCATTTTTAGAGCGAAAGTTGAGCATCAAGAGAAAAATGAGAAATGTACAAGGTTTTTTTTCCGGAAAATATGTAAAAGGAAAAATGATATGGATGTATTAAGGAATGGAGAAGGAATGGATGTTAGTGGTGGTAAATTAACGGAAGAAGTAGTTAAGTTTTACAAAGAATTGTATGGAAGGAAAAGTATTGAAAGTGATATGGGAGATGAAGTTTTAAGTGTATTACAGAATGAAGTGAGTCAGGAAGATAAAAGTGTTTTGATGGAAGATATTGGTGTGGAAGAAGTAAAAATGGTGGTTATGAATGCAAGAAAAAACAAAACTCCTGGGCAAGATGGATTGCCAGTAGAGTTATATTGTATGTGTTGGGATATGTTGGGAAGTGATTTAGTGGAAGTATGCCAGTTTATGTGGATAACTGGTATAATTGGCAAGTCTATGGGTAAGGGTGTTGTAGTTTTAATATATAAAAAGAGTGATAGAAGAGATCTGGGTAACTGGAGGCCTATAACTTTGTTAAATTCTGATTACAAAATATATTCAAAAATTTTGGCGAATCGAATGAGAAGTGTAATAGGAAAAATTATGAATGAAGACCAAGTATGTGCTGTACCGGAATGTAAAATTAGTGATCATTTGATTTTATTAAGGGATATACTGAGAGATTGTAAAGATAGGAAACAAGGTTGTGTGGTTTTGAGTCTTGATTTTGAAAAAGCCTTTGATAAAGTTGCACATGAGTTTATGTTCAGAGTTTTGTTAAAAATGGGGTTTCCCGCTGGGTTTGTAGAAAGAGTAAGAAGTTTGTATGTTTTGGCATCGAGTCGTATATTGGTGAATGGGAATGTGAGTGAGGAGATCATGGTTAAATCAGGTGTAAGGCAGGGGTGTCCTGTGTCCCCTGTGTTGTTTATTTGTGTGATGGAGCCACTGTTACAAATGATTAGGTGTGATAAGGTTGTGAGAGGAGTACTTTTACCGGGGAGTGGTGGTAAGAGTGCTAAAGTAATGGGGTACATGGATGATGTGGTAGTATTGTGTCAAAACCAAGCAGCCTTAAATAGGACAAGATTATTAGTGGGGTTTTTTTTGTAATGCATCAGGCTTTAAAATTAATTGGGATAAAAGTAATTATAGAGTGTTTGGTGAAATTAATGTGGAAGTGAATGAGATTACAAGAGTGGCAGGGGGGATAAAGGTGTTAGGTTTAATTTTCGATGATAACTTAAAAGGTAATGATAGTTGGAATGAATGTAATAGGAAGATTATGAAGAAATTGGATTTCTGGAAATTAAGAAATTTATCAATGACAGGGAAAGTACTAGTTGTAAAGAGTGTGATTCTTCCCATAATATTGTATGTTGCATGTGTGTTTCCCCCCCAAATGGTGTTTTTAGAAAAATTGTAAGGAAATGTTTTGTTTTTCTGTGGGGTAGTAAAATGGAGTGGTTGAGACGTGAGAATGTGGTTAAATCTAGGATTAAAGGAGGGGGAAATTTTCCAAATTTTGATAGATTTATAGGAGTGAATTATGTGGTAATTGTGGCGAGATTGTTAAAGGGGAGTTCAAAAACCTCATATATGACAAAATACCTGGGTGGATGGATGTTGTGTGGGATTGGATGGATGAAGAGGTCTTTGAGTGTGCCAATGGCCTTCAGTTGCCCAGAATGGTATGTGTTTGTGGAGAAATTTATTAGGAAGAATGATTTGTTAAATATGAGTATGGAAGATTTTATGGGGAGGAAGAAAATAATAAAGATTTTGAAATACAGAGAAACTGTATGTAATATTGAATATTTGAGATTGAAAGAAGCAGAAGTGGTGTGGAAGAAAATGGAAATGAATGGGATGTCGAATAAACAAAAAGATGTGATTTGGAAAGTTATGCATGGTGTCTTGCCTGTAAGAATGGTACTTAAAAAGAGAGATTTGACAAGAATAGAAATTTGCCCGAGAGAAGAATGTGGAATAAATGAGACAGTATTGCATGTAATGTGGGGATGTGGTTTTGCTAAAAAAGTATGGAAGGGTATGAGTGGATTATGTAGAGAATTGTGTGGTGTAAATGGGATTTCATGGAGGTTGGCAATGTTTGGTTTGGGAGTAAATGGGAAAATAAAAGAAAGAGTGATGTGGCGATTAATGTGTTGTGTAATGGAAGTATTGTGGGATAATAGGAATATGTATGTGTATAAGAAAGAAGATAAAAGTGTGAATGATTGTATTAGGATGGTGTTGGGGAAATTGTATACATGTTATTTGTTTGATAAAGAAGGTGGAGGTGGTATGGATGCAGAGGGAGTGTGGAAAGTAAAGAAATGGATGCATGTTGTAAAATTTGTGTAGTTTAGGGGAGAGGGGATATGGTATTGTGGTACTTTTTATTGGTTCTGTGTAAGTTTTGTGCAATAGTCTTCAACCAGCAAGACAATTGGTCAAGAATGCTCTTGTTATCAACTATCTGTGGCTGGTTCTGCAGGTGTTCAATTAAACTAGGGTTAGGAAGGACCTCAGTAAGTTATGGAGAGCAAATAAAGCCATTATGCAAATTAGTTTAGCATTGAGATCATCTGATTGGTTGATGCAATTGTCATTCAAAATAAGCCATTCTGATTGGTTTATGTACTGTCAGTCAACAGTTTTCTATTTTACAACTTTTGCTGGGACAATCATGCAATAGTCTTCAACCAACAAGACAATTGGTCAAGAATGCTCTTGTTATCAACTATCTGTGGCTGGTTCTGCAGGTGTTCAATTAGACTTGGATGAGGAAGGACCTCAGTAAGTTATGAAGAGCAAATTAAGTACTATGCAAATTAGTTCAGAATTGAGACCATCTGATTGGGTGATGCAACTGTCATTCAGAATAAGCCATTCTGATTGGTTTATGTACTGTCAGTCAACAGTTTTCTATTTTACAATTTTTGCTGGGACCATCATGCAATAGTCTTCAACCAGCAAGACAATTGGTCAAGAATGCTCTTGTTCTCAACTATCTGTGGCTGGTTCTGCAGGTGTTCAATTAGACTTGGATGAGGAAGGACCTCAGTAAGTTATGAAGAGCAAATTAAGTACTTATGCAAATTAGTTCAGAATTGAGACCATCTGATTGGGTGATGCAACTGTCATTCAAAATAAGCCATTCTGATTGGTTTATGTACTGTCAGTCAACAGTTTTCTATTTTACAACTTTTGCTGGGACCATCATGCAATAGTCTTCAACCAGCAAAACAATTGGTCAAGAATGCTCTAGTTATCAACTATCTGTGGCTGGTTCTGCAGGTGTTCAATTAGACTTGGATGAGGAAGGACCTCAGTAAGTTATGAAGAGCAAATTAAGTACTTATGCAAATTAGTTCAGAATTGAGACCATCTGATTGGGTGATGCAACTGTCATTCAAAATAAGCCACTCTGATTGGTTTATGTACTGTCAGTCAACAGTTTTCTATTTTACAACTTTTGCTGGGACCATCATGCAATAGTCTTCAACCAGCAAGACAATTGGTCAAGAATGCTCTTGTTATCAACTATCTGTGGCTGGTTCTGCAGGTTTTCAATTAAACTAGGGTTAGGAAGGACCTCAGTAAGTTATGGAGAGCAAATAAAGCCATTATGCAAATTAGTTTAAGATTGAGATCATCTGATTGGTTGATGCAATTGTCTTTCAAAATAAGCCATTCTGATTGGTTTATGTAATGTCAGTCAACAGTTTTCTATTTTACAACTTTTGCTGGGACCATCATGCAATAGGCTTCAACCAGCAAGACAATTGGTCAAGAATGTTTTTTTTATTAACTATCTGTGGCTGGTTCTGCAGGTGTTCAATTAAACTAGGGTTAGGAAGGACCTCAGTAAGTTATGGAGAGTAAATAAAGCCCTTATGCAAATTAGTTTAGAATTGAGACCATCTGATTGGTTGATACATTTGTCATTCAAAATAAGCCATTCTGATTGGTTTATGTAATGTCAGTCAACAGTTTTCTATTTTACAACTTTTGCTGGGACCATCATGCAATAGTCTTCAACCAGCAAGACAATTGGTCAAGATTGCTCTTGTTATCAACTATCTGTGGCTGGCTCTGCAGGTGTTCAATTAAACTAGGGTTAGGAAGGACCTCAGTAAGTTATGGAGAGTAAATAAAGCCCTTATGCAAATTAGTTTAGAATTGAGACCATCTGATTGGTTGATACAATTGTCATTCAAAATAAGCCATTCTGATTGGTTTATGTAATGTCAGTCAACAGTTTTCTATTTTACAACTTTTGCTGGGACAATCATGCAATAGTCTTCAACCAACAAGACAATTGGTCAAGAATGCTCTTGTTATCAACTATCTGTGGCTGGTTCTGCAGGTGTTCAATTAAACTAGGGTTAGGAAGGACTTCAGTAAGTTATGGAGAGTAAATAAAGCCCTTATGCAAATTAGTTTAGAATTGAGACCATCTGATTGGTTGATGCAATTGTCATTCAAAATAAGCCATTCTGATTGGTTTATGTACTGTCAGTCAACAGTTTTCTATTTTACAACTTTTGCTGGGACCATCATGCAATAGTCTTCAACCAGCAAGACAATTGGTCAAGAATGCTCTTGTTATCAACTATCTGTGGCTTGTTCTGCAGGTGTTCAATTAAACTAGGGGCAGGAAGGACCTCAGTAAGTTATGGAGAGTAAAAAAAGCCCTTATGCAAATTAGTTTAGAATTGAGGCCATCTGATTGGTTGATGCAATTGTCATTCAAAATAAGCCATTCTGATTGGTTTATGTACTGTCAGTCAACAGTTTTCTATTTTACAACTTTTGCTGGGACCATCATGCAATAGTCTTCAACCAGCAAGACAATTGGTCAAGAATGCTCTTGTTGTCAACTATCTCTGGCTGGCTCTGCAGGTGTTCAATTAAACTAGGGTTAGGAAGGACCTCAGTAAGTTATGGAGAGTAAATAAAGCCCTTATGCAAATTAGTTTAGAATTGAGACCATCTGATTGGTTGATACAATTGTCATTCAAAAGAAGCCATTCTGATTGGTTTATATAATGTCAGTCAACAGTTTTCTATTTCACAACTTTTGCTGGGACCATCATGCAATAGTCTTTAACCAGCAAGACAATTGGTCAAGAATGCTCTTTTTATCAACTATCTGTGGCTGGTTCTGCAGGTGTTCAATTAAACTAGGGTTAGGATGGACCTCAGTAAGTTATGGAGAGCAAATAAAGCCATTATGCAAATTAGTTTAGAATTGAGATCACCTGATTGGTTGATGCAATTGTCATTCAAAATAAGCCATTCTGATTGGTTTATGTACTGTCAGTCAACAGTTTTCTATTTTACAACTTTTGCTGGGACCATCATGCAATAGTCTTCAACCAGCAAGACAATTGGTCAAGAATGCTCTTGTTATCCACTATCTGTGGCTGGTTCTGAAGGTGTTCAATTAAACTAGGGTTAGGAAGGACCTCAGTAAGTTATGGAGAGTAAATAAAGCCCATATGCAAATTAGTTTAGAATTGAGACCATCTGATTGGTTGATGCAATTGTCATTCAAAATAAGCCATTCTGATTGGTTTATGTACTGTCAGTCAACAGTTTTCTATTTTACAACTTTTGCTGGGACCATCATGCAATAGTCTTCAACCAGCAAGACAATTGGTCAAGAATGCTCTTTTTATCAACTATCTGTGGCTGGTTCTGCAGGTGTTCAATTAAACTAGGGTTAGGATGGACCTCAGTAAGTTATGGAGAGCAAATAAAGCCATTATGCAAATTAGTTTAGAATTGAGATCATCTGATTGGTTGATACAATTGTCATTCAAAATAAGCCATTCTGATTGGTTTATGTAATGTCAGTCAACAGTTTTCTATTTTACAACTTTTGCTGGGACCATCATGCAATAGTCTTCAACCAGCAAGACAATTGGTCAAGAATGCTCTTGTTGTCAACTATCTCTGGCTGGCTCTGCATGTGTTCAATTAAACTAGGGTTAGGAAGGACCTCAGTAAGTTATGGAGAGCAAATAAAGCCATTATGCAAATTAGTTTAGAATTGAGATCACCTGATTGGTTGATGCAATTGTCATTCAAAAGAAGCCATTCTGATTGGTTTATATAATGTCAGTCAACAGTTTTCTATTTCACAACTTTTGCTGGGACCATCATGCAATAGTCTTTAACCAGCAAGACAATTGGTCAAGAATGCTCTTTTTATCAACTATCTGTGGCTGGTTCTGCAGGTGTTCAATTAAACTAGGGTTAGGATGGACCTCAGTAAGTTATGGAGAGCAAATAAAGCCATTATGCAAATTAGTTTAGAATTGAGATCACCTGATTGGTTGATGCAATTGTCATTCAAAATAAGCCATTCTGATTGGTTTATGTACTGTCAGTCAACAGTTTTCTATTTTACAACTTTTGCTGGGACCATCATGCAATAGTCTTCAACCAGCAAGACAATTGGTCAAGAATGCTCTTGTTATCCACTATCTGTGGCTGGTTCTGAAGGTGTTCAATTAAACTAGGGTTAGGAAGGACCTCAGTAAGTTATGGAGAGTAAATAAAGCCCATATGCAAATTAGTTTAGAATTGAGACCATCTGATTGGTTGATGCAATTGTCATTCAAAATAAGCCATTCTGATTGGTTTATGTACTGTCAGTCAACAGTTTTCTATTTTACAACTTTTGCTGGGACCATCATGCAATAGTCTTCAACCAGCAAGACAATTGGTCAAGAATGCTCTTTTTATCAACTATCTGTGGCTGGTTCTGCAGGTGTTCAATTAAACTAGGGTTAGGATGGACCTCAGTAAGTTATGGAGAGCAAATAAAGCCATTATGCAAATTAGTTTAGAATTGAGATCATCTGATTGGTTGATACAATTGTCATTCAAAATAAGCCATTCTGATTGGTTTATGTAATGTCAGTCAACAGTTTTCTATTTTACAACTTTTGCTGGGACCATCATGCAATAGTCTTCAACCAGCAAGACAATTGGTCAAGAATGCTCTTGTTGTCAACTATCTCTGGCTGGCTCTGCATGTGTTCAATTAAACTAGGGTTAGGAAGGACCTCAGTAAGTTATGGAGAGCAAATAAAGCCCATATGCAAATTAGTTTAGAATTGAGACCATCTGATTGGTTGATGCAATTGTCATTCAAAATAAGCCATTCTGATTGGTTTATGTACTGTCAGTCAACAGTTTTCTATTTTACAACTTTTGCTGGGACCATCATGCAATAGTCTTCAACCAGCAAGACAATTGGTCAAGAATGCTCTTGTTATCAACTATCTGTGGCTGGTTCTGCAGGTGTTCAATTAAACTAGGGTTAGGAAGGACCTCAGTAAGTTATGGAGAGTAAAAAAAGCCCTTATGCAAATTAGTTTAGAATTGAGGCCATCTGATTGGTTGATACAATTGTCATTCAAAATAAGCCATTCTGATTGGTTTATGTAATGTCAGTCAACAGTTTTCTATTTTACAACTTTTGCTGGGACCATCATACAATAGTCTTCAACCAGCAAGACAATTGGTCAAGAATGCTCTTTTTATCAACTATCTGTGGCTGGTTCTGCAGGTGTTCAATTAAACTAGGGTTAGGAAGGACCTCAGTAAGTTATGGAGAGTAAATAAAGCCCTTATGCAAATTAGTTTAGAATTGAGACCATCTGATTGGTTGATACAATTGTCATTCAAAATAAGCCATTCTGATTGGTTTATATAATGTCAGTCAACAGTTTTCTATTTCACAACTTTTGCTGGGACCATCATGCAATAGTCTTCAACCAGCAAGACAATTGGTCAAGAATGCTCTTTTTATCAACTATCTGTGGCTGGTTCTGCAGGTGTTCAATTAAACTAGGGTTAGGATGGACCTCAGTAAGTTATGGAGAGCAAATAAAGCCATTATGCAAATTAGTTTAGAATTGAGATCACCTGATTGGTTGATGCAATTGTCATTCAAAATAAGCCATTCTGATTGGTTTATGTACTGTCAGTCAACAGTTTTCTATTTTACAACTTTTGCTGGGACCATCATGCAATAGTCTTCAACCAGCAAGACAATTGGTCAAGAATGCTCTTGTTATCCACTATCTGTGGCTGGTTCTGAAGGTGTTCAATTAAACTAGGGTTAGGAAGGACCTCAGTAAGTTATGGAGAGTAAATAAAGCCCATATGCAAATTAGTTTAGAATTGAGACCATCTGATTGGTTGATGCAATTGTCATTCAAAATAAGCCATTCTGATTGGTTTATGTACTGTCAGTCAACAGTTTTCTATTTTACAACTTTTGCTGGGACCATCATGCAATAGTCTTCAACCAGCAAGACAATTGGTCAAGAATGCTCTTGTTATCAACTATCTGTGGCTTGTTCTGCAGGTGTTCAATTAAACTAGGGTTAGGAAGGACCTCAGTAAGTTATGGAGAGTAAATAAAGCCCTTATGCAAATTAGTTTAGAATTGAGACCATCTGATTGGTTGATACAATTGTCATTCAAAATAAGCCATTCTGATTGGTTTATGTAATGTCAGTCAACAGTTTTCTATTTCACAAGTTTTGCTGGGACCATCATGCAATAGTCTTAAACCAGCAAGACAATTGGTCAAGAATGCTCTTTTTATCAACTATCTGTGGCTGGTTCTGCAGGTGTTCAATTAAACTAGGGTTAGGATGGACCTCAGTAAGTTATGAAGAGCAAATAAAGCCATTATGCAAATTAGTTTAGAATTGAGATCATCTGATTGGTTGATGCAATTGTCATTCAAAATAAGCCATTCTGATTGGTTTATGTACTGTCAGTCAACAGTTTTCTATTTTACAACTTTTGCTGGGACCATCATGCAATAGTCTTCAACCAGCAAGACAATTGGTCAAGAATGCTCTTGTTATCAACTATCTGTGGCTTGTTCTGCAGGTGTTCAATTAAACTAGGGTTAGGAAGGACCTCAGTAAGTTATGGAGAGCAAATAAAGCGCTTATGCAAATTAGTTTAGAATTGAGATCATCTGATTAGTTGATGCAATTGTCATTCAAAATAAGCCACTCTGATTGGTTTATGTACTGTCAGTCAACAGTTTTCTATTTTACATCTTTTGCTGGGACCATCATGCAATAGTCTTCAACCAGCAAGACAATTGGTCAAAATGCTCTTGTTATCAACTATCTGTGGCTTGTTCTGCAGGTGTTCAATTAAACTAGGGGCAGGAAGGACCTCAGTAAGTTATGGAGAGTAAAAAAAGCCCTTATGCAAATTAGTTTAGAATTGAGGCCATCTGATTGGTTGATACAATTGTCATTCAAAATAAGCCATTCTGATTGGTTTATGTAATGTCAGTCAACAGTTTTCTATTTTACAACTTTTGCTGGGACCATCATGCAATAGTCTTCAACCAGCAAGACAATTGGTCAAGAATGCTCTTGTTATCAACTATCTGTGGCTGGCTCTGCAGGTGTTCAATTAAACTAGGGTTAGGAAGGACCTCAGTAAGTTATGGAGAGTAAATAAAGCCCTTATGCAAATTAATTTAGAATTGAGACCATCTGATTGGTTGATACAATTGCCATTCAAAATAAGCCATTCTGAGTGGTTTATATAATGTCAGTCAACAGTTTTCTATTTCACAACTTTTGCTGGGACCATCATGCAATAGTCTTAAACCAGCAAGACAATTGGTCAAGAATGCTATTTTTATCAACTATCTGTGGCTGGTTCTGCAGGTGTTCAATTAAACTAGGGTTAGGATGGACCTCAGTAAGTTATGGAGAGCAAATAAAACCATTATGCAAATTAGTTTAGAATTGAGATCATCTGATTGGTTGATGCAATTGTCATTCAAAATAAGCCATTCTGATTGGTTTATGTACTGTCAGTCAACAGTTTTCTATTTTACAACTTTTGCTGGGACCATCATGCAATAGTCTTCAACCAGCAAGACAATTGGTCAAGAATGCTCTTGTTATCCACTATCTGTGGCTGGTTCTGAAGGTGTTCAATTAAACTAGGGTTAGGAAGGACCTCAGTAAGTTATGGAGAGTAAATAAAGCCCTTATGCAAATTAGTTTAGAATTGAGACCATCTGATTGGTTGATACAATTGTCATTCAAAATAAGCCATTCTGATTGGTTTATGTAATGTCAGTCAACAGTTTTCTATTTTACAACTTTTGCTGGGACCATCATGCAATAGTCTTCAACCAGCAAGACAATTGGTCAAGAATGCTCTTGTTATCAACTATCTGTGGCTGGTTCTGCAGGTGTTCAATTAAACTAGGGTTAGGATGGACCTCAGTAAGTTATGGAGAGCAAATAAAGCCATTATGCAAATTAGTTTAGAATTGAGATCACCTGATTGGTTGATGCAATTGTCATTCAAAATAAGCCATTCTGATTGGTTTATGTACTGTCAGCCAACAGTTTTCTATTTTACAAGTTTTGCTGGGACCATCATGCAATAGTCTTCAAGCAGCAAGACAATTGGTCAAGAATGCTCTTGTTATCAACTATCTGTGGCTGGTTTTGCAGGTGTTCAATTAAACTAGGGTTAGGAAGGACCTCAGTAAGTTATGGAGAGCAAATAAAGCGCTTATGCAAATTAGTTTAGAATTGAGATTATCTAATTGGTTGATGCAATTGTCATTCAAAATAAGCCATTCTGATTGGTTTATGTACTGTCAGTCAACAGTTTTCTATTTTACAACTTTTGCTGGGACCATCATGATATAGTCTTCAACCAGCAAGACAATTGGTCAAGAATGCTCTTGTTATCAACTATCTGTGGCTGGTTCTGCAGGTGTTCAATTAAACTAGGGTTAGGAAGGACCTCAGTAAGTTATGGAGAGCAAATAAAGCGCTTATGCAAATTAGTTTAGAATTGAGATCATCTGATTGGTTGATGCAATTGTCATTCAAAATAAGCCACTCTGAATGGTTTATGTACTGTCAGTCAACAGTTTTCTATTTTACAACTTTTGTTGGGACCATCATGCAATAGTCTTCAACCAGCAAGACAATTGGTCAAGAATGCTCTTGTTATCAACTATCTGTGGCTGGTTCTGCAGGTGTTCAATTAAACTAGGGTTAGGAAGGACCTCAGTAAGTTATGGAGAGTAAATAAAGCCCTTATGCAAATTAGTTTAGAATTGAGACCA
Organism: Crinia signifera; assembly: GCF_055691185.1. NCBI lineage: Eukaryota > Metazoa > Chordata > Amphibia > Anura > Myobatrachidae > Crinia > Crinia signifera. The sequence goes on along the minus strand of NC_139220.1, from coordinate 74,375,383 downwards.
TCTGATTGGTTGATACAATTGTCAATCAAAATAAGCCATTCTGATTGGTTTATGTAATGTCAGTCAACAGTTTTCTATTTTACAACTGTTGCTAGGACCATCATGCAATAGTCTTCAACCAGCAAGACAATTGGTCAAGAATGCTCTTGTTATCAACTATCTGTGGCTGGCTCTGCAGGTGTTCAATTAAACTAGGGTTAGGAAGGACCTCAGTAAGTTATAGAGAGTAAATAAAGCCCTTATGCAAATTAGTTTAGAATTGAGACCATCTGATTGGTTGATGCAATTGTCATTCAAAATAAGCCACTCTGATTGGTTTATGTACTGTCAGTCAACAGTTTTCTATTTTACAACTTTTGCTGGGACCATCATGCAATAGTCTTCAACCAGCAAGACAATTGGTCAAGAATGCTCTTGTTATCAACTATCTGTGGCTGGTTCTGCAGGCGTTCAATTAAACTAGGGTTAGGAAGGACCTCAGTAAGTTATGGAGAGCAAATAAAGCGCTTATGCAAATTAGTTTAGAATTGAGATCATCTGATTGGTTGATGCAATTGTCATTCAAAATAAGCCATTCTGATTGGTTTATGTAATGTCAGTCAACAGTTTTCTATTTTACAACTTTTGCTGGGACCATCATGCAATAGTCTTCAACCAGCAAGACAATTGGTCAAGAATGCTCTTGTTATCAACTATCTGTGGCTGGTTCTGCAGGTGTTCAATTAAACTAGGGTTAGGAAGGACCTCAGTAAGTTATGGAGAGCAAATAAAGCGCTTATGCAAATTAGTTTAGAATTGAGATCACCTGATTGGTTGATGCAATTGTCATTCAAAATAAGCCATTCTGATTGGTTTATGTACTGTCAGTCAACAGTTTTCTATTTTACAACTTTTGCTGGGACCATCATGCAATAGTCTTCAACCAGCAAAACAATTGGTCAAGAATGCTCTTGTTATCAACTATCTGTGGCTGGTTCTGCAGGTGTTCAATTAGACTTGGATGAGGAAGGACCTCAGTAAGTTATGAAGAGCAAATTAAGTACTTATGCAAATTAGTTCAGAATTGAGACCATCTGATTGGGTGATGCAACTGTCATTCAAAATAAGCCACTCTGATTGGTTTATGTACTGTCAGTCAACAGTTTTCTATTTTACAACTTTTGCTGGGACCATCATGCAATAGTCTTCAACCAGCAAGACAATTGGTCAAGAACGCTCTTGTTATCAACTATCTGTGGCTGGTTCTGCAGGTTTTCAATTAAACTAGGGTTAGGAAGGACCTAAGTAAGTTATGGAGAGCAAATAAAGCGCTTATGCAAATTAGTTTATAATTGAGATCATCTGATTGGTTGATGCAATTGTTATTCAAAATAAGCCACTCTGATTGGTTTATGTAATGTCAGTCAACAGTTTTCTATTTTACAACTTTTGCTGGGACCATCATGCAATAGGCTTCAACCAGCAAGACAATTGGTCAAGAATGTTTTTTTTATTAACTATCTGTGGCTGGTTCTGCAGGTGTTCAATTAAACTAGGGTTAGGAAGGACCTCAGTAAGTTATGGAGAGTAAATAAAGCCCTTATGCAAATTAGTTTAGAATTGAGACCATCTGATTGGTTGATACATTTGTCATTCAAAATAAGCCATTCTGATTGGTTTATGTAATGTCAGTCAACAGTTTTCTATTTTACAACTTTTGCTGGGACCATCATGCAATAGTCTTCAACCAGCAAGACAATTGGTCAAGATTGCTCTTGTTATCAACTATCTGTGGCTGGCTCTGCAGGTGTTCAATTAAACTAGGGTTAGGAAGGACCTCAGTAAGTTATGGAGAGTAAATAAAGCCCTTATGCAAATTAGTTTAGAATTGAGACCATCTGATTGGTTGATACAATTGTCATTCAAAATAAGCCATTCTGATTGGTTTATGTAATGTCAGTCAACAGTTTTCTATTTTACAACTTTTGCTGGGACCATCATGCAATAGTCTTCAACCAGCAAGACAATTGGTCAAGAATGTTTTTTTTTATCAACTATCTGTGGCTGGTTCTGCAGGTGTTCAATTAAACTAGGGTTAGGAAGGACCTCAGTAAGTTATGGAGAGTAAATAAAGCCCTTATGCAAATTAGTTTAGAATTGAGACCATCTGATTGGTTGATGCAATTGTCATTCAAAATGAGCCATTCTGATTGGTTTATGTACTGTCAGTCAACAGTTTTCTATTTTACAACTTTTGCTGGGACCATCATGCAATAGTCTTCAACCAGCAAGACAATTGGTCAAGAATGCTCTTGTTATCAACTATCTGTGGCTTGTTCTGCAGGTGTTCAATTAAACTAGGGTTAGGAAGGACCTCAGTAAGTTATGGAGAGTAAATAAAGCCCTTATGCAAATTAGTTTAGAATTGAGACCATCTGATTGGTTGATGCAATTGTCATTCAAAATAAGCCATTCTGATTGGTTTATGTACTGTCAGTCAACAGTTTTCTATTTTACAACTTTTGCTGGGACCATCATGCAATAGTCTTCAACCAGCAAGACAATTGGTCAAGAATGCTCTTGTTATCAACTATCTGTGGCTTGTTCTGCAGGTGTTCAATTAAACTAGGGGCAGGAAGGACCTCAGTAAGTTATGGAGAGTAAAAAAAGCCCTTATGCAAATTAGTTTAGAATTGAGGCCATCTGATTGGTTGATGCAATTGTCATTCAAAATAAGCCATTCTGATTGGTTTATGTACTGTCAGTCAACAGTTTTCTATTTTACAACTTTTGCTGGGACCATCATGCAATAGTCTTCAACCAGCAAGACAATTGGTCAAGAATGCTCTTGTTGTCAACTATCTCTGGCTGGCTCTGCAGGTGTTCAATTAAACTAGGGTTAGGAAGGACCTCAGTAAGTTATGGAGAGTAAATAAAGCCCTTATGCAAATTAGTTTAGAATTGAGACCATCTGATTGGTTGATACAATTGTCATTCAAAATAAGCCATTCTGATTGGTTTATATAATGTCAGTCAACAGTTTTCTATTTCACAACTTTTGCTGGGACCATCATGCAATAGTCTTCAACCAGCAAGACAATTGGTCAAGAATGCTCTTTTTATCAACTATCTGTGGCTGGTTCTGCAGGTGTTCAATTAAACTAGGGTTAGGATGGACCTCAGTAAGTTATGGAGAGCAAATAAAGCCATTATGCAAATTAGTTTAGAATTTAGATCACCTGATTGGTTGATGCAATTGTCATTCAAAATAAGCCATTCTGATTGGTTTATGTACTGTCAGTCAACAGTTTTCTATTTTACAACTTTTGCTGGGACCATCATGCAATAGTCTTCAACCAGCAAGACAATTGGTCAAGAATGCTCTTGTTATCCACTATCTGTGGCTGGTTCTGAAGGTGTTCAATTAAACTAGGGTTAGGAAGGACCTCAGTAAGTTATGGAGAGTAAATAAAGCCCATATGCAAATTAGTTTAGAATTGAGACCATCTGATTGGTTGATGCAATTGTCATTCAAAATAAGCCATTCTGATTGGTTTATGTACTGTCAGTCAACAGTTTTCTATTTTACAACTTTTGCTGGGACCATCATGCAATAGTCTTCAACCAGCAAGACAATTGGTCAATAATGCTCTTTTTATCAACTATCTGTGGCTGGTTCTGCAGGTGTTCAATTAAACTAGGGTTAGGATGGACCTCAGTAAGTTATGGAGAGTAAAAAAAGCCCTTATGCAAATTAGTTTAGAATTGAGGCCATCTGATTGGTTGATACAATTGTCATTCAAAATAAGCCATTCTGATTGGTTTATGTAATGTCAGTCAACAGTTTTCTATTTTACAACTTTTGCTGGGACCATCATACAATAGTCTTCAACCAGCAAGACAATTGGTCAATAATGCTCTTTTTATCAACTATCTGTGGCTGGTTCTGCAGGTGTTCAATTAAACTAGGGGCAGGAAGGACCTCAGTAAGTTATGGAGAGTAAAAAAAGCCCTTATGCAAATTAGTTTAGAATTGAGGCCATCTGATTGGTTGATGCAATTGTCATTCAAAATAAGCCATTCTGATTGGTTTATGTACTGTCAGTCAACAGTTTTCTATTTTACAACTTTTGCTGGGACCATCATGCAATAGTCTTCAACCAGCAAGACAATTGGTCAATAATGCTCTTTTTATCAACTATCTGTGGCTGGTTCTGCAGGTGTTCAATTAAACTAGGGTTAGGATGGACCTCAGTAAGTTATGGAGAGCAAATAAAGCCATTATGCAAATTAGTTTAGAATTGAGATCATCTGATTGGTTGATGCAATTGTCATTCAAAATAAGCCATTCTGATTGGTTTATGTACTGTCAGTCAACAGTTTTCTATTTTACAACTTTTGCTGGGACCATCATGCAATAGTCTTCAACCAGCAAGACAATTGGTCAAGAATGCTCTTGTTGTCAACTATCTCTGGCTGGCTCTGCATGTGTTCAATTAAACTAGGGTTAGGAAGGACCTCAGTATGTTATGGAGAGTAAATAAAGCCCTTATGCAAATTAGTTTAGAATTGAGACCATCTGATTGGTTGATACAATTGTCATTCAAAATAAGCCATTCTGATTGGTTTATATAATGTCAGTCAACAGTTTTCTATTTCACAACTTTTGCTGGGACCATCATGCAATAGTCTTCAACCAGCAAGACAATTGGTCAAGAATGCTCTTTTTATCAACTATCTGTGGCTGGTTCTGCAGGTGTTCAATTAAACTAGGGTTAGGATGGACCTCAGTAAGTTATGGAGAGCAAATAAAGCCATTATGCAAATTAGTTTAGAATTGAGATCACCTGATTGGTTGATGCAATTGTCATTCAAAATAAGCCATTCTGATTGGTTTATGTACTGTCAGTCAACAGTTTTCTATTTTACAACTTTTGCTGGGACCATCATGCAATATTCTTCAACCAGCAAGACAATTGGTCAAGAATGCTCTTGTTATCCACTATCTGTGGCTGGTTCTGAAGGTGTTCAATTAAACTAGGGTTAGGAAGGTCCTCAGTAAGTTATGGAGAGTAAATAAAGCCCATATGCAAATTAGTTTAGAATTGAGACCATCTGATTGGTTGATGCAATTGTCATTCAAAATAAGCCATTCTGATTGGTTTATGTACTGTCAGTCAACAGTTTTCTATTTTACAACTTTTGCTGGGACCATCATGCAATAGTCTTCAACCAGCAAGACAATTGGTCAAGAATGCTTTTGTTATCAACTATCTGTGGCTGGTTCTGCAGGTGTTCAATTAAACTAGGGTTAGGAAGGACCTCACTAAGTTATGGAGAGCAAATAAAGCGCTTATGCAAATTAGTTTAGAATTGAGATCATCTGATTGGTTGATGCAATTGTCATTCAAAATAAGACACTCTGATTGGTTTATGTACTGTCAGTCAACAGTTTTCTATTTTACAACTTTTGCTGGGACCATCATGCAATAGTCTTCAACCAGCAAGACAATTGGTCAAGAATGCTCTTGTTATCAACTATCTGTGGCTTGTTCTGCAGGTGTTCAATTAAACTAGGGTTAGGAAGGACCTCAGTAAGTTATGGAGAGTAAATAAAGCCCTTATGCAAATTAGTTTAGAATTGAGACCATCTGATTGGTTGATACAATTGTCATTCAAAATAAGCCATTCTGATTGGTTTATATAATGTCAGTCAACAGTTTTCTATTTCACAACTTTTGCTGGGACCATCATGCAATAGTCTTCAACCAGCAAGACAATTGGTCAAGAATGCTCTTTTTATCAACTATCTGTGGCTGGTTTTGCAGGTGTTCAATTAAACTAGGGTTAGGATGGACCTCAGTAAGTTATGGAGAGCAAATAAAGCCATTATGCAAATTAGTTTAGAATTGAGATCACCTGATTGGTTGATGCAATTGTCATTCAAAATAAGCCATTCTGATTGGTTTATGTACTGTCAGTCAACAGTTTTCTATTTTACAACTTTTGCTGGGACCATCATGCAATAGTCTTCAACCAGCAAGACAATTGGTCAAGAATGCTCTTGTTATCCACTATCTGTGGCTGGTTCTGAAGGTGTTCAATTAAACTAGGGTTAGGAAGGACCTCAGTAAGTTATGGAGAGTAAATAAAGCCCATATGCAAATTAGTTTAGAATTGAGACCATCTGATTGGTTGATACATTTGTCATTCAAAATAAGCCATTCTGATTGGTTTATGTAATGTCAGTCAACAGTTTTCTATTTTACAACTTTTGCTGGGACCATCATGCAATAGTCTTCAACCAGCAAGACAATTGGTCAAGATTGCTCTTGTTATCAACTATCTGTGGCTGGCTCTGCAGGTGTTCAATTAAACTAGGGTTAGGAAGGACCTCAGTAAGTTATGGAGAGTAAATAAAGCCCTTATGCAAATTAGTTTAGAATTGAGACCATCTGATTGGTTGATACAATTGTCATTCAAAATAAGCCATTCTGATTGGTTTATGTAATGTCAGTCAACAGTTTTCTATTTTACAACTTTTGCTGGGACCATCATGCAATAGTCTTCAACCAGCAAGACAATTGGTCAAGAATGTTTTTTTTTATCAACTATCTGTGGCTGGTTCTGCAGGTGTTCAATTAAACTAGGGTTAGGAAGGACCTCAGTAAGTTATGGAGAGTAAATAAAGCCCTTATGCAAATTAGTTTAGAATTGAGACCATCTGATTGGTTGATGCAATTGTCATTCAAAATAAGCCATTCTGATTGGTTTATGTACTGTCAGTCAACAGTTTTCTATTTTACAACTTTTGCTGGGACCATCATGCAATAGTCTTCAACCAGCAAGACAATTGGTCAAGAATGCTCTTGTTATCAACTATCTGTGGCTTGTTCTGCAGGTGTTCAATTAAACTAGGGTTAGGAAGGACCTCAGTAAGTTATGGAGAGTAAATAAAGCCCTTATGCAAATTAGTTTAGAATTGAGACCATCTGATTGGTTGATGCAATTGTCATTCAAAATAAGCCATTCTGATTGGTTTATGTACTGTCAGTCAACAGTTTTCTATTTTACAACTTTTGCTGGGACCATCATGCAATAGTCTTCAACCAGCAAGACAATTGGTCAAGAATGCTCTTGTTATCAACTATCTGTGGCTTGTTCTGCAGGTGTTCAATTAAACTAGGGGCAGGAAGGACCTCAGTAAGTTATGGAGAGTAAAAAAAGCCCTTATGCAAATTAGTTTAGAATTGAGGCCATCTGATTGGTTGATGCAATTGTCATTCAAAATAAGCCATTCTGATTGGTTTATGTACTGTCAGTCAACAGTTTTCTATTTTACAACTTTTGCTGGGACCATCATGCAATAGTCTTCAACCAGCAAGACAATTGGTCAAGAATGCTCTTGTTGTCAACTATCTCTGGCTGGCTCTGCAGGTGTTCAATTAAACTAGGGTTAGGAAGGACCTCAGTAAGTTATGGAGAGTAAATAAAGCCCTTATGCAAATTAGTTTAGAATTGAGACCATCTGATTGGTTGATACAATTGTCATTCAAAATAAGCCATTCTGATTGGTTTATATAATGTCAGTCAACAGTTTTCTATTTCACAACTTTTGCTGGGACCATCATGCAATAGTCTTCAACCAGCAAGACAATTGGTCAAGAATGCTCTTTTTATCAACTATCTGTGGCTGGTTCTGCAGGTGTTCAATTAAACTAGGGTTAGGATGGACCTCAGTAAGTTATGGAGAGCAAATAAAGCCATTATGCAAATTAGTTTAGAATTTAGATCACCTGATTGGTTGATGCAATTGTCATTCAAAATAAGCCATTCTGATTGGTTTATGTACTGTCAGTCAACAGTTTTCTATTTTACAACTTTTGCTGGGACCATCATGCAATAGTCTTTAACCAGCAAGACAATTGGTCAAGAATGCTCTTGTTATCCACTATCTGTGGCTGGTTCTGAAGGTGTTCAATTAAACTAGGGTTAGGAAGGACCTCAGTAAGTTATGGAGAGTAAATAAAGCCCATATGCAAATTAGTTTAGAATTGAGACCATCTGATTGGTTGATGCAATTGTCATTCAAAATAAGCCATTCTGATTGGTTTATGTACTGTCAGTCAACAGTTTTCTATTTTACAACTTTTGCTGGGACCATCATGCAATAGTCTTCAACCAGCAAGACAATTGGTCAATAATGCTCTTTTTATCAACTATCTGTGGCTGGTTCTGCAGGTGTTCAATTAAACTAGGGTTAGGATGGACCTCAGTAAGTTATGGAGAGTAAAAAAAGCCCTTATGCAAATTAGTTTAGAATTGAGGCCATCTGATTGGTTGATACAATTGTCATTCAAAATAAGCCATTCTGATTGGTTTATGTAATGTCAGTCAACAGTTTTCTATTTTACAACTTTTGCTGGGACCATCATACAATAGTCTTCAACCAGCAAGACAATTGGTCAATAATGCTCTTTTTATCAACTATCTGTGGCTGGTTCTGCAGGTGTTCAATTAAACTAGGGGCAGGAAGGACCTCAGTAAGTTATGGAGAGTAAAAAAAGCCCTTATGCAAATTAGTTTAGAATTGAGGCCATCTGATTGGTTGATGCAATTGTCATTCAAAATAAGCCATTCTGATTGGTTTATGTACTGTCAGTCAACAGTTTTCTATTTTACAACTTTTGCTGGGACCATCATGCAATAGTCTTCAACCAGCAAGACAATTGGTCAATAATGCTCTTTTTATCAACTATCTGTGGCTGGTTCTGCAGGTGTTCAATTAAACTAGGGTTAGGATGGACCTCAGTAAGTTATGGAGAGCAAATAAAGCCATTATGCAAATTAGTTTAGAATTGAGATCATCTGATTGGTTGATGCAATTGTCATTCAAAATAAGCCATTCTGATTGGTTTATGTACTGTCAGTCAACAGTTTTCTATTTTACAACTTTTGCTGGGACCATCATGCAATAGTCTTCAACCAGCAAGACAATTGGTCAAGAATGCTCTTGTTGTCAACTATCTCTGGCTGGCTCTGCATGTGTTCAATTAAACTAGGGTTAGGAAGGACCACAGTATGTTATGGAGAGTAAATAAAGCCCTTATGCAAATTAGTTTAGAATTGAGACCATCTGATTGGTTGATACAATTGTCATTCAAAATAAGCCATTCTGATTGGTTTATATAATGTCAGTCAACAGTTTTCTATTTCACAACTTTTGCTGGGACCATCATGCAATAGTCTTCAACCAGCAAGACAATTGGTCAAGAATGCTCTTTTTATCAACTATCTGTGGCTGGTTCTGCAGGTGTTCAATTAAACTAGGGTTAGGATGGACCTCAGTAAGTTATGGAGAGCAAATAAAGCCATTATGCAAATTAGTTTAGAATTGAGATCACCTGATTGGTTGATGCAATTGTCATTCAAAATAAGCCATTCTGATTGGTTTATGTACTATCAGTCAACAGTTTTCTATTTTACAACTTTTGCTGGGACCATCATGCAATATTCTTCAACCAGCAAGACAATTGGTCAAGAATGCTCTTGTTATCCACTATCTGTGGCTGGTTCTGAAGGTGTTCAATTAAACTAGGGTTAGGAAGGTCCTCAGTAAGTTATGGAGAGTAAATAAAGCCCATATGCAAATTAGTTTAGAATTGAGACCATCTGATTGGTTGATGCAATTGTCATTCAAAATAAGCCATTCTGATTGGTTTATGTACTGTCAGTCAACAGTTTTCTATTTTACAACTTTTGCTGGGACCATCATGCAATAGTCTTCAACCAGCAAGACAATTGGTCAAGAATGCTTTTGTTATCAACTATCTGTGGCTGGTTCTGCAGGTGTTCAATTAAACTAGGGTTAGGAAGGACCTCACTAAGTTATGGAGAGCAAATAAAGCGCTTATGCAAATTAGTTTAGAATTGAGATCATCTGATTGGTTGATGCAATTGTCATTCAAAATAAGACACTCTGATTGGTTTATGTACTGTCAGTCAACAGTTTTCTATTTTACAACTTTTGCTGGGACCATCATGCAATAGTCTTCAACCAGCAAGACAATTGGTCAAGAATGCTCTTGTTATCAACTATCTGTGGCTTGTTCTGCAGGTGTTCAATTAAACTAGGGTTAGGAAGGACCTCAGTAAGTTATGGAGAGTAAATAAAGCCCTTATGCAAATTAGTTTAGAATTGAGACCATCTGATTGGTTGATACAATTGTCATTCAAAATAAGCCATTCTGATTGGTTTATATAATGTCAGTCAACAGTTTTCTATTTCACAACTTTTGCTGGGACCATCATGCAATAGTCTTCAACCAGCAAGACAATTGGTCAAGAATGCTCTTTTTATCAACTATCTGTGGCTGGTTTTGCAGGTGTTCAATTAAACTAGGGTTAGGATGGACCTCAGTAAGTTATGGAGAGCAAATAAAGCCATTATGCAAATTAGTTTAGAATTGAGATCACCTGATTGGTTGATGCAATTGTCATTCAAAATAAGCCATTCTGATTGGTTTATGTACTGTCAGTCAACAGTTTTCTATTTTACAACTTTTGCTGGGACCATCATGCAATAGTCTTCAACCAGCAAGACAATTGGTCAAGAATGCTCTTGTTATCCACTATCTGTGGCTGGTTCTGAAGGTGTTCAATTAAACTAGGGTTAGGAAGGACCTCAGTAAGTTATGGAGAGTAAATAAAGCCCATATGCAAATTAGTTTAGAATTGAGACCATCTGATTGGTTGATGCAATTGTCATTCAAAATAAGCCATTCTGATTGGTTTATGTACTGTCAGTCAACAGTTTTCTATTTTACAACTTTTGCTGGGACCATCATGCAATAGTCTTCAACCAGCAAGACAATTGGTCAAGAATGCTCTTGTTATCAACTATCTGTGGCTGGTTCTGCAGGTGTTCAATTAAACTAGGGTTAGGAAGGACCTCAGTAAGTTATGGAGAGCAAATAAAGCGCTTATGCAAATTAGTTTAGAATTGAGATCATCTGATTGGTTGATGCAATTGTCATTCAAAATAAGCCACTCTGATTGGTTTATGTACTGTCAGTCAACAGTTTTCTATTTTACAACTTTTGCTGGGACCATCATGCAATAGTCTTCAACCAGCAAGACAATTGGTCAAGAATGCTCTTGTTATCAACTATCTGTGGCTTGTTCTGCAGGTGTTCAATTAAACTAGGGGCAGGAAGGACCTCAGTAAGTTATGGAGAGTAAAAAAAGCCCTTATGCAAATTAGTTTAGAATTGAGGCCATCTGATTGGTTGATACAATTGTCATTCAAAATAAGCCATTCTGATTGGTTTATGTAATGTCAGTCAACAGTTTTCTATTTTACAACTTTTGCTGGGACCATCATACAATAGTCTTCAACCAGCAAGACAATTGGTCAAGAATGCTCTTGTTGTCAACTATCTCTGGCTGGCTCTGCATGTGTTCAATTAAACTAGGGTTAGGAAGGACCTCAGTAAGTTATGGAGAGTAAATAAAGCCCTTATGCAAATTAGTTTAGAATTGAGACCATCTGATTGGTTGATACAATTGTCATTCAAAATAAGCCATTCTGATTGGTTTATATAATGTCAGTCAACAGTTTTCTATTTCACAACTTTTGCTGGGACCATCATGCAATAGTCTTCAACCAGCAAGACAATTGGTCAAGAATGCTCTTTTTATCAACTATCTGTGGCTGGTTCTGCAGGTGTTCAATTAAACTAGGGTTAGGATGGACCTCAGTAAGTTATGGAGAGCAAATAAAGCCATTATGCAAATTAGTTTAGAATTGAGATCACCTGATTGGTTGATGCAATTGTCATTCAAAATAAGCCATTCTGATTGGTTTATGTACTGTCAGTCAACAGTTTTCTATTTTACAACTTTTGCTGGGACCATCATGCAATATTCTTCAACCAGCAAGACAATTGGTCAAGAATGCTCTTGTTATCCACTATCTGTGGCTGGTTCTGAAGGTGTTCAATTAAACTAGGGTTAGGAAGGTCCTCAGTAAGTTATGGAGAGTAAATAAAGCCCATATGCAAATTAGTTTAGAATTGAGACCATCTGATTGGTTGATGCAATTGTCATTCAAAATAAGCCATTCTGATTGGTTTATGTACTGTCAGTCAACAGTTTTCTATTTTACAACTTTTGCTGGGACCATCATGCAATAGTCTTCAACCAGCAAGACAATTGGTCAAGAATGCTCTTGTTATCAACTATCTGTGGCTTGTTCTGCAGGTGTTCAATTAAACTAGGGTTAGGAAGGACCTCAGTAAGTTATGGAGAGTAAATAAAGCCCTTATGCAAATTAGTTTAGAATTGAGACCATCTGATTGGTTGATACAATTGTCATTCAAAATAAGCCATTCTGATTGGTTTATATAATGTCAGTCAACAGTTTTCTATTTCACAACTTTTGCTGGGACCATCATGCAATAGTCTTCAACCAGCAAGACAATTGGTCAAGAATGCTCTTTTTATCAACTATCTGTGGCTGGTTTTGCAGGTGTTCAATTAAACTAGGGTTAGGATGGACCTCAGTAAGTTATGGAGAGCAAATAAAGCCATTATGCAAATTAGTTTAGAATTGAGATCACCTGATTGGTTGATGCAATTGTCATTCAAAATAAGCCATTCTGATTGGTTTATGTACTGTCAGTCAACAGTTTTCTATTTTACAACTTTTGCTGGGACCATCATGCAATAGTCTTCAACCAGCAAGACAATTGGTCAAGAATGCTCTTGTTATCCACTATCTTTGGCTGGTTCTGAAGGTGTTCAATTAAACTAGGGTTAGGAAGGACCTCAGTAAGTTATGGAGAGTAAATAAAGCCCATATGCAAATTAGTTTAGAATTGAGACCATCTGATTGGTTGATGCAATTGTCATTCAAAATAAGCCATTCTGATTGGTTTATGTACTGTCAGTCAACAGTTTTCTATTTTACAACTTTTGCTGGGACCATCATGCAATAGTCTTCAACCAGCAAGACAATTGGTCAAGAATGCTCTTGTTATCAACTATCTGTGGCTGGTTCTGCAGGTGTTCAATTAAACTAGGGTTAGGAAGGACCTCAGTAAGTTATGGAGAGCAAATAAAGCGCTTATGCAAATTAGTTTAGAATTGAGATCATCTGATTGGTTGATGCAATTGTCATTCAAAATAAGCCACTCTGATTGGTTTATGTACTGTCAGTCAACAGTTTTCTATTTTACAACTTTTGCTGGGACCATCATGCAATAGTCTTCAACCAGCAAGACAATTGGTCAAGAATGCTCTTGTTATCAACTATCTGTGGCTTGTTCTGCAGGTGTTCAATTAAACTAGGGGCAGGAAGGACCTCAGTAAGTTATGGAGAGTAAAAAAAGCCCTTATGCAAATTAGTTTAGAATTGAGGCCATCTGATTGGTTGATACAATTGTCATTCAAAATAAGCCATTCTGATTGGTTTATGTAATGTTAGTCAACAGTTTTCTATTTTACAACTTTTGCTGGGACCATCATACAATAGTCTTCAACCAGCAAGACAATTGGTCAAGAATGCTCTTTTTATCAACTATCTGTGGCTGGTTCTGCAGGTGTTCAATTAAACTAGGGTTAGGAAGGACCTCAGTAAGTTATGGAGAGTAAATAAAGCCCTTATGCAAATTAGTTTAGAATTGAGACCATCTGATTGGTTGATACAATTGTCATTCAAAATAAGCCATTCTGATTGGTTTATATAATGTCAGTCAACAGTTTTCTATTTCACAACTTTTGCTGGGACCATCATGCAATAGTCTTCAACCAGCAAGACAATTGGTCAAGAATGCTCTTTTTATCAACTATCTGTGGCTGGTTCAGCAGGTGTTCAATTAAACTAGGGTTAGGATGGACCTAAGTAAGTTATGGAGAGCAAATAAAGCCATTATGCAAATTAGTTTAGAATTGAGATCACCTGATTGGTTGATGCAATTGTCATTCAAAATAAGCCATTCTGATTGGTTTATGTACTGTCAGTCAACAGTTTTCTATTTTACAACTTTTGCTGGGACCATCATGCAATAGTCTTCAACCAGCAAGACAATTGGTCAAGAATGCTCTTGTTATCCACTATCTGTGGCTGGTTCTGAAGGTGTTCAATTAAACTAGGGTTAGGAAGGACCTCAGTAAGTTATGGAGAGTAAATAAAGCCCATATGCAAATTAGTTTAGAATTGAGACCATCTGATTGGTTGAAGCAATTGTCATTCAAAATAAGCCATTCTGATTGGTTTATGTACTGTCAGTCAACAGTTTTCTATTTTACAACTTTTGCTGGGACCATCATGCAATAGTCTTCAACCAGCAAGACAATTGGTCAAGAATGCTCTTTTTATCAACTATCTGTGGCTGGTTCTGCAGGTGTTCAATTAAACTAGGGTTAGGATGGACCTCAGTAAGTTATGGAGAGCAAATAAAGCCATTATGCAAATTAGTTTAGAATTGAGATCACCTGATTGGTTGATGCAATTGTCATTCAAAATAAGCCATTCTGATTGGTTTATGTACTGTCAGTCAACAGTTTTCTATTTTACAACTTTTGCTGGGACCATCATGCAATAGTCTTCAACCAGCAAGACAATTGGTCAAGAATGCTCTTGTTATCCACTATCTGTGGCTGGTTCTGAAGGTGTTCAATTAAACTAGGGTTAGGAAGGACCTCAGTAAGTTATGGAGAGTAAATAAAGCCCATATGCAAATTAGTTTAGAATTGAGACCATCTGATTGGTTGATGCAATTGTCATTCAAAATAAGCCATTCTGATTGGTTTATGTACTGTCAGTCAACAGTTTTCTATTTTACAACTTTTGCTGGGACCATCATGCAATAGTCTTCAACCAGCAAGACAATTGGTCAAGAATGCTCTTGTTATCAACTATCTGTGGCTGGTTCTGCAGGTGTTCAATTAAATTAGGGTTAGGAAGGACCTCAGTAAGTTATGGAGAGCAAATAAAGCGCTTATGCAAATTAGTTTAGAATTGAGATCATCTGATTGGTTGATGCAATTGTCATTCAAAATAAGCCACTCTGATTGGTTTATGTACTGTCAGTCAACAGTTTTCTATTTTACAACTTTTGCTGGGACCATCATGCAATAGTCTTCAACCAGCAAGACAATTGGTCAAGAATGCTCTTGTTATCAACTATCTGTGGCTTGTTCTGCAGGTGTTCAATTAAACTAGGGGCAGGAAGGACCTCAGTAAGTTATGGAGAGTAAAAAAAGCCCTAATGCAAATTAGTTTAGAATTGAGGCCATCTGATTGGTTGATACAATTGTCATTCAAAATAAGCCATTCTGATTGGTTTATGTACTGTCAGTCAACAGTTTTCTATTTTACAACTTTTGCTGGGACCATCATGCAATAGTCTTCAACCAGCAAGACAATTGGTCAAGAATGCTCTTGTTATCAACTATCTGTGGCTTGTTCTGCAGGTGTTCAATTAAACTAGGGGCAGGAAGGACCTCAGTAAGTTATGGAGAGTAAAAAAAGCCCTTATGCAAATTAGTTTAGAATTGAGGCCATCTGATTGGTTGATACAATTGTCATTCAAAATAAGCCATTCTGATTAATTTATGTAATGTCAGTGAACAGTTTTCTATTTTACAACTTTTGCTGGGACCATCATACAATAGTCTTCAACCAGCAAGACAATTGGTCAAGAATGCTCTTGTTATCAACTATCTGTGGCTGGTTCAGCAGGTGTTCAATTAAACTAGGGTTAGGAAGGACCTCAGTAAGTTATGGAGAGTAAATAAAGCCCTTATGCAAATTAGTTTAGAATTGAGACCATCTGATTGGTTGATACAATTGTCATTCAAAATAAGCCATTCTGATTAATTTATGTAATGTCAGTCGACAGTTTTCTATTTTACAACTTTTGCTGGGACCATCATGCAATAGTCTTCAACCAGCAAGACAATAGGTCAAGAATGCTCTTTTTATTAACCAGCTGTGGCTGGTTCTGCAGGTGTTCAATTAAACTAGGGTTAGGAAGGACCTCAGTAAGTTATGGAGAGTAAATAAAGCCCTTATGCAAATTAGTTTAGAATTGAGATCATCTGATTGGTTAATGCAATTGTCATTCAAAATAAGCCACTCTGATTGGTTTATGTACTGTCAGTCAACAGTTTTCTATTTTACAACTTTTGCTGGGACCATCATGCAATAGTCTTCAACCAGCAAGACAATTGGTCAAGAATGCTCTTGTTATCAACTATCTATGGCCTGTTCTGCAGGTGTTCAATTAAACTAGGGGCAGGAAGGACCTCAGTAAGTTATGGAGAGTAAAAAAAGCCCTTATGCAAATTAGTTTAGAATTGAGGCCATCTGATTGGTTGATACAATTGTCATTCAAAATAAGCCATTCTGATTGGTTTATGTACTGTCAGCCAACAGTTTTCTATTTTACAACATTTGCTGGGACCATCATGCAATAGTCTTCAACCAGCAAGACAATTGGTCAAGAATGCTCTTGTTATCAACTATCTGTGGCTTGTTCTGCAGGTGTTCAATTAAACTAGGGGCAGGAAGGACCTCAGTAAGTTATGGAGAGCAAATAAAGCGCTTATGCAAATTAGTTTAGAATTGAGATCATCTGATTGGTTGATGCAATTGTCATTCAAAATAAGCCACTCTGATTGGTTTATGTACTGTCAGCCAACAGTTTTCTATTTTACAACTTTTGCTGGGACCATCATGCAATAGTTTTCAACCAGCAAGACAATTGGTCAAGAATGCTCTTGTTATCCACTATCTGTGTCTGGTTCTGAAGGTGTTCAATTAAACTAGGGTTAGGAAAGACCTCAGTAAGTTATGGAGAGCAAATAAAGTGCTTATGCAAATTAGTTTAGAATTGAGATCATCTGATTGGTTGATGCAATTGTCATTCAAAATAAGCCACTCTGATTGGTTTATGTACTGTCAGTCAACAGTTTTCTATTTTACAACTTTTGCTGGGACCATCATGCAATAGTCTTCAACCAGCAAGACATTTGGTCAAGAATGCTCTTGTTATCAACTATCTGTAGCTTGTTCTGCAGGTGTTCAATTAAACTAGGGGCAGGAAGGACCTCAGTAAGTTATGGAGAGTAAAAAAAGCCCTTATGCAAATTAGTTTAGAATTGAGGCCATCTGATTGGTTGATACAATTGTCATTCAAAATAAGCCATTCTGATTGGTTTATATAATGTCAGTCAACAGTTTTCTATTTTACAACTTTTGCTGGGACCATCATGCAATAGTCTTCAACCAGCAAGACAATTGGTCAAGAATGCTCTTTTTATCAACTATCTGTGGCTGGTTCTGCAGGTGTTCAATTAAACTAGGGTTAGGATGGACCTCAGTAAGTTATGGAGAGCAAATAAATCCATTATGCAAATTAGTTTAGAATTGAGATCATCTGATTGGTTGATGCAATTGTCATTCAAAATAAGCCACTCTGATTGGTTTATGTACTGTCAGTCAACAGTTTTCTATTTTACAACTTTTGCTGGGACCATCATGCAATAGTCTTCAACCAGCAAGACAATTGGTCAAGAATGCTCTTGTTATCAACTATCTGTGGCTGGTTCTGCAGGTGTTCAATTAAACTAGGGTTAGGAAGGACCTCAGTAAGTTATGGAGAGCAAATAAAGCGCTTATGCAAATTAGTTTAGAATTGAGATCATCTGATTGGTTGATGCAATTGTCATTCAAAATAAGCCACTCTGATTGGTTTATGTACTGTCAGTCAACAGTTTTCTATTTTACAACTTTTGCTGGGACCATCATGCAATAGTTTTCAACCAGCAAGACAATTGGTCAAGAATGCTCTTGTTATCAACTATCTGTGGCTTGTTCTGCAGGTGTTCAATTAAACTAGGGGCAGGAAGGACCTCAGTAAGTTATGGAGAGTAAAAAAAGACCTTATGCAAATTAGTTTAGAATTGAGGCCATCTGATTGGTTGATACAATTGTCATTTAAAATAAGCCATTCTGATTGGTTTATGTAATGTCAGTCAACAGTTTTCTATTTTACAACTTTTGCTGGGACCATCATGCAATAGTCTTCAACCAGCAAGACAATTCGTCAAGAATGCTCTTTTTATCAACTATCTGTGGCTGGTTCTGCAGGTGTTCAATTAAACTAGGGTAAGAAAGGACCTCAGTAAGTTATGGAGAGTAAATAAAGCCCTTATGCAAATTAGTTTAGAATTGAGACCATCTGATTGGTTGATACAATTGTCATTCAAAATAAGCCATTCTGATTGGTTTATATAATGTCAGTCAACAGTTTTCTATTTTACAACTTTTGCTGGGACCATCATGCAATAGTCTTCAACCAGCAAGACAATTGGTCAAGAATGCTCTTTTTATCAACTATCTGTGGCTGGTTCTGCAGGTGTTCAATTAAACTAGGGTTAGGAAGGACCTCAGGAAGTTATGGAGAGTAAAAAAAGCCCTTATGCAAATTAGTTTAGAATTGAGGCCATCTGATTGGTTGATACAATTGTCATTCAAAATAAGCCATTCTGATTGGTTTATGTAATGCCAGTCAACAGTTTTCTATTTTACAACTTTTGCTGGGACCATCATGCAATAGTCTTCAACCAGCAAGACAATTGGTCAAGAATGCTCTTTTTATCAACTATCTGTGGCTGGTTCTGCAGGTGTTCAATTAAACTAGGGTTAGGAAGGACCTCAGTAAGTTATGGAGAGTAAATAAAGCCCTTATGCAAATTAGTTTAGAATTGAGACCATCTGATTGGTTGATACAATTGTCATTCAAAATAAGCCATTCTGATTGGTTTATATAATGTCAGTTAACAGTTTTCTATTTTACAACTTTTGCTGGGACCATCATGCAATAGTCTTCAACCAGCAAGACAATTGGTCAAGAATGCTCTTGTTATCAACTATCTCTGGCTGGTTCAGCAGGTGTTCAATTAAACTAGGGTTAGGAAGGACCTCAGTAAGTTATGGAGAGTAAATAAAGCCCTTATGCAAATTAGTTTAGAATTGAGACCATCTGATTGGTTGATACAATTGTCATTCAAAATAAGCCATTCTTATTAATTTATGTAATGTCAGTCGACAGTTTTCTATTTTACAACTTTTGCTGGGACCATCATGCAATAGTCTTCAACCAGCAAGACAATAGGTCAAGAATGCTCTTTTTATTAACCAGCTGTGGCTGGTTCTGCAGGTGTTCAATTAAACTAGGGGCAGGAAGGACCTCAGTAAGTTATGGAGAGTAAAAAAAGCCCTTATGCAAATTAGTTTAGAATTGAGGCCATCTGATTGGTTGATACAATTGTCATTCAAAATAAGCCATTCTGATTGGTTTATGTACTGTCAGCCAACAGTTTTCTATTTTACAACTTTTGCTGGGACCATCATGCAATAGTCTTCAACCAACAAGACAATTGGTCAAGTATGCTCTTGTTATTAACTATCTGTGGCTGGTTCTGCAGGTGTTCAATTAAACTAGGGTTAGGAAGGACCTCAGTAAGTTATGGCGAGTAAATAAAGCCCTTATGCAAATTAGTTTAGAATTGAGACCATCTGATTGGTTTACACAATTGTCATTCAAAATAAGCCATTCTGATTGGTTTATATAATGTCAGTCAACAGTTTTCTATTTCACAACTTTTGCTCGGACCATCATGCAATAGTCTTCAACCAGCAAGACAATTGTTCAAGAATGCTCTTTTTATCAACTATCTGTGGCTGGTTCTGCAGGTGTTCAATTAAACTAGGGTTAGGATGGACCTCAGTAAGTTATGGAGAGCAAATAAAGCGCTTATGCAAATTAGTTTAGAATTGAGATCATCTGATTGGTTGATGCAATTGTCATTCAAAATAAGCCACTCTGATTGGTTTATGTACTGTTAGTCAACAGTTTTCTATTTTACAACTTTTGCTGGGACCATCATGCAATAGTCTTCAACCAGCAAGACATTTGGTCAAGAATGCTCTTGTTATCAACTATCTGTAGCTTGTTCTGCAGGTGTTCAATTAAACTAGGGGCAGGAAGGACCTCAGTAAGTTATGGAGAGTAAAAAAGCCCTTATGCAAATTAGTTTAGAATTGAGGCCATCTGATTGGTTGATACAATTGTCATTCAAAATAAGCCATTCTGATTGGTTTATGTAATGTCAGTCAACAGTTTTCTATTTTACAACTTTTGCTGGGACCATCATGCAATAGTCTTCAACCAGCAAGACAATTGGTCAAGAATGCTCTTTTTATCAACTATCTGTGGCTGGTTCTGCAGGTGTTCAATTAAACTAGGGTTAGGATGGACCTCAGTAAGTTATGGAGAGCAAATAAATCCATTATGCAAATTAGTTTAGAATTGAGATCATCTGATTGGTTGATGCAATTGTCATTCAAAATAAGCCATTCTGATTGGTTTATGTACTGTCAGTCAACAGTTTTCTATTTTACAACTTTTGCTGGGACCATCATACAATAGTCTTCAACCAGCAAGACATTTGGTCAAGAATGCTCTTGTTATCAACTATCTGTGTCTGGTTCAGCAGGTGTTCAATTAAACTAGGGTTAGGAAGGACCTCAGTAAGTTATGGAGAGTAAATAAAGCCCTTATGCAAAGTAGTTTAGAATTGAGACCATCTGATTGGTTGATACAATTGTCATTCAAAATAAGCCATTCTGATTAATTTATGTAATGTCAGTCGACAGTTTTCTATTTTACAACTTTTGCTGGGACCATCATGCAATAGTCTTCAACCAGCAAGACAATTGGTCAAGAATGCTCTTGTTATCAACTATCTGTGGCTTGTTCTGCAGGTGTTCAATTAAACTAGGGGCAGGAAGGACCTCAGTAAGTTATGGAGAGTAAAAAAAGCACTTATGCAAATTAGTTTAGAATTGAGGCCATCTGATTGGTTGATACAATTGTCATTCAAAATAAGCCATTCTGATTAATTTATGTAATGTCAGTGAACAGTTTTCTATTTTACAACTTTTGCTGGGACCATCATACAATAGTCTTCAACCAGCAAGACAATTGGTCAAGAATGCTCTTGTTATCAAATATCTGTGGCTGGTTCAGCAGGTGTTCAATTAAACTAGGGTTAGGAAGGACCTCAGTAAGTTATGGAGAGTAAATAAAGCCCTTATGCAAATTAGTTTAGAATTGAGACCATCTGATTGGTTGATACAATTGTCATTCAAAATAAGCCATTCTGATTAATTTATGTAATGTCAGTCGACAGTTTTCTATTTTACAACTTTTGCTGGGACCATCATGCAATAGTCTTCAACCAGCAAGACAATAGGTCAAGAATGCTCTTTTTATTAACCTGCTGTGGCTGGTTCTGCAGGTGTTCAATTAAACTAGGGTTAGGAAGGACCTCAGTAAGTTATGGAGAGTAAATAAAGCCCTTATGCAAATTAGTTTAGAATTGAGATCATCTGATTGGTTAATGCAATTGTCATTCAAAATAAGCCATTCTGATTGGTTTATGTACTGTCAGTCAACAGTTTTCTATTTTACAACTTTTGCTGGGACCATCATGCAATAGTCTTCAACCAGCAAGACAATTGGTCAAGAATGCTCTTGTTATCAACTATCTGTGGCCTGTTCTGCAGGTGTTCAATTAAACTAGGGGCAGGAAGGACCTCAGTAAGTTATGGAGAGTAAAAAAAGCCCTTATGCAAATTAGTTTAGAATTGAGGCCATCTGATTGGTTGATACAATTGTCATTCAAAATAAGCCATTCTGATTGGTTTATGTACTGTCAGTCAACAGTTTTCTATTTTACAACTTTTGCTGGGACCATCATGCAATAGTCTTCAACCAGCAAGACAATTGGTCAAGAATGCTCTTGTTATCAACTATCTGTGGCTTGTTCTGCAGGTGTTCAATTAAACTAGGGGCAGGAAGGACCTCAGTAAGTTATGGAGAGTAAAAAAAGCACTTATGCAAATTAGTTTAGAATTGAGGCCATCTGATTGGTTGATACAATTGTCATTCAAAATAAGCCATTCTGATTAATTTATGTAATGTCAGTGAACAGTTTTCTATTTTACAACTTTTGCTGGGACCATCATACAATAGTCTTCAACCAGCAAGACAATTGGTCAAGAATGCTCTTGTTATCAACTATCTGTGGCTGGTTCAGCAGGTGTTCAATTAAACTAGGGTTAGGAAGGACCTCAGTAAGTTATGGAGAGTAAATAAAGCCCTTATGCAAATTAGTTTAGAATTGAGACCATCTGATTGGTTGATACAATTGTCATTCAAAATAAGCCATTCTGATTAATTTATGTAATGTCAGTCGACAGTTTTCTATTTTACAACTTTTGCTGGGACCATCATGCAATAGTCTTCAACCAGCAAGACAATAGGTCAAGAATGCTCTTTTTATTAACCAGCTGTGGCTGGTTCTGCAGGTGTTCAATTAAACTAGGGTTAGGAAGGACCTCAGTAAGTTATGGAGAGTAAATTAAGCCCTTATGCAAATTAGTTTAGAATTGAGATCATCTGATTGGTTAATGCAATTGTCATTCAAAATAAGCCACTCTGATTGGTTTATGTACTGTCAGTCAACAGTTTTCTATTTTACAACTTTTGCTGGGACCATCATGCAATAGTCTTCAACCAGCAAGACAATTGGTCAAGAATGCTCTTGTTATCAACTATCTGTGGCCTGTTCTGCAGGTGTTCAATTAAACTAGGGGCAGGAAGGACCTCAGTAAGTTATGGAGAGTAAAAAAAGCCCTTATGCAAATTAGTTTAGAATTGAGGCCATCTGATTGGTTGATACAATTGTCATTCAAAATAAGCCATTCTGATTGGTTTATGTACTGTCAGCCAACAGTTTTCTATTTTACAACATTTGCTGGGACCATCATGCAATAGTCTTCAACCAGCAAGACAATTGGTCAAGAATGCTCTTGTTATCAACTATCTGTGGCTTGTTCTGCAGGTGTTCAATTAAACTAGGGGCAGGAAGGACCTCAGTAAGTTATGGAGAGCAAATAAAGCGCTTATGCAAATTAGTTTAGAATTGAGATCATCTGATTGGTTGATGCAATTGTCATTCAAAATAAGCCACTCTGATTGGTTTATGTACTGTCAGCCAACAGTTTTCTATTTTACAACTTTTGCTGGGACCATCATGCAATAGTTTTCAACCAGCAAGACAATTGGTCAAGAATGCTCTTGTTATCCACTATCTGTGGCTGGTTCTGAAGGTGTTCAATTAAACTAGGGTTAGGAAAGACCTCAGTAAGTTATGGAGAGCAAATAAAGCGCTTATGCAAATTAGTTTAGAATTGAGATCATCTGATTGGTTGATGCAATTGTCATTCAAAATAAGCCACTCTGATTGGTTTATGTACTGTCAGTCAACAGTTTTCTATTTTACAACTTTTGCTGAGACCATCATGCAATAGTCTTCAACCAGCAAGACATTTGGTCAAGAATGCTCTTGTTATCAACTATCTGTAGCTTGTTCTGCAGGTGTTCAATTAAACTAGGGGCAGGAAGGACCTCAGTAAGTTATGGAGAGTAAAAAAAGCCCTTATGCAAATTAGTTTAGAATTGAGGCCATCTGATTGGTTGATACAATTGTCATTCAAAATAAGCCATTCTGATTGGTTTATATAATGTCAGTCAACAGTTTTCTATTTTACAACTTTTGCTGGGACCATCATGCAATAGTCTTCAACCAGCAAGACAATTGGTCAAGAATGCTCTTTTTATCAACTATCTGTGGCTGGTTCTGCAGGTGTTCAATTAAACTAGGGTTAGGATGGACCTCATTAAGTTATGGAGAGCAAATAAATCCATTATGCAAATTAGTTTAGAATTGAGATCATCTGATTGGTTGATGCAATTGTCATTCAAAATAAGCCATTCTGATTGGTTTATGTAATGCCAGTCAACAGTTTTCTATTTTACAACTTTTGCTGGGACCATCATGCAATAGTCTTCAACCAGCAAGACAATTGGTCAAGAATGCTCTTTTTATCAACTATCTGTGGCTGGTTCTGCAGGTGTTCAATTAAACTAGGGTTAGGAAGGACCTCAGTAAGTTATGGAGAATAAATAAAGCCCTTATGCAAATTAGTTTAGAATTGAGACCATCTGATTGGTTGATACAATTGTCATTCAAAATAAGCCATTCTGATTGGTTTATATAATGTCAGTTAACAGTTTTCTATTTTACAACTTTTGCTGGGACCATCATGCAATAGTCTTCAACCAGCAAGACAATTGGTCAAGAATGCTCTTGTTATCAACTATCTGTGTCTGGTTCAGCAGGTGTTCAATTAAACTAGGGTTTGGAAGGACCTCAGTAAGTTATGGAGAGTAAATAAAGCCCTTATGCAAAATAGTTTAGAATTGAGACCATCTAAATGGTTGATACAATTGTCATTCAAAATAAGCCATTCTGATTAATTTATGTAATGTCAGTCGACAGTTTTCTATTTTACAACTTTTGCTGGGACCATCATGCAATAGTCTTCAACCAGCAAGACAATAGGTCAAGAATGCTCTTTTTATTAACCTGCTGTGGCTGGATCTGCAGGTGTTCAATTAAACTAGGGTTAGGAAGGACCTCAGTAAGTTATGGAGAGTAAATAAAGCCCTTATGCAAATTAGTTTAGAATTGAGATCATCTGATTGGTTAATGCAATTGTCATTCAAAATAAGCCATTCTGATTGGTTTATGTACTGTCAGTCAACAGTTTTCTATTTTACAACTTTTGCTGGGACCATCATGCAATAGTCTTCAACCAGCAAGACAATTGGTCAAGAATGCTCTTGTTATCAACTATCTGTGGCTTGTTCTGCAGGTGTTCAATTAAACTAGGGGCAGGAAGGACCTCAGTAAGTTATGGAGAGTAAAAAAAGCCCTTATGCAAATTAGTTTAGAATTGAGGCCATCTGATTGGTTGATACAATTGTCATTCAAAATAAGCCATTCTGATTGGTTTATGTACTGTCAGTCAACAGTTTTCTATTTTACAACTTTTGCTGGGACCATCATGCAATAGTCTTCAACCAGCAAGACAATTGGTCAAGAATGCTCTTGTTATCAACTATCTGTGGCTTGTTCTGCAGGTGTTCAATTAAACTAGGGGCAGGAAGGACCTCAGTAAGTTATGGAGAGTAAAAAAAGCACTTATGCAAATTAGTTTAGAATTGAGGCCATCTGATTGGTTGATACAATTGTCATTCAAAATAAGCCATTCTGATTAATTTATGTAATGTCAGTGAACAGTTTTCTATTTTACAACTTTTGCTGGGACCATCATACAATAGTCTTCAACCAGCAAGACAATTGGTCAAGAATGCTCTTGTTATCAACTATCTGTGGCTGGTTCAGCAGGTGTTCAATTAAACTAGGGTTAGGAAGGACCTCAGTAAGTTATGGAGAGTAAATAAAGCCCTTATGCAAATTAGTTTAGAATTGAGACCATCTGATTGGTTGATACAATTGTCATTCAAAATAAGCCATTCTGATTAATTTATGTAATGTCAGTCGACAGTTTTCTATTTTACAACTTTTGCTGGGACCATCATGCAATAGTCTTCAACCAGCAAGACAATAGGTCAAGAATGCTCTTTTTATTAACCAGCTGTGGCTGGTTCTGCAGGTGTTCAATTAAACTAGGGTTAGGAAGGACCTCAGTAAGTTATGGAGAGTAAATAAAGCCCTTATGCAAATTAGTTTAGAATTGAGATCATCTGATTGGTTAATGCAATTGTCATTCAAAATAAGCCACTCTGATTGGTTTATGTACTGTCAGTCAACAGTTTTCTATTTTACAACTTTTGCTGGGACCATCATGCAATAGTCTTCAACCAGCAAGACAATTGGTCAAGAATGCTCTTGTTATCAACTATCTGTGGCCTGTTCTGCAGGTGTTCAATTAAACTAGGGGCAGGAAGGACCTCAGTAAGTTATGGAGAGTAAAAAAAGCCCTTATGCAAATTAGTTTAGAATTGAGGCCATCTGATTGGTTGATACAATTGTCATTCAAAATAAGCCATTCTGATTGGTTTATGTACTGTCAGCCAACAGTTTTCTATTTTACAACATTTGCTGGGACCATCATGCAATAGTCTTCAACCAGCAAGACAATTGGTCAAGAATGCTCTTGTTATCAACTATCTGTGGCTTGTTCTGCAGGTGTTCAATTAAACTAGGGGCAGGAAGGACCTCAGTAAGTTATGGAGAGCAAATAAAGCGCTTATGCAAATTAGTTTAGAATTGAGATCATCTGATTGGTTGATGCAATTGTCATTCAAAATAAGCCACTCTGATTGGTTTATGTACTGTCAGCCAACAGTTTTCTATTTTACAACTTTTGCTGGGACCATCATGCAATAGTTTTCAACCAGCAAGACAATTGGTCAAGAATGCTCTTGTTATCCACTATCTGTGGCTGGTTCTGAAGGTGTTCAATTAAACTAGGGTTAGGAAAGACCTCAGTAAGTTATGGAGAGCAAATAAAGCGCTTATGCAAATTAGTTTAGAATTGAGATCATCTGATTGGTTGATGCAATTGTCATTCAAAATAAGCCACTCTGATTGGTTTATGTACTGTCAGTCAACAGTTTTCTATTTTACAACTTTT
The DNA here is from genome assembly GCF_055691185.1 of Crinia signifera. Taxonomy (NCBI): domain Eukaryota; kingdom Metazoa; phylum Chordata; class Amphibia; order Anura; family Myobatrachidae; genus Crinia; species Crinia signifera. The sequence continues at coordinate 74,348,760 of NC_139220.1, read as the reverse complement.
GCTGGGACCATCATGCAATAGTCTTCAACCAGCAAGACATTTGGTCAAGAATGCTCTTGTTATCAACTATCTGTAGCTTGTTCTGCAGGTGTTCAATTAAACTAGGGGCAGGAAGGACCTCAGTAAGTTATGGAGAGTAAAAAAAGCCCTTATGCAAATTAGTTTAGAATTGAGGCCATCTGATTGGTTGATACAATTGTCATTCAAAATAAGCCATTCTGATTGGTTTATATAATGTCAGTCAACAGTTTTCTATTTTACAACTTTTGCTGGGACCATCATGCAATAGTCTTCAACCAGCAAGACAATTGGTCAAGAATGCTCTTTTTATCAACTATCTGTGGCTGGTTCTGCAGGTGTTCAATTAAACTAGGGTTAGGATGGACCTCATTAAGTTATGGAGAGCAAATAAATCCATTATGCAAATTAGTTTAGAATTGAGATCATCTGATTGGTTGATGCAATTGTCATTCAAAATAAGCCATTCTGATTGGTTTATGTAATGCCAGTCAACAGTTTTCTATTTTACAACTTTTGCTGGGACCATCATGCAATAGTCTTCAACCAGCAAGACAATTGGTCAAGAATGCTCTTTTTATCAACTATCTGTGGCTGGTTCTGCAGGTGTTCAATTAAACTAGGGTTAGGAAGGACCTCAGTAAGTTATGGAGAATAAATAAAGCACTTATGCAAATTAGTTTAGAATTGAGACCATCTGATTGGTTGATACAATTGTCATTCAAAATAAGCCATTCTGATTGGTTTATATAATGTCAGTTAACAGTTTTCTATTTTACAACTTTTGCTGGGACCATCATGCAATAGTCTTCAACCAGCAAGACAATTGGTCAAGAATGCTCTTGTTATCAACTATCTGTGGCTGGTTCAGCAGGTGTTCAATTAAACTAGGGTTAGGAAGGACCTCAGTAAGTTATGGAGAGTAAATAAAGCCCTTATGCAAATTAGTTTAGAATTGAGACCATCTGATTGGTTGATACAATTGTCATTCAAAATAAGCCATTCTGATTAATTTATGTAATGTCAGTCGACAGTTTTCTATTTTACAACTTTTGCTGGGACCATCATGCAATAGTCTTCAACCAGCAAGACAATTGGTCAAGAATGCTCTTGTTATCAACTATCTGTGGCCTGTTCTGCAGGTGTTCAATTAAACTAGGGGCAGGAAGGACCTCAGTAAGTTATGGAGAGTAAAAAAAGCCCTTATGCAAATTAGTTTAGAATTGAGGCCATCTGATTGGTTGATACAATTGTCATTCAAAATAAGCCATTCTGATTGGTTTATGTACTGTCAGCCAACAGTTTTCTATTTTACAACATTTGCTGGGACCATCATGCAATAGTTTTCAACCAGCAAGACAATTGGTCAAGAATGCTCTTGTTATCCACTATCTGTGGCTGGTTCTGAAGGTGTTCAATTAAACTAGGGTTAGGAAAGACCTCAGTAAGTTATGGAGAGCAAATAAAGCGCTTATGCAAATTAGTTTAGAATTGAGATCATCTGATTGGTTGATGCAATTGTCATTCAAAATAAGCCACTCTGATTGGTTTATGTACTGTCAGTCAACAGTTTTCTATTTTACAACTTTTGCTGGGACCATCATGCAATAGTCTTCAACCAGCAAGACAATTGGTCAAGAATGCTCTTGTTATCAACTATCTGTGGCCTGTTCTGCAGGTGTTCAATTAAACTAGGGGCAGGAAGGACCTCAGTAAGTTATGGAGAGTAAAAAAAGCCCTTATGCAAATTAGTTTAGAATTGAGGCCATCTGATTGGTTGATACAATTGTCATTCAAAATAAGCCATTCTGATTGGTTTATGTACTGTCAGTCAACAGTTTTCTATTTTACAACTTTTGCTGGGACCATCATGCAATAGTCTTCAACCAGCAAGACAATTGGTCAAGAATGCTCTTGTTATCAACTATCTGTGGCTTGTTCTGCAGGTGTTCAATTAAACTAGGGGCAGGAAGGACCTCAGTAAGTTATGGAGAGTAAAAAAAAGCACTTATGCAAATTAGTTTAGAATTGAGGCCATCTGATTGGTTGATACAATTGTCATTCAAAATAAGCCATTCTGATTAATTTATGTAATGTCAGTGAACAGTTTTCTATTTTACAACTTTTGCTGGGACCATCATACAATAGTCTTCAACCAGCAAGACAATTGGTCAAGAATGCTCTTGTTATCAACTATCTGTGGCTGGTTCAGCAGGTGTTCAATTAAACTAGGGTTAGGAAGGACCTCAGTAAGTTATGGAGAGTAAATAAAGCCCTTATGCAAATTAGTTTAGAATTGAGACCATCTGATTGGTTGATACAATTGTCATTCAAAATAAGCCATTCTGATTAATTTATGTAATGTCAGTCGACAGTTTTCTATTTTACAACTTTTGCTGGGACCATCATGCAATAGTCTTCAACCAGCAAGACAATAGGTCAAGAATGCTCTTTTTATTAACCAGCTGTGGCTGGTTCTGCAGGTGTTCAATTAAACTAGGGTTAGGAAGGACCTCAGTAAGTTATGGAGAGTAAATAAAGCCCTTATGCAAATTAGTTTAGAATTGAGATCATCTGATTGGTTAATGCAATTGTCATTCAAAATAAGCCACTCTGATTGGTTTATGTACTGTCAGTCAACAGTTTTCTATTTTACAACTTTTGCTGGGACCATCATGCAATAGTCTTCAACCAGCAAGACAATTGGTCAAGAATGCTCTTGTTATCAACTATCTGTGGCCTGTTCTGCAGGTGTTCAATTAAACTAGGGGCAGGAAGGACCTCAGTAAGTTATGGAGAGTAAAAAAAGCCCTTATGCAAATTAGTTTAGAATTGAGGCCATCTGATTGGTTGATACAATTGTCATTCAAAATAAGCCATTCTGATTGGTTTATGTACTGTCAGCCAACAGTTTTCTATTTTACAACATTTGCTGGGACCATCATGCAATAGTCTTCAACCAGCAAGACAATTGGTCAAGAATGCTCTTGTTATCAACTATCTGTGGCTTGTTCTGCAGGTGTTCAATTAAACTAGGGGCAGGAAGGACCTCAGTAAGTTATGGAGAGCAAATAAAGCGCTTATGCAAATTAGTTTAGAATTGAGATCATCTGATTGGTTGATGCAATTGTCATTCAAAATAAGCCACTCTGATTGGTTTATGTACTGTCAGCCAACAGTTTTCTATTTTACAACTTTTGCTGGGACCATCATGCAATAGTTTTCAACCAGCAAGACAATTGGTCAAGAATGCTCTTGTTATCCACTATCTGTGGCTGGTTCTGAAGGTGTTCAATTAAACTAGGGTTAGGAAAGACCTCAGTAAGTTATGGAGAGCAAATAAAGCGCTTATGCAAATTAGTTTAGAATTGAGATCATCTGATTGGTTGATGCAATTGTCATTCAAAATAAGCCACTCTGATTGGTTTATGTACTGTCAGTCAACAGTTTTCTATTTTACAACTTTTGCTGAGACCATCATGCAATAGTCTTCAACCAGCAAGACATTTGGTCAAGAATGCTCTTGTTATCAACTATCTGTAGCTTGTTCTGCAGGTGTTCAATTAAACTAGGGGCAGGAAGGACCTCAGTAAGTTATGGAGAGTAAAAAAAGCCCTTATGCAAATTAGTTTAGAATTGAGGCCATCTGATTGGTTGATACAATTGTCATTCAAAATAAGCCATTCTGATTGGTTTATATAATGTCAGTCAACAGTTTTCTATTTTACAACTTTTGCTGGGACCATCATGCAATAGTCTTCAACCAGCAAGACAATTGGTCAAGAATGCTCTTTTTATCAACTATCTGTGGCTGGTTCTGCAGGTGTTCAATTAAACTAGGGTTAGGATGGACCTCATTAAGTTATGGAGAGCAAATAAATCCATTATGCAAATTAGTTTAGAATTGAGATCATCTGATTGGTTGATGCAATTGTCATTCAAAATAAGCCATTCTGATTGGTTTATGTAATGCCAGTCAACAGTTTTCTATTTTACAACTTTTGCTGGGACCATCATGCAATAGTCTTCAACCAGCAAGACAATTGGTCAAGAATGCTCTTTTTATCAACTATCTGTGGCTGGTTCTGCAGGTGTTCAATTAAACTAGGGTTAGGAAGGACCTCAGTAAGTTATGGAGAATAAATAAAGCCCTTATGCAAATTAGTTTAGAATTGAGACCATCTGATTGGTTGATACAATTGTCATTCAAAATAAGCCATTCTGATTGGTTTATATAATGTCAGTTAACAGTTTTCTATTTTACAACTTTTGCTGGGACCATCATGCAATAGTCTTCAACCAGCAAGACAATTGGTCAAGAATGCTCTTGTTATCAACTATCTGTGTCTGGTTCAGCAGGTGTTCAATTAAACTAGGGTTTGGAAGGACCTCAGTAAGTTATGGAGAGTAAATAAAGCCCTTATGCAAATTAGTTTAGAATTGAGACCATCTGATTGGTTGATACAATTGTCATTCAAAATAAGCCATTCTGATTAATTTATGTAATGTCAGTCGACAGTTTTCTATTTTACAACTTTTGCTGGGACCATCATGCAATAGTCTTCAACCAGCAAGACAATAGGTCAAGAATGCTCTTTTTATTAACCTGCTGTGGCTGGATCTGCAGGTGTTCAATTAAACTAGGGTTAGGAAGGACCTCAGTAAGTTATGGAGAGTAAATAAAGCCCTTATGCAAATTAGTTTAGAATTGAGATCATCTGATTGGTTAATGCAATTGTCATTCAAAATAAGCCATTCTGATTGGTTTATGTACTGTCAGTCAACAGTTTTCTATTTTACAACTTTTGCTGGGACCATCATGCAATAGTCTTCAACCAGCAAGACAATTGGTCAAGAATGCTCTTGTTATCAACTATCTGTGGCTTGTTCTGCAGGTGTTCAATTAAACTAGGGGCAGGAAGGACCTCAGTAAGTTATGGAGAGTAAAAAAAGCCCTTATGCAAATTAGTTTAGAATTGAGGCCATCTGATTGGTTGATACAATTGTCATTCAAAATAAGCCATTCTGATTGGTTTATGTACTGTCAGTCAACAGTTTTCTATTTTACAACTTTTGCTGGGACCATCATGCAATAGTCTTCAACCAGCAAGACAATTGGTCAAGAATGCTCTTGTTATCAACTATCTGTGGCTTGTTCAGCAGGTGTTCAATTAAACTAGGGGCAGGAAGGACCTCAGTAAGTTATGGAGAGTAAAAAAAGCACTTATGCAAATTAGTTTAGAATTGAGGCCATCTGATTGGTTGATACAATTGTCATTCAAAATAAGCCATTCTGATTAATTTATGTAATGTCAGTGAACAGTTTTCTATTTTACAACTTTTGCTGGGACCATCATACAATAGTCTTCAACCAGCAAGACAATTGGTCAAGAATGCTCTTGTTATCAACTATCTGTGGCTGGTTCAGCAGGTGTTCAATTAGACTAGGGTTAGGAAGGACCTCAGTAAGTTATGGAGAGTAAATAAAGCCCTTATGCAAATTAGTTTAGAATTGAGACCATCTGATTGGTTGATACAATTGTCATTCAAAATAAGCCATTCTGATTAATTTATGTAATGTCAGTCGACAGTTTTCTATTTTACAACTTTTGCTGGGACCATCATGCAATAGTCTTCAACCAGCAAGACAATAGGTCAAGAATGCTCTTTTTATTAACCAGCTGTGGCTGGTTCTGCAGGTGTTCAATTAAACTAGGGTTAGGAAGGACCTCAGTAAGTTATGGAGAGTAAATAAAGCCCTTATGCAAATTAGTTTAGAATTGAGATCATCTGATTGGTTAATGCAATTGTCATTCAAAATAAGCCACTCTGATTGGTTTATGTACTGTCAGTCAACAGTTTTCTATTTTACAACTTTTGCTGGGACCATCATGCAATAGTCTTCAACCAGCAAGACAATTGGTCAAGAATGCTCTTGTTATCAACTATCTGTGGCCTGTTCTGCAGGTGTTCAATTAAACTAGGGGCAGGAAGGACCTCAGTAAGTTATGGAGAGTAAAAAAAGCCCTTATGCAAATTAGTTTAGAATTGAGGCCATCTGATTGGTTGATACAATTGTCATTCAAAATAAGCCATTCTGATTGGTTTATGTACTGTCAGCCAACAGTTTTCTATTTTACAACATTTGCTGGGACCATCATGCAATAGTCTTCAACCAGCAAGACAATTGGTCAAGAATGCTCTTGTTATCAACTATCTGTGGCTTGTTCTGCAGGTGTTCAATTAAACTAGGGGCAGGAAGGACCTCAGTAAGTTATGGAGAGCAAATAAAGCGCTTATGCAAATTAGTTTAGAATTGAGATCATCTGATTGGTTGATGCAATTGTCATTCAAAATAAGCCACTCTGATTGGTTTATGTACTGTCAGCCAACAGTTTTCTATTTTACAACTTTTGCTGGGACCATCATGCAATAGTTTTCAACCAGCAAGACAATTGGTCAAGAATGCTCTTGTTATCCACTATCTGTGGCTGGTTCTGAAGGTGTTCAATTAAACTAGGGTTAGGAAAGACCTCAGTAAGTTATGGAGAGCAAATAAAGCGCTTATGCAAATTAGTTTAGAATTGAGATCATCTGATTGGTTGATGCAATTGTCATTCAAAATAAGCCACTCTGATTGGTTTATGTACTGTCAGTCAACAGTTTTCTATTTTACAACTTTTGCTGGGACCATCATGCAATAGTCTTCAACCAGCAAGACATTTGGTCAAGAATGCTCTTGTTATCAACTATCTGTAGCTTGTTCTGCAGGTGTTCAATTAAACTAGGGGCAGGAAGGACCTCAGTAAGTTATGGAGAGTAAAAAAAGCCCTTATGCAAATTAGTTTAGAATTGAGGCCATCTGATTGGTTGATACAATTGTCATTCAAAATAAGCCATTCTGATTGGTTTATATAATGTCAGTCAACAGTTTTCTATTTTACAACTTTTGCTGGGACCATCATGCAATAGTCTTCAACCAGCAAGACAATTGGTCAAGAATGCTCTTTTTATCAACTATCTGTGGCTGGTTCTGCAGGTGTTCAATTAAACTAGGGTTAGGATGGACCTCATTAAGTTATGGAGAGCAAATAAATCCATTATGCAAATTAGTTTAGAATTGAGATCATCTGATTGGTTGATGCAATTGTCATTCAAAATAAGCCATTCTGATTGGTTTATGTAATGCCAGTCAACAGTTTTCTATTTTACAACTTTTGCTGGGACCATCATGCAATAGTCTTCAACCAGCAAGACAATTGGTCAAGAATGCTCTTTTTATCAACTATCTGTGGCTGGTTCTGCAGGTGTTCAATTAAACTAGGGTTAGGAAGGACCTCAGTAAGTTATGGAGAATAAATAAAGCACTTATGCAAATTAGTTTAGAATTGAGACCATCTGATTGGTTGATACAATTGTCATTCAAAATAAGCCATTCTGATTGGTTTATATAATGTCAGTTAACAGTTTTCTATTTTACAACTTTTGCTGGGACCATCATGCAATAGTCTTCAACCAGCAAGACAATTGGTCAAGAATGCTCTTGTTATCAACTATCTGTGGCTGGTTCAGCAGGTGTTCAATTAAACTAGGGTTAGGAAGGACCTCAGTAAGTTATGGAGAGTAAATAAAGCCCTTATGCAAATTAGTTTAGAATTGAGACCATCTGATTGGTTGATACAATTGTCATTCAAAATAAGCCATTCTGATTAATTTATGTAATGTCAGTCGACAGTTTTCTATTTTACAACTTTTGCTGGGACCATCATGCAATAGTCTTCAACCAGCAAGACAATAGGTCAAGAATGCTCTTTTTATTAACCAGCTGTGGCTGGTTCTGCAGGTGTTCAATTAAACTAGGGGCAGGAAGGACCTCAGTAAATTATGGAGAGTAAAAAAAGCCCTTCTGCAAATTAGTTTAGAATTGAGGCCATCTGATTGGTTGATACAATTGTCATTCAAAATAAGCCATTCTGATTGGTTTATGTACTGTCAGCCAACAGTTTTCTATTTTACAACTTTTGCTGGGACCATCATGCAATAGTCTTCAACCAGCAAGACAATTGGTCAAGAATGCTCTTGTTATCAACTATCTGTGGCTTGTTCTGCAGGTGTTCAATTAAACTAGGGGCAGGAAGGACCTCAGTAAGTTATGGAGAGTAAAAAAAGCCCTTATGCAAATTAGTTTAGAATTGAGGCCATCTGATTGGTTGATACAATTGTCATTCAAAATAAGCCATTCTGATTAATTTATGTAATGTCAGTGAACAGTTTTCTATTTTACAACTTTTGCTGGGACCATCATGCAATAGTCTTCAACCAACAAGACAATTGGTCAAGTATGCTCTTGTTATTAACTATCTGTGGCTGGTTCTGCAGGTGTTCAATTAAACTAGGGTTAGGAAGGACCTCAGTAAGTTATGGCGAGTAAATAAAGCCCTTATGCAAATTAGTTTAGAATTGAGACCATCTGATTGGTTTATACAATTGTCATTCAAAATAAGCCATTCTGATTGGTTTATATAATGTCAGTCAACAGTTTTCTATTTCACAACTTTTGCTCGGACCATCATGCAATAGTCTTCAACCAGCAAGACAATTGTTCAAGAATGCTCTTTTTATCAACTATCTGTGGCTGGTTCTGCAGGTGTTCAATTAAACTAGGGTTAGGATGGACCTCAGTAAGTTATGGAGAGCAAATAAAGCGCTTATGCAAATTAGTTTAGAATTGAGATCATCTGATTGGTTGATGCAATTGTCATTCAAAATAAGCCACTCTGATTGGTTTATGTACTGTTAGTCAACAGTTTTCTATTTTACAACTTTTGCTGGGACCATCATGCAATAGTCTTCAACCAGCAAGACATTTGGTCAAGAATGCTCTTGTTATCAACTATCTGTAGCTTGTTCTGCAGGTGTTCAATTAAACTAGGGGCAGGAAGGACCTCAGTAAGTTATGGAGAGTAAAAAAGCCCTTATGCAAATTAGTTTAGAATTGAGGCCATCTGATTGGTTGATACAATTGTCATTCAAAATAAGCCATTCTGATTGGTTTATGTAATGTCAGTCAACAGTTTTCTATTTTACAACTTTTGCTGGGACCATCATGCAATAGTCTTCAACCAGCAAGACAATTGGTCAAGAATGCTCTTTTTATCAACTATCTGTGGCTGGTTCTGCAGGTGTTCAATTAAACTAGGGTTAGGATGGACCTCAGTAAGTTATGGAGAGCAAATAAACCCATTATGCAAATTAGTTTAGAATTGAGATCATCTGATTGGTTGATGCAATTGTCATTCAAAATAAGCCATTCTGATTGGTTTATGTACTGTCAGTCAACAGTTTTCTATTTTACAACTTTTGCTGGGACCATCATACAATAGTCTTCAACCAGCAAGACATTTGGTCAAGAATGCTCTTGTTATCAACTATCTGTGTCTGGTTCAGCAGGTGTTCAATTAAACTAGGGTTTGGAAGGACCTCAGTAAGTTATGGAGAGTAAATAAAGCCCTTATGCAAAGTAGTTTAGAATTGAGACCATTTGATTGGTTGATACAATTGTCATTCAAAATAAGCCATTCTGATTAATTTATGTAATGTCAGTCGACAGTTTTCTATTTTACAACTTTTGCTGGGACCATCATGCAATAGTCTTCAACCAGCAAGACAATAGGTCAAGAATGCTCTTTTTATTAACCAGCTGTGGCTGGTTCTGCAGGTGTTCAATTAAACTAGGGTTAGGAAGGACCTCAGTAAGTTATGGAGAGTAAATAAAGCCCTTATGCAAATTAGTTTAGAATTGAGATCATCTGATTGGTTAATGCAATTGTCATTCAAAATAAGCCATTCTGATTGGTTTATGTACTGTCAGTCAACAGTTTTCTATTTTACAACTTTTGCTGGGACCATCATGCAATAGTCTTCAACCAGCAAGACAATTGGTCAAGAATGCTCTTGTTATCAACTATCTGTGGCCTGTTCTGCAGGTGTTCAATTAAACTAGGGGCAGGAAGGACCTCAGTAAGTTATGGAGAGTAAAAAAAGCCCTTATGCAAATTAGTTTAGAATTGAGGCCATCTGATTGGTTGATACAATTGTCATTCAAAATAAGCCATTCTGATTGGTTTATGTACTGTCAGTCAACAGTTTTCTATTTTACAACTTTTGCTGGGACCATCATGCAATAGTCTTCAACCAGCAAGACAATTGGTCAAGAATGCTCTTGTTATCAACTATCTGTGGCTTGTTCTGCAGGTGTTCAATTAAACTAGGGGCAGGAAGGACCTCAGTAAGTTATGGAGAGTAAAAAAAGCCCTTATGCAAATTAGTTTAGAATTGAGGCCATCTGATTGGTTGATACAATTGTCATTCAAAATAAGCCATTCTGATTAATTAATGTAATGTCAGTGAACAGTTTTCTATTTTACAACTTTTGCTGGGACCATCATGCAATAGTCTTCAACCAACAAGACAATTGGTCAAGAATGCTCTTTTTATTAACCAGCTGTGGCTGGTTCTGCAGGTGTTCAATTAAACTAGGGTTAGGAAGGACCTCAGTAAGTTATGGAGAGTAAATAAAGCCCTTATGCAAATTAGTTTAGAATTGAGATCATCTGATTGGTTAATGCAATTGTCATTCAAAATAAGCCACTCTGATTGGTTTATGTACTGTCAGTCAACAGTTTTCTATTTTACAACTTTTGCTGGGACCATCATGCAATAGTCTTCAACCAGCAAGACAATTGGTCAAGAATGCTCTTGTTATCAACTATCTGTGGCCTGTTCTGCAGGTGTTCAATTAAACTAGGGGCAGGAAGGACCTCAGTAAGTTATGGAGAGTAAAAAAAGCCCTTATGCAAATTAGTTTAGAATTGAGGCCATCTGATTGGTTGATACAATTGTCATTCAAAATAAGCCATTCTGATTGGTTTATGTACTGTCAGCCAACAGTTTTCTATTTTACAACATTTGCTGGGACCATCATGCAATAGTCTTCAACCAGCAAGACAATTGGTCAAGAATGCTCTTGTTATCAACTATCTGTGGCTTGTTCTGCAGGTGTTCAATTAAACTAGGGGCAGGAAGGACCTCAGTAAGTTATGGAGAGCAAATAAAGCGCTTATGCAAATTAGTTTAGAATTGAGATCATCTGATTGGTTGATGCAATTGTCATTCAAAATAAGCCACTCTGATTGGTTTATGTACTGTCAGCCAACAGTTTTCTATTTTACAACTTTTGCTGGGACCATCATGCAATAGTTTTCAACCAGCAAGACAATTGGTCAAGAATGCTCTTGTTATCCACTATCTGTGGCTGGTTCTGAAGGTGTTCAATTAAACTAGGGTTAGGAAAGACCTCAGTAAGTTATGGAGAGCAAATAAAGCGCTTATGCAAATTAGTTTAGAATTGAGATCATCTGATTGGTTGATGCAATTGTCATTCAAAATAAGCCACTCTGATTGGTTTATGTACTGTCAGTCAACAGTTTTCTATTTTACAACTTTTGCTGGGACCATCATGCAATAGTCTTCAACCAGCAAGACATTTGGTCAAGAATGCTCTTGTTATCAACTATCTGTAGCTTGTTCTGCAGGTGTTCAATTAAACTAGGGGCAGGAAGGACCTCAGTAAGTTATGGAGAGCAAATAAAGCGCTTATGCAAATTAGTTTAGAATTGAGATCATCTGATTGGTTGATGCAATTGTCATTCAAAATAAGCCACTCTGATTGGTTTATGTACTGTCAGCCAACAGTTTTCTATTTTACAACTTTTGCTGGGACCATCATGCAATAGTTTTCAACCAGCAAGACAATTGGTCAAGAATGCTCTTGTTATCCACTATCTGTGGCTGGTTCTGAAGGTGTTCAATTAAACTAGGGTTAGGAAAGACCTCAGTAAGTTATGGAGAGCAAATAAAGCGCTTATGCAAATTAGTTTAGAATTGAGATCATCTGATTGGTTGATGCAATTGTCATTCAAAATAAGCCACTCTGATTGGTTTATGTACTGTCAGTCAACAGTTTTCTATTTTACAACTTTTGCTGGGACCATCATGCAATAGTCTTCAACCAGCAAGACATTTGGTCAAGAATGCTCTTGTTATCAACTATCTGTAGCTTGTTCTGCAGGTGTTCAATTAAACTAGGGGCAGGAAGGACCTCAGTAAGTTATGGAGAGTAAAAAAAGCCCTTATGCAAATTAGTTTAGAATTGAGGCCATCTGATTGGTTGATACAATTGTCATTCAAAATAAGCCATTCTGATTGGTTTATATAATGTCAGTCAACAGTTTTCTATTTTACAACTTTTGCTGGGACCATCATGCAATAGTCTTCAACCAGCAAGACAATAGGTCAAGAATGCTCTTTTTATTAACCAGCTGTGGCTGGTTCTGCAGGTGTTCAATTAAACTAGGGTTAGGAAGGACCTCAGTAAGTTATGGAGAGTAAATAAAGCCCTTATGCAAATTAGTTTAGAATTGAGATCATCTGATTGGTTAATGCAATTGTCATTCAAAATAAGCCACTCTGATTGGTTTATGTACTGTCAGTCAACAGTTTTCTATTTTACAACTTTTGCTGGGACCATCATGCAATAGTCTTCAACCAGCAAGACAATTGGTCAAGAATGCTCTTGTTATCAACTATCTGTGGCCTGTTCTGCAGGTGTTCAATTAAACTAGGGGCAGGAAGGACCTCAGTAAGTTATGGAGAGTAAAAAAAGCCCTTATGCAAATTAGTTTAGAATTGAGGCCATCTGATTGGTTGATACAATTGTCATTCAAAATAAGCCATTCTGATTGGTTTATGTACTGTCAGCCAACAGTTTTCTATTTTACAACATTTGCTGGGACCATCATGCAATAGTCTTCAACCAGCAAGACAATTGGTCAAGAATGCTCTTGTTATCAACTATCTGTGGCTTGTTCTGCAGGTGTTCAATTAAACTAGGGGCAGGAAGGACCTCAGTAAGTTATGAAGAGCAAATAAAGTGCTTATGCAAATTAGTTTAGAATTGAGATCATCTGATTGGTTGATGCAATTGTCATTCAAAATAAGCCACTCTGATTGGTTTATGTACTGTCAGCCAACAGTTTTCTATTTTACAACTTTTGCTGGGACCATCATGCAATAGTTTTCAACCAGCAAGACAATTGGTCAAGAATGCTCTTGTTATCCACTATCTGTGGCTGGTTCTGAAGGTGTTCAATTAAACTAGGGTTAGGAAAGACCTCAGTAAGTTATGGAGAGCAAATAAAGCGCTTATGCAAATTAGTTTAGAATTGAGATCATCTGATTGGTTGATGCAATTGTCATTCAAAATAAGCCACTCTGATTGGTTTATGTACTGTCAGTCAACAGTTTTCTATTTTACAACTTTTGCTGGGACCATCATGCAATAGTCTTCAACCAGCAAGACAATTGGTCAAGAATGCTCTTTTTATCAACTATCTGTGGCTGGTTCTGCAGGTGTTCAATTAAACTAGGGTTAGGATGGACCTCAGTAAGTTATGGAGAGCAAATAAAGCGCTTATGCAAATTAGTTTAGAATTGAGATCATCTGATTGGTTGATGCAATTGTCATTCAAAATAAGCCACTCTGATTGGTTTATGTACTGTCAGCCAACAGTTTTCTATTTTACAACTTTTGCTGGGACCATCATGCAATAGTCTTCAACCAGCAAGACAATTGGTCAAGAATGCTCTTGTTATCAACTATCTGTGGCTTGTTCTGCAGGTGTTCAATTAAACTAGGGGCAGGAAGGACCTCAGTAAGTTATGGAGAGTAAAAAAAGCCCTTATGCAAATTAGTTTAGAATTGAGGCCATCTGATTGGTTGATACAATTGTCATTCAAAATAAGCCATTCTGATTAATTTATGTAATGTCAGTGAACAGTTTTCTATTTTACAACTTTTGCTGGGACCATCATGCAATAGTCTTCAACCAACAAGACAATTGGTCAAGAATGCTCTTTTTATTAACCAGCTGTGGCTGGTTCTGCAGGTGTTCAATTAAACTAGGGTTAGGAAGGACCTCAGTAAGTTATGGAGAGTAAATAAAGCCCTTATGCAAATTAGTTTAGAATTGAGATCATCTGATTGGTTAATGCAATTGTCATTCAAAATAAGCCACTCTGATTGGTTTATGTACTGTCAGTCAACAGTTTTCTATTTTACAACTTTTGCTGGGACCATCATGCAATAGTCTTCAACCAGCAAGACAATTGGTCAAGAATGCTCTTGTTATCAACTATCTGTGGCCTGTTCTGCAGGTGTTCAATTAAACTAGGGGCAGGAAGGACCTCAGTAAGTTATGGAGAGTAAAAAAAGCCCTTATGCAAATTAGTTTAGAATTGAGGCCATCTGATTGGTTGATACAATTGTCATTCAAAATAAGCCATTCTGATTGGTTTATGTACTGTCAGCCAACAGTTTTCTATTTTACAACATTTGCTGGGACCATCATGCAATAGTTTTCAACCAGCAAGACAATTGGTCAAGAATGCTCTTGTTATCCACTATCTGTGGCTGGTTCTGAAGGTGTTCAATTAAACTAGGGTTAGGAAAGACCTCAGTAAGTTATGGAGAGCAAATAAAGCGCTTATGCAAATTAGTTTAGAATTGAGATCATCTGATTGGTTGATGCAATTGTCATTCAAAATAAGCCACTCTGATTGGTTTATGTACTGTCAGTCAACAGTTTTCTATTTTACAACTTTTGCTGGGACCATCATGCAATAGTCTTCAACCAGCAAGACATTTGGTCAAGAATGCTCTTGTTATCAACTATCTGTAGCTTGTTCTGCAGGTGTTCAATTAAACTAGGGGCAGGAAGGACCTCAGTAAGTTATGGAGAGTAAAAAAAGCCCTTATGCAAATTAGTTTAGAATTGAGGCCATCTGATTGGTTGATACAATTGTCATTCAAAATAAGCCATTCTGATTGGTTTATATAATGTCAGTCAACAGTTTTCTATTTTACAACTTTTGCTGGGACCATCATGCAATAGTCTTCAACCAGCAAGACAATAGGTCAAGAATGCTCTTTTTATTAACCAGCTGTGGCTGGTTCTGCAGGTGTTCAATTAAACTAGGGTTAGGAAGGACCTCAGTAAGTTATGGAGAGTAAATAAAGCCCTTATGCAAATTAGTTTAGAATTGAGATCATCTGATTGGTTAATGCAATTGTCATTCAAAATAAGCCACTCTGATTGGTTTATGTACTGTCAGTCAACAGTTTTCTATTTTACAACTTTTGCTGGGACCATCATGCAATAGTCTTCAACCAGCAAGACAATTGGTCAAGAATGCTCTTGTTATCAACTATCTGTGGCCTGTTCTGCAGGTGTTCAATTAAACTAGGGGCAGGAAGGACCTCAGTAAGTTATGGAGAGTAAAAAAAGCCCTTATGCAAATTAGTTTAGAATTGAGGCCATCTGATTGGTTGATACAATTGTCATTCAAAATAAGCCATTCTGATTGGTTTATGTACTGTCAGCCAACAGTTTTCTATTTTACAACATTTGCTGGGACCATCATGCAATAGTCTTCAACCAGCAAGACAATTGGTCAAGAATGCTCTTGTTATCAACTATCTGTGGCTTGTTCTGCAGGTGTTCAATTAAACTAGGGGCAGGAAGGACCTCAGTAAGTTATGGAGAGCAAATAAAGCGCTTATGCAAATTAGTTTAGAATTGAGATCATCTGATTGGTTGATGCAATTGTCATTCAAAATAAGCCACTCTGATTGGTTTATGTACTGTCAGCCAACAGTTTTCTATTTTACAACTTTTGCTGGGACCATCATGCAATAGTTTTCAACCAGCAAGACAATTGGTCAAGAATGCTCTTGTTATCCACTATCTGTGGCTGGTTCTGAAGGTGTTCAATTAAACTAGGGTTAGGAAAGACCTCAGTAAGTTATGGAGAGCAAATAAAGCGCTTATGCAAATTAGTTTAGAATTGAGATCATCTGATTGGTTGATGCAATTGTCATTCAAAATAAGCCACTCTGATTGGTTTATGTACTGTCAGTCAACAGTTTTCTATTTTACAACTTTTGCTGGGACCATCATGCAATAGTCTTCAACCAGCAAGACAATTGGTCAAGAATGCTCTTTTTATCAACTATCTGTGGCTGGTTCTGCAGGTGTTCAATTAAACTAGGGTTAGGATGGACCTCAGTAAGTTATGGAGAGCAAATAAAGCGCTTATGCAAATTAGTTTAGAATTGAGATCATCTGATTGGTTGATGCAATTGTCATTCAAAATAAGCCACTCTGATTGGTTTATGTACTGTCAGCCAACAGTTTTCTATTTTACAACTTTTGCTGGGACCATCATGCAATAGTCTTCAACCAGCAAGACAATTGGTCAAGAATGCTCTTGTTATCAACTATCTGTGGCTTGTTCTGCAGGTGTTCAATTAAACTAGGGGCAGGAAGGACCTCAGTAAGTTATGGAGAGTAAAAAAAGCCCTTATGCAAATTAGTTTAGAATTGAGGCCATCTGATTGGTTGATACAATTGTCATTCAAAATAAGCCATTCTGATTAATTTATGTAATGTCAGTGAACAGTTTTCTATTTTACAACTTTTGCTGGGACCATCATGCAATAGTCTTCAACCAACAAGACAATTGGTCAAGAATGCTCTTTTTATTAACCAGCTGTGGCTGGTTCTGCAGGTGTTCAATTAAACTAGGGTTAGGAAGGACCTCAGTAAGTTATGGAGAGTAAATAAAGCCCTTATGCAAATTAGTTTAGAATTGAGATCATCTGATTGGTTAATGCAATTGTCATTCAAAATAAGCCACTCTGATTGGTTTATATAATGTCAGTCAACAGTTTTCTATTTTACAACTTTTGCTGGGACCATCATGCAATAGTCTTCAACCAGCAAGACAATTGGTCAAGAATGCTCTTGTTATCAACTATCTGTGGCCTGTTCTGCAGGTGTTCAATTAAACTAGGGGCAGGAAGGACCTCAGTAAGTTATGGAGAGTAAAAAAAGCCCTTATGCAAATTAGTTTAGAATTGAGGCCATCTGATTGGTTGATACAATTGTCATTCAAAATAAGCCATTCTGATTGGTTTATGTACTGTCAGCCAACAGTTTTCTATTTTACAACATTTGCTGGGACCATCATGCAATAGTCTTCAACCAGCAAGACAATTGGTCAAGAATGCTCTTGTTATCAACTATCTGTGGCTTGTTCTGCAGGTGTTCAATTAAACTAGGGGCAGGAAGGACCTCAGTAAGTTATGGAGAGCAAATAAAGCGCTTATGCAAATTAGTTTAGAATTGAGATCATCTGATTGGTTGATGCAATTGTCATTCAAAATAAGCCACTCTGATTGGTTTATGTACTGTCAGCCAACAGTTTTCTATTTTACAACTTTTGCTGGCACCATCATGCAATAGTTTTCAACCAGCAAGACAATTGGTCAAGAATGCTCTTGTTATCCACTATCTGTGGCTGGTTCTGAAGGTGTTCAATTAAACTAGGGTTAGGAAAGACCTCAGTAAGTTATGGAGAGCAAATAAAGCGCTTATGCAAATTAGTTTAGAATTGAGATCATCTGATTGGTTGATGCAATTGTCATTCAAAATAAGCCACTCTGATTGGTTTATGTACTGTCAGTCAACAGTTTTCTATTTTACAACTTTTGCTGGGACCATCATGCAATAGTCTTCAACCAGCAAGACAATTGTTCAAGAATGCTCTTTTTATCAACTATCTGTGGCTGGTTCTGCAGGTGTTCAATTAAACTAGGGTTAGGATGGACCTCAGTAAGTTATGGAGAGCAAATAAATCCATTATGCAAATTAGTTTAGAATTGAGATCATCTGATTGGTTGATGCAATTGTCATTCAAAATAAGCCATTCTGATTGGTTTATGTACTGTCAGTCAACAGATTTCTATTTTACAACTTTTGCTGGGACCATCATGCAATAGTCTTCAACCAGCAAGACATTTGGTCAAGAATGCTCTTGTTATCAACTATCTGTAGCTTGTTCTGCAGGTGTTCAATTAAACTAGGGGCAGGAAGGACCTCAGTAAGTTATGGAGAGTAAAAAAAGACCTTATGCAAATTAGTTTAGAATTGAGGCCATCTGATTGGTTGATACAATTGTCATTCAAAATAAGCCATTCTTAGTGGTTTATGTAATGTCAGTCAACAGTTTTCTATTTTACAACTTTTGCTGGGACCATCATGCAATAGTCTTCAACCAGCAAGACAATTGGTCAAGAATGCTCTTTTTATCAACTACCTGTGGCTGGTTCTGCAGGTGTTCAATTAAACTAGGGTTAGGAAGGACCTCAGTAAGTTATGGAGAGTAAATAAAGCCATTATGCAAATTAGTTTAGAATTGAGACCATCTGATTGGTTGATACAATTGTCATTCAAAATAAGCCATTCTGATTGGTTTATATAATGTCAGTCAACAGTTTTCTATTTTACAACTTTTGTTGGGACCACCATGCAATAGTCTTCAACCAGCAAGACAATTGGTCAAGAATGCTCTTTTTATCAACTATCTGTGGCTGGTTCTGCAGGTGTTCAATTAAACTAGGGTTAGGATGGACCTCAGTAAGTTATGGAGAGCAAATAAATCCATTATGCAAATTAGTTTAGAATTGAGATCATCTGATTGGTTGATGCAATTGTCATTCAAAATAAGCCATTCTGATTGGTTTATGTACTGTCAGTCAACAGTTTTCTATTTTACAACTTTTGCTGGGACCATCATACAATAGTCTTCAACCAGCAAGACAATTGGTCAAGAATGCTCTTGTTATCAACTATCTGTGGCTGGTTCAGCAGGTGTTCAATTAAACTAGGGTTAGGAAGGACCTCAGTAAGTTATGGAGAGTAAATAAAGCCCTTATGCAAATTAGTTTAGAATTGAGACCATCTGATTGGTTGATACAATTGTCAATCAAAATAAGCCATTCTGATTGGTTTATGTAATGTCAGTCAACAGTTTTCTATATTACAACTTTTGCTGGGACCATCATGCAATAGTCTTCAACCAGCAAGACAATTGGTCAACAATGCTCTTGTTATCAACTATCTGTGGCTGGTTCTGCAGGTGTTCAATTAAACTAGGGTTAGGAAGGACCTCAGTAAGTTATGGAGAGCAAATAAAGCGCTTATGCAAATTAGTTTAGAATTGAGACCATCTGATTGGTTGATGCAATTGTCATTCAAAATAAGCCACTCTGATTGGTTTATGTACTGTCAGCCAACAGTTTTCTATTTTACAACTTTTGCTGGGACCATCATGCAATAGTTTTCAACCAGCAAGACAATTGGTCAAGAATGCTCTTGTTATCAACTATCTGTGGCTTGTTCTGCAGGTGTTCAATTAAACTAGGGGCAGGAAGGACCTCAGTAAGTTATGGAGAGTAAAAAAAGCCCTTATGCAAATTAGTTTAGAATTGAGGCCATCTGATTGGTTGATACAATTGTCATTCAAAATAAGCCATTCTGATTGGTTTATGTAATGTCAGTGAACAGTTTTCTATTTTACAACTTTTGCTGGGACCATCATGCAATAGTCTTCAACCAACAAGACAATTGGTCAAGTTTGCTCTTGTTATTAACTATCTGTGGCTGGTTCTGCAGGTGTTCAATTAAACTAGGGTTAGGAAGGACCTCAGTAAGTTATGGCGAGTAAATAAAGCCCTTATGCAAATTAGTTTAGAATTGAGACCATCTGCTTGGTTTATACAATTGTCATTCAAAATAAGCCATTCTGATTGGTTTATATAATGTCAGTCAACAGTTTTCTATTTCACAACTTTTGCTCGGACCATCATCCAATAGTCTTCAACCAGCAAGACAATTGTTCAAGAATGCTCTTTTTATCAACTATCTGTGGCTGGTTCTGCAGGTGTTCAATTAAACTAGGGTTAGGATGGACCTCAGTAAGTTATGGAGAGCAAATAAATCCATTATGCAAATTAGTTTAGAATTGAGATCACCTGATTGGTTGATGCAATTGTCATTAAAAATAAGCCATTCTGATTGGTTTATGTAATGTCAGTCAACAGTTTTCTATTTTACAACTTTTGCTGGGACCATCATGCAATAGTCTTCAACCAGCAAGACAATTGGTCAAGAATGCTCTTTTTATCAACTATCTGTGGCTGGTTCTGCAGGTGTTCAATTAAACTAGGGGCAGGAAGGACCTCAGTAAGTTATGGAGAGTAAAAAAAGCCCTTATGCAAATTAGTTTAGAATTGAGGCCATCTGATTGGTTGATACAATTGTCATTCAAAATAAGCCATTCTGATTGGTTTATATAATGTCAGTCAACAGTTTTCTATTTTACAACTTTTGCTGGGACCATCATGCAATAGTCTTCAACCAGCAAGACAATTGGTCAAGAATGCTCTTTTTATCAACTATCTGTGGCTGGTTCTGCAGGTGTTCAATTAAACTAGGGTTAGGATGGACCTCAGTAAGTTATGGAGAGCAAATAAATCCATTATGCAAATTAGTTTAGAATTGAGATCATCTGATTGGTTGATGCAATTGTCATTCAAAATAAGCCATTCTGATTGGTTTATGTACTGTCAGTCAACAGATTTCTATTTTACAACTTTTGCTGGGACCATCATGCAATAGTCTTCAACCAGCAAGACATTTGGTCAAGAATGCTCTTGTTATGAACTATCTGTAGCTTGTTCTGCAGGTGTTCAATTAAACTAGGGGCAGGAAGGACCTCAGTAAGTTATGGAGAGTAAAAAAAGACCTTATGCAAATTAGTTTAGAATTGAGGCCATCTGATTGGTTGATACAATTGTCATTCAAAATAAGCCATTCTGAGTGGTTTATGTAATGTCAGTCAACAGTTTTCTATTTTACAACTTTTGCTGGGACCATCATGCAATAGTCTTCAACCAGCAAGACAATTGGTCAAGAATGCTCTTTTTATCAACTATCTGTGGCTGGTTCTGCAGGTGTTCAATTAAACTAGGGTTAGGAAGGACCTCAGTAAGTTATGGAGAGTAAATAAAGCCATTATGCAAATTAGTTTAGAATTGAGACCATCTGATTGGTTGACACAATTGTCATTCAAAATAAGCCATTCTGATTGGTTTATATAATGTCAGTCAACAGTTTTCTATTTTACAACTTTTGCTGGGACCATCATGCAATAGTCTTCAACCAGCAAGACAATTGGTCAAGAATGCTCTTTTTATCAACTATCTGTGGCTGGTTCTGCAGGTGTTCAATTAAACTAGGGTTAGGATGGACCTCAGTAAGTTATGGAGAGCAAATAAATCCATTATGCAAATTAGTTTAGAATTGAGATCATCTGATTGGTTGATGCAATTGTCATTCAAAATAAGCCATTCTGATTGGTTTATGTACTGTCAGTCAACAGTTTTCTATTTTACAACTTTTGCTGGGACCATCATACAATAGTCTTCAACCAGCAAGACAATTGGTCAAGAATGCTCTTGTTATCAACTATCTGTGGCTGGTTCAGCAGGTGTTCAATTAAACTAGGGTTAGGAAGGACCTCAGTAAGTTATGGAGAGTAAATAAAGCCCTTATGCAAATTAGTTTTGAATTGAGACCATCTGATTGGTTGATACAATTGTCAATCAAAATAAGCCATTCTGATTGGTTTATGTAATGTCAGTCAACAGTTTTCTATATTACAACTTTTGCTGGGACCATCATGCAATAGTCTTCAACCAGCAAGACAATTGGTCAACAATGCTCTTGTTATCAACTATCTGTGGCTGGTTCTGCAGGTGTTCAATTAAACTAGGGTTAGGAAGGACCTCAGTAAGTTATGGAGAGCAAATAAAGCGCTTATGCAAATTAGTTTAGAATTGAGACCATCTGCTTGGTTTATACAATTGTCATTCAAAATAAGCCATTCTGATTGGTTTATATAATGTCAGTCAACAGTTTTCTATTTCACAACTTTTGCTCGGACCATCATCCAATAGTCTTCAACCAGCAAGACAATTGTTCAAGAATGCTCTTTTTATCAACTATCTGTGGCTGGTTCTGCAGGTGTTCAATTAAACTAGGGTTAGGATGGACCTCAGTAAGTTATGGAGAGCAAATAAATCCATTATGCAAATTAGTTTAGAATTGAGATCACCTGATTGGTTGATGCAATTGTCATTCAAAATAAGCCATTCTGATTGGTTTATGTAATGTCAGTCAACAGTTTTCTATTTTACAACTTTTGCTTTGACCATCATGCAATAGTCTTCAACCAGCAAGACAATTGGTCAAGAATGCTCTTTTTATCAACTATCTGTGGCTGGTTCTGCAGGTGTTCAATTAAACTAGGGTTAGGAAGGACCTCAGTAAGTTATGGAGAGTAAATAAAGCCCTTATGCAAATTAGTTTAGAATTGAGACCATCTGATTGGTTGATACAATTGTCATTCAAAATAAGCCATTCTGATTGGTTTATATAATGTCAGTCAACAGTTTTCTATTTTACAACTTTTGCTGGGACCATCATGCAATAGTCTTCAACCAGCAAGACAATTGGTCAAGAATGCTCTTTTTATCAACTATCTGTGGCTGGTTCTGCAGGTGTTCAATTAAACTAGGGTTAGGATGGACCTCAGTAAGTTATGGAGAGCAAATAAATCCATTATGCAAATTAGTTTATAATCTAGATCTTCTGATTGGTTGATGCAATTGTCATTCAAAATAAGCCATTCTGATTGGTTTATGTACTGTCAGTCAACATTTTTCTATTTTACAACTTTTGCTGGGACAATCATACAATAGTCTTCAACCAGCAAGACAATTGGTCAAGAATGCTCTTGTTATCAACTATCTGTGGCTGGTTCAGCAGGTGTTCAATTAAACTAGGGTTAGGAAGGACCTCAGTAAGTTATGGAGAGTAAATTAAGCCCTTATGCAAATTAGTTTAGAATTGAGACCATCTGATTGGTTGATACAATTGTCATTCAAAATAAGCCATTCTGATTAATTTATGTAATGTCAGTCAACAGTTTTCTATTTTACAACTTTTGCTGGGACCATCATGCAATAGTCTTCAACCAGCAAGACAATAGGTCAAGAATGCTCTTTTTATCAACCACCTGTGGCTGGTTCTGCAGGTGTTCAATTAAACTAGGGTTAGGAAGGACCTCAGTAAGTTATGGAGAGTAAATAAAGCCCTTATGCAAATTAGTTTAGAATTGAGATCATCTGATTGGTTGATGCAATTGTCATTCAAAATAAGCCATTCTGATTGGTTTATATAATGTCAGTCAACAGTTTTCTATTTTACAACTTTTGCTGGGACCATCATGCAATAGTTTTCAACCAGCAAGACAATTGGTCAAGAATGCTCTTGTTATCAACTATCTGTGGCTTGTTCAGCAGGTGTTCAATTAAACTAGGGTTAGGAAGGACCTCAGTAAGTTATGGAGAGTAAATAAAGCCCTTATGCAAATTAGTTTAGAATTGAGACCATCTGATTGGTTGATACAATTGTCATTCAAAATAAGCCATTCTGATTAATTTATGTAATGTCAGTCGACAGTTTTCTATTTTACAACTTTTGCTGGGACCATCATGCAATAGTCTTCAACCAGCAAGACAATAGGTCAAGAATGCTCTTTTTATTAACCAGCTGTGGCTGGTTCTGCAGGTGTTCAATTAAACTAGGGGCAGGAAGGACCTCAGTAAGTTATGGAGAGTAAAAAAAGCCCTTATGCAAATTAGTTTAGAATTGAGGCCATCTGATTGGTTGATACAATTGTCATTCAAAATAAGCCATTCTGATTGGTTTATGTACTGTCAGCCAACAGTTTTCTATTTTACAACTTTTGCTGGGACCATCATGAAATAGTCTTCAACCAGCAAGACAATTGGTCAAGAATGCTCTTGTTATCAACTATCTGTGGCTTGTTCAGCAGGTGTTCAATTAAACTAGGGTTAGGAAGGACCTCAGTAAGTTATGGAGAGTAAATAAAGCCCTTATGCAAATTAGTTTAGAATTGAGACCATCTGATTGGTTGATACAATTGTCATTCAAAATAAGCCATTCTGATTAATTTATGTAATGTCAGTCGACAGTTTTCTATTTTACAACTTTTGCTGGGACCATCATGCAATAGTCTTCAACCAGCAAGACAATAGGTCAAGAATGCTCTTTTTATTAACCAGCTGTGGCTGGTTCTGCAGGTGTTCAATTAAACTAGGGGCAGGAAGGACCTCAGTAAGTTATGGAGAGTAAAAAAAGCCCTTATGCAAATTAGTTTAGAATTGAGGCCATCTGATTGGTTGATACAATTGTCATTCAAAATAAGCCATTCTGATTGGTTTATGTACTGTCAGCCAACAGTTTTCTATTTTACAACTTTTGCTGGGACCATCATGCAATAGTCTTCAACCAGCAAGACAATTGGTCAAGAATGCTCTTGTTATCAACTATCTGTGGCTTGTTCTGCAGGTGTTCAATTAAACTAGGGGCAGGAAGGACCTCAGTAAGTTATGGAGAGTAAAAAAAGCCCTTATGCAAATTAGTTTAGAATTGAGGCCATCTGATTGGTTTATACAATTGTCATTCAAAATAAGCCATTCTGATTGGTTTATATAATGTCAGTCAACAGTTTTCTATTTCACAACTTTTGCTCGGACCATCATGCAATAGTCTTCAACCAGCAAGACAATTGTTCAAGAATGCTCTTTTTATCAACTATCTGTGGCTGGTTCTGCAGGTGTTCAATTAAACTAGGGTTAGGATGGACCTCAGTAAGTTATGGAGAGCAAATAAAGCGCTTATGCAAATTAGTTTAGAATTGAGATCATCTGATTGGTTGATGCAATTGTCATTCAAAATAAGCCACTCTGATTGGTTTATGTACTGTTAGTCAACAGTTTTCTATTTTACAACTTTTGCTGGGACCATCATGCAATAGTCTTCAACCAGCAAGACATTTGGTCAAGAATGCTCTTGTTATTAACTATCTGTAGCTTGTTCTGCAGGTGTTCAATTAAACTAGGGGCAGGAAGGACCTCAGTAAGTTATGGAGAGTAAAAAAGCCCTTATGCAAATTAGTTTAGAATTGAGGCCATCTGATTGGTTGATACAATTGTCATTCAAAATAAGCCATTCTAATTGGTTTATGTAATGTCAGTCAACAGTTTTCTATTTTACAACTTTTGCTGGGACCATCATGCAATAGTCTTCAACCAGCAAGACAATTGGTCAAGAATGCTCTTTCTATCAACTATCTGTGGCTGGTTCTGCAGGTGTTCAATTAAACTAGGGTTAGGATGGACCTCAGTAAGTTATGGAGAGCAAATAAATCCATTATGCAAATTAGTTTAGAATTGAGATCATCTGATTGGTTGATGCAATTGTCATTCAAAATAAGCCATTCTGATTGGTTTATGTACTGTCAGTCAACAGTTTTCTATTTTACAACTTTTGCTGGGACCATCATACAATAGTCTTCAACCAGCAAGACAATTGGTCAAGAATGCTCTTGTTATCAACTATCTGTGGCTGGTTCAGCAGGTGTTCAATTAAACTAGGGTTAGGAAGGACCTCAGTAAGTTATGGAGAGTAAATAAAGCCCTTATGCAAAGTAGTTTAGAATTGAGACCATCTGATTGGTTGATGCAATTGTCATTCAAAATAAGCCACTCTGATTGGTTTATGTACTGTCAGTCAACAGTTTTCTATTTTACAACTTTTGCTGGGACCATCATGCAATAGTCTTCAACCAGCAAGACAATTGGTCAAGAATGCTCTTGTTATCAACTATTTGTGGCTGGTTCTGCAGGTGTTCAATTAAACTAGGGTTAGGAAAGACCTCAGTAAGTTATGGAGAGCAAATAAAGCGCTTATGCAAATTAGTTTAGAATTGAGATCATCTGATTGGTTGATGCAATTGTCATTCAAAATAAGCCATTCTGATTGGTTTATGTACTGTCAGTCAACAGTTTTCTATTTTACAACTTTTGCTGGGACCATCATGCAATAAAAAAAACTATACACCATTATCTCCAGAATAAGGTAAGTCGTGCTCAAATTGTTCTTCTAATTAATTTGTAAATGTAACCCAAATGCCTTTTTTTCCCAGGGTACCACCCCCACTATCCACGCGCACCCGAAGCGTGGCGAGCGCAGCGAGCCCCGCGAGGGGCGGCGGTACGCGTCCTCCGACCTTTTCATGCCCTACTATCCACGTCGGCGTGGAGTTGAGAATAGAATAGTGTAGCGAGCGCAGCGAGCCACCGAGCCCGAAGCGTGGCGAGCGCAGCGAGCCCCGCGAGGGGACGCGGATACCTTCACAGTTATACGCGTCCCCTCGCGGGCTTCACAGGTGTCCGTGGCGAAAAGCGGACACCTGTGAAGCCTGCGAGGGGACGCGTTTACCTCCCCCCCCCCCTCTCCCCCCCTCCCCCCCCTCTCCCCCCTCCCTCTCCCCCCCTCCCTCTCTCCCCCCAAAATTTATCCAAAAACGCCACAGGCCACTTACATGTGCTCAGGGGCAGGGTGTGGAAGCTAATGCGCGCTCTGTAGTGAGTGAAATGCATGCTGGGACACTTCCTGCCTTCCCTACATGCATTTTTTCAGTTTGAGTGACATTACTGGATGAAATCGCGGTCATCGCGGGCATTGAGGTGTACAATGCACAGCTCAATACCCGCGATGACCGCGATTTCAATGTTACTTTACTAGTGCTAAAAGTGCATGAAATCGCAGTCATCGTGGGCATCCCAGGCATTTTGGTGTACATTACACAGCTCAATGCCCGAGATGCCCGCGATGACCGCGATTTCAATGTTAACTGGCCTAAAATGATGATGGAATCACATTTCTGTGAACCTCTGTCACACAGAAACAGTGTGAGAGGTGACAGCAGGTGTAATTTCGAGGGGGGCAATAATTGCAGGACAATAATTACAGGGGCACTATAAGGCAAGGGGTGATATACTAAAATGAGATTGCTGTGATCATAAGCAGTGTGAGAGGTGTCAGCAAATGATTTGAGCCAAATGTACATTTAGCAAAAAATTACAGGGACCCAATACAGCTAGGGGTGATTCATGAACTATTACAGGGACCCAATACGGCTAAGGGGGTGATACATGATTAATTACAGGGACAAAATATGGCTAAGGGGTGCAACATTATGGGTGAACACTGCTTAAGATGCCAGGGAATCTAACTACTTTTTTGGGGGTGAGAGCAGGAAATGGGCCTAATTCAGGTGTGTGTGCAAATTCACTCATACATGCAAAATCACTCAACTGACTCAGTAAAGACAAGTTTGAATAAAAGGCAGTAATTTACTTGAATAAAAAATAGATAACATTGAAATGCAAACAAACAGTAGCGTAAAAAAAACAGCTTTACAAGTTTAAAGTCCATAGTTTTTCAGTCATCTTTCTCTAAAAATGTTAAGGCGTGTAAAATACGCTCAAAAGTTTGGTTCATACCTATGCTCTTTCTCCACATAAATTCTTGTAGATAGCCTTCCAGCAAATGTCTGGCAGTACCCCGGTGGCGTTTATTGCGCCATTTCGCCGCCCCCCACATGCGCTCAATGTTCTGGGTGTGCACCCCTGTTGTGGGGTCCACAAAGTTAAACCTATGATTAACTTGAGCGTGCTGGAAGCCTGCCGCCTCCAGCTGTTCTGTATTATAGGCCCTCCAGCAATCGCTGTATATGGTGGAGCCCGGCTCCACATGCTCCACTATGGCAGCCAATAAAGTGGGGGCGTCCCGGGTGGCCACTTTTGTGGCAAAGCACTGCCCAGTTTCCCGGCAGATGCCCCCAAACACCCACTGCTGGGGTAGCACACGGCCGACATGGGACTTGCGGCGTACAAACAGAGTCTCGTCGACCTCGACTATTTTGTCGGGCCCTCCAATGCGGCGCTGGGGCTGAGCCATCAAGTCCATGAGGCACGCCTCCCTCATGTACTTATTGTACAGTACCGTTGTCTTGGGGGAGATGCCAAGGTGCCGCTCACAGTAGTCGCCGGAAGTCAACTCCTCGGACCAGTTGAAGATGAACCTGATGATGTTCACAAACGACATCCGGCACCCAGGAATGAAGAGGCCAGCGCGGAGACTGATCTTCTGGCGGCAGGCTCTCACGTGGCAGCGCCACATCACCTCCTTCTCGCTGAGCTTCATGGCATGCCCATTGCCGCAGGTAGCTTCCTTGGGCAACAGGTGATGCTCCTGGAGGAATCGGATAGCCTCCGCCTCCGTCTGAGGCAGGGAGTACATGTTCACTCCAGATCCAGATGCCATGGCCATGACAGGAACAGCAGAAACAGCAGAAGGCCGAATTAGCAGCAGGGCCTCAGTCACCAATAGAAACAGCAGCACAGTCTCTGTAATCACGGTAACTCAGCAGCAGAATGAACAGCAGCAGCAACACTGGAATCAGCAGCAGGCTCTCAGGAATCAGTAATAATCAATCAAAACGCAAATCTCTCTCTCTCAAACCACAGCTCCTCTCAACCAACAAATTTCCCCACAAAATCAATGTCTTTTAAACTGTCACAGGGGGGCGGTCTGAGGCAGTGGGATGTACCCTTTGTTGTTATTGTCCTATAAACATCTGTCACTATGCAGACACAGGGGGTTAGCCTCAGACAGGAGGATGGTGTCAACATGAGTAACTAGGCAGACGGACCTAGGGCAGATGTAGCTAGGCAGACTAAGGGCCATTCCACCTATTACAGATGTTACCATGCAGAATTAGGGTCATTAAAGGGTCATTTGAACCCATTACAGATGTGAGTGTGGCTGGAAATCGCGGTCATCGCGGGCATCTTGTGCACAAAATAACACCCGCAATGCCTCAATCACCGCGATTTTACAATGGGGCCGACGAAAAAGTTGAGGAATCACTGCCATCGCGGTGATCGCGGGCATCTTGTCCACCAAAATAACACCCGCGATGCCTCAATCACCGCGATTTTACATGCTGCCGATTAGAAAGTTGAGGCATCGCGGTCATCGCGGTGATCTTGGGCCGTAAATAGTACCCGCAATGCCTCAATCACCGCGATGAGCGCAATTTTACACCCGACAATCGCGATGAACATCGTGGGCGCCCTTCTAGGTAAAGAGTACCAAACTATTGAACATCGACCATAACCTATAGATGTTTTATAAACATCGATGGCCGATGGCCATCCCTAATGAGTATTGCATCAACCAATCAGATGGTCTAATTTCTAAACTAATTTGCATAAGGGCTTTCTTTGCTCTCCATAATTTACTTAGGTCTTTCCTCACCCTAGTCTTATTGAAAACCTACAAAACTAGCCAAAGATGGTGGGTGACAAGAACATTCACGACTGATTGTCTTGCTGGTTGAAGACTATCACATGATGGTCCCAGCTAAAGTAGTAAAATAGAAAACTGTTGACTGACAGTGCATAAACCAATCGGAATGGATTGTTTTGAATGAGTGTTAGTGATGGCCATTGTTGCCTTTGCCATCGATGTTGTTACCTATAGGTGGTCATCCATTGTATTTGACTGACTGGACCGTGGGCCAATCAGAACACGGGGGCGGGGCTTCACATGTTTCAGGGGGTGGAGCTATATTCCATGTCCCAGGAGATAGCACAACAAATCTTTTCGTTTTAGCTTGACATTGATGGTGGGAAACCATCTAGTTCTCCCCCATCGATGTAAAAACTATGAACATCGACCATAATCTATCGATGTTTTATAAACATCGATGGTCATCCCTAATGAGAATTGCATCAACCAATCACATGGTCTAATTTCCAAACTAATTTGCATAAGGAATTTATTTGCTCTCCATAACTTATTTAGGTCCTTCCTCACCATAGTCTAATTGAAAACCTACAAAACCAGCCAAAGATGGTTGATAACAAGAATGTTCTTGACCAATTGGTTTGTTGGTTGAAGACTGTTGTATGATGGTCCCATCAAAATTAGTAAAATAGAAAACTGTTGACTTGCCATTGATGTTGTTACATATCGGTGGTCATCCATTGTATTTGATGGACTGGCCTGTGGGCCAATCAGAATATGGGGGCGGGGCTTCACTGGTGTCGTGGGTGGAGCTATGCTCAGTGTCCCAGGAAATAGCAAAACAAAACTAGTAGTTTGAGCTTGACATTGATGGTGTGAAACCATCTGGTTCTCCCCCATCGATGTCAAAACTATTGAACATCGACCATAACCTATAGATGTTTTATAAACATCGATGGCCGATGGCCGATGGCCATCCCTAATGAGTATTGCATCAACCAATCAGATGGTCTAATTTCTAAACTAATTTGCATAAGGGCTTTCTTTGCTCTCCATAACTTACGTAGGTCTTTCCTCACCCTAGTCTTATTGAAAACCTACAAAACTAGTCAAAGATGGTGGGTGACAAGAACATTCACGACTGATTGTCTTGCTGGTTGAAGACTATCACATGATGGTCCCAGCTAAAGTAGTAAAATAGAAAACTGTTGACTGACAGTGCATAAACCAATCGGAATGGATTGTTTTGAATGAGTGTTAGTGATGGCCATTGTTGCCTTTGCCATCGATGTTGTTACCTATAGGTGGTCATCCATTGTATTTGACTGACTGGACCGTGGGCCAATCAGAACACGGGGGCGGGGCTTCACATGTTTCAGGGGGTGGAGCTATATTCCATGTCCCAGGAGATAGCACAACAAATCTTTTCGTTTTAGCTTGACATTGATGGTGGGAAACCATCTAGTTCTCCCCCATCGATGTAAAAACTATGAACATCGACCATAATCTATCGATGTTTTATAAACATCGATGGTCATCCCTAATGAGAATTGCATCAACCAATCACATGGTCTAATTTCCAAACTAATTTGCATAAGGAATTTATTTGCTCTCCATAACTTATTTAGGTCCTTCCTCACCATAGTCTAATTGAAAACCTACAAAACCAGCCAAAGATGGTTGATAACAAGAATGTTCTTGACCAATTGGTTTGTTGGTTGAAGACTGTTGTATGATGGTCCCATCAAAAGTAGTAAAATAGAAAACTGTTGACTTGCCATTGATGTTGTTACATATCGGTGGTCATCCATTGTATTTGATGGACTGGCCTGTGGGCCAATCAGAACACGGGGGCGGGGCTTCACATGTTTCAGGGGGTGGAGCTATATTCCATGTCCCAGGAGATAGCACAACAAATCTTTTCGTTTTAGCTTGACATTGATGGTGGGAAACCATCTGGTTCTCCCCCATCAATGTAAAAACTATGAACATCGACCATAATATATCGATGTTTTATAAACATCGATGGTCATCCCTAATGAGAATTGCATCAACCAATCACATGGTCTAATTTCCAAACTAATTTGCATAAGGAATTTATTTGCTCTCCATAACTTATTTAGGTCCTTCCTCACCATAGTCTAATTGAAAACCTACAAAACCAGCTAAAGATGGTTAATAACAAGAATGTTCTTGACCAATTGGTTTGTTGGTTGAAGACTATTGTATGATGGTCCCATCAAAAGTAGTAAAATAGAAAACTGTTGACTTGCCATTGATGTTGTTACATATCGGTGGTCATCCATTGTATTCGATGGACTGGCCTGTGGGCCAATCAGGATATGGGGGCGGGGCGTCGTGGGTGGAGCTATGCTCAGTGTCCCAGGAAATAGCAAAACAAAACTAGTAGTTTGAGCTTGACATTGATGGTGTGAAACCATCTGGTTCTCCCCCATCGATGTCAAAACTATTGAACATCGACCATAACCTATAGATGTTTTATAAACATCGATGGCCGATGGCCATCCCTAATGAGTATTGCATCAACCAATCAGATGGTGTAATTTCTAAACTAATTTGCATAAAGGCTTTCTTTGCTCTCCATAACTTACTTAGGTCTTTCCTCACCCTAGTCTTATTGAAAACCTACAAAACTAGCCAAAGATGGTGGGTGACAAGAACATTCACGACTGATTGTCTTGCTGGTTGAAGACTATCACATGATGGTCCCAGCTAAAGTAGTAAAATAGAAAACTGTTGACTGACAGTGCTTAAACCAATCGGAATGGATTGTTTTGAATGAGTGTTAGTGATGGCCATTGTTGCTTTTGCCATCGATGTTGTTACCTATAGGTGGTCATCCATTGTATTTGACTGACTGGACCGTGGGCCAATCAGAACACGGGGGCGGGGCTATATTCCATGTCCCAGGAGATAGCACAACAAATCTTTTCGTTTTAGCTTGACATTGATGGTGGGAAACCATCTGGTTCTCCCCCATCGATGTAAAAACTATGAACATCGACCATAATCTATCGATGTTTTATAAACATCGATGGTCATACCTAATGAGTATTGCATCAACCAATCACATGGTCTAATTTCCAAACTAATTTGCATAAGTAATTTATTTGCTCTCCATAACTTATTTAGGTCCTTCCTCACCATAGTCTAATTGAAAACCTACAAAACCAGCCATAGATGGTTGATAACAAGAATGTTCTTGACCAATTGGTTTGTTGGTTGAAGACTGTTGTATGATGGTCCCATCAAAAGTAGTAAAATAGAAAACTGTTGACTTGCCATTGATGTTGTTACATATCGGTGGTCATCCATTGTATTTGATGGACTGGCCTGTGGGCCAATCAGAATATGGGGGCGGGGCTTCACTGGTGTCGTGGGTGGAGCTATGCTCAGTGTCCCAGGAAATAGCAAAACAAAACTAGTAGTTTGAGCTTGACATTGATGGTGTGAAACCATCTGGTTCTCCCCCATCGATGTCAAAACTATTGAACATCGACCAAAACCTATAGATGTTTTATAAACATCGATGTCCGATGGCCATCCCTAATGAGTATTGCATCAACCAATCAGATGGTCTAATTTCTAAACTAATTTACATAAGGGCTTTATTTGCTCTCCATAACTTACTTAGGTCTTTCCTCACCCTAGTCTTATTGAAAACCTACAAAACTAGCCAAAGATGGTGGGTGACAAGAACATTCATGACTGATTGTCTTGCTGGTTGAAGACTATCACATGATGGTCCCAGCTAAAGTAGTAAAATAGAAAACTGTTGACTGACAGTGCATAAACCAATCGGAATGGATTGTTTTGAATGAGTGTTAGTGATGGCCATTGTTGCCTTTGCCATCGATGTTGTTACCTATAGGTGGTCATCCATTGTATTTGACTGACTGGACCGTGGGCCAATCAGAACACGGGGGCGGGGCTTCACATGTTTCAGGGGGTGGAGCTATATTCCATGTCCCAGGAGATAGCACAACAAATCTTTTCGTTTTAGCTTGACATTGATGGTGGGAAACCATCTGGTTCTCCCCCAACAATGTAAAAACTATGAACATCGACCATAATATATCGATGTTTTATAAACATCGATGGTCATCCCTAATGAGAATTGCATCAACCAATCACATGGTCTAATTTCCAAACTAATTTGCATAAGGAATTTATTTGCTCTCCATAACTTATTTAGGTCCTTCCTCACCATAGTCTAATTGAAAACCTACAAAACCAGCCAAAGATGGTTGATAACAAGAATGTTCTTGACCAATTGGTTTGTTGGTTGAAGACTGTTGTATGATGGTCCCATCAAAAGTAGTAAAATAGAAAACTGTTGACTTGCCATTGATGTTGTTACATATCGGTGGTCATCCATTGTATTTGATGGACTGGCCTGTGGGCCAATCAGGATGTGGGGGCGGGGCGTCGTGGGTGGAGCTATGCTCAGTGTCCCAGGAAATAGCAAAACAAAACTAGTAGTTTGAGCTTGACATTGATGGTGTGAAACCATCTGGTTCTCCCCCATCGATGTCAAAACTATTGAACATCGACCATAACCTATAGATGTTTTATAAACATCGATGGCCGATGGCCATCCCTAATGAGTATTGCATCAACCAATCAGATGGTCTAATTTCTAAACTAATTTGCATAAGGGCTTTCTTTGCTCTCCATAACTTACTTAGGTCTTTCCTCACCCTAGTCTTATTGAAAACCTACAAAACTAGCCAAAGATAAGGGTGACAAGAACATTCACGACTGATTGTCTTGCTGGTTGAAGACTATCACATGATGGTCCCAGCTAAAGTAGTAAAATAGAAAACTGTTGACTGACAGTGCATAAACCAATCGAAATGGATTGTTTTGAATGAGTGTTAGTGATGGCCATTGTTGCCTTTGCCATCGATGTTGTTACCTATAGGCGGTCATCCATTGTATTTGACTGACTGGACCGTGGGCCAATCAGAACACGGGGGCGGGGCTTCACATGTTTCAGGGGGTGGAGCTATATTCCATGTCCCAGGAGATAGCACAACAAATCTTTTCGTTTTAGCTTGACATTGATGGTGGGAAACCATCTGGTTCTCCCCCATCGATGTAAAAACTATGAACATCGACCATAATCTATCGATGTTTTATAATCATCGATGGTCATCCCTAATGAGAATTGCATCAACCAATCACATGGTCTAATTTCCAAACTAATTTGCATAAGGAATTTATTTGCTCTCCATAACTTATTTAGGTCCTTCCTCACCATAGTCTAATTGAAAACCTACAAAACCAGCCATAGATGGTTGATAACAAGAATGTTCTTGACCAATTGGTTTGTTGGTTGAAGACTGTTGTATGATGGTCCCATCAAAAGTAGTAAAATAGAAAACTGTTGACTTGCCATTGATGTTGTTACATATCGGTGGTCATCCATTGTATTTGATGGACTGGCCTGTGGGCCAATCAGAATATGGGGGCGGGGCTTCACTGGTGTCGTGGGTGGAGCTATGCTCAGTGTCCCAGGAAATAGCAAAACAAAACTAGTAGTTTGAGCTTGACATTGATGGTGTGAAACCATCTGGTTCTCCCCCATCGATGTCAAAACTATTGAACATCGACCAAAACCTATAGATGTTTTATAAACATCGATGGCCGATGGCCATCCCTAATGAGTATTGCATCAACCAATCAGATGGTCTAATTTCTAAACTAATTTGCATAAGGGCTTTCTTTGCTCTCCATAACTTACTTAGGTCTTTCCTCACCCTAGTCTTATTGAAAACCTACAAAACTAGCCAAAGATGGTGGGTGACAAGAACATTCACGACTGATTGTCTTGCTGGTTGAAGACTATCACATGATGGTCCCAGCTAAAGTAGTAAAATAGAAAACTGTTGACTGACAGTGCATAAACCAATCGGAATGGATTGTTTTGAATGAGTGTTAGTGATGGCCATTGTTGCCTTTGCCATCGATGTTGTTACCTATAGGCGGTCATCCATTGTATTTGACTGACTGGACCGTGGGCTAATCAGAACACGGGGGCGGGGCTTTACATGTTTCAGGGGGTGGAGCTATATTCCATGTCCCAGGAGATAGCACAACAAATCTTTTCGTTTTAGCTTGACATTGATGGTGGGAAACCATCTGGTTCTCCCCAATCGAATGTAAAAACTATGAACATCGACCATAATCTATCGATGTTTTATAAACATCGATGGTCATCCCTAATGAGTATTGCATCAACCAATCACATGGTCTAATTTCCAAACTAATTTGCATAAGGAATTTATTTGCTCTCCATAACTTATTTAGGTCCTTCCTCACCATAGTCTAATTGAAAATCTACAAAACCAGTCAGAGATGGTTGATAACAAGAATGTTCTTGACCATTTGGTTTGTTGGTTGAAGACTGTTGTATGATGTTCCCATCAAAAGTAGTAAAATAGAAAACTGTTGACTTGCCATTGATGTTGTTACATATCGGTGGTCATCCATTGTATTTGATGGACTGGCCTGTGGGCCAATCAGAATATGGGGGCGGGGCTTCACTGGTGTCGTGGGTGGAGCTATGCTCAGTGTCCCAGGAAATAGCAAAACAAAACTAGTAGTTTGAGCTTGACATTGATGGTGTGAAACCATCTGGTTCTCCCCCATCGATGTCAAAACTAATGAACATCGACCGAAACCTATAGATTTTTTATAAACATCGATGGCCGATGGCCGATGGCCATCCCTAATGAGTATTGCATCAACCAATCAGATGGACTAATTTCTAAACTAATTTGCATAAGGGCTTTCTTTGCTCTCCATAACTTACTTAGGTCTTTCCTCACCCTAGTCTTATTGAAAACCTACAAAACTAGCCAAAGATGGTGGGTGACAAGAACATTAACGACTGATAGTCTTGCTGGTTGAAGAATATCATATGATGGTCCCAACTAAAGTAGTAAAATAGAAAACTGTTGACTGACAGTGCATAAACCAATCGGAATGGATTGTTTTGAATGAGTGTTAGTGATGGCCATTGTTGCCTTTGCCATCGATGTTGTTACCTATAGGTGGTCATCCATTGTATTTGACTGACTGGACCGTGGGCCAATCAGACCACGGGGGCGGGGCTTCACATGTTTCAGAGGGTGGAGCTATATTCCATGTCCCAGGAGATAGCACAACAAATCTTTTCATTTTAGCTTGACAATGATGGTCCGAAACCATCTGGTTCTCCCCCATCGATGTAAAAACTATGAACATCGACCATAATCTATCGATGTTTTATAAACATAGATGGTCATCCCTAATGAGTATTGCATCAACCAATCACATGGTCTAATTTCCAAACTAATTTGCATAAGGAATTTATTTGCTCTCCATAACTTATTTAGGTCCTTCCTCACCATAGTCTAATTGAAAACCTACAAAACCAGCCAAAGATGGTTGATAACAAGAATGTTCTTGACCAACTGGTTTGTTGGTTGAAGACTGTTGTATGATGGTCCCATCAAAAGTAGTAAAATAGAAAACTGTTGACTTGCCATTGATGTTGTTACATATCGGTGGTCATCCATTGTATTTGATGGACTGGCCTGTGGGCCAATCAGAATATGGGGCGGGGCTTCACTGGTGTCGTGGGTGGAGCTATGCTCAGTGTCCAAGGAAATAGCAAAACAAAACTAGTAGTTTGAGCTTGACATTGATGGTGTGAAACCATCTGGTTCTCCCCCATCGATGTCAAAACTATTTAACATCGACCAAAACCTATAGATGTTTTATAAACATCGATGGCCGAAGGTCATCCCTAATGAGTATTGCATCAACCAATCAGATGGTCTAATTTCTAAACTAATTTGCATAAGGGCTTTCTTTGCTCTCCATAACTTACTTAGGTCTTTCCTCACCCTAGTCTTATTGAAAACCTACAAAAATAGCCAAAGATAGTGGGTGACAAGAACATCCACGACTGATTGTCTTGCTGGTTGAAGACTATCACATGATGGTCGCAGCTAAAGTAGTAAAATAGAAAACTGTTGACTGACAGTGCATAAAGCAATCGGAATGGATTTTTTTCAATTAGTGTTAGTGATGGCCATTGTTGCCTTTGCCATCGATGTTGTTACCTATAGGTGGTCATCCATTGTATTTGACTGACTGGACCGTGGGCCAATCAGAACACGGGGTGGGGCTATATTCCATGTCCCAGGAGATAGCACAACAAATCTTTTCGTTTTAGCTTGACATTGATGGTGGGAAACCATCTGGTTCTCCCCCATCGATGTAAAAACTATGAACATCGACCATAATCTATCGATGTTTTATAAACATCGATGGCCATCCCTAATGAGAATTGCATCAACCAATCACATGGTCTAATTTCCAAACTAATTTGCATAAGGAATTTATTTGCTCTCCATAACTTATTTATGTCCTTCCACACCATAGTCTAATTGAAAACCTACAAAACCAGACAAAGATGGTTGATAACAAGAATGTTCTTGACCAATTGGTTTGTTGGTTGAAGACTGTTGTATGATGGTCCCATCAAAAGTAGTAAAATAGAAAACTGTTGACTTGCCATTGATGTTGTTACATATCGGTGGTCATCCATTGTATTTGATGGACTGGCCTGTGGGCCAATCAGAATATGGGGGCGGGGCTTCACTGGTGTCGTGGGTGGAGCTATGCTCAGTGTTCCAGGAAATAGCAAAACAAAACTAGTAGTTTGAGCTTGACATTGATGGTGTGAAACCATCTGGTTCTCCCCCATCGATGTCAAAACTATGAACATCGACCATAATCTATCGATGTTTTATAAACATAGATGGTCATCCCTAATGAGTATTGCATCAACCAATCACATGGTCTAATTTCCAAACTAATTTGCATAAGGAATTTATTTGCTCTCCATAACTTATTTAGGTCCTTCCTCACCATAGTCTAATTGAAAACCTACAAAACCAGCCAAAGATGGTTGATAACAAGAATGTTCTTGACCAACTGGTTTGTTGGTTGAAGACTGTTGTATGATGGTCCCATCAAAAGTAGTAAAATAGAAAACTGTTGACTTGCCATTGATGTTGTTACATATCGGTGGTCATCCATTGTATTTGATGGACTGGCCTGTGGGCCAATCAGAATATGGGGCGGGGCTTCACTGGTGTCGTGGGTGGAGCTATGCTCAGTGTCCAAGGAAATAGCAAAACAAAACTAGTAGTTTGAGCTTGACATTGATGGTGTGAAACCATCTGGTTCTCCCCCATCGATGTCAAAACTATTTAACATCGACCAAAACCTATAGATGTTTTATAAACATCGATGGCCGATGGCCATCCCTAATGAGTATTGCATCAACCAATCAGATGGTCTAATTTCTAAACTAATTTGCATAAGGGCTTTCTTTGCTCTCCATAACTTACTTAGGTCTTTCCTCACCCTAGTCTTATTGAAAACCTACAAAAATAGCCAAAGATGGTGGGTGACAAGAACATCCACGACTGATTGTCTTGCTGGTTGAAGACTATCACATGATGGTCGCAGCTAAAGTAGTAAAATAGAAAACTGTTGACTGACAGTGCATAAAGCAATCGGAATGGATTTTTTTCAATTAGTGTTAGTGATGGCCATTGTTGCCTTTGCCATCGATGTTGTTACCTATAGGTGGTCATCCATTGTATTTGACTGACTGGACCGTGGGCCAATCAGAACACGGGGTGGGGCTATATTCCATGTCCCAGGAGATAGCACAACAAATCTTTTCGTTTTAGCTTGACATTGATGGTGGGAAACCATCTGGTTCTCCCCCATCGATGTAAAAACTATGAACATCGACCATAATCTATCGATGTTTTATAAACATCGATGGCCATCCCTAATGAGAATTGCATCAACCAATCACATGGTCTAATTTCCAAACTAATTTGCATAAGGAATTTATTTGCTCTCCATAACTTATTTATGTCCTTCCACACCATAGTCTAATTGAAAACCTACAAAACCAGACAAAGATGGTTGATAACAAGAATGTTCTTGACCAATTGGTTTGTTGGTTGAAGACTGTTGTATGATGGTCCCATCAAAAGTAGTAAAATAGAAAACTGTTGACTTGCCATTGATGTTGTTACATATCGGTGGTCATCCATTGTATTTGATGGACTGGCCTGTGGGCCAATCAGAATATGGGGGCGGGGCTTCACTGGTGTCGTGGGTGGAGCTATGCTCAGTGTTCCAGGAAATAGCAAAACAAAACTAGTAGTTTGAGCTTGACATTGATGGTGTGAAACCATCTGGTTCTCCCCCATCGATGTCAAAACTATTGAACATCGACCATAACCTATAGATGTTTTATAAACATCGATGGCCGATGGCCATCCCTAATGAGTATTGCATCAACCAATCAGATGGTCTAATTTCTAAACTAATTTGCATAAGGGCTTTCTTTGCTCTCCATAACTTACTTAGGTCTTTCCTCACCCTAGTCTTATTGAAAACCTACAAAACTAGCCAAAGATGGTGGGTGACAAGAACATTCACGACTGATTGTCTTGCTGGTTGAAGACTATCACATGATGGTCCCAGCTAAAATAGAAAACTGTTGACTGACAGTGCATAAACCAATCGGAATGGATTGTTTTGAATGAGTGTTAGTGATGGCCATTGTTGCCTTTGCCATCGATGTTGTTACCTATAGGTGGTCATCCATTGTATTTGACTGACTGGACCGTGGGCCAATCAGAAAACGGGGGCGGGGCTTCACATGTTTCAGGGGGTGGAGCTATACTCCATGTCCCAGGAGATAGCACAACAAATCTTTTCGTTTTAGCTTGACATTGATGGTGGGAAACCATCTGGTTCTCCCCCATCGATGTAAAAACTATGAACATCGACCATAATCTATCGATGTTTTATAAACATCGATGGTCATCCCTAATGAGAATTGCATCAACCAATCACAAGGTCTAATTTCCAAACTTATTTGCATAAGTAATTTATTTGCTCTCCATAACTTATTTAGGTCCTTCCTCACCATAGTCTAATTGAAAACCTACAAAACCAGCCAAAGATGGTTGATAACAAGAATGTTCTTGACCAATTGGTTTGTTGGTTGAAGACTGTTGTATGATGGTCCCATCAAAAGTAGTAAAATAGAAAACTGTTGACTTGCCATTGATGTTGTTACATATCGGTGGTCATCCATTGTATTTGATGGACTGGCCTGTGGGCCAATCAGAATATGGGGGTGGGGCTATGCTCAGTGTCCTAAGAAATAGCAAAACAAAACTAGTAGTTTGAGCTTGACATTGATGGTGTGAAACCATCTGGTTCTCCCCCATCGATGTCAAAACTATTGAACATCGACCATAACCTATAGATGTTTTATAAACATCGATGGCCATCCCTAATGAGTATTGCATCAACCAATCAGATGGTCTAATTTCTAAACTAATTTGCATAAGGGCTTTCTTTGCTCTCCATAACTTACTTAGGTCTTTCCTCACCCTAGTCTTATTGAAAACCTACAAAACTAGCCAAAGATGGTGGGTGACAAGAACATTCACGACTGATTGTTTTGCTGGTTGAAGACTATCCCGTGATGGTCCCAGCTAAAATAGTAAAATAGAAAACTGTTGACTGACAGTGCATAAACCAATCGGAATGGATTGTTTTGAATGAGTGTTAGTGATGGCCATTGTTGCCTTTGCCATCGATGTTGTTACCTATAGGTGGTCATCCATTGTATTTGACTGACTGGACCGTGGGCCAATCAGAACACGGGGGCGGGGCTATATTCCATGTCCCAGAAGATAGCACAAAAAATCTTTTCGTTTTAGCTTGACATTGATGGTGGGAAACCATCTGGTTCTCCCCCATCGATGTAAAAACTATGAACATCGACCATAATCTATCGATGTTTTATAAACATCGATGGTCATCCCTAATGAGAATTGCATCAACCAATCACACGGTCTAATTTCCAAACTAATTTGCATAAGGAATTTATTTGCTCTCCATAATTTATTTAGGTCCTTCCTCACCATAGTCTAATTGAAAACCTACAAAACCAGCTAAAGATGGTTGATAACAAGAATGTTCTTGAACAATTGGTTTGTTGGTCGAAGACTGTTGTATGATGGTCCCATCAAAAGTAGTAAAATAGAAAACTGTTGACTTGCCATTGATATTGTTACATATCGGTGGTCATCCATTGTATTTGATGGACTGGCCTGTGGACCAATCAGAATATGGGGGCGGGGCTTCACTGGTGTCGTGGGTGGAGCTATGCTCAGTGTCCCAGGAAATAGCAAAACAAAACTAGTAGTTTGAGCTTGACATTGATGGTGTGAAACCATCTGGTTCTCCCCCATCGATGTCAAAACTATTGAACATCGACCATAACCTATAGATGTTTTATTAACATCGATGGCCGATGGCCATCCCTAATGAGTATTGCATCAACCAATCAGATGGTCTAATTTCTAAACTAATTTGCATTAGGACTTTCTTTGCTCTCCATAACTTACTTAGGTCTTTCCTCACCCTAGTCTTATTGAAAACCTACAAAATTAGCCAAAGATGGTGGGTGACAAGAACATTCACTACTGATTGTCTTGCTGGTTGAAGACTATCACATGATGGTCCCAGCTAAAGTAGTAAAATAGAAAACTGTTGACTGACAGTGTATAAATCAATCGGAATGGATTGTTTTGAATGAGTGTTAGTGATGGCTATTGTTGCCTTTGCCATCGATGTTGTTACCTATAGGTGGTCATCCATTGTATTTGACTGACTGGACCGTGGGCCAATCAGAACACGGGGGCGGGGCTATATTCCATGTCCCAGGAGATAGCACAAAAAATCTTTTCGTTTTAGCTTGACATTGATGGTGGGAAACCATCTGGTTCTCCCCCATCGATGTAAAAACTATGAACATCGACCATAATCTATCGATGTTTTATAAACATCGATGGTCATCCCTAATGAGAATTGCATCAACCAATCACACGGTCTAATTTCCAAACTAATTTGCATAAGGAATTTATTTGCTCTCTATAACTTATTTAGGTCCTTCCTCACCATAGTCTAATTGAAAACCTACAAAACCAGCCAAAGATGGTTGATAACAAGAATGTTTTTGAACAATTGGTTTGTTGGTCGAAGACTGTTGTATGATGGTCCCATCAAAAGTAGTAAAATAGAAAACTGTTGACTTGCCATTGATGTTGTTACATATCGGTGGTCATCCATTGTATTTGATGGACTGGCCTGTGGGCCAATCAGAATATGGGGGCGGGGCTTCACTGGTGTCGTGGGTGGAGCTATGCTCAGTGTCCCAGGAAATAGCAAAACAAAACTAGTAGTTTGAGCTTGACATTGATGGTGTGAAACCATCTGGTTCTCCCCCATCGATGTCAAAACTATTGAACATCGACCATAACCTATAGATGTTTTATAAACATCGATGGCCGATGGCCATCCCTAATGAGTATTGCATCAACCAATCAGATGGTCTAATTTCTAAACTAATTTGCATAAGGGCTTTCTTTGCTCTCCATAACTTACTTAGGTCTTTCCTCACCCTAGTCTTATTGAAAACCTACAAAACTAGCCAAAGATGGTGGGTGACAAGAACATTCATGACTGATTGTCTTGCTGGTTGAAGACTATCACATGATGGTCCCAGCTAAAGTAGTAAAATAGAAAACTGTTGACTGACAGTGCATAAACCAATCGGAATGGATTGTTTTGAATGAGTGTTAGTGATGGCTATTGTTGCCTTTGCCATCGATGTTGTTACCTATAGGTGGTCATCCATTATATTTGACTGACTGGACCGTGGGCCAATCAGAACACGGGGCGGGGCGGGGCTTCACATGTTTCAGGGGGTGGAGCTATATTCCATGTCCCAGGAGATAGCACAACAAATCTTTTCGTTTTAGCTTGACATTGATGGTGGGAAACCATCTGGTTCTCCCCCATCGATGTAAAAACTATGAACATCGACCATAATCTATCGATGTTTTATAAACATCGATGGCCATCCCTAATGAGAATTGCATCAACCAATCACATGGTCTAATTTCCAAACTAATTTGCATAAGGAATTTATTTGCTCTCCATAACTTATTTATGTCCTTCCTCACCATAGTCTAATTGAAAACCTACAAAACCAGCCAAAGATGGTTGATAACAAGAATGTTCTTGACCAATTGGTTTGTTGGTTGAAGACTGTTGTATGATGGTCCCATCAAAAGTAGT
The DNA here is from genome assembly GCF_055691185.1 of Crinia signifera. NCBI lineage: Eukaryota > Metazoa > Chordata > Amphibia > Anura > Myobatrachidae > Crinia > Crinia signifera. The sequence continues at coordinate 74,305,204 of NC_139220.1, read as the reverse complement.
AAATAAGAAAACTGTTGACTTGCCATTGATGTTGTTACATATCGGTGGTCATCCATTGTATTTGATGGACTGGCCTGTGGGCCAATCACAATATGGGGCAGGGCTTCACTGGTGTCGTGGGTGGAGCTATGCTCAGTGTCCCAGGAAATAGCAAAACAAAACTAGTAGTTTGAGCTTGACATTGATGGTGTGAAACCATCTGGTTCTCCCCCATCGATGTCAAAACTATTGAACATCGACCATAACCTATAGATGTTTTATAAACATTGATGGCCGATGGCCATCCCTAATGAGTATTGCATCAACCAATCAGATGGTCTAATTTCTAAACTAATTTGCATAAGGGCTTTATTTGCTCTCCATAACTTACTTAGGTCTTTCCTCACCCTAGTCTTATTGAAAACCTACAAAACTAGCCAAAGATGGTGGGTGACAAGAACATTCATGACTGATTGTCTTGCTGGTTGAAGACTATCACATGATGGTCCCAGCTAAAGTAGTAAAATAGAAAACTGTTGACTGACAGTGCATAAACCAATCGGAATGGATTGTTTTGAATGAGTGTTAGTGATGGCCATTGTTGCCTTTGCCATTGATGTTGTTACCTATAGGTGGTCATCCATTGTATTTGACTGACTGGACCGTGGGCCAATCAGAACATGGGGGCGGGGCTTCACATGTTTCAGGGGGTGGAGCTATAGTCCATGTCCCAGGAGATAGCACAACAAATCTTTTCGTTTTAGCTTGACATTGATGGTGGGAAACCATCTGGTTCTCCCCCATCGATGTAAAAACTATGAACATCGACCATAATCTATCGATGTTTTATAAACATCGATGGCCATCCCTAATGAGAATTGCATCAACCAATCACATGGTCTAATTTCCAAACTAATTTGCATAAGGAATTTATTTGCTCTCCATAACTTATTTATGTCCTTCCTCACCATAGTCTAATTGAAAACCTACAAAACCAGACAAAGATGGTTGATAACAAGAATGTTCTTGACCAATTGGTTTGTTGGTTGAAGACTGTTGTATGATGGTCCCATCAAAAGTAGTAAAATAGAAAACTGTTGACTTGCCATTGATGTTGTTACATATCGGTGGTCATCCATTGTATTTGATGGACTGGCCTGTGGGCCAATCAGAATATGGGGGCGGGGCTTCACTGGTGTCTTGGGTGGAGCTATGCTCAGTGTTCCAGGAAATAGCAAAACAAAACTAGTAGTTTGAGCTTTACATTGATGGTGTGAAACCATCTGGTTCTCCCCCATCGATGTCAAAACTATTGAACATCGACCATAACCTATAGATGTTTTATAAACATCGATGGCCGATGGCCATCCCTAATGAGTATTGCATCAACCAATCAGATGGTCTAATTTCTAAACTAATTTGCATAAGGGCTTTATTTGCTCTCCATAACTTACTTAGGTCTTTCCTCACCCTAGTCTTATTGAAAACCTACAAAACTAGCCAAAGATGGTGGGTGACAAGAACATTCACGACTGATTGTCTTGCTGGTTGAAGACTATCACATGATGGTCCCAGCTAAAGTAGTAAAATAGAAAACTGTTGACTGACAGTGCATAAACCAATCGGAATGGATTGTTTTGAATGAGTGTTAGTGATGGCCATTGTTGCCTTTGCCATCGATGTTGTTACCTATAGGTGGTCATCCATTGTATTTGACTGACTGGACCGTGGGCCAATCAGAACATGGGGGCGGGGCTTCACATGTTTCAGGGGGTGGAGATATACTCCATGTCCCAGGAGATAGCACAACAAATCTTTTCGTTTTAGCTTGACATTGATGGTGGGAAACCATCTGGTTCTCCCCCATCGATGTAAAAACTATGAACATCGACCATAATCTATCGATGTTTTATAAACATCGATGGTCATCCCTAATGAGTATTGCATCAACCAATCACATGGTCTAATTTCCAAACTAATTTGCATAAGGAATTTATTTGCTCTCCATAACTTATTTAGGTCCTTCCTCATCATAGTCTAATTGAAAACCTACACAACTAGTCTAAGATGGTGGGTGACAAGAACATTCACGACTGATTGTCTTGCTGGTTGATATACTCCATGTCCCAGGAGATAGCACAACAAATCTTTTCGTTTTAGCTTGACATTGATGGTGGGAAACCATCTGGTTCTCCCCCATCGATGTAAAAACTATGAACATCGACCATAATCTATCGATGTTTTATAAACATCGATGGTCATCCCTAATGAGAATTGCATCAACCAATCACACGGTCTAATTTCCAAACTTATTTGCATAAGTAATTTATTTGCTCTCCATAACTTATTTAGGTCCTTCCTCACCATAGTCTAATTGAAAACCTACAAAACCAGCCAAAGATGATTGATAACAAGAATGTTCTTGACCAATTAATTTGTTGGTTGAAGACTGTTGTATGATGGTCCCATCAAAAGTAGTAAAATAGAAAACTGTTGACTTCCCATTGATGTTGTTACATATCGGTGGTCATCCATTGTATTTGATGGACTGGCCTGTGGGCCAATCAGAATATGGGGGCGGGGCTTCACTGGTGTCGTGGGTGGAGCAATGCTCAGTGTCCCAGGAAATAGCAAAACAAAACTAGTAGTTTGAGCTTGACATTGATGGTGTGAAACCATCTGGTTCTCCCCCATCGATGTCAAAACTATTGAACATCGACCATAACCTATAGATGTTTTATAAACATCGATGGCCGATGGCCATCCCTAATGAGTATTGCATCAACCAATCAGATGGTCTAATTTCTAAACTAATTTGCATAAGGGCTTTATTTGCTCTCCATAACTTACTTAGGTCTTTCCTCACCCTAGTCTTATTGAAAACCTACACAACTAGCCTAAGATGGTGGGTGACAAGAACATTCACGACTGATTGTCTTGCTGGTTGAAGACTATCACATAATGGTCCCAGCTAAAGTAGTAAAATAGAAAACTGTTGATTGACAGTGCATAAACCAATCGGAATGGATTGTTTTGAATGAGTGTTAGTGATGGCCATTGTTGCCTTTGCCATCGATGTTGTTACCTATAGGTGGTCATCCATTGTATTTGACTGACTGGACCGTGGGCCAATCAGAACACGGGGGCGGGGCTTCACATGTTTCAGGGGGTGGAGCTATATTCCATGTCCCAGGAGATAGCACAACAAATCTTTTCGTTTTAGCTTGACATTGATGGTGGGAAACCATCTGGTTCTCCCCCATCGATGTAAAAACTATGAACATCGACCATAACCTATAGATGTTTTATAAACATCGATGGTCATCCCTAATGAGTATTGCATCAACCAATCACATGGTCTAATTTCCAAACTAATTTGCATAAGGAATTTATTTGCTCTCCATAACTTATTTAGGTCCTTCCTCATCATAGTCTAATTGAAAACCTACAAAACCAGCCAAAGATGGTTAATAACAAGAATGTTCTTGACCAATTGGTTTGTTGGTTGAAGACTGTTGTATGATGGTCCCATCAAAAGTAGTAAAATAGAAAACTGTTGACTTGCCATTTATGTTGTTACATATCGGTGGTCATCTATTGTATTTGATGGACTGGCCTGTGGGCCAATCAGAATATGGGGCAGGGCTTCACTGGTGTCGTGGGTGGAGCTATGCTCAGTGTCCCAGGAAATAGCAAAACAAAACTAGTAGTTTGAGCTTGACATTGATGGTGTGAAACCATCTGGTTCTCCCCCATCGATGTCAAAACTATTGAACATCGACCATAACCTATAGATGTTTTATAAACATCGATGGCCGATGGCCATCCCTAAGAGTATTGCATCAACCAATCAGATGGTCTAATTTCTAAACTAATTTGCATAAGGGCTTTCTTTGCTCTCCATAACTTACTTAGGTCTTTCCTCACCCTAGTCTTATTGAAAACCTACAAAACTAGCCAAAGATGGTGGGTGACAAGAACATTCACGACTGATTATCTTGCTGGTTGAAGACTATCACATGATGGTCCCAGCTAAAGTAGTAAAATAGAAAACTGTTGACTGACAGTGCATAAACCAATCGGAATGGATTGTTTTGAATGAGTGTTAGTGATGGCCATTGTTGCCTTTGCCATTGATGTTGTTACCTATAGGTGGTCATCCATTGTATTTAACTGACTGGACCGTGGGCCAATCAGAACACGGGGGCGGGGCTTCACATGTTTCAGGGGGTGGAGCTATATTCCATGTCCCAGGAGATAGCACAACAAATCTTTTCGTTTTAGCTTGACATTGATGGTGGGAAACCATCTGGTTCTCCCCCATCGATGTAAAAACTATGAACATCGACCATAATCTATTGATGTTTTATAAACATCGATGGTCATCCCTAATGAGTATTGCATCAACCAATCACATGGTCTAATTTCCAAACTAATTTGCATAAGGAATTTATTTGCTCTCCATAACTTATTTAGGTCCTTCCTCATCATAGTCTAATTGAAAACCTACAAATCCAGCCAAAGATGGTTAATAACAAGAATGTTCTTGACCAATTGGTTTGTTGGTTGAAGACTGTTGTATGATGGTCCCATCAAAAGTAGTAAAATAGAAAACTGTTGACTTGCCATTGATGTTGTTACATATCGGTGGTCATCCATTGTATTTGATGGACTGGCCTGTGGGCCAATCAGAATATGGGGGCGGGGCTTCACTGGTGTCGTGGGTGGAGCAATGCTCAGTGTCCCAGGAAATAGCAAAACAAAACTAGTAGTTTGAGCTTGACATTGATGGTGTGAAACCATCTGGTTCTCCCCCATCGATGTCAAAACTATTGAACATCGACCATAACCTATAGATGTTTTATAAACATCGATGGCCGATGGCCATCCCTAATGAGTATTGCATCAACCAATCAGATGGTCTAATTTCTAAACTAATTTGCATAAGGGCTTTATTTGCTCTCCATAACTTACTTAGGTCTTTCCTCACCCTAGTCTTATTGTAAACCTTCACAACTAGCCTAAGATGGTGGGTGACAAGAACATTCACGACTGATTGTCTTGCTGGTTGAAGACTATCACATAATGGTCCCAGCTAAAGTAGTAAAATAGAAAACTGTTGACTGACAGTGCATAAACCAATCGGAATGGATTGTTTTGAATGAGTGTTAGTGATGGCCATTGTTGCCTTTGCCATCGATGTTGTTACCTATAGGTGGTCATCCATTGTATTTGACTGACTGGACCGTGGGCCAATCAGAACACGGGGGCGGGGCTTCACATGTTTCAGGGGGTGGAGCTATATTCCATGTCCCAGGAGATAGCACAACAAATCTTTTCGTTTTAGCTTGACATTGATGGTGGGAAACCATCTGGTTCTCCCCCATCGATGTAAAAACTATGAACATCGACCATAATCGATTGATGTTTTATAAACATCGATGGTCATCCCTAATGAGTATTGCATCAACCAATCACATGGTCTAATTTCCAAATTAATTTGCATAAGGAACTTATTTGCTCTCCATAACTTATTTAGGTCCTTCCTCATCATAGTCTAATTGAAAACCTACAAAACCAGCCAAAGATGGTTGATAACAAGAATGTTCTTGACCAATTGGTTTGTTGGTTGAAGACTGTTGTATGATGGTCCCATCAAAAGTAGTAAAATAGAAAACTGTTGACTTGCCATTGATGTTGTTACATATCGGTGGTCATATATTGTATTTGATGGACTGGCCTGTGGGCCAATCAGAATATGGGGCAGGGCTTCACTGGTGTTGTGGGTGGAGCTATGCTCAGTGTCCCAGGAAATAGCAAAACAAAACTAGTAGTTTGAGCTTGACATTGATGGTGTGAAACCATCTGGTTCTCCCCCATCGATGTCAAAACTATTGAACATCGACCATAACCTATAGATGTTTTATAAACATCGATGGCCGATGGCCATCCCTAAGAGTATTGCATCAACCAATCAGATGGTCTAATTTCTAAACTAATTTGCATAAGGGCTTTCTTTGCTCTCCATAACTTACTTAGGTCTTTCCTCACCCTAGTCTTATTGAAAACCTACAAAACTAGCCAAAGATGGTGGGTGACAAGAACATTCACGACTGATTGTCTTGCTGGTTGAAGACTATCACATGATGGTCCCAGCTAAAGTAGTAAAATAGAAAACTGTTGACTGACAGTGCTTAAACTAATCGGAATGGATTGTTTTGAAAGTGTGTTAGTGATGGCCATTGTTGCCTTTGCCATTGATGTTGTTACCTATAGGTGGTCATCCATTGTATTTGACTGACTGGACCGTGGGCCAATCAGAACATGGGGGCGGGGCTTCACATGTTTCAGGGGGTGGAGCTATATTCCATGTCCCAGGAGATAGCACAACAAATCTTTTCGTTTTAGCTTGACATTGATGGTGGGAAACCATCTGGTTCTCCCCCATCGATGTAAAAACTATGAACATCGACCATAATCTATCGATGTTTTATAAACATCGATGGTCATCCCTAATGAGAAATGCATCAACCAATCACATGGTCTAATTTCCAAACTAATTTGCATAAGGAATTTATTTGCTCTCCATAACTTATTTAGGTCCTTCCTCACCATAGTCTAATTGAAAACCTACAAAACCAGCCAAAGATGGTTGATAACAAGAATGTTATTGACCAATTGGTTTGTTGGATGAAGACTGTTGTATGATGGTCCCATCAAAAGTAGTAAAATAGAAAACTGTTGACTTGCCATTGATGTTGTTTCATATCGGTGGTCATCCATTGTATTTGATGGACTGTCCTGTGGGCCAATCAGAATATGGGGGCGGGGCTTCACTGGTGTCGTGGGTGGAGCTATGCTCAGTGTCCCAGGAAATAGCAAAACAAAACTAGTAGTTTGAGCTTGACATTGATGGTGTGAAACCATCTGGTTCTCCCCCATCGATGTCAAAACTATTGAACATCGACCATAACCTATAGATGTTTTATAAACATCGATGGCCGAAGGTCATCCCTAATGAGTATTGCATCAACCAATCAGATGGTCTAATTTCTAAACTAATTTGCTTAAGGGCTTTATTTGCTCTCCATAACTTACTTGGGTCTTTCCTCACCCTAGTCTAATTGAAAACCTACAAAACCAGCCAAAGATGGTTGATAACAAGAATGTTCGTGACCAATTGGTTTGTTGGTTGAAGACTTGTATGATGGTCCCATCAAAAGTAGTAAAATAGAAAACTGTTGACTTGCCATTGATGTTGTTACATATTGGTGGTCATCCATTGTATTTGATGGACTGGCCTGTGGGCCAATCAGAATATGGGGGCGGGGCTTCACTGGTGTCGTGGGTGGAGCTATGCTCAGTGTCCCAGGAAATAGCAAAACAAAACTAGTAGTTTGAGCTTGACATTGATGGTGTGAAACCATCTGGTTCTTCCCCATCGATGTCAAAACTATTGAACATCGACCATAACCTATAGATGTTTTATAAACATCGATGGCCGATGGCCATCCCTAATGAGTATTGCATCAACCAATCAGATGGTCTAATTTCTAAACTAATTAGCATAAGGGCTTTCTTTGCTCTCCATAACTTACTTAGGTCTTTCCTCACCCTAGTCTTATTGAAAACCTACAAAACTAGCCAAAGATGGTGGGTGACAAGAACATTCACGACTGATTGTCTTGCTGGTTGAAGACTATCACATGATGGTCCCAGCTAAAGTAGTAAAATAGAAAACTGTTGACTGACAGTGCATAAACCAATCGGAATGTATTGTTTTAAATGAGTGTTAGCGATGGCCACTGTTGCCTTTGCCATCGATGTTGTTGCCTATAGGTGGTCATCCATTGTATTTGACTGACTGGACCGTGGGCCAATCAGAACACGGGGCCGGGGCTTCACATGTTTCAGGGGGTGGAGCTATATTCCATGTCCCAGGAGATAGCACAACAAATCTTTTCGTTTTAGCTTGACATTGATGGTGGGAAACCATCTGGTTCTCCCCCATCGATGTAAAAACTATGAACATCGACCATAATCTATCGATGTTTTATAAACATCGATGGTCATCCCTAATGAGAATTGCATCAACCAATCACACGGTCTAATTTCCAAACTAATTTGCATAAGGAATTTATTTGCTCTCCATAACTTATTTAGGTCCTTCCTCACCATAGTCTAATTGAAAACCTACAAAACCAGCCAAAGATGGTTGATAACAAGAATGTTCTTGACCAATTGGTTTGTTGGTCGAAGACTGTTGCATGATGGTCCCATCAAAAGTAGTAAAATAGAAAACTGTTGACTTGCTATTGATGTTGTTACATATCGGTGGTCATCCATTGTATTTGATGGACTGGCCTGTGGTCCAATCAGAATATGAGGGCGGGGCTTCACTGGTGTCGTGGGTGGAGCTATGCTCAGTGTCCCAGGAAATAGCAAAACAAAACTAGTAGTTTGAGCTTGACATTGATGGTGTGAAACCATCTGGTTCTCCCCCATCGATGTCAAAACTATTGAACATCGACCATAACCTATAGATGTTTTATAAACATCGATGTCCGAAGGTCATCCCTAATGAGTATTGCATCAACCAATCAGATGGTCTAATTTCTAAACTAATTTGCTTAAGGGCTTTATTTGCTCTCCATAACTTACTTGGGTCTTTCCTCACCCTAGTCTAATTGAAAACCTACAAAACCAGCCAAAGATGGTTGATAACAAGAATGTTCGTGACCAATTGGTTTGTTGGTTGAAGACTTGTATGACGGTCCCATCAAAAGTAGTAAAATAGAAAACTGTTGACTTGCCATTGATGTTGTTACATATTGGTGGTCATCCATTGTATTTGATGGACTGGCCTGTGGGCCAATCAGAATATGGGGGCGGGGCTTCACTGGTGTCGTGGGTGGAGCTATGCTCAGTGTCCCAGGAAATAGCAAAACAAAACTAGTAGTTTGAGCTTGACATTGATGGTGTGAAACCATCTGGTTCTCCCCCATCGATGTCAAAACTATTGAACATCGACCATAACCTATAGATGTTTTATAAACATCGATGGCCGATGGCCATCCCTAATGAGTATTGCATCAACCAATCAGATGGTCTAATTTCTAAACTAATTAGCATAAGGGCTTTCTTTGCTCTCCATAACTTACTTAGGTCTTTCCTCACCCTAGTCTTATTGAAAACCTACAAAACTAGCCAAAGATGGTGGGTGACAAGAACATTCACGACGGATTGTCTTGCTGGTTGAAGACTATCACATGATGGTCCCAGCTAAAGTAGTAAAATAGAAAACTGTTGACTGACAGTGCATAAACCAATCGGAATGTATTGTTTTAAATGAGTGTTAGTGATGGCCACTGTTGCCTTTGCCATCGATGTTGTTACCTATAGGTGGTCATCCATTGTATTTGACTGACTGGACCGTGGGCCAATCAGAACACGGGGGCGGGGCTTTACATGTTTCAGGGGGTGGAGCTATATTCCATGTCCCAGGAGATAGCACAACAAATCTTTTCGTTTTAGCTTGACATTGATGGTGGGAAACCATCTGGTTCTCCCCCATCGATGTAAAAACTATGAACATCGACCATAATCTATCGATGTTTTATAAACATCGATGGTCATCCCTAATGAGAATTGCATCAACCAATCACACGGTCTAATTTCCAAACTAATTTGCATAAGGAATTTATTTGCTCTCCATAACTTATTTAGGTCCTTCCTCACCATAGTCTAATTGAAAACCTACAAAACCAGCCAAAGATGGTTGATAACAAGAATGTTCTTGACCAATTGGTTTGTTGGTCGAAGACTGTTGTATGATGGTCCCATCAAAAGTAGTAAAATAGAAAACTGTTGACTTGCTATTGATGTTGTTACATATCGGTGGTCATCCATTGTATTTGATGGACTGGCCTGTGGTCCAATCAGAATATGAGGGCGGGGCTTCACTGGTGTCGTGGGTGGAGCTATGCTCAGTGTCCCAGGAAATAGCAAAACAAAACTAGTAGTTTGAGCTTGACATTGATGGTGTGAAACCATCTGGTTCTCCCCCATCGATGTCAAAACTATTGAACATCGACCATAACCTATAGATGTTTTATAAACATCGATGTCCGAAGGTCATCCCTAATGAGTATTGCATCAACCAATCAGATGGTCTAATTTCTAAACTAATTTGCTTAAGGGCTTTATTTGCTCTCCATAACTTACTTGGGTCTTTCCTCACCCTAGTCTAATTGAAAACCTACAAAACCAGCCAAAGATGGTTGATAACAAGAATGTTCGTGACCAATTGGTTTGTTGGTTGAAGACTTGTATGACGGTCCCATCAAAAGTAGTAAAATAGAAAACTGTTGACTTGCCATTGATGTTGTTACATATTGGTGGTCATCCATTGTATTTGATGGACTGGCCTGTGGGCCAATCAGAATATGGGGGCGGGGCTTCACTGGTGTCGTGGGTGGAGCTATGCTCAGTGTCCCAGGAAATAGCAAAACAAAACTAGTAGTTTGAGCTTGACATTGATGGTGTGAAACCATCTGGTTCTCCCCCATCGATGTCAAAACTATTGAACATCGACCATAACCTATAGATGTTTTATAAACATCGATGGCCGATGGCCATCCCTAATGAGTATTGCATCAACCAATCAGATGGTCTAATTTCTAAACTAATTAGCATAAGGGCTTTCTTTGCTCTCCATAACTTACTTAGGTCTTTCCTCACCCTAGTCTTATTGAAAACCTACAAAACTAGCCAAAGATGGTGGGTGACAAGAACATTCACGACGGATTGTCTTGCTGGTTGAAGACTATCACATGATGGTCCCAGCTAAAGTAGTAAAATAGAAAACTGTTGACTGACAGTGCATAAACCAATCGGAATGTATTGTTTTAAATGAGTGTTAGTGATGGCCACTGTTGCCTTTGCCATCGATGTTGTTACCTATAGGTGGTCATCCATTGTATTTGACTGACTGGACCGTGGGCCAATCAGAACACGGGGGCGGGGCTTTACATGTTTCAGGGGGTGGAGCTATATTCCATGTCCCAGGAGATAGCACAACAAATCTTTTCGTTTTAGCTTGACATTGATGGTGGGAAACCATCTGGTTCTCCCCCATCGATGTAAAAACTATGAACATCGACCATAATCTATCGATGTTTTATAAACATCGATGGTCATCCCTAATGAGAATTGCATCAACCAATCACACGGTCTAATTTCCAAACTAATTTGCATAAGGAATTTATTTGCTCTCCATAACTTATTTATGTCCTTCCTCACCATAGTCTAATTGAAAACCTACAAAACCAGCCAAAGATGGTTGATAACAAGAATGTTCTTGAACAATTGGTTTGTTGGTCGAAGACTGTTGTATGATGGTCCCATCAAAAGTAGTAAAATAGAAAACTGTTGACTTGCCATTGATGTTGTTACATATCGGTGGTCATCCATTGTATTTGATGGACTGGCCTGTGGGCCAATCAGAATATGAGGGCGGGGCTTCACTGGTGTCGTGGGTGGAGCTATGCTCAGTGTCCCAGGAAATAGCAAAACAAAACTAGTAGTTTGAGCTTGACATTGATGGTGTGAAACCATCTGGTTCTCCCCCATCGATGTCAAAACTATTGAACATCGACCATAACCTATAGATGTTTTATAAACATCGATGGCCGATGGCCATCCCTAATGAGTATTGCATCAACCAATCAGATGGTCTAATTTCTAAACTAATTTGCATAAGGGCTTTATTTGCTCTCCATAACTTACTTAGGTCTTTCCTCACCCTAGTCTTATTGAAAACCTACACAACTAGCCAAAGATGGTGGGTGACAAGAACATTCATGACTGATTGTCTTGCTGGTTGAAGACTATCACATAATGGTCCCAGCTAAAGTAGTAAAATAGAAAACTGTTGACTGACAGTGCATAAACCAATCGGAATGGATTGTTTTGAATGAGTGTTAGTGATGGCCATTGTTGCCTTTGCCATCGATGTTGTTACCTATAGGTGGTCATCCATTGTATTTGACTGACTGGACCGTGGGCCAATCAGAACATGGGGGCGGGGCTTCACATGTTTCAGGGGGTGGAGCTATAGTCCATGTCCCAGGAGATAGCACAACAAATCTTTTCGTTTTAGCTTGACATTGATGGTGGGAAACCATCTGGTTCTCCCCCATCGATGTAAAAACTATGAACATCGACCATAATCTATCGATGTTTTATAAACATCGATGGTCATCCCTAATGAGTATTGCATCAACCAATCACATGGTCTAATTTCCAAACTAATTTGCATAAGGAATTTATTTGCTCTCCATAACTTATTTAGGTCCTTCCTCATCATAGTCTAATTGAAAACCTACACAACTAGTCTAAGATGGTGGGTGACAAGAACATTCACGACTGATTGTCTTGCTGGTTGATATACTCCATGTCCCAGGAGATAGCACAACAAATCTTTTCGTTTTAGCTTGACATTGATGGTGGGAAACCATCTGGTTCTCCCCCATCGATGTAAAAACTATGAACATCGACCATAATCTATCGATGTTTTATAAACATCGATGGTCATCCCTAATGAGTATTGCATCAACCAATCACATGGTCTAATTTCCAAACTAATTTGCATAAGGAATTTATTTGCTCTCCATAACTTATTTAGGTCCTTCCTCATCATAGTCTAATTGAAAACCTACAAAACCAGCCAAAGATGGTTAATAACAAGAATGTTCTTGACCAATTGGTTTGTTGGTTGAAGACTGTTGTATGATGGTCCCATCAAAAGTAGTAAAATAGAAAACTGTTGACTTGCCATTTATGTTGTTACATATCGGTGGTCATCTATTGTATTTGATGGACTGGCCTGTGGGCCAATCAAAATATGGGGCAGGGCTTCACTGGTGTCGTGGGTGGAGCTATGCTCAGTGTCCCAGGAAATAGCAAAACAAAACTAGTAGTTTGAGCTTGACATTGATGGTGTGAAACCATCTGGTTCTCCCCCATCGATGTCAAAACTATTGAACATCGACCATAACCTATAGATGTTTTATAAACATCGATGGCCGATGGCCATCCCTAAGAGTATTGCATCAACCAATCAGATGGTCTAATTTCTAAACTAATTTGCATAAGGGCTTTCTTTGCTCTCCATAACTTACTTAGGTCTTTCCTCACCCTAGTCTTATTGAAAACCTACAAAACTAGCCAAAGATGGTGGGTGACAAGAACATTCACGACTGATTATCTTGCTGGTTGAAGACTATCACATGATGGTCCCAGCTAAAGTAGTAAAATAGAAAACTGTTGACTGACAGTGCATAAACCAATCGGAATGGATTGTTTTGAATGAGTGTTAGTGATGGCCATTGTTGCCTTTGCCATTGATGTTGTTACCTATAGGTGGTCATCCATTGTATTTAACTGACTGGACCGTGGGCCAATCAGAACACGGGGGCGGGGCTTCACATGTTTCAGGGGGTGGAGCTATATTCCATGTCCCAGGAGATAGCACAACAAATCTTTTCGTTTTAGCTTGACATTGATGGTGGGAAACCATCTGGTTCTCCCCCATCGATGTAAAAACTATGAACATCGACCATAATCTATTGATGTTTTATAAACATCGATGGTCATCCCTAATGAGTATTGCATCAACCAATCACATGGTCTAATTTCCAAACTAATTTGCATAAGGAATTTATTTGCTCTCCATAACTTATTTAGGTCCTTCCTCATCATAGTCTAATTGAAAACCTACAAATCCAGCCAAAGATGGTTAATAACAAGAATGTTCTTGACCAATTGGTTTGTTGGTTGAAGACTGTTGTATGATGGTCCCATCAAAAGTAGTAAAATAGAAAACTGTTGACTTGCCATTGATGTTGTTACATATCGGTGGTCATCCATTGTATTTGATGGACTGGCCTGTGGGCCAATCAGAATATGGGGGCGGGGCTTCACTGGTGTCGTGGGTGGAGCAATGCTCAGTGTCCCAGGAAATAGCAAAACAAAACTAGTAGTTTGAGCTTGACATTGATGGTGTGAAACCATCTGGTTCTCCCCCATCGATGTCAAAACTATTGAACATCGACCATAACCTATAGATGTTTTATAAACATCGATGGCCGATGGCCATCCCTAATGAGTATTGCATCAACCAATCAGATGGTCTAATTTCTAAACTAATTTGCATAAGGGCTTTATTTGCTCTCCATAACTTACTTAGGTCTTTCCTCACCCTAGTCTTATTGTAAACCTTCACAACTAGCCTAAGATGGTGGGTGACAAGAACATTCACGACTGATTGTCTTGCTGGTTGAAGACTATCACATAATGGTCCCAGCTAAAGTAGTAAAATAGAAAACTGTTGACTGACAGTGCATAAACCAATCGGAATGGATTGTTTTGAAAGAGTGTTAGTGATGGCCATTGTTGCCTTTGCCATCGATGTTGTTACCTATAGGTGGTCATCCATTGTATTTGACTGACTGGACCGTGGGCCAATCAGAACACGGGGGCGGGGCTTCACATGTTTCAGGGGGTGGAGCTATATTCCATGTCCCAGGAGATAGCACAACAAATCTTTTCGTTTTAGCTTGACATTGATGGTGGGAAACCATCTGGTTCTCCCCCATCGATGTAAAAACTATGAACATCGACCATAATCGATTGATGTTTTATAAACATCGATGGTCATCCCTAATGAGTATTGCATCAACCAATCACATGGTCTAATTTCCAAATTAATTTGCATAAGGAACTTATTTGCTCTCCATAACTTATTTAGGTCCTTCCTCATCATAGTCTAATTGAAAACCTACAAAACCAGCCAAAGATGGTTGATAACAAGAATGTTCTTGACCAATTGGTTTGTTGGTTGAAGACTGTTGTATGATGGTCCCATCAAAAGTAGTAAAATAGAAAACTGTTGACTTGCCATTGATGTTGTTACATATCGGTGGTCATATATTGTATTTGATGGACTGGCCTGTGGGCCAATCAGAATATGGGGCAGGGCTTCACTGGTGTTGTGGGTGGAGCTATGCTCAGTGTCCCAGGAAATAGCAAAACAAAACTAGTAGTTTGAGCTTGACATTGATGGTGTGAAACCATCTGGTTCTCCCCCATCGATGTCAAAACTATTGAACATCGACCATAACCTATAGATGTTTTATAAACATCGATGGCCGATGGCCATCCCTAAGAGTATTGCATCAACCAATCAGATGGTCTAATTTCTAAACTAATTTGCATAAGGGCTTTCTTTGCTCTCCATAACTTACTTAGGTCTTTCCTCACCCTAGTCTTATTGAAAACCTACAAAACTAGCCAAAGATGGTGGGTGACAAGAACATTCACGACTGATTGTCTTGCTGGTTGAAGACTATCACATGATGGTCCCAGCTAAAGTAGTAAAATAGAAAACTGTTGACTGACAGTGCTTAAACTAATCGGAATGGATTGTTTTGAAAGTGTGTTAGTGATGGCCATTGTTGCCTTTGCCATTGATGTTGTTACCTATAGGTGGTCATCCATTGTATTTGACTGACTGGACCGTGGGCCAATCAGAACATGGGGGCGGGGCTTCACATGTTTCAGGGGGTGGAGCTATATTCCATGTCCCAGGAGATAGCACAACAAATCTTTTCGTTTTAGCTTGACATTGATGGTGGGAAACCATCTGGTTCTCCCCCATCGATGTAAAAACTATGAACATCGACCATAATCTATCGATGTTTTATAAACATCGATGGTCATCCCTAATGAGAAATGCATCAACCAATCACATGGTCTAATTTCCAAACTAATTTGCATAAGGAATTTATTTGCTCTCCATAACTTATTTAGGTCCTTCCTCACCATAGTCTAATTGAAAACCTACAAAACCAGCCAAAGATGGTTGATAACAAGAATGTTATTGACCAATTGGTTTGTTGGATGAAGACTGTTGTATGATGGTCCCATCAAAAGTAGTAAAATAGAAAACTGTTGACTTGCCATTGATGTTGTTTCATATCGGTGGTCATCCATTGTATTTGATGGACTGTCCTGTGGGCCAATCAGAATATGGGGGCGGGGCTTCACTGGTGTCGTGGGTGGAGCTATGCTCAGTGTCCCAGGAAATAGCAAAACAAAACTAGTAGTTTGAGCTTGACATTGATGGTGTGAAACCATCTGGTTCTCCCCCATCGATGTCAAAACTATTGAACATCGACCATAACCTATAGATGTTTTATAAACATCGATGGCCGAAGGTCATCCCTAATGAGTATTGCATCAACCAATCAGATGGTCTAATTTCTAAACTAATTTGCTTAAGGGCTTTATTTGCTCTCCATAACTTACTTGGGTCTTTCCTCACCCTAGTCTAATTGAAAACCTACAAAACCAGCCAAAGATGGTTGATAACAAGAATGTTCGTGACCAATTGGTTTGTTGGTTGAAGACTTGTATGATGGTCCCATCAAAAGTAGTAAAATAGAAAACTGTTGACTTGCCATTGATGTTGTTACATATTGGTGGTCATCCATTGTATTTGATGGACTGGCCTGTGGGCCAATCAGAATATGGGGGCGGGGCTTCACTGGTGTCGTGGGTGGAGCTATGCTCAGTGTCCCAGGAAATAGCAAAACAAAACTAGTAGTTTGAGCTTGACATTGATGGTGTGAAACCATCTGGTTCTTCCCCATCGATGTCAAAACTATTGAACATCGACCATAACCTATAGATGTTTTATAAACATCGATGGCCGATGGCCATCCCTAATGAGTATTGCATCAACCAATCAGATGGTCTAATTTCTAAACTAATTAGCATAAGGGCTTTCTTTGCTCTCCATAACTTACTTAGGTCTTTCCTCACCCTAGTCTTATTGAAAACCTACAAAACTAGCCAAAGATGGTGGGTGACAAGAACATTCATGACTGATTGTCTTGCTGGTTGAAGACTATCACATGATGGTCCCAGCTAAAGTAGTAAAATAGAAAACTGTTGACTGACAGTGCATAAACCAATCGGAATGTATTGTTTTAAATGAGTGTTAGCGATGGCCACTGTTGCCTTTGCCATCGATGTTGTTACCTATAGGTGGTCATCCATTGTATTTGACTGACTGGACCGTGGGCCAATCAGAACACGGGGCCGGGGCTTCACATGTTTCAGGGGGTGGAGCTATATTCCATGTCCCAGGAGATAGCACAACAAATCTTTTCGTTTTAGCTTGACATTGATGGTGGGAAACCATCTGGTTCTCCCCCATCGATGTAAAAACTATGAACATCGACCATAATCTATCGATGTTTTATAAACATCGATGGTCATCCCTAATGAGAATTGCATCAACCAATCACACGGTCTAATTTCCAAACTAATTTGCATAAGGAATTTATTTGCTCTCCATAACTTATTTAGGTCCTTCCTCACCATAGTCTAATTGAAAACCTACAAAACCAGCCAAAGATGGTTGATAACAAGAATGTTCTTGACCAATTGGTTTGTTGGTCGAAGACTGTTGTATGATGGTCCCATCAAAAGTAGTAAAATAGAAAACTGTTGACTTGCTATTGATGTTGTTACATATCGGTGGTCATCCATTGTATTTGATGGACTGGCCTGTGGTCCAATCAGAATATGAGGGCGGGGCTTCACTGGTGTCGTGGGTGGAGCTATGCTCAGTGTCCCAGGAAATAGCAAAACAAAACTAGTAGTTTGAGCTTGACATTGATGGTGTGAAACCATCTGGTTCTCCCCCATCGATGTCAAAACTATTGAACATCGACCATAACCTATAGATGTTTTATAAACATCGATGTCCGAAGGTCATCCCTAATGAGTATTGCATCAACCAATCAGATGGTCTAATTTCTAAACTAATTTGCTTAAGGGCTTTATTTGCTCTCCATAACTTACTTGGGTCTTTCCTCACCCTAGTCTAATTGAAAACCTACAAAACCAGCCAAAGATGGTTGATAACAAGAATGTTCGTGACCAATTGGTTTGTTGGTTGAAGACTTGTATGACGGTCCCATCAAAAGTAGTAAAATAGAAAACTGTTGACTTGCCATTGATGTTGTTACATATTGGTGGTCATCCATTGTATTTGATGGACTGGCCTGTGGGCCAATCAGAATATGGGGGCGGGGCTTCACTGGTGTCGTGGGTGGAGCTATGCTCAGTGTCCCAGGAAATAGCAAAACAAAACTAGTAGTTTGAGCTTGACATTGATGGTGTGAAACCATCTGGTTCTCCCCCATCGATGTCAAAACTATTGAACATCGACCATAACCTATAGATGTTTTATAAACATCGATGGCCGATGGCCATCCCTAATGAGTATTGCATCAACCAATCAGATGGTCTAATTTCTAAACTAATTAGCATAAGGGCTTTCTTTGCTCTCCATAACTTACTTAGGTCTTTCCTCACCCTAGTCTTATTGAAAACCTACAAAACTAGCCAAAGATGGTGGGTGACAAGAACATTCACGACGGATTGTCTTGCTGGTTGAAGACTATCACATGATGGTCCCAGCTAAAGTAGTAAAATAGAAAACTGTTGACTGACAGTGCATAAACCAATCGGAATGTATTGTTTTAAATGAGTGTTAGTGATGGCCACTGTTGCCTTTGCCATCGATGTTGTTACCTATAGGTGGTCATCCATTGTATTTGACTGACTGGACCGTGGGCCAATCAGAACACGGGGGCGGGGCTTTACATGTTTCAGGGGGTGGAGCTATATTCCATGTCCCAGGAGATAGCACAACAAATCTTTTCGTTTTAGCTTGACATTGATGGTGGGAAACCATCTGGTTCTCCCCCATCGATGTAAAAACTATGAACATCGACCATAATCTATCGATGTTTTATAAACATCGATGGTCATCCCTAATGAGAATTGCATCAACCAATCACACGGTCTAATTTCCAAACTAATTTGCATAAGGAATTTATTTGCTCTCCATAACTTATTTATGTCCTTCCTCACCATAGTCTAATTGAAAACCTACAAAACCAGCCAAAGATGGTTGATAACAAGAATGTTCTTGAACAATTGGTTTGTTGGTCGAAGACTGTTGTATGATGGTCCCATCAAAAGTAGTAAAATAGAAAACTGTTGACTTGCCATTGATGTTGTTACATATCGGTGGTCATCCATTGTATTTGATGGACTGGCCTGTGGGCCAATCAGAATATGAGGGCGGGGCTTCACTGGTGTCGTGGGTGGAGCTATGCTCAGTGTCCCAGGAAATAGCAAAACAAAACTAGTAGTTTGAGCTTGACATTGATGGTGTGAAACCATCTGGTTCTCCCCCATCGATGTCAAAACTATTGAACATCGACCATAACCTATAGATGTTTTATAAACATCGATGGCCGATGGCCATCCCTAATGAGTATTGCATCAACCAATCAGATGGTCTAATTTCTAAACTAATTTGCATAAGGGCTTTATTTGCTCTCCATAACTTACTTAGGTCTTTCCTCACCCTAGTCTTATTGAAAACCTACACAACTAGCCAAAGATGGTGGGTGACAAGAACATTCATGACTGATTGTCTTGCTGGTTGAAGACTATCACATAATGGTCCCAGCTAAAGTAGTAAAATAGAAAACTGTTGACTGACAGTGCATAAACCAATCGGAATGGATTGTTTTGAATGAGTGTTAGTGATGGCCATTGTTGCCTTTGCCATCGATGTTGTTACCTATAGGTGGTCATCCATTGTATTTGACTGACTGGACCGTGGGCCAATCAGAACACGGGGGCGGGGCTTCACATGTTTCAGGGGGTGGAGCTATATTCCATGTCCCAGGAGATAGCACAACAAATCTTTTCGTTTTAGCTTGACATTGATGGTGGGAAACCATCTGGTTCTCCCCCATCGATGTAAAAACTATGAACATCGACCATAATCTATCGATGTTTTATAAACATCGATGGTCATCCCTAATGAGAAATGCATCAACCAATCACATGGTCTAATTTCCAAACTAATTTGCATAAGGAATTTATTTGCTCTCCATAACTTATTTAGGTCCTTCCTCACCATAGTCTAATTGAAAACCTACAAAACCAGCCAAAGATGGTTGATAACAAGAATGTTCTTGACCAATTGGTTTGTTGGATGAAGACTGTTGTATGATGGTCCCATCAAAAGTAGTAAAATAGAAAACTGTTGACTTGCCATTGATGTTGTTTCTTATCGGTGGTCATCCATTGTATTTGATGGACTGTCCTGTGGGCCAATCAGAATATGGGGACGGGGCTTCACTGGTGTCGTGGGTGGAGCTATGCTCAGTGTCCCAGGAAATAGCAAAACAAAACTAGTAGTTTGAGCTTGACATTGATGGTGTGAAACCATCTGGTTCTCCCCCATCGATGTCAAAACTATTGAACATCGACCATAACCTATAGATGTTTTATAAACATCGATGGCCGAAGGTCATCCCTAATGAGTATTGCATCAACCAATCAGATGGTCTAATTTCTAAACTAATTTGCATAAGGGCTTTATTTGCTCTCCATAACTTACTTAGGTCTTTCCTCACCCTAGTCTTATTGAAAACCTACAAACTAGCCAAAGATGGTGAGTGACAAGAACATTCATGACTGATTGTCTTGCTGGTTGAAGACTATCACATGATGGTCCCAGCTAAAGTAGTAAAATAGAAAACTGTTGACTGACAGTGCATAAACCAATCGGAATGGATTGTTTTGAATGAGTGTTAGTGATGGCCATTGTTGCCTTTGCCATCGATGTTGTTACCTATAGGTGGTCATCCATTGTATTTGACTGACTGGACCGTGGGCCAATCAGAACACGGGGGCGGGGCTTCACATGTTTCAGGGGGTGGAGCTATATTCCATGTCCCAGGAGATAGCACAACAAATCTTTTCGTTTTAGCTTGACATTGATGGTGGGAAACCATCTGGTTCTCCCCCATCGATGTAAAAACTATGAACATCGACCATAATATGTCGATGTTTTATAAACATCGATGGTCATCCCTAATGAGAATTGCATCAACCAATCACATGGTCTAATTTCCAAACTAATTTGCATAAGGAATTTATTTGCTCTCCATAACTTATTTCGGTCCTTCCTCACCATAGTCTAATTGAAAACCTACAAAACCAGCCAAAGATGGTTGATAACAAGAGTGTTCTTGACCAATTGGTTTGTTGGTTGAAGACTTGTATGATGGTCCCATCAAAAGTAGTAAAATAGAAAACTGTTGACTTGCCATTGATGTTGTAACATATCGGTGGTCATCCATTGTATTTGATGGACTGGCCTGTGGGCCAATCAGAATATGGGGGCGGGGCTTCACTGGTGTCATGGGTGGAGCTATGCTCAGTGTCCCAGGAAATAGCAAAACAAAACTAGTAGTTTGAGCTTGACATTGATGGTGTGAAACCATCTGGTTCTCCCCCATTGATGTCAAAACTATTGAACATCGACCATAACCTATAGATGTTTTATAAACATCGATGGCCGATGGCCATCCCTAATGAGTATTGCATCAACCAATCAGATGGTCTAATTTCTAAACTAATTAGCATAAGGGCTTTCTTTGCTCTCCATAACTTACTTAGGTCTTTCCTCACCCTAGTCTTATTGAAAACCTACAAAACTAGCCAAAGATGGTGGGTGACAAGAACATTCACGACTGATTGTCTTGCTGGTTGAAGATTATCACATGATGGTCCCAGCTAAAGTAGTAAAATAGAAAACTGTTGACTGACAGTGCATAAACCAATCGGAATGGATTGTTTTGAATGAGTGTTACTGATGGCCATTGTTGCCTTTGCCATTGATGTTGTTACCTATAGGTGGTCATCCATTTTATTTGACTGACTGGACCGTGGTCCAATCAGAACACGGGGGCGGGGCTTCACATGTTTCAGGGGGTGGAGCTATATTCCATGTCCCAGGAGATAGCACAACAAATATTTTCGTTTTAGCTTGACATTGATGGTGGGAAACCATCTGGTTCTCCCCCATCGATGTAAAAACTATGAACATCGACCATAATCTATCGATGTTTTATAAACATCGATGGTCATCCCTAATGAGAAATGCATCAACCAATCACGTGGTCTAATTTCCAAACTAATTTGCATAAGGAATTTATTTGCTCTCCATAACTTATTTCGGTCCTTCCTCACCATAGTCTAATTGAAAACCTACAAAACCAGCCAAAGATGGTTGATAACAAGAATGTTCTTGACCAATTGGTTTGTTGGTTGAAGATTTGTATGATGGTCCCATCAAAAGTAGTATAATAGAAAACTGTTGACTTGCCATTGATGTTGTTACATATCGGTGGTCATCCATTGTATTTGATGGACTGGCCTGTGGGCCAATCAGAATATGGGGGCGGGGCTTCACTGGTGTCGTGGGTGGAGCTATGCTCAGTGTCCCAGGAAATAGCAAAACAAAACTAGTAGTTTGAGCTTGACATTGATGGTGTGAAACCATCTGGTTCTCCCCCATCGATGTCAAAACTATTGAACATCGACCATAACCTATAGATGTTTTATAAACATCGATGGCCGATGGCCATCCCTAATGAGTATTGCATCAACCAATCAGATGGTCTAATTTCTAAACTAATTTGCATAAGGGCTTTATTTGCTCTCCATAACTTACTTAGGTCTTTCCTCACCCTAGTCTTATTGAAAACCTACACAACTAGCCAAAGATGGTGGGTGACAAGAACATTCATGACCGATTGTCTTGCTGGTTGAAGACTATCACATAATGGTCCCAGCTAAAGTAGTAAAATAGAAAACTGTTGACTGACAGTGCATAAACCAATCGGAATGGATTGTTTTGAATGAGTGTTAGTGATGGCCATTGTTGCCTTTGCCATCGATGTTGTTACCTATAGGTGGTCATCCATTGTATTTGACTGACTGGACCGTGGGCCAATCAGAACACGGGGGCGGGGCTTCACATGTTTCAGGGGGTGGAGCTATATTCCATGTCCCAGGAGATAGCACAACAAATCTTTTCGTTTTAGCTTGACATTGATGGTGGGAAACCATCTGGTTCTCCCCCATCGATGTAAAAACTATGAACATCGACCATAACCTATAGATGTTTTATAAACATCGATGGTCATCCCTAATGAGTTTTGCATCAACCAATCACATGGTCTAATTTCCAAACTAATTTGCATAAGGAATTTATTTGCTCTCCATAACTTATTTAGGTCCTTCCTCATCATAGTCTAATTGAAAACCTACAAAACCAGCCAAAGATGGTTGATAACAAGAATGTTCTTGACCAATTGGTTTGTTGGTTGAAGACTGTTGTATGATGGTCCCATCAAAAGTAGTAAAATAGAAAACTGTTGACTTGCCATTGATGTTGTTACATATCAGTGGTCATCTATTGTATTTGATGGACTGGCCTGTGGGCCAATCACAATATGGGGCAGGGCTTCACTGGTGTCGTGGGTGGAGCTATGCTCAGTGTCCCAGGAAATAGCAAAACAAAACTAGTAGTTTGAGCTTGACATTGATGGTGTGAAACCATCTGGTTCTCCCCCATCGATGTCAAAACTATTGAACATCGACCATAACCTATAGATGTTTTATAAACATCGATGGCCGATGGCCATCCCTAATGAGTATTGCATCAACCAATCAGATGGTCTAATTTCTAAACTAATTTGCATAAGGGCTTTCTTTGCTCTCCATAACTTACTTAGGTCTTTCCTCACCCTAGTCTTATTGAAAACCTACAAAACTAGCCAAAGATGGTGGGTGACAAGAACATTCATGACTGATTGTCTTGCTGGTTGAAGACTATCACATGATGGTCCCAGCTAAAGTAGTAAAATAGAAAACTGTTGACTGACAGTGCATAAACCAATCGGAATGGATTGTTTTGAATGAGTGTTAGTGATGGCCATTGTTGCCTTTGCCATTGATGTTGTTACCTATAGGTGGTCATCCATTGTATTTGACTGACTGGACCGTGGGCCAATCAGAACACGGGGGCGGGGCTTCACATGTTTCAGGGGGTGGAGCTATATTCCATGTCCCAGGAGATAGCACAACAAATCTTTTCGTTTTAGCTTGACATTGATGGTGGGAAACCATCTGGTTCTCCCCCATCGATGTAAAAACTATGAACATCGACCATAATCTATCGATGTTTTATAAACATCGATGGTCATCCCTAATGAGAAATGCATCAACCAATCACATGGTCTAATTTCCAAACTAATTTGAATAAGGAATTTATTTGCTCTCCATAACTTATTTCGGTCCTTCCTCACCATAGTCTAATTGAAAACCTACAAAACCAGCCAAAGATGGTTGATAACAAGAGTGTTCTTGACCAATTGGTTTGTTGGTTGAAGACTTGTATGATGGTCCCATCAAAAGTAGTAAAATAGAAAACTGTTGACTTGCCATTGATGTTGTAACATATCGGTGGTCATCCATTGTATTTGATGGACTGGCCTGTGGGCCAATCAGAATATGGGGGCGGGGCTTCACTGGTGTCGTGGGTGGAGCTATGCTCAGTGTCCCAGGAAATAGCAAAACAAAACTAGTAGTTTGAGCTTGACATTGATGGTGTGAAACCATCTGGTTCTCCCCCATCGATGTCAAAACTATTGAACATCGACCATAACCTATAGATGTTTTATAAACATCGATGTCCGATGGCCATCCCTAATGAGTATTGCATCAACCAATCAGATGGTCTAATTTCTAAACTAATTAGCATAAGGGCTTTCTTTGCTCTCCATAACTTACTTAGGTCTTTCCTCACCCTAGTCTTATTGAAAACCTACAAAACTAGCCAAAGATGGTGGGTGACAAGAACATTCACGACTGATTGTCTTGCTAGTTGAAGACTATCACATGATGGTCCCAGCTAAAGTAGTAAAATAGAAAACTGTTGACTGACAGTGCATAAACCAATCGGAATGGATTGTTTTGAATGAGTGTTAGTGATGGCCATTGTTGCCTTTGCCATCGATGTTGTTACCTATAGGTGGTCATCCATTGTATTTGACTGACTGGACCGTGGGCCAATCAGAACACGGGGGCGGGGCTTCACATGTTTCAGGGGGTGGAGCTATATTCCATGTCCCAGGAGATAGCACAACAAATCTTTTCGTTTTAGCTTGACATTGATGGTGGGAAACCATCTGGTTCTCCCCCATCGATGTAAAAACTATGAACATCGACCATAATATGTCGGTGTTTTATAAACATCGATGGTCATCCCTAATGAGAATTGCATCAACCAATCACATGGTCTAATTTACAAACTAATTTGCATAAGGAATTTATTTGCTCTCCATAACTTATTTCGGTCCTTCCTCACCATAGTCTAATTGAAAACCTACAAAACCAGCCAAAGATGGTTGATAACAAGAGTGTTCTTGACCAATTGGTTTGTTGGTTGAAGACTTGTATGATGGTCCCATCAAAAGTAGTAAAATAGAAAACTGTTGACTTGCCATTGATGTTGTAACATATCGGTGGTCATCCATTGTATTTGATGGACTGGCCTGTGGGCCAATCAGAATATGGGGGCGGGGCTTCACTGGTGTCGTGGGTGGAGCTATGCTCAGTGTCCCAGGAAATAGCAAAACAAAACTAGTAGTTTGAGCTTGACATTGATGGTGTGAAACCATCTGGTTCTCCCCCATCGATGTCAAAACTATTGAACATCGACCATAACCTATAGATGTTTTATAAACATTGATGGCCGATGGCCATCCCTAATGAGTATTGCATCAACCAATCAGATGGTCTAATTTCTAAACTAATTAGCATAAGGGCTTTCTTTGCTCTCCATAACTTACTTAGGTCTTTCCTCACCCTAGTCTTATTGAAAACCTACAAAACTAGCCAAAGATGGTGGGTGACAAGAACATTCACAACTGATTGTCTTGCTAGTTGAAGACTATCACATGATGGTCCCAGCTAAAGTAGTAAAATAGAAAACTGTTGACTGATAGTGCATAAACCAATCGGAATGGATTGTTTTGAATGAGTGTTAGTGATGGCCATTGTTGCCTTTGCCATCGATGTTGTTACCTATAGGTGGTCATCCATTGTATTTGACTGACTGGACCGTGGGCCAATCAGAACACGGGGGCGGGGCTTCACATGTTTCAGGGGGTGGAGCTATATTCCATGTCCCAGGAGATAGCACAACAAATCTTTTCGTTTTAGCTTGACATTGATGGTGGGAAACCATCTGGTTCTCCCCCATTGATGTAAGAACTATGAACATCGACCATAATCTATCGATGTTTTATAAACATCGATGGTCATCCCTAATGAGAATTGCATCAACCATTCACATGGTCTAATTTCCAAACTAATTTGCATAAGGAATTTATTTGCTCTACATAACTTATTTAGGTCCTTCCTCACCATAGTCTAATTGAAAACCTACAAAACCAGCTAAAGATGGTTGATAACAAGAATGTTCTTGACCAATTGGTTTGTTGGATGAAGACTGTTGTATGATGGTCCCATCAAAAGTAGTAAAATAGAAAACTGTTGACTTGCCATTGATGTTGTTTCATATCGGTGGTCATCCATTGTATTTGATGGACTGTCCTGTGGGCCAATCAGAATATGGGGGCGGGGCTTCACTGGTGTCGTGGGTGGAGCTATGCTCAGTGTCCCAGGAAATAGCAAAACAAAACTAGTAGTTTGAGCTTGACATTGATGGTGTGAAACCATCTGGTTCTCCCCCATCGATGTCAAAACTATTGAACATCGACCATAACCTATAGATGTTTTATAAACATCGATGGCCGATGGCCATCCCTAATGAGTATTGCATCAACCAATCAGATGGTCTAATTTCTAAACTAATTTGCATAAGGGCTTTATTTGCTCTCCATAACTTACTTAGGTCTTTCCTCACCCTAGTCTTATTGAAAACCTACAAAACTAGCCAAAGATGGTGAGTGACAAGAACATTCATGACTGATTGTCTTGCTGGTTGAAGACTATCACATGATGGTCCCAGCTAAAGTAGTAAAATAGAAAACTGTTGACTGACAGTGCATAAACCAATCGGAATGGATTGTTTTGAATGAGTGTTAGTGATGGCCATTGTTGCCTTTGCCATCGATGTTGTTACCTATAGGTGGTCATCCATTGTATTTGACTGACTGGACCGTGGGCCAATCAGAACACGGGGGCGGGGCTTCACATGTTTCAGGGGGTGGAGCTATATTCCATGTCCCAGGAGATAGCACAACAAATCTTTTCGTTTTAGCTTGACATTGATGGTGGGAAACCATCTGGTTCTCCCCCATCGATGTAAAAACTATGAACATCGACCATAATCTATCGATGTTTTATAAACATCGATGATCATCCCTAATGAGAAATGCATCAACCAATCACATGGTCTAATTTCCAAACTAATTTGCATAAGGAATTTATTTGCTCTCCATAACTTATTTAGGTCCTTCCTCACCATAGTCTAATTGAAAACCTACAAAACCAGCCAAAGATGGTTGATAACAAGAATGTTCTTGACCATATGGTTTGTTGGTTGAAGACTGTTGTATGATGGTCCCATCAAAAGTAGTAAAATAGAAAACTGTTGACTTGCCATTGATGTTGTTACATATCGGTGGTCATCCATTGTATTTGATGGACTGGCCTGTGGGCCAATCAGAATATGGGGGTGGGGCTTCACTGGTGTCGTGGGTGGAGCTATGCTCAGTGTCCCAGGAAATAGCAAAACAAAACTAGTAGTTTGAGCTTGACATTGATGGTGTGAAACCATCTGGTTCTCCCCCATCGATGTCAAAACTATTGAACATCGACCATAACCTATAGATGTTTTATAAACATCGATGGCCGATGGCCATCCCTAATGAGTATTGCATCAACCAATCAGATGGTCCAATTTCTAAACTAATTTGCATAAAGGCTTTCATTGCTCTCCATAACTTACTTAGGTCTTTCCTCACCCTAGTCTTATTGAAAACCTACAAAACTAGCCAAGGATGGTGGGTGACAAGAACATTCATGACTGATTGTCTTGCTGGTTGAAGACTATCACATGATGGTCCCAGCTAAAGTAGTAAAATAGAAAACTGTTGACTGACAGTGCATAAACCAATCGGAATGGATTGTTTTGAATGAGTGTTAGTGATGGCCATTGTTGCCTTTGCCATTGATGTTGTTACCTATAGGTGGTCATCCATTGTATTTGACTGACTGGACCGTGGGCCAATCAGAACACGGGGGCGGGGCTTCACATGTTTCAGGGGGTGGAGCTATATTCCATGTCCCAGGAGATAGCACAACAAATCTTTTCGTTTTAGCTTGACATTGATGGTGGGAAACCATCTGGTTCTCCCCCATCGGTGTAAAAACTATGAACATCGACCATAACCTATAGATGTTTTATAAACATCGATGGTCATCCCTAATGAGTTTTGCATCAACCAATCACATGGTCTAATTTCCAAACTAATTTGCATAAGGAATTTATTTGCTCTCCATAACTTATTTAGGTCCTTCCTCATCATAGTCTAATTGAAAACCTACAAAACCAGCCAAAGATGGTTGATAACAAGAATGTTCTTGACCAATTGGTTTGTTGGTTGAAGACTGTTGTATGATGGTCCCATCAAAAGTAGTAAAATAGAAAACTGTTGACTTGCCATTGATGTTGTTACATATCGGTGGTCATCCATTGTATTTGATGGACTGGCCTGTGGGCCAATCACAATATGGGGCAGGGCTTCACTGGTGTCGTGGGTGGAGCTATGCTCAGTGTCCCAGGAAATAGCAAAACAAAACTAGTAGTTTGAGCTTGACATTGATGGTGTGAAACCATCTGGTTCTCCCCCATCGATGTCAAAACTATTGAACATCGACCATAACCTATAGATGTTTTATAAACATCGATGGCCGATGGCCATCCCTAAGAGTATTGCATCAACCAATCAGATGGTCTAATTTCTAAACTAATTTGCATAAGGGCTTTCTTTGCTCTCCATAACTTACTTAGGTCTTTCCTCACCCTAGTCTTATTGAAAACCTACAAAACTAGCCAAAGATGGTGAGTGACAAGAACATCCACGACTGTTTGTCTTGCTGGTTGAAGACTATCACATGATGGTCCCAGCTAAAGTAGTAAAATAGAAAACTGTTGACTGACAGTGCATAAACCAATCGGAATGGATTGTTTTGAATGAGTGTTAGTGATGGCCATTGTTGCCTTTGCCATCGATGTTGTTACCTATAGGTGGTCATCCATTGTATTTGACTGACTGGACCGTGGGCCAATCAGAACACGGGGGCGGGGCTTCACATGTTTCAGGGGGTGGAGCTATATTCCATGTCCCAGGAGATAGCACAACAAATCTTTTCGTTTTAGCTTGACATTGATGGTGGGAAACCATCTGGTTCTCCCCCATCGATGTAAAAACTATGAACATCGACCATAATATGTCGATGTTTTATAAACATCGATGGTCATCCCTAATGAGAATTGCATCAACCAATCACATGGTCTAATTTCCAAACTAATTTGCATAAGGAATTTATTTGCTCTCCATAACTTATTTCGGTCCTTCCTCACCATAGTCTAATTGAAAACCTACAAAACCAGCCAAAGATGGTTGATAACAAGAATGTTCTTGACCAATTGGTTTGTTGGTTGAAGACTTGTATGATGGTCCCATCAAAAGTAGTAAAATAGAAAACTGTTGACTTGCCATTGATGTTGTAACATATCGGTGGTCATCCATTGTATTTGATGGACTGGCCTGTGGGCCAATCAGAATATGGGGGCGGGGCTTCACTGGTGTCGTGGGTGGAGCTATGCTCAGTGTCCCAGGAAATAGCAAAACAAAACTAGTAGTTTGAGCTTGACATTGATGGTGTGAAACCATCTGGTTCTCCCCCATCGATGTCAAAACTATTGAACATCGACCATAACCTATAGATGTTTTATAAACATCGATGGCCGATGGCCATCCCTAATGAGTATTGCATCAACCAATCAGATGGTCTAATTTCTAAACTAATTTGCATAAGGGCTTTCTTTGCTCTCCATAACTTACTTAGGTCTTTCCTCACCCTAGTCTTATTGAAAACCTACAAAACTAGCCAAAGATGGTGGGTGACAAGAACATTAATGACTGATTGTCTTGCTGGTTGGAGACTATCACATGATGGTCCCAGCTAAAGTAGTAAAATAGAAAACTGTTGACTGACAGTGCATAAACCAATCGGAATGGATTGTTTTGAATGAGTTTTAGTGATGGCCATTGTTGCCTTTGCCATCGATGTTGTTACCTATAGGTGGTCATCCATTGTATTTGACTGACTGGACCGTGGGCCAATCAGAACACGGGGGCGGGGCTTCACATGTTTCAGGGGGTGGAGCTATATTCCATGTCCCAGGAGATAGCACAACAAATCTTTTCGTTTTAGCTTGACATTGATGGTGGGAAACCATCTGGTTCTCCCCCATCGATGTAAAAACTATGAACATCGACCATAATCTATCGATGTTTTATAAACATCGATAGTCATCCCTAATGAGAATTGCATCAACCAATCACATGGTCTAATTTCCAAACTAATTTGCATAAGGAATTTATTTGCTCTCCATAACTTATTTAGGTCGTTCCTCACCATAGTCTAATTGAAAACCTACAAAACCAGCCAAAGATGGTTGATAACAAGAATGTTCTTGACCAATTGGTTTGTTGGTTGAAGACTGTTGTATGATGGTCCCATCAAAAGTATTAAAATAGAAAACTGTTGATTTGCCATTGATGTTGTTACATATCGGTGGTCATCCATTGTATTTGATGGACTGGCCTGTGGGCCAATCAGAATATGGGGGCGGGGCTTCACTGGTGTCGTGGGTGGAGCTATGCTCAGTGTCCCAGGAAATAGCAAAACAAAACTAGTAGTTTGAGCTTGACATTGATGGTATGAAACCATCTGGTTCTCCCCCATCGATGTCAAAACTATTGAACATCGACCATAACCTATAGATGTTTTATAAACAGCGATGGCCGATGGCCATCCCTAATGAGTATTGCATCAACCAATCAGATGGTCTAATTTCTAAACTAATTTGCATAAGGGCTTTCTTTGCTCTCCATAACTTACTTAGGTCTTTCCTCACCCTAGTCTTATTGAAAACCTACAAAACTAGCCAAAGATGGTGGGTGACAAGAACATTCACGACTGATTGTCTTGCTGGTTGAAGACTATCACATGATGGTCCCAGCTTAAGTAGTAAAATAGAAAACTGTTGACTGACAGTGCATAAACCAATCGGAATGGATTGTTTTGAATGAGTGTTAGTGATGGCCATTGTTGCCTTTGCCATCGATGTTGTTACCTATAGGTGGTCATCCATTGTATTTGACTGACTGGACCGTGGGCCAATCAGAACACGGGGGCGGGGCTTCACATGTTTCAGGGGGTGGAGCTATATTCCATGTCCCAGGAGATAGCACAACAAATCTTTTCGTTTTAGCTTGACATTGATGGTGGGAAACCATCTGGTTCTCCCCCATCGATGTAAAAACTATGAACATCGACCGTAATCTATCGATGTTTTATAAACATCGATGGTCATCCCTAATGAGAATTGCATCAACCAATCACATGGTCTAATTTCCAAACTAATTTGCATAAGGAATTTATTTGCTCTCCATAACTTATTTCGGTCCTTCCTCACCATAGTCTAATTGAAAACCTACAAAACCAGCCAAAGATGGTTGATAACAAGAATGTTCTTGACCAATTGGTTTGTTGGTTGAAGACTTGTATGATGGTCCCATCAAAAGTAGTAAAATAGAAAACTGTTGACTTGCCATTGATGTTGTAACATATCGGTGGTCATCCATTGTATTTGATGGACTGGCCTGTGGGCCAATCAGAATATGGGGGCGGGGCTTCACTGGTGTCGTGGGTGGAGCTATGCTCAGTGTCCCAGGAAATAGCAAAACAAAACTAGTAGTTTGAGCTTGACATTGATGGTGTGAAACCATCTGGTTCTCCCCCATCGATGTCAAAACTATTGAACATCGACCATAACCTATAGATGTTTTATAAACATCGATGGCCGATGGCCATCCCTAATGAGTATTGCATCAACCAATCAGATGGTCTAATTTCTAAACTAATTAGCATAAGGGCTTTCTTTGCTCTCCATAACTTACTTAGGTCTTTCCTCACCCTAGTCTTATTGAAAACCTACAAAACTAGCCAAAAATGGTGGGTGACAAGAACATTCACGACTGATTGTCTTGCTGGTTGAAGACTATCACATGATGGTCCCAGCTAAAGTAGTAAAATAGAAAACTGTTGACTGACAGTGCATAAACCAATCGGAATGGATTGTTTTGAATGAGTGTTAGTGATGGCCATTGTTGCCTTTGCCATCGATGTTGTTACCTATAGGTGGTCATCCATTGTATTTGACTGACCGGACCGTGGGCCAATCAGAACACGGGGGCGGGGCTTCACATGTTTCAGGGGGTGGAGCTATATTCCATGTCCCAGGAGATAGCACAACAAATCTTTTCGTTTTAGCTTGACATTGATGGTGGGAAACCATCTGGTTCTCCCCCATCGATGTAAAAACTATGAACATCGACCATAATCTATCGATGTTTTATAAACATCGATGGCCATCCCTAATGAGAATTGCATCAACCAATCACATGGTCTAATTTCCATACTAATTTGCATAAGGAATTTATTTGCTCTCCATAACTTATTTCGGTCCTTCCTCACCATAGTCTAATTGAAAACCTACAAAACCAGCCAAAGATGGTTGATAACAAGAATGTTCTTGACCAATTGGTTTGTTGGTTGAAGACTGTTGTATGATGGTCCCATCAAAAGTAGTAAAATAGAAAACTGTTGACTTGCCATTGATGTTGTTACATATCGGTGGTCATCTATTGTATTTGATGGACTGGCCTGTGGGCCAATCAGAATATGGGGGCGGGGCTTCACTGGTGTCGTGGGTGGAGCTATGCTCAGTGTCCCAGGAAATAGCAAAACAAAACTAGTAGTTTGAGCTTGACATTGATGGTGTGAAACCATCTGGTTCTCCCCCATCGATGTCAAAACTATTGAACATCGACCATAACCTATAGATGTTTTATAAACATCGATGGCCGATGGCCATCCCTAATGAGTATTGCATCAACCAATCAGATGGTCTAATTTCTAAACTAATTTGCATAAGGGCTTTCTTTGCTCTCCATAACTTACTTAGGTCTTTCCTCACCCTAGTCTTATTGAAAACCTACAAAACTAGCCAAAGATGGTGGGTGACAAGAACATTAATGACTGATTGTCTTGCTGGTTGGAGACTATCACATGATGGTCCCAGCTAAAGTAGTAAAATAGAAAACTGTTGACTGACAGTGCATAAACCAATCGGAATGGATTGTTTTGAATGAGTGTTAGTGATGGCCATTGTTGCCTTTGCCATCGATGTTGTTACCTATAGGTGGTCATCCATTGTATTTGACTGACTGGACCGTGGGCCAATCAGAACACGGGGGCGGGGCTTCACATGTTTCAGGGGGTGGAGCTATATTCCATGTCCCAGGAGATAGCACAACAAATCTTTTCGTTTTAGCTTGACATTGATGGTGGGAAACCATCTGGTTCTCCCCCATCGATGTAAAAACTATGAACATCGACCATAATCTATCGATGTTTTATAAACATCGATAGTCATCCCTAATGAGAATTGCATCAACCAATCACATGGTCTAATTTCCAAACTAATTTGCATAAGGAATTTATTTGCTCTCCATAACTTATTTAGGTCGTTCCTCACCATAGTCTAATTGAAAACCTACAAAACCAGCCAAAGATGGTTGATAACAAGAATGTTCTTGACCAATTGGTTTGTTGGTTGAAGACTGTTGTATGATGGTCCCATCAAAAGTATTAAAATAGAAAACTGTTGATTTGCCATTGATGTTGTTACATATCGGTGGTCATCCATTGTATTTGATGGACTGGCCTGTGGGCCAATCAGAATATGGGGGCGGGGCTTCACTGGTGTCGTGGGTGGAGCTATGCTCAGTTTCCCAGGAAATAGCAAAACAAAACTAGTAGTTTGAGCTTGACATTGATGGTGTGAAACCATCTGGTTCTCCCCCATCGATGTCAAAACTATTGAACATCGACCATAACCTATAGATGTTTTATAAACAGCGATGGCCGATGGCCATCCCTAATGAGTATTGCATCAACCAATCAGATGGTCTAATTTCTAAACTAATTTGCATAAGGGCTTTCTTTGCTCTCCATAACTTACTTAGGTCTTTCCTCACCCTAGTCTTATTGAAAACCTACAAAACTAGCCAAAGATGGTGGGTGACAAAAACATTCACGACTGATTGTCTTGCTGGTTGAAGACTATCACATGATGGTCCCAGCTTAAGTAGTAAAATAGAAAACTGTTGACTGACAGTGCATAAACCAATCGGAATGGATTGTTTTGAATGAGTGTTAGTGATGGCCATTGTTGCCTTTGCCATTGATGTTGTTACCTATAGGTGGTCATCCATTGTATTTGACTGACTGGACCGTGGGCCAATCAGAACACGGGGGCGGGGCTTCACATGTTTCAGGGGGTGGAGCTATATTCCATGTCCCAGGAGATAGCACAACAAATCTTTTCGTTTTAGCTTGACATTGATGGTGGGAAACCATCTGGTTCTCCCCCATCGATGTAAAAACTATGAACATCGACCGTAATCTATCGATGTTTTATAAACATCGATGGTCATCCCTAATGAGAATTGCATCAACCAATCACATGGTCTAATTTCCAAACTAATTTGCATAAGGAATTTATTTGCTCTCCATAACTTATTTAGGTCCTTCCTCACCATAGTCTAATTGAAAACCTACAAAACCAGCCAAAGATGGTTGATACCAAGAATGTTCTTGACCAATTGGTTTGTTGGTTGAAGACTGTTGTATGATGGTCCCATCAAAAGTATTAAAATAGAAAACTGTTGACTTGCCATTGATGTTGTTACATATCGGTGGTCATCCATTGTATTTGATGGACTGGCCTGTGGGCCAATCAGAATATGGGGGCGGGGCTTCACTGGTGTCGTGGGTGGAGCTATGCTCAGTGTCCCAGGAAATAGCAAAACAAAACTAGTAGTTTGAGCTTGACATTGATGGTGTGAAACCATCTGGTTCTCCCCCATCGATGTCAAAACTATTGAACATCGACCATAACCTATAGATGTTTTATAAACATCGATGGCCATCCCTAATGAGTATTGCATCAACCAATCAGATGATCTAATTTCTAAACTAATTTGCATAAGGGCTTTCTTTGCTCTCCATAACTTACTTAGGTCTTTCCTCACCCTAGTCTTATTGAAAACCTACAAAACTAGCCAAAGATGGTGGGTGACAAGAACATTCACGACTGATTGTCTTGCTGGTTGAAGACTATCACATGATGGTCCCAGCTAAAGTAGTAAAATAGAAAACTGTTGACTGACAGTGCATAAACCAATCGGAATGGATTGTTTTGAATGAGTGTTAGTGATGGCCATTGTTGCCTTTGCCATCGATGTTGTTACCTATAGGTGGTCATCCATTGTATTTGACTGACTGGACCGTGGGCCAATCAGAACACGGGGGCGGGGCTTCACATGTTTCAGGGGGTGGAGCTATATTCCATGTCCCAGGAGATAGCACAACAAATCTTTTCGTTTTAGCTTGACATTGATGGTGGGAAACCATCTGGTTCTCCCCCATCGATGTAAAAACTATGAACATCGACCGTAATCTATCGATGTTTTATAAACATCGATGGTAATACCTAATGAGAATTGCATCAACCAATCACATCGTCTAATTTCCAAACTAATTTGCATAAGGAATTTATTTGCTCTCCATAACTTATTTAGGTCCTTCCTCACCATAGTTTAATTGAAAACCTACAAAACCAGCCAAAGATGGTTGATAACAAGAATGTTCTTGACCAATTGGTTTGTTGGTTGAAGACTGTTGTATGATGGTCCCATCAAAAGTAGTAAAATAGAAAACTGTTGACTTGCCGTTGATGTTGTTACATATCGGTGGTCATCCATTGTATTTGATGGACTGGCCTGTGGGTCAATCAGAATATGGGGGCGGGGCTTCACTGGTGTCGTGGGTGGAGCTATGCTCAGTGTCCTAGGAAATAGCAAAACAAAACTAGTAGTTTGAGCTTGACATTGATGGTGTGAAACCATCTGGTTCTCCCCCATCGATGTCAAAACTATTGAACATCGACCATAACCTATAGATGTTTTATAAACATCGATGGCCATCCCTAATGAGTATTGCATCAACCAATCAGATGATCTAATTTCTAAACTAATTTGCATAAGGGCTTTCTTTGCTCTCCATAACTTACTTAGGTCTTTCCTCACCCTAGTCTTATTGAAAACCTACAAAACTAGCCAAAGATGGTGGGTGACAAGAACATTCACGACTGATTGTCTTGCTGGTTGAAGACTATCACATGATGGTCCCAGCTAAAGTAGTAAAATAGAAAACTGTTGACTGACAGTGCATAAACCAATCGGAATGGATTGTTTTGAATGAGTGTTAGTGATGGCCATTGTTGCCTTTGCCATCGATGTTGTTACCTATAGGTGGTCATCCATTGTATTTGACTGACTGGACCGTGGGCCAATCAGAACACGGGTGCGGGGCTTCACATGTTTCAGGGGGTGGAGCTATATTCCATGTCCCAGGAGATAGCACAACAAATCTTCTCGTTTTAGCTTGACATTGATGGTGGGAAACCATCTGGTTCTCCCCCATCGATGTAAAAACTATGAACATCGACCATAATCTATCGATGTTTTATAAACATCGATGGTCATCCCTAATGAGTATTGCATCAACCAATCACATGGTCTAATTTCCAAACTAATTTGCATAAGGAATTTATTTGCTCTCCATAACTTATTTAGGTCCTTCCTCACCATAGTCTAATTGAAAACCTACGAAACCAGCCAAAGATGGTTGATAACAAGAATGTTCTTGACCAATTGGTTTGTTGGTTGAAGACTGTTGTATGATGGTCCCATCAAAAGTAGTAAAATAGAAAACTGTTGACTTGCCATTGATGTTGTTACATATCGGTGGTCATCCATTGTATTTGATGGACTGGCCTGTGGGCCAATTAGAATATGGGGGCGGGGCGTCGTGGGTGGAGCTATGCTCAGTGTCCCAGGAAATAGCAAAACAAAACTAGTAGTTTGAGCTTGACATTGATGGTGTGAAACCATCTGGTTCTCCCCCATCGATGTCAAAACTATTGAACATCGACCATAACCTATAGATGTTTTATAAACATCGATGGCCGATGGCCGATGGCCATCTCTAATGAGTATTGCATCAACCAATCAGATGGTCTAATTTCTAAACTAATTTGCATAAGGGCTTTCTTTGCTCTCCATAACTTACTTAGGTCTTTCCTCACCCTAGTCTTATTGAAAACCTACAAAACTACCCAAAGATGGTGGGTGACAAGAACATTCACGACTGATTGTCTTGCTGGTTGAAGACTATCACATGATGGTCCCAGCTAAAGTAGTAAAATAGAAAACTGTTGACTGACAGTGCATAAACCAATCGGAATGGATTGTTTTGAATGAGTGTTAGTGATGGCCATTGTTGGCTTTTTCCATCGATGTTGTTACCTATAGGTGGTCATCCATTGTATTTGACTGACTGGACCGTGGGCCAATCAGAACACGGGGGCGGGGCTTCACATGTTTCAGGGGGCGGGGCTATATTCCATGTCCCAGGAGATAGCACAACAAATCTTTTCGTTTTAGCTTGACATTGATGGTGGGAAACCATCTGGTTCTCCCCCATCGATGTAAAAACTATGAACATCGACCATAATCTATCGATGTTTTATAAACATCGATGGTCATCCCTAATGAGTATTGCATCAACCAATCACATGGTCTAATTTCCAAACTAATTTGCATAAGGAATTTATTTGCTCTCCATAACTTATTTAGGTCCTTCCTCACCATAGTTTAATTGAAAACCTACAAAACCAGCCAAAGATGGTTGATAACAAGAATGTTCTTGACCAATTGGTTTGTTGGTTGAAGACTGTTGTATGATGGTCCCATCAAAAGTAGTAAAATAGAAAACTGTTGACTTGCCGTTGATGTTGTTACATATCGGTGGTCATCCATTGTATTTGATGGACTGGCCTGTGGGTCAATCAGAATATGGGGGCGGGGCTTCACTGGTGTCGTGGGTGGAGCTATGCTCAGTGTCCTAGGAAATAGCAAAACAAAACTAGTAGTTTGAGCTTGACATTGATGGTGTGAAACCATCTGGTTCTCCCCCATCGATGTCAAAACTATTGAACATCGACCATAACCTATAGATGTTTTATAAACATCGATGGCCATCCCTAATGAGTATTGCATCAACCAATCAGATGATCTAATTTCTAAACTAATTTGCATAAGGGCTTTCTTTGCTCTCCATAACTTACTTAGGTCTTTCCTCACCCTAGTCTTATTGAAAACCTACAAAACTAGCCAAAGATGGTGGGTGACAAGAACATTCACGACTGATTGTCTTGCTGGTTGAAGACTATCACATGATGGTCCCAGCTAAAGTAGTAAAATAGAAAACTGTTGACTGACAGTGCATAAACCAATCGGAATGGATTGTTTTGAATGAGTGTTAGTGATGGCCATTGTTGCCTTTGCCATCGATGTTGTTACCTATAGGTGGTCATCCATTGTATTTGACTGACTGGACCGTGGGCCAATCAGAACACGGGGGCGGGGCTTCACATGTTTCAGGGGGTGGAGCTATATTCCATGTCCCAGGAGATAGCACAACAAATCTTCTCGTTTTAGCTTGACATTGATGGTGGGAAACCATCTGGTTCTCCCCCATCGATGTAAAAACTATGAACATCGACCATAATCTATCGATGTTTTATAAACATCGATGGTCATCCCTAATGAGTATTGCATCAACCAATCACATGGTCTAATTTCCAAACTAATTTGCATAAGGAATTTATTTGCTCTCCATAACTTATTTAGGTCCTTCCTCACCATAGTCTAATTGAAAACCTACGAAACCAGCCAAAGATGGTTGATAACAAGAATGTTCTTGACCAATTGGTTTGTTGGTTGAAGACTGTTGTATGATGGTCCCATCAAAAGTAGTAAAATAGAAAACTGTTGACTTGCCATTGATGTTGTTACATATCGGTGGTCATCCATTGTATTTGATGGACTGGCCTGTGGGCCAATTAGAATATGGGGGCGGGGCGTCGTGGGTGGAGCTATGCTCAGTGTCCCAGGAAATAGCAAAACAAAACTAGTAGTTTGAGCTTGACATTGATGGTGTGAAACCATCTGGTTCTCCCCCATCGATGTCAAAACTATTGAACATCGACCATAACCTATAGATGTTTTATAAACATCGATGGCCGATGGCCGATGGCCATCTCTAATGAGTATTGCATCAACCAATCAGATGGTCTAATTTCTAAACTAATTTGCATAAGGGCTTTCTTTGCTCTCCATAACTTACTTAGGTCTTTCCTCACCCTAGTCTTATTGAAAACCTACAAAACTAGCCAAAGATGGTGGGTGACAAGAACATTCACGACTGATTGTCTTGCTGGTTGAAGACTATCACATGATGGTCCCAGCTAAAGTAGTAAAATAGAAAACTGTTGACTGACAGTGCATAAACCAATCGGAATGGATTGTTTTGAATGAGTGTTAGTGATGGCCATTGTTGGCTTTTTCCATCGATGTTGTTACCTATAGGTGGTCATCCATTGTATTTGACTGACTGGACCGTGGGCCAATCAGAACACGGGGGCGGGGCTATATTCCATGTCCCAGGAGATAGCACAACAAATCTTTTCGTTTTAGCTTGACATTGATGGTGGGAAACCATCTGGTTCTCCCCCATCGATGTAAAAACTATGAACATCGACCATAATCTATCGATGTTTTATAAACATCGATGGTCATCCCTAATGAGTATTGCATCAACCAATCACATGGTCTAATTTCCAAACTAATTTGCATAAGGAATTTATTTGCTCTCCATAACTTATTTAGGTCCTTCCTCACCATAGTCTAATTGAAAACCTACAAAACCAGCCAAAGATGGTTGATAACAAGAATGTTCTTGACCAATTGGTTTGTTGGTTGAAGACTGTTGTATGATGGTCCCATCAAAAGTAGTAAAATAGAAAACTGTAGACTTGCCATTGATGTTGTTACATATCGGTGGTCATCCATTGTATTTGATGGACTGGCCTGTGGGCCAATCAGAATATGGGGGCGGGGCTTCACTGGTGTCGTGGGTGGAGCTATGCTCAGTGTTCCAGGAAATAGCAAAACAAAACTAGTAGTTTGAGCTTGACATTGATGGTGTGAAACCATCTGGTTCTCCCCCATCGATGTCAAAACTATTGAACATCGACCATAACCTATAGATGTTTTATAAACATCGATGGCCATCCCTAATGAGTATTGCATCAACCAATCAGATGGTCTAATTTCTAAACTAATTTGCATAAGGACTTTCTTTGCTCTCCATAACTTACTTAGGTCTTTCCTCACCCTAGTCTTATTGAAAACCTACAAAACTAGCCAAAGATGGTGGGTGACAAGAACATTCACTACT
The DNA here is from genome assembly GCF_055691185.1 of Crinia signifera. Lineage (NCBI taxonomy): Eukaryota > Metazoa > Chordata > Amphibia > Anura > Myobatrachidae > Crinia > Crinia signifera. The sequence continues at coordinate 74,264,461 of NC_139220.1, read as the reverse complement.
GATTGTCTTGCTGGTTGAAGACTATCACATGATGGTCCCAGCTAAAGTAGTAAAATAGAAAACTGTTGACTGACAGTGTATAAACCAATCGGAATGGATTGTTTTGAATGAGTGTTAGTGATGGCTATTGTTGCCTTTGCCATCGATGTTGTTACCTATAGGTGGTCATCCATTGTATTTGACTGACTGGACCGTGGGCCAATCAGAACACGGGGGCGGGGCTATATTCCATGTCCCAGGAGATAGCACAAAAAATCTTTTCGTTTTAGCTTGACATTGATGGTGGGAAACCATCTGGTTCTCCCCCATCGATGTAAAAACTATGAACATCGACCATAATCTATCGATGTTTTATAAACATCGATGGTCATCCCTAATGAGAATTGCATCAACCAATCACATGGTCTAATTTCCAAACTTATTTGCATAAGTAATTTATTTGCTCTCCATAACTTATTTAGGTCCTTCCTCACCATAGTCTAATTGAAAACCTACTAAACCAGCCAAAGATGGTTGATAAAAAGAATGTTCTTGACCAATTGGTTTGTTGGTTGAAGACTGTTGAATGATGGTCCCATCAAAAGTAGTAAAATAGAAAACTGTTGACTTGCCATTGATGTTTTTACATATCGGTGGTCATCCATTGTATTTGATGGACTGGCCTGTGGGCCAATCAGAATATGGGGGCAGGGCTTCACTGGTGTCGTGGGTGGAGCTATGCTCAGTGTCCCAGGAAATAGCAAAACAAAACTAGTAGTTTAAACTTGACATTGATGGTGTGAAACCATCTGGTTCTCCCCCATCGATGTCAAAACTATTGAACATCGACCATAACCTATAGATGTTTTATAAACATCGATGGCCGATGGCCATCCCTAATGAGTATTGCATCAACCAATCAGATGGTCTAATTTCTAAACTAATTTGCATAAGGGCTTTATTTGCTCTCCATAACTTACTTAGGTCTTTCCTCACCCTAGTCTTATTGAAAACCTACAAAACTAGCCAAAGATGGTGGGTGACAAGAACATTCACGACTGATTGTCTTGCTGGTTGAAGACTATCACATGATGGTCCCAGCTAAAGTAGTAAAATAGAAAACTGTTGACTGACAGTGCATAAACCAATCGGAATGGATTGTTTTGAATGAGTGTTAGTGATGGCCATTGTTGCCTTTGCCATCGATGTTGTTACCTATAGGTGGTCATCCATTGTATTTGACTGACTGGACCGTGGGCCAATCAGAACACGGGGCGGGGCTTCACATGTTTCAGGGGGTGGAGCTATATTCCATGTCCCAGGAGATAGCACAACAAATCTTTTCGTTTTAGCTTGACATTGATGGTGGGAAACCATCTGGTTCTCCCCCATCGATGTAAAAACTATGAACATCGACCATAATCTATCGATGTTTTATAAACATCGATGGTCATCCCTAATGAGAATTGCATCAACCAATCACACGGTCTAATTTCCAAACTAATTTGCATAAGGAATTTATTTGCTCTCCATAACTTATTTCGGTCCTTCCTCACCATAGTCTAATTGAAAACCTACAAAACCAGCCAAAGATGGTTGATAACAAGAATGTTCTTGACCAATTGGTTTGTTGGTCGAAGACTGTTGTATGATGGTCCCATCAAAAGTAGTAAAATAGAAAACTGTTGACTTGCTATTGATGTTGTTACATATCGGTGGTCATCCATTGTATTTGATGGACTGGCCTGTGGGCCAATCAGAATATGAGGGCGGGGCTTCACTGGTGTCGTGGGTGGAGCTATGCTCAGTGTCCCAGGAAATAGCAAAACAAAACTAGTAGTTTGAGCTTGACATTGATGGTGTGAAACCATCTGGTTCTCCCCCATCGATGTCAAAACTATTGAACATCGACCATAACCTATAGATGTTTTATAAACATCGATGTCCGAAGGTCATCCCTAATGAGTATTGCATCAACCAATCAGATGGTCTAATTTCTAAACTAATTTGCTTAAGGGCTTTATTTGCTCTCCATAACTTACTTGGGTCTTTCCTCACCCTAGTCTAATTGAAAACCTACAAAACCAGCCAAAGATGGTTGATAACAAGAATGTTCGTGACCAATTGGTTTGTTGGTTGAAGACTTGTATGACGGTCCCATCAAAAGTAGTAAAATAGAAAACTGTTGACTTGCCATTGATGTTGTTACATATTGGTGGTCATCCATTGTATTTGATGGACTGGCCTGTGGGCCAATCAGAATATGGGGGCGGGGCTTCACTGGTGTCGTGGGTGGAGCTATGCTCAGTGTCCCAGGAAATAGCAAAACAAAACTAGTAGTTTGAGCTTGACATTGATGGTGTGAAACCATCTGGTTCTCCCCCATCGATGTCAAAACTATTGAACATCGACCATAACCTATAGATGTTTTATAAACATCGATGGCCGATGGCCATCCCTAATGAGTATTGCATCAACCAATCAGATGGTCTAATTTCTAAACTAATTAGTATAAGGGCTTTCTTTGCTCTCCATAACTTACTTAGGTCTTTCCTCACCCTAGTCTTATTGAAAACCTACAAAACTAGCCAAAGATGGTGGGTGACAAGAACATTCACGACTGATTGTCTTGCTGGTTGAAGACTATCACATGATGGTCCCAGCTAAAGTAGTAAAATAGAAAACTGTTGACTGACAGTGCATAAACCAATCGGAATGTATTGTTTTGAATAAGTGTTAGTGATGGCCACTGTTGCCTTTGCCATCGATGTTGTTACCTATAGGTGGTCATCCATTGTATTTGACTGACTGGACCGTGGGCCAATCAGAACACGGGGGCGGGGCTTCACATGTTTCAGGGGGTGGAGCTATATTCCATGTCCCAGGAGATAGCACAACAAATCTTTTCGTTTTAGCTTGACATTGATGGTGGGAAACCATCTGGTTCTCCCCCATCGATGTAAAAACTATGAACATCGACCATAATCTATCGATGTTTTATAAACATCGATGACCATCCCTAATGAGAATTGCATAAACCAATCACATGGTCTAATTTCCAAACTAATTTGCATAAGGAATCTATTTGCTCTCCATAACTTATTTATGTCCTTCCTCACCATAGTCTAATTGAAAACCTACAAAACCAGCCAAAGATGGTTTATAACAAGAATGTTCTTGACCAATTGGTTTGTTGGTTGAAGACTGTTGTTTGATGGTCCCATCAAAAGTAGTAAAATAGAAAACTGTTGACTTGCCATTGATGTTGTTACATATCGGTGGTCATCCATTGTATTTGACTGACTGGACCGTGGGCCAATCAGAACACGGGGGCGGGGCTTCACATGTTTCAGGGGGTGGAGCTATATTCCATGTCCCAGGAGATAGCACAACAAATCTTTTCGTTTTAGCTTGACATTGATGGTGGGAAACCATCTGGTTCTCCCCCATCGATGTAAAAACTATGAACATCGACCATAATCTATCGATGTTTTATAAACATCGATGGTCATCCCTAATGAGAAATGCATCAACCAATCACGTGGTCTAATTTCCAAACTAATTTGCATAAGGAATTTATTTGCTCTCCATAACTTATTTCGGTCCTTCCTCACCATAGTCTAATTGAAAACCTACAAAACCAGCCAAAGATGGTTGATAACAAGAATGTTCTTGACCAATTGGTTTGTTGGTTGAAGATTTGTATGATGGTCCCATCAAAAGTAGTAAAATAGAAAACTGTTGACTTGCCATTGATGTTGTTACATATCGGTGGTCATCCATTGTATTTGATGGACTGGCCTGTGGGCCAATCAGAATATGGGGGCGGGGCTTCACTGGTGTCGTGGGTGGAGCTATGCTCAGTGTCCCAGGAAATAGCAAAACAAAACTAGTAGTTTGAGCTTGACATTGATGGTGTGAAACCATCTGGTTCTCCCCCATCGATGTCAAAACTATTGAACATCGACCATAACCTATAGATGTTTTATAAACATCGATGGCCGATGGCCATCCCTAATGAGTATTGCATCAACCAATCAGATGGTCTAATTTCTAAACTAATTTGCATAAGGGCTTTATTTGCTCTCCATAACTTACTTAGGTCTTTCCTCACCCTAGTCTTATTGAAAACCTACACAACTAGCCAAAGATGGTGGGTGACAAGAACATTCATGACTGATTGTCTTGCTGGTTGAAGACTATCACATAATGGTCCCAGCTAAAGTAGTAAAATAGAAAACTGTTGACTGACAGTGCATAAACCAATCGGAATGGATTGTTTTGAATGAGTGTTAGTGATAGCCATTGTTGCCTTTGCCATCGATGTTGTTACCTATAGGTGGTCATCCATTGTATTTGACTGACTGGACCGTGGGCCAATCAGAACACGGGGGCGGGGCTATATTCCATGTCCCAGGAGATAGCACAAAAAATCTTTTCGTTTTAACTTGACATTGATGGTGGGAAACCATCTGGTTCTCCCCCATCGATGTAAAAACTATGAACATCGACCATAACCTATAGATGTTTTATAAACATCGATGGTCATCCCTAATGAGTTTTGCATCAACCAATCACATGGTCTAATTTCCAAACTAATTTGCATAAGGAATTTATTTGCTCTCCATAACTTATTTAGGTCCTTCCTCATCATAGTCTAATTGAAAACCTACAAAACCAGCCAAAGATGGTTGATAACAAGAATGTTCTTGACCAATTGGTTTGTTGGTCGAAGACTGTTGTATGATGGTCCCATCAAAAGTAGTAAAATAGAAAACTGTTGACTTGCTATTGATGTTGTTACATATCGGTGGTCATCCATTGTATTTGATGGACTGGCCTGTGGGCCAATCAGAATATGAGGGCGGGGCTTCACTGGTGTCGTGGGTGGAGCTATGCTCAGTGTCCCAGGAAATAGCAAAACAAAACTAGTAGTTTGAGCTTGACATTGATGGTGTGAAACCATCTGGTTCTCCCCCATCGATGTCAAAACTATTGAACATCGACCATAACCTATAGATGTTTTATAAACATCGATGTCCGAAGGTCATCCCTAATGAGTATTGCATCAACCAATCAGATGGTCTAATTTCTAAACTAATTTGCTTAAGGGCTTTATTTGCTCTCCATAACTTACTTGGGTCTTTCCTCACCCTAGTCTAATTGAAAACCTACAAAACCAGCCAAAGATGGTTGATAACAAGAATGTTCGTGACTAATTGGTTTGTTGGTTGAAGACTTGTATGACGGTCCCATCAAAAGTAGTAAAATAGAAAACTGTTGACTTGCCATTGATGTTGTTACATATTGGTGGTCATCCATTGTATTTGATGGACTGGCCTGTGGGCCAATCAGAATATGGGGGCGGGGCTTCACTGGTGTCGTGGGTGGAGCTATGCTCAGTGTCCCAGGAAATAGCAAAACAAAACTAGTAGTTTGAGCTTGACATTGATGGTGTGAAACCATCTGGTTCTCCCCCATCGATGTCAAAACTATTGAACATCGACCATAACCTATAGATGTTTTATAAACATCGATGGCCGATGGCCATCCCTAATGAGTATTGCATCAACCAATCAGATGGTCTAATTTCTAAACTAATTAGCATAAGGGCTTTCTTTGCTCTCCATAACTTACTTAGGTCTTTCCTCACCCTAGTCTTATTGAAAACCTACAAAACTAGCCAAAGATGGTGGGTGACAAGAACATTCACGACTGATTGTCTTGCTGGTTGAAGACTATCACATGATGGTCCCAGCTAAAGTAGTAAAATAGAAAACTGTTGACTGACAGTGCATAAACCAATCGGAATGTATTGTTTTAAATGAGTGTTAGTGATGGCCACTGTTGCCTTTGCCATCGATGTTGTTACCTATAGGTGGTCATCCATTGTATTTGACTGACTGGACCGTGGGCCAATCAGAACACGGGGGCGGGGCTTCACATGTTTCAGGGGGTGGAGCTATATTCTATGTCCCAGGAGATAGCACAACAAATCTTTTCGTTTTAGCTTGACATTGATGGTGGGAAACCATCTGGTTCTCCCCCATCGATGTAAAAACTATGAACATCGACCATAATCTATCGATGTTTTATAAACATCGATGGTCATCCCTAATGAGAATTGCATCAACCAATCACACGGTCTAATTTCCAAACTAATTTGCATAAGGAATTTATTTGCTCTCCATAACTTATTTAGGTCCTTCCTCACCATAGTCTAATTGAAAACCTACAAAACCAGCCAAAGATGGTTGATAACAAGAATGTTCTTGACCAATTGGTTTGTTGGTCGAAGACTGTTGTATGATGGTCCCATCAAAAGTAGTAAAATAGAAAACTGTTGACTTGCTATTGATGTTGTTACATATCGGTGGTCATCCATTGTATTTGATGGACTGGCCTGTGGGCCAATCAGAATATGAGGGCGGGGCTTCACTGGTGTCGTGGGTGGAGCTATGCTCAGTGTCCCAGGAAATAGCAAAACAAAACTAGTAGTTTGAGCTTGACATTGATGGTGTGAAACCATCTGGTTCTCCCCCATCGATGTCAAAACTATTGAACATCGACCATAACCTATAGATGTTTTATAAACATCGATGTCCGAAGGTCATCCCTAATGAGTATTGCATCAACCAATCAGATGGTCTAATTTCTAAACTAATTTGCTTAAGGGCTTTATTTGCTCTCCATAACTTACTTGGGTCTTTCCTCACCCTAGTCTAATTGAAAACCTACAAAACCAGCCAAAGATGGTTGATAACAAGAATGTTCGTGACCAATTGGTTTGTTGGTTGAAGACTTGTATGACGGTCCCATCAAAAGTAGTAAAATAGAAAACTGTTGACTTGCCATTGATGTTGTTACATATTGGTGGTCATCCATTGTATTTGATGGACTGGCCTGTGGGCCAATCAGAATATGGGGGCGGGGCTTCACTGGTGTCGTGGGTGGAGCTATGCTCAGTGTCCCAGGAAATAGCAAAACAAAACTAGTAGTTTGAGCTTGACATTGATGGTGTGAAACCATCTGGTTCTCCCCCATCGATGTCAAAACTATTGAACATCGACCATAACCTATAGATGTTTTATAAACATCGATGGCCGATGGCCATCCCTAATGAGTATTGCATCAACCAATCAGATGGTCTAATTTCTAAACTAATTAGTATAAGGGCTTTCTTTGCTCTCCATAACTTACTTAGGTCTTTCCTCACCCTAGTCTTATTGAAAACCTACAAAACTAGCCAAAGATGGTGGGTGACAAGAACATTCACGACTGATTGTCTTGCTGGTTGAAGACTATCACATGATGGTCCCAGCTAAAGTAGTAAAATAGAAAACTGTTGACTGACAGTGCATAAACCAATCGGAATGTATTGTTTTGAATGAGTGTTAGTGATGGCCACTGTTGCCTTTGCCATCGATGTTGTTACCTATAGGTGGTCATCCATTGTATTTGACTGACTGGACCGTGGGCCAATCAGAACACGGGGGCGGGGCTTCACATGTTTCAGGGGGTGGAGCTATATTCCATGTCCCAGGAGATAGCACAACAAATCTTTTCGTTTTAGCTTGACATTGATGGTGGGAAACCATCTGGTTCTCCCCCATCGATGTAAAAACTATGAACATCGACCATAACCTATAGATGTTTTATAAACATCGATGGTCATCCCTAATGAGTTTTGCATCAACCAATCACATGGTCTAATTTCCAAACTAATTTGCATAAGGAATTTATTTGCTCTCCATAACTTATTTAGGTCCTTCCTCATCATAGTCTAATTGAAAACCTACAAAACCAGCCAAAGATGGTTGATAACAAGAATGTTCTTGACCAATTGGTTTGTTGGTTGAAGACTGTTGTATGATGGTCCCATCAAAAGTAGTAAAATAGAAAACTGTTGACTTGCCATTGATGTTGTTACATATCGGTGGTCATCTATTGTATTTGATGGACTGGCCTGTGGGCCAATCACAATATGGGGCAGGGCTTCACTGGTGTCGTGGGTGGAGCTATGCTCAGTGTCCCAGGAAATAGCAAAACAAAACTAGTAGTTTGAGCTTGACATTGATGGTGTGAAACCATCTGGTTCTCCCCCATCGATGTCAAAACTATTGAACATCGACCATAACCTATAGATGTTTTATAAACATCGATGGCCGATGGCCATCCCTAAGAGTATTGCATCAACCAATCAGATGGTCTAATTTCTAAACTAATTTGCATAAGGGCTTTCTTTGCTCTCCATAACTTACTTAGGTCTTTCCTCACCCTAGTCTTATTGAAAACCTACAAAACTAGCCAAAGATGGTGGGTGACAAGAACATTCACGACTGATTGTCTTGCTGGTTGAAGACTATCACATGATGGTCCCAGCTAAAGTAGTAAAATAGAAAACTGTTGACTGACAGTGCATAAACCAATCGGAATGGATTGTTTTGAATATGTGTTAGTGATGGCCATTGTTGCCTTTGCCATCGATGTTGTTACCTATAGGTGGTCATCCATTGTATTTGACTGACTGGACCGTGGGCCAATCAGAACACGGGGGTGGGGCTATATTCCATTTCCCAGGAGATAGCACAACAAATCTTTTCGTTTTAGCTTGACATTGATGGTGGGAAACCATCTGGTTCTCCCCCATCGATGTCAAAACTATTGAACATCGACCATATCCTATAGATGTTTTATAAACATCGATGGCCGATGGCCATCCCTAATGAGTATTGCATCAACCAATCAGATGGTCTAATTTCTAAACTAATTAGCATAAGGGCTTTCTTTGCTCTCCATAACTTACTTAGGTCTTTCCTCACCCTAGTCTTATTGAAAACCTACAAAACTAGCCAAAGATGGTGGGTGACAAGAACATTCACGACTGATTGTCTTGCTGGTTGAAGACTATCACATGATGGTCCCAGCTAAAGTAGTAAAATAGAAAACTGTTGACTGACAGTGCATAAACCAATCGGAATGGATTGTTTTGAATGAGTGTTAGTGCCCAGCTAAAGTAGTAAAATAGAAAACTGTTGACTGACAGTGCATAAACCAATCGGAATGGATTGTTTTGAATGAGTGTTAGTGATGGCCATTTTTGCCTTTGCCATCGATGTTGTTACCTATAGGTGGTCATCCATTGTATTTGACTGACTGGACCGTGGGCCAATCAGAACACGGGGGCGGGGCTTCACATGTTTCAGGGGGTGGAGCTATATTCCATGTCCCAGGAGATAGCACAACAAATCTTTTCGTTTTAGCTTGACATTGATGGTGGGAAACCATCTGGTTCTCCCCCATCAATGTAAAAACTATGAACATCGACCATAATCTATCGATGTTTTATAAACATCGATGGCCATCCCTAATGAGAATTGCATCAACCAATCACATGGTCTAATTTCCAAACTAATTTGCATAAGGAATTTATTTGCTCTAAATAACTTATTTCGGTCCTTCCTCACCATAGTCTAATTGAAAACCTACAAAACCAGCCAAAGATGGTTGATAACAAGAATGTTCTTGACCAATTGGTTTGTTGGTTGAAGACTGTTGTATGATGGTCCCATCAAAAGTAGTAAAATCGAAAACTGTTGACTTGCCATTGATGTTGTTACATATCGGTGGTCATCCATTGTATTTGATGGACTGGCCTGTGGGCCAATCAGAATATGGGGGCGGGGCTTCACTGGTGTCGTGGGTGGAGCTATGCTCAGTGTCCCAGGAAATAGCAAAACAAAACTAGTAGTTTGAGCTTGACATTGATGGTGTGAAACCATCTGGTTCTCCCCCATCGATGTCAAAACTATTGAACATAGACCATAACCTATAGATGTTTTATAAACATCGATGGCCGATGGCCATCCCTAATGAGTATTGCATCAACCAATCAGATGGTCTAATTTCTAAACTAATTTGCATAAGGGCTTTCTTTGCTCTCCATAACTTACTTAGGTCTTTCCTCACCCTAGTCTTATTGAAAACCTACAAAACTAGCCAAAGATGGTGGGTGACAAGAACATTCACGACTGATTGTCTTGCTGGTTGAAGACTATCACATGATGGTCCCAGCTAAAGTAGTAAAATAGAAAACTGTTCACTGACAGTGCATAAACCAATCGGAATGGATTGTTTTGAATGAGTGTTAGTGATGGCCATTGTTGCCTTTGCCATCGATGTTGTTACCTATAGGTGGTCATCCATTGTATTTGACTGACCGGACCGTGGGCCAATCAGAACACGGGGGCGGGGCTTCACATGTTTCAGGGGGTGGAGCTATATTCCATGTCCCAGGAGTTAGCACAACAAATCTTTTCGTTTTAGCTTGACATTGATGGTGGGAAACCATCTGGTTCTCCCCCATCGATGTAAAAACTATGAACATCGACCATAATCTATCGATGTTTTATAAACATCGATGACCATCCCTAATGAGAATTGCATCAACCAATCACATGGTCTAATTTCCAAACTAATTTGCATAAGGAATTTATTTGCTCTCCATAACTTATTTCGGTCCTTCCTCACCATAGTCTAATTGAAAACCTACAAAACCAGCTAAAGATGGTTGATAACAAGAATGTTCTTGACCAATTGGTTTGTTGGTTGAAGACTTGTATGATGGTCCCATCAAAAGTAGTAAAATAGAAAACTGTTGACTTGCCATTGATGTTGTAACATATCGGTGGTCATCCATTGTATTTGATGGACTGGCCTGTGGGCCAATCAGAATATGGGGGCGGGGCTTCACTGGTGTCGTGGGTGGAGCTATGCTCAGTGTCCCAGGAAATAGCAAAACAAAACTAGTAGTTTGAGCTTGACATTGATGGTGTGAAACCATCTGGTTCTCCCCCATCAATGTCAAAACTATTGAACATCGACCATAACCTATAGATGTTTTATAAACATCGATGGCCGATGGCCATCCCTAATGAGTATTGCATCAACCAATCAGATGGTCTAATTTCTAAACTAATTTGCATAAGGGCTTTCTTTGCTCTCCATAACTTACTTAGGTCTTTCCTCACCCTAGTCTTATTGAAAACCTACAAAACTAGCCAAAGATGGTGGGTGACAAGATCATTCACGACTGATTGTCTTGCTGGTTGAAGACTATCACATGATGGTCCCAGCTAAAGTAGTAAAATAGAAAACTGTTGACTGACAGTGCATAAACCAATCGGAATGGATTGTTTTGAATGAGTGTTAGTGATGGCCATTGTTGCCTTTGCCATCGATGTTGTTACCTATAGGTGGTCATCCATTGTATTTGACTGACTGGACCGTGGGCCAATCAGAACACGGGGGCGGGGCTTCACATGTTTCAGGGGGTGGAGCTATATTCCATGTCCCAGGAGATAGCACAACAAATCTTTTCGTTTTAGCTTGACATTGATGGTGGGAAACCATCTGGTTCTCCCCCATCGATGTAAAAACTATGAACATCAACCATAATCTATCGATGTTTTATAAACATCGATGGTCATCCCTAATGAGAATTGCATCAACCAATCACATGGTCTAATTTCCAAACTAATTTGCATAAGGAATTTATTTGCTCTCCATAACTTATTTAGGTCCTTCCTCACCATAGTCTAATTGAAAACCTACAAAACCAGCCAAAGATGGTTGATAACAAGAATGTTCTTGACCAATTGGTTTGTTGGATGAAGACTGTTGTATGATGGTCCCATCAAAAGTAGTAAAATAGAAAACTGTTGACTTGCCATTGATGTTGTTTCATATCGGTGGTCATCCATTGTATTTGATGGACTGTCCTGTGGGCCAATCAGAATATGGGGGCGGGGCTTCACTGGTGTCGTGGGTGGAGCTATGCTCAGTGTCCCAGGAAATAGCAAAACAAAACTAGTAGTTTAAACTTGACATTGATGGTGTGAAACCATCTGGTTCTCCCCCATCGATGTCAAAACTATTGAACATCGACCATAACCTATAGATGTTTTATAATCGGAATGGATTGTTTTGAATGAGTGTTAGTGATGGCCATTGTTGCCTTTGCCATCGATGTTGTTACCTATAGGTGGTCATCCATTGTATTTGACTGACTGGACCGTGGGCCAATCAGAACATGGGGGCGGGGCTTCACATGTTTCAGGGGGTGGAGCTATAGTCCATGTCCCAGGAGATAGCACAACAAATCTTTTCGTTTTAGCTTGACATTGATGGTGGGAAACCATCTGGTTCTCCCCCATCGATGTAAAAACTATGAACATCGACCATAATCTATCGATGTTTTATAAACATCGATGGCCATCCCTAATGAGAATTGCATCAACCAATCATATGGTCTAATTTCCAAACTAATTTGCATAAGGAATTTATTTGCTCTCCATAACTTATTTATGTCCTTCCTCACCATAGTCTAATTGAAAACCTACAAATCCAGACAAAGATGGTTGATAACAAGAATGTTCTTGACTAATTGGTTTGTTGGTTGAAGACTGTTGTATGATGGTCCCATCAAAAGTAGTAAAATAGAAAACTGTTGACTTGCCATTGATGTTGTTACATATCGGTGGTCATCCATTGTATTTGATGGATTGGCCTGTGGGCCAATCAGAATATGGGGGCGGGGCTTCACTGGTGTCGTGGGTGGAGCAATGCTCAGTGTCCCAGGAAATAGCAAAACAAAACTAGTAGTTTGAGCTTGACATTGATGGTGTGAAACCATCTGGTTCTCCCCCATCGATGTCAAAACTATTGAACATCGACCATAACCTATAGATGTTTTATAAACATCGATGGCCGATGGCCATCCCTAATGAGTATTGCATCAACCAATCAGATGGTCTAATTTCTAAACTAATTTGCATAAGGGCTTTATTTGCTCTCCATAACTTACTTAGGTCTTTCCTCACCCTAGTCTTATTGAAAACCTACACAACTAGCCTAAGATGGTGGGTGACAAGAACATTCACGACTGATTGTCTTGCTGGTTGAAGACTATCACATGATGGTCCCAGCTAAAGTAGTAAAATAGAAAACTGTTGACTGACAGTGCATAAACCAATCGGAATGGATTGTTTTGAATGAGTGTTAGTGATGGCCATTGTTGCCTTTGCCATTGATGTTGTTACCTATAGGTGGTCATCCATTGTATTTAACTGACTGGACCGTGGGCCAATCAGAACACGGGTGCGGGGCTTCACATGTTTCAGGGGGTGGAGCTATATTCCATGTCCCAGGAGATAGCACAACAAATCTTTTCGTTTTAGCTTGACATTGATGGTGGGAAACCATCTGGTTCTCCCCCATCGATGTAAAAACTATGAACATCGACCATAATCTATTGATGTTTTATAAACATCGATGGTCATCCCTAATGAGTATTGCATCAACCAATCACATGGTCTAATTTCCAAACTAATTTGCATAAGGAATTTATTTGCTCTCCATAACTTATTTAGGTCCTTCCTCATCATAGTCTAATTGAAAACCTACAAAACCAGCCAAAGATGGTTGATAACAAGAATGTTCTTGACCAATTGGTTTGTTGGTTGAAGACTGTTGTATGATGGTCCCATCAAAAGTAGTAAAATAGAAAACTGTTGACTTGCCATTGATGTTGTTACATATCGGTGGTCATCCATTGTATTTGATGGACTGGCCTGTGGGCCAATCAGAATATGGGGGCGGGGCTTCACTGGTGTCGTGGGTGGAGCAATGCTCAGTGTCCCAGGAAATAGCAAAACAAAACTAGTAGTTTGAGCTTGACATTGATGGTGTGAAACCATCTGGTTCTCCCCCATCGATGTCAAAACTATTGAACATCGACCATAACCTATAGATGTTTTATAAACATCGATGGCCGATGGCCATCCCTAATGAGTATTGCATCAACCAATCAGATGGTCTAATTTCTAAACTAATTTGCATAAGGGCTTTATTTGCTCTCCATAACTTACTTAGGTCTTTCCTCACCCTAGTCTTATTGAAAACCTACACAACTAGCCTAAGATGGTGGGTGACAAGAACATTCACGACTGATTGTCTTGCTGGTTGAAGACTATCACATAATGGTCCCAGCTAAAGTAGTAAAATAGAAAACTGTTGATTGACAGTGCATAAACCAATCGGAATGGATTGTTTTGAAAGAGTGTTAGTGATGGCCATTGTTGCCTTTGCCATCGATGTTGTTACCTATAGGTGGTCATCCATTGTATTTGACTGACTGGACCGTGGGCCAATCAGAACACAGGGGCGGGGCTTCACATGTTTCAGGGGGTGGAGCTATATTCCATGTCCCAGGAGATAGCACAACAAATCTTTTCGTTTTAGCTTGACATTGATGGTGGGAAACCATCTGGTTCTCCCCCATCGATGTAAAAACTATGAACATCGACCATAATCTATTGATGTTTTATAAACATCGATGGTCATCCCTAATGAGTATTGCATCAACCAATCACATGGTCTAATTTCCAAACTAATTTGCATAAGGAATTTATTTGCTCTCCATAACTTATTTAGGTCCTTCCTCTTCATAGTCTAATTGAAAACCTACAAAACCAGCCAAAGATGGTTGATAACAAGAATGTTCTTGACCAATTGGTTTGTTGGTTAAAGACTGTTGTATGATGGTCCCATCAAAAGTAGTAAAATAGAAAACTGTTGACTTGCCATTGATGTTGTTACATATCGGTGGTCATCTATTGTATTTGATGGACTGGCCTGTGGGCCAATCAGAATATGGGGCAGGGCTTCACTGGTGTCGTGGGTGGAGCTATGCTCTGTGTCCCAGGAAATAGCAAAACAAAACTAGTAGTTTGAGCTTGACATTGATGGTGTGAAACCATCTGGTTCTCCCCCATCGATGTCAAAACTATTGAACATCGACCATAACCTATAGATGTTTTATAAACATCGATGGCCGATGGCCATCCCTAAGAGTATTGCATCAACCAATCAGATGGTCTAATTTCTAAACTAATTTGCATAAGGGCTTTCTTTGCTCTCCATAACTTACTTAGGTCTTTCCTCACCCTAGTCTTATTGAAAACCTACAAAACTAGCCAAAGATGGTGGGTGACAAGAACATTCACGACTGATTGTCTTGCTGGTTGAAGACTATCACATGATGGTCCCAGCTAAAGTAGTAAAATAGAAAACTGTTGACTGACAGTGCATAAACCAATCGGAATGGATTGTTTTGAATGAGTGTTAGTGATGGCCATTGTTGCCTTTGCCATTGATGTTGTTACCTATAGGTGGTCATCCATTGTATTTGACTGACTGGACCGTGGGCCAATCAGAACATGGGGGCGGGGCTTCACATGTTTCAGGGGGTGGAGCTATATTCCATGTCCCAGGAGATAGCACAACAAATCTTTTCGTTTTAGCTTGACATTGATGGTGGGAAACCATCTGGTTCTCCCCCATCGATGTAAAAACTATGAACATCGACCATAATCTATTGATGTTTTATAAACATCGATGGTCATCCCTAATGAGAAATGCATCAACCAATCACATGGTCTAATTTCCAAACTAATTTGCATAAGGAATTTATTTGCTCTCCATAACTTATTTAGGTCCTTCCTCACCATAGTCTAATTGAAAACCTACAAAACCAGCCAAAGATGGTTGATAACAAGAATGTTATTGACCAATTGGTTTGTTGGATGAAGACTGTTGTATGATGGTCCCATCAAAAGTAGTAAAATAGAAAACTGTTGACTTGCCATTGATGTTGTTTCATATCGGTGGTCATCCATTGTATTTGATGGACTGTCCTGTGGGCAAATCAGAATATGGGGGCGGGGCTTCACTGGTGTCGTGGGTGGAGCTATGCTCAGTGTCCCAGGAAATAGCAAAAAAAAACTAGTAGTTTGAGCTTGACATTGATGGTGTGAAACCATCTGGTTCTTCCCCATCGATGTCAAAACTATTGAACATCGACCATAACCTATAGATGTTTTATAAACATCGATGGCCGAAGGTCATCCCTAATGAGTATTGCATCAACCAATCAGATGGTCTAATTTCTAAACTAATTTGCTTAAGGGCTTTATTTGCTCTCCATAACTTACTTGGGTCTTTCCTCACCCTAGTCTAATTGAAAACCTACAAAACCAGCCAAAGATGGTTGATAACAAGAATGTTTGTGACCAATTGGTTTGTTGGTTGAAGACTTGTATGATGGTCCCATCAAAAGTAGTAAAATAGAAAACTGTTGACTTGCCATTGATGTTGTTACATATTGGTGGTCATCCATTGTATTTGATGGACTGGCCTGTGGGCCAATCAGAATATGGGGGCGGGGCTTCACTGGTGTCGTGGGTGGAGCTATGCTCAGTGTCCCAGGAAATAGCAAAACAAAACTAGTAGTTTGAGCTTGACATTGATGGTGTGAAACCATCTGGTTCTCCCCCATCGATGTCAAAACTATTGAACATCGACCATAACCTATAGATGTTTTATAAACATCGATGGCCGATGGCCATCCCTAATGAGTATTGCATCAACCAATCAGATGGTCTAATTTCTAAACTAATTAGCATAAGGGCTTTCTTTGCTCTCCTTAACTTACTTAGGTCTTTTCTCACCCTAGTCTTATTAAAAACCTACAAAACTAGCCAAAGATGGTGGGTGACAAGAACATTCACGACTGATTGTCTTGGTGGTTGAATACTATCACATGATGGTCCCAGCTAAAGTAGTAAAATAGAAAACTGTTGACTGACAGTGCATAAACCAATCGGAATGTATTGTTTTAAATGAGTGTTAGTGATGGCCACTGTTGCCTTTGCCATTGATGTTGTTACCTATAGGTGGTCATCCATTGTATTTAAATGACTGGACCGTGGGCCAATCAGAACACGGGGGCGGAGCTTCACATGTTTCAGGGGGTGGAGCTATATTCTATGTCCCAGGAGATAGCACAACAAATCTTTTCGTTTTAGCTTGACATTGATGGTGGGAAACCATCTGGTTCTCCCCCATCGATGTAAAAACTATGAACATCGACCATAATCTATCGATGTTTTATAAACATCGATGGTCATCCCTAATGAGAAATGCATCAACCAATCACACGGTCTAATTTCCAAACTAATTTGCATAAGGAATTTATTTGCTCTCCATAACTTATTTAGGTCCTTCCTCACCATAGTCTAATTGAAAACCTACAAAACCAGCCAAAGATGGTTGATAACAAGAATGTTCTTGACCAATTGGTTTGTTGGTCGAAGACTGTTGTATGATGGTCCCATCAAAAGTAGTAAAATAGAAAACTGTTGACTTGCTATTGATGTTGTTACATATCGGTGGTCATCCATTGTATTTGATGGACTGGCCTGTGGGCCAATCAGAATATGAGGGCGGGGCTTCACTGGTGTCGTGGGTGGAGCTATGCTCAGTGTCCCAGGAAATAGCAAAACAAAACTAGTAGTTTGAGCTTGACATTGATGGTGTGAAACCATCTGGTTCTCCCCCATCGATGTCAAAACTATTGAACATCGACCATAACCTATAGATGTTTTATAAACATCAATGTCCGAAGGTCATCCCTAATGAGTATTGCATCAACCAATCAGATGGTCTAATTTCTAAACTAATTTGCTTAAGGGCTTTATTTGCTCTCCATAACTTACTTGGGTCTTTCCTCACCCTAGTCTAATTGAAAACCTACAAAACCAGCCAAAGATGGTTGATAACAAGAATGTTCGTGACCAATTGGTTTGTTGGTTGAAGACTTGTATGATGGTCCCATCAAAAGTAGTAAAATAGAAAACTGTTGGCTTGCCATTGATGTTGTTACATATTGGTGGTCATCCATTGTATTTGATGGACTGGCCTGTGGGCCAATCAGAATATGGGGGCGGGGCTTCACTGGTGTCGTGGGTGGAGCTATGCTCAGTGTCCCAGGAAATAGCAAAACAAAACTAGTAGTTTGAGCTTGACATTGATGGTGTGAAACCATCTGGTTCTCCCCCATCGATGTCAAAACTATTGAACATCGACCATAACCTATAGATGTTTTATAAACATCGATGGCCGATGGCCATCCCTAATGTGTATTGCATCAACCAATCAGATGGTCTAATTTCTAAACTAATTTGCATAAGGGCTTTCTTTGCTCTCCATAACTTACTTAGGTCTTTCCTCACCCTAGTCTTATTGAAAACCTACACAACTAGCCAAAGATGGTTGGTGACAAGAACATTCACGACTGATTGTCTTGCTGGTTGAAGACTATCACATGATGGTCCCAGCTAAAGTAGTAAAACAGAAAACTGTTGACTGACAGTGCATAAACCAATTGGAATGGATTGTTTTGAATAAGTGTTAGTGATGGCCATTGTTGCCTTTGCCATCGATGTTGTTACCTATAGGTGGTCATCCATTGTATTTGACTGACTGGACCGTGGGCCAATCAGAACACGGGGGTGGGGCTATATTCCATTTCCCAGGAGATAGCACAACAAATCTTTTCGTTTTAGCTTGACATTGATGGTGGGAAACCATCTGGTTCTCCCCCATCGATGTAAAAACTATGAACATCGACCATAATCTATCGATGTTTTTATAAACATCGATGGCCATCCTTAATGAGAATTGCATCAACCAATCACATGGTCTAATTTCCAAACTAATTTGCATAAGGAATTTATTTGCTCTCCATAACTTATTTAGGTCCATCCTCACCATAGTCTAATTGAAAACCTACAAAACCAGCCAAAGATGGTTGATAACAAGAATGTTCTTGACCAATTGGTTTGTTGGTTGAAGACTGTTGTATGATGGTCCCATCAAAAGTAGTAAAATAGAAAACTGTTGACTTGCCATTGATGTTGTTACATATCGGTGGTCATCCATTGTATTTGATGGACTGGCCTGTGGGCCAATCAGAATATGGGGGTGGGGCTTCACTGGTGTCGTGGGTGGAGCTATGCTCAGTGTCCCAGGAAATAGCAAAACAAAACTAGTAGTTTGAGCTTGACATTGATGGTGTGAAACCATCTGGTTCTCCCCCATCGATGTCAAAACTATTGAACATCGACCATATCCTATAGATGTTTTATAAACATCAATGGCCGATGGCCATCCCTAATGAGTATTGCATCAACCAATCAGATGGTCTAATTTCTAAACTAATTTGCATAAGGGCTTTCTTTGCTCTCCATAACTTACTTAGGTCTTTCCTCACCCTAGTCTTATTGAAAACCTACAAAACTAGCCAAAGATGGTGGGTGACAAGAACATTCACGACTGATTGTCTTGCTGGTTGAAGACTATCACATGATGGTCCCAGCTAAAGTAGTAAAATAGAAAACTGTTGACTGACAGTGCATAAACCAATCGGAATGGATTGTTTTGAATGAGTGTTAGTGCCCAGCTAAAGTAGTAAAATAGAAAACTGTTGACTGACAGTGCATAAACCAATCGGAATGGATTGTTTTGAATGAGTGTTAGTGATGGCCATTTTTGCCTTTGCCATCGATGTTGTTACCTATAGGTGGTCATCCATTGTATTTGACTGACTGGACCGTGGGCCAATCAGAACACGGGGGCGGGGCTTCACATGTTTCAGGGGGTGGAGCTATATTCCATGTCCCAGGAGATAGCACAACAAATCTTTTCGTTTTAGCTTGACATTGATGGTGGGAAACCATCTGGTTCTCCCCCATCGATGTAAAAACTATGAACATCGACCATAATCTATCGATGTTTTATAAACATCGATGGCCATCCCTAATGAGAATTGCATCAACCAATCACATGGTCTAATTTCCAAACTAATTTGCATAAGGAATTTATTTGCTCTCCATAACTTATTTCGGTCCTTCCTCACCATAGTCTAATTGAAAACCTACAAAACCAGCCAAAGATGGTTGATAACAAGAATGTTCTTGACCAATTGGTTTGTTGGTTGAAGACTGTTGTATGATGGTCCCATCAAAAGTAGTAAAATCGAAAACTGTTGACTTGCCATTGATGTTGTTACATATCGGTGGTCATCCATTGTATTTGATGGACTGGCCTGTGGGCCAATCAGAATATGGGGGCGGGGCTTCACTGGTGTCGTGGGTGGAGCTATGCTCAGTGTCCCAGGAAATAGCAAAACAAAACTAGTAGTTTGAGCTTGACATTGATGGTGTGAAACCATCTGGTTCTCCCCCATCGATGTCAAAACTATTGAACATAGACCATAACCTATAGATGTTTTATAAACATC
Source organism: Crinia signifera (assembly GCF_055691185.1). Classification (NCBI taxonomy): domain Eukaryota; kingdom Metazoa; phylum Chordata; class Amphibia; order Anura; family Myobatrachidae; genus Crinia; species Crinia signifera. The sequence goes on along the minus strand of NC_139220.1, from coordinate 74,244,282 downwards.
GATGGCCGATGGCCATCCCTAATGAGTATTGCATCAACCAATCAGATGGTCTAATTTCTAAACTAATTTGCATAAGGGCTTTCTTTGCTCTCCATAACTTACTTAGGTCTTTCCTCACCCTAGTCTTATTGAAAACCTACAAAACTAGCCAAAGATGGTGGGTGACAAGAACATTCACGACTGATTGTCTTGCTGGTTGAAGACTATCACATGATGGTCCCAGCTAAAGTAGTAAAATAGAAAACTGTTGACTGACAGTGCATAAACCAATCGGAATGGATTGTTTTGAATGAGTGTTAGTGATGGCCATTGTTGCCTTTGCCATCGATGTTGTTACCTATAGGTGGTTATCCATTGTATTTGATTGACCGGACCGTGGGCCAATCAGAACACGGGGGCGGGGCTTCACATGTTTCAGGGGGTGGAGCTATATTCCATGTCCCAGGAGATAGCACAACAAATCTTTTCGTTTTAGCTTGACATTGATGGTGGGAAACCATCTGGTTCTCCCCCATCGATGTAAAAACTATGAACATCGACCATAATCTATCGATGTTTTATAAACATCGATGGCCATCCCTAATGAGAATTGCATCAACCAATCACATGGTCTAATTTCCAAACTAATTTGCATAAGGAATTTATTTGCTCTCCATAACTTATTTCGGTCCTTCCTCACCATAGTCTAATTGAAAACCTACAAAACCAGCCAAAGATGGTTGATAACAAGAATGTTCTTGACCAATTGGTTTGTTGGTTGAAGACTTGTATGATGGTCCCATCAAAAGTAGTAAAATAGAAAACTGTTGACTTGCCATTGATGTTGTAACATATCGGTGGTCATCCATTGTATTTGATTGACTGGCCTGTGGGCCAATCAGAATATGGGGGCGGGGCTTCACTGGTGTCGTGGGTGGAGCTATGCTCAGTGTCCCAGGAAATAGCAAAACAAAACTAGTAGTTTGAGCTTGACATTGATGGTGTGAAACCATCTGGTTCTCCCCCATCGATGTCAAAACTATTGAACATCGACCATAACCTATAGATGTTTTATAAACATCGATGGCCGATGGCCATCCCTAATGAGTATTGCATCAACCAATCAGATAGTCTAATTTCTAAACTAATTTGCATAAGGGCTTTCTTTGCTCTCCATAACTTACTTAGGTCTTTCCTCACCCTAGTCTTATTGAAAACCTACAAAACTAGCCAAAGATGGTGGGTGACAAGATCATTCACGACTGATTGTCTTGCTGGTTGAAGACTATCACATGATGGTCCCAGCTAAAGTAGTAAAATAGAAAACTGTTGACTGACAGTGCATAAACCAATCGGAATGGATTGTTTTGAATGAGTGTTAGTGATGGCCATTGTTGCCTTTGCCATCGATGTTGTTACCTATAGGTGGTCATCCATTGTATTTGACTGACTGGACCGTGGGCCAATCAGAACACGGGGGCGGGGCTTCACATGTTTCAGGGGGTGGAGCTATATTCCATGTCCCAGGAGATAGCACAACAAATCTTTTCGTTTTAGCTTGACATTGATGGTGGGAAACCATCTGGTTCTCCCCCATCGATGTAAAAACTATGAACATCGACCATAATCTATCGATGTTTTAATAGAAAACTGTTGACTTGCCATTGATGTTGCTACATATCGGTGGTCATCCATTGTATTTGATGGACTGGCCTGTGGGCCAATCAGAATATGGGGGCGGGGCTTCACTGGTGTCGTGGGTGGAGCTATGCTCAGTGTTCCAGGAAATAGCAAAACAAAACTAGTAGTTTGAGCTTGACATTGATGGTGTGAAACCATCTGGTTCTCCCCCATCGATGTCAAAACTATTGAACATCGACCATAACCTATAGATGTTTTATAAACATCGATGGCCATCCGTAATGAGTATTGCATCAACCAATCAGATGGTCTAATTTCTAAACTAATTTGCATAAGGACTTTCTTTGCTCTCCATAACTTACTTAGGTCTTTCCTCACCCTAGTCTTATTGAAAACCTACAAAACTAGCCAAAGATGGTGGGTGACAAGAACATTCACTACTGATTGTCTTGCTGGTTGAAGACTATCACATGATGGTCCCAGCTAAAGTAGTAAAATAGAAAACTGTTGACTGACAGTGTATAAACCAATCGGAATGGATTGTTTTGAATGAGTGTTAGTGATGGCTATTGTTGCCTTTGCCATCGATGTTGTTACCTATAGGTGGTCATCCATTGTATTTGACTGACTGGACCGTGGGCCAATCAGAACACGGGGGCGGGGCTATATTCCATGTCCCAGGAGATAGCACAAAAAATCTTTTCGTTTTAGCTTGACATTGATGGTGGGAAACCATCTGGTTCTCCCCCATCGATGTAAAAACTATGAACATCGACCATAATCTATCGATGTTTTATAAACATCGATGGTCATCCCTAATGAGAATTGCATCAACCAATCACACGGTCTAATTTCCAAACTAATTTGCATAAGGAATTTATTTGCTCTCTATAACTTATTTAGGTCCTTCCTCACCATAGTCTAATTGAAAACCTACAAAACCAGCCAAAGATGGTTGATAACAAGAATGTTCTTGAACAATTGGTTTGTTGGTCGAAGACTGTTGTATGATGGTCCCATCAAAAGTAGTAAAATAGAAAACTGTTGACTTGCCATTGATGTTGTTACATATCGGTGGTCATCCATTGTATTTGATGGACTGGCCTGTGGGCCAATCAGAATATGGGGGCGGGGCTTCACTGGTGTCGTGGGTGGAGCTATGCTCAGTGTCCCAGGAAATAGCAAAACAAAACTAGTAGTTTGAGCTTGACATTGATGGTGTGAAACCATCTGGTTCTCCCCCATCGATGTCAAAACTATTGAACATCGACCATAACCTATAGATGTTTTATAAACATCGATGGCTGATGGCCATCCCTAATGAGTATTGCATCAACCAATCAGATGGTCTAATTTCTAAACTAATTTGCATAAGGGCTTTATTTGCTCTCCATAACTTACTTAGGTCTTTCCTCACCCTAGTCTTATTGAAAACCTACAAAACTAGCCAAAGATGGTCGGTGACAAGAACATTCACGACTGATTGTCTTGCTGGTTGAAGACTATCACATGATGGTCCCAGCTAAAGTAGTAAAATAGAAAACTGTTGACTGACAGTGCATAAACCAATCGGAATGGATTGTTTTGAATGAGTGTTAGTGATGGCCATTGTTGCCTTTGCCATCGATGTTGTTACCTATAGGTGGTCATCCATTGTATTTGACTGACTGGACCGTGGGCCAATCAGAACATGGGGGCGGGGCTTCACATGTTTCAGGGGGTGGAGCTATAGTCCATGTCCCAGGAGATAGCACAACAAATCTTTTCGTTTTAGCTTGACATTGATGGTGGGAAACCATCTGGTTCTCCCCCATCGATGTAAAAACTATGAACATCGACCATAATCTATCGATGTTTTATAAACATCGATGGCCATCCCTAATGAGAATTGCATCAACCAATCATATGGTCTAATTTCCAAACTAATTTGCATAAGGAATTTATTTGCTCTCCATAACTTATTTATGTCCTTCCTCACCATAGTCTAATTGAAAACCTACAAAACCAGACAAAGATGGTTGATAACAAGAATGTTCTTGACCAATTGGTTTGTTGGTTGAAGACTGTTGTATGATGGTCCCATCAAAAGTAGTAAAATAGAAAACTGTTGACTTGCCATTGATGTTGTTACATATCGGTGGTCATCCATTGTATTTGATGGATTGGCCTGTGGGCCAATCAGAATATGGGGGCGGGGCTTCACTGGTGTCGTGGGTGGAGCAATGCTCAGTGTCCCAGGAAATAGCAAAACAAAACTAGTAGTTTGAGCTTGACATTGATGGTGTGAAACCATCTGGTTCTCCCCCATCGATGTCAAAACTATTGAACATCGACCATAACCTATAGATGTTTTATAAACATCGATGGCCGATGGCCATCCCTAATGAGTATTGCATCAACCAATCAGATGGTCTAATTTCTAAACTAATTTGCATAAGGGCTTTATTTGCTCTCCATAACTTACTTAGGTCTTTCCTCACCCTTGTCTTATTGAAAACCTACACAACTAGCCTAAGATGGTGGGTGACAAGAACATTCACGACTGATTGTCTTGCTGGTTGAAGACTATCACATAATGGTCCCAGCTAAAGTAGTAAAATAGAAAACTGTTGATTGACAGTGCATAAACCAATCGGAATGGATTGTTTTGAATGAGTGTTAGTGATGGCCATTGTTGCCTTTGCCATCGATGTTGTTACCTATAGGTGGTCATCCATTGTATTTGACTGACTGGACCGTGGGCCAATCAGAACACGGAGGCGGGTCTTCACATGTTTCAGGGGGTGGAGCTATATTCCATGTCCCAGGAGATAGCACAACAAATCTTTTCGTTTTAGCTTGACATTGATGGTGGGAAACCATATGGTTCTCCCCCATCGATGTAAAAACTATGAACATCGACCATAACCTATAGATGTTTTATAAACATCGATGGTCATCCCTAATGAGTATTGCATCAACCAATCACATGGTCTAATTTCCAAACTAATTTGCATAAGGAATTTATTTGCTCTCCATAACTTATTTAGGTCCTTCCTCATCATAGTCTAATTGAAAACCTACAAAACCAGCCAAAGATGGTTGATAACAAGAATGTTCTTGACCAATTGGTTTGTTGGTTGAAGACTGTTGTATGATGGTCCCATCAAAAGTAGTAAAATAGAAAACTGTTGACTTGCCATTGATGTTGTTACATATCGGTGGTCATCTATTGTATTTGATGGACTGGCCTGTGGGCCAATCAGAATATGGGGCAGGGCTTCACTGGTGTCGTGGGTGGAGCTATGCTCAGTGTCCCAGGAAATAGCAAAACAAAACTAGTAGTTTGAGCTTGACATTGATGGTGTGAAACCATCTGGTTCTCCCCCATCGATGTCAAAACTATTGAACATCGACCATAACCTATATATGTTTTATAAACATCGATGGCCGATGGCCATCCCTAAGAGTATTGCATCAACCAATCAGATGGTCTAATTTCTAAACTAATTTGCATAAGGGCTTTCTTTGCTCTCCATAACTTACTTAGGTCTTTCCTCACCCTAGTCTTATTGAAAACCTACAAAACTAGCCAAAGATGGTGGGTGACAAGAACATTCACGACTGAGTGTCTTGCTGGTTGAAGACTATCACATGATGGTCCCAGCTAAAGTAGTAAAATAGAAAACTGTTGACTGACAGTGCATAAACCAATCGGAATGGATTGTTTTGAATGAGTGTTAGTGATGGCCATTGTTGCCTTTGCCATTGATGTTGTTACCTATAGGTGGTCATCCATTGTATTTGACTGACTGGACCGTGGGCCAATCAGAACATGGGGGCGGGGCTTCACATGTTTCAGGGGGTGGAGCTATATTCCATGTCCCAGGAGATAGCACAACAAATCTTTTCGTTTTAGCTTGACATTGATGGTGGGAAACCATCTGGTTCTCCCCCATCGATGTAAAAACTATGAACATCGACCATAATCTATCGATGTTTTATAAACATCGATGGCCATCCCTAATGAGAATTGCATCAACCAATCATATGGTCTAATTTCCAAACTAATTTGCATAAGGAATTTATTTGCTCTCCATAACTTATTTATGTCCTTCCTCACCATAGTCTAATTGAAAACCTACAAAACCAGACAAAGATGGTTGATAACAAGAATGTTCTTGACCAATTGGTTTGTTGGTTGAAGACTGTTGTATGATGGTCCCATCAAAAGTAGTAAAATAGAAAACTGTTGACTTGCCATTGATGTTGTTACATATCGGTGGTCATCCATTGTATTTGATGGATTGGCCTGTGGGCCAATCAGAATATGGGGGCGGGGCTTCACTGGTGTCGTGGGTGGAGCAATGCTCAGTGTCCCAGGAAATAGCAAAACAAAACTAGTAGTTTGAGACCAAAGATGGTGGGTGACAAGAACATTCACTACTGATTGTCTTGCTGGTTGAAGACTATCACATGATGGTCCCAGCTAAAGTAGTAAAATAGAAAACTGTTGACTGACAGTGTATAAACCAATCGGAATGGATTGTTTTGAATGAGTGTTAGTGATGGCTATTGTTGCCTTTGCCATCGATGTTGTTACCTATAGGTGGTCATCCATTGTATTTGACTGACTGGACCGTGGGCCAATCAGAACACGGGGGCGGGGCTATATTCCATGTCCCAGGAGATAGCACAAAAAATCTTTTCGTTTTAGCTTGACATTGATGGTGGGAAACCATCTGGTTCTCCCCCATCGATGTAAAAACTATGAACATCGACCATAATCTATCGATGTTTTATAAACATCGATGGTCATCCCTAATGAGAATTGCATCAACCAATCACACGGTCTAATTTCCAAACTAATTTGCATAAGGAATTTATTTGCTCTCTATAACTTATTTAGGTCCTTCCTCACCATAGTCTAATTGAAAACCTACAAAACCAGCCAAAGATGGTTGATAACAAGAATGTTCTTGAACAATTGGTTTGTTGGTCGAAGACTGTTGTATGATGGTCCCATCAAAAGTAGTAAAATAGAAAACTGTTGACTTGCCATTGATGTTGTTACATATCGGTGGTCATCCATTGTATTTGATGGACTGGCCTGTGGGCCAATCAGAATATGGGGGCGGGGCTTCACTGGTGTCGTGGGTGGAGCTATGCTCAGTGTCCCAGGAAATAGCAAAACAAAACTAGTAGTTTGAGCTTGACATTGATGGTGTGAAACCATCTGGTTCTCCCCCATCGATGTCAAAACTATTGAACATCGACCATAACCTATAGATGTTTTATAAACATCGATGGCTGATGGCCATCCCTAATGAGTATTGCATCAACCAATCAGATGGTCTAATTTCTAAACTAATTTGCATAAGGGCTTTATTTGCTCTCCATAACTTACTTACGTCTTTCCTCACCCTAGTCTTATTGAAAACCTACAAAACTAGCCAAAGATGGTGGGTGACAAGAACATTCACGACTGATTGTCTTGCTGGTTGAAGACTATCACATGATGGTCCCAGCTAAAGTAGTAAAATAGAAAACTGTTGACTGACAGTGCATAAACCAATCGGAATGGATTGTTTTGAATGAGTGTTAGTGATGGCCATTGTTGCCTTTGCCATCGATGTTGTTACCTATAGGTGGTCATCCATTGTATTTGACTGACTGGACCGTGGGCCAATCTGAACATGGGGGCGGGGCTTCACATGTTTCAGGGGGTGGAGCTATAGTCCATGTCCCAGGAGATAGCACAACAAATCTTTTCGTTTTAGCTTGACATTGATGGTGGGAAACCATCTGGTTCTCCCCCATCGATGTAAAAACTATGAACATCGACCATAATCTATCGATGTTTTATAAACATCGATGGCCATCCCTAATGAGAATTGCATCAACCAATCATATGGTCTAATTTCCAAACTAATTTGCATAAGGAATTTATTTGCTCTCCATAACTTATTTATGTCCTTCCTCACCATAGTCTAATTGAAAACCTACAAAACCAGACAAAGATGGTTGATAACAAGAATGTTCTTGACCAATTGGTTTGTTGGTTGAAGACTGTTGTATGATGGTCCCATCAAAAGTAGTAAAATAGAAAACTGTTGACTTGCCATTGATGTTGTTACATATCGGTGGTCATCCATTGTATTTGATGGATTGGCCTGTGGGCCAATCAGAATATGGGGGTGGGGCTTCACTGGTGTCGTGGGTGGAGCAATGCTCAGTGTCCCAGGAAATAGCAAAACAAAACTAGTAGTTTGAGCTTGACATTGATGGTGTGAAACCATCTGGTTCTCCCCCATCGATGTCAAAACTATTGAACATCGACCATAACCTATAGATGTTTTATAAACATCGATGGCCGATGGCCATCCCTAATGAGTATTGCATCAACCAATCAGATGGTCTAATTTCTAAACTAATTTGCATAAGGGCTTTATTTGCTCTCCATAACTTACTTAGGTCTTTCCTCACCCTTGTCTTATTGAAAACCTACACAACTAGCCTAAGATGGTGGGTGACAAGAACATTCACGACTGATTGTCTTGCTGGTTGAAGACTATCACATAATGGTCCCAGCTAAAGTAGTAAAATAGAAAACTGTTGATTGACAGTGCATAAACCAATCGGAATGGATTGTTTTGAATGAGTGTTAGTGATGGCCATTGTTGCCTTTGCCATCGATGTTGTTACCTATAGGTGGTCATCCATTGTATTTGACTGACTGGACCGTGGGCCAATCAGAACACGGAGGCGGGTCTTCACATGTTTCAGGGGGTGGAGCTATATTCCATGTCCCAGGAGATAGCACAACAAATCTTTTCGTTTTAGCTTGACATTGATGGTGGGAAACCATCTGGTTCTCCCCCATCGATGTAAAAACTATGAACATCGACCATAACCTATAGATGTTTTATAAACATCGATGGTCATCCCTAATGAGTATTGCATCAACCAATCACATGGTCTAATTTCCAAACTAATTTGCATAAGGAATTTATTTGCTCTCCATAACTTATTTAGGTCCTTCCTCATCATAGTCTAATTGAAAACCTACAAAACCAGCCAAAGATGGTTGATAACAAGAATGTTCTTGACCAATTGGTTTGTTGGTTGAAGACTGTTGTATGATGGTCCCATCAAAAGTAGTAAAATAGAAAACTGTTGACTTGCCATTGATGTTGTTACATATCGGTGGTCATCTATTGTATTTGATGGACTGGCCTGTGGGCCAATCAGAATATGGGGCAGGGCTTCACTGGTGTCGTGGGTGGAGCTATGCTCAGTGTCCCAGGAAATAGCAAAACAAAACTAGTAGTTTGAGCTTGACATTGATGGTGTGAAACCATCTGGTTCTCCCCCATCGATGTCAAAACTATTGAACATCGACCATAACCTATATATGTTTTATAAACATCGATGGCCGATGGCCATCCCTAAGAGTATTGCATCAACCAATCAGATGGTCTAATTTCTAAACTAATTTGCATAAGGGCTTTCTTTGCTCTCCATAACTTACTTAGGTCTTTCCTCACCCTAGTCTTATTAAAAAACCTACAAAACTAGCCAAAGATGGTGGGTGACAAGAACATTCACGACTGAGTGTCTTGCTGGTTAAAGACTATCACATGATGGTCCCAGCTAAAGTAGTAAAATAGAAAACTGTTGACTGACAGTGCATAAACCAATCGGAATGGATTGTTTTGAATGAGTGTTAGTGATGGCCATTGTTGCCTTTGCCATTGATGTTGTTACCTATAGGTGGTCATCCATTGTATTTGACTGACTGGACCGTGGGCCAATCAGAACATGGGGGCGGGGCTTCACATGTTTCAGGGGGTGGAGCTATATTCCATGTCCCAGGAGATAGCACAACAAATCTTTTCGTTTTAGCTTGACATTGATGGTGGGAAACCATCTGGTTCTCCCCCATCGATGTAAAAACTATGAACATCGACCATAATCTATCGATGTTTTATAAACATCGATGGCCATCCCTAATGAGAATTGCATCAACCAATCATATGGTCTAATTTCCAAACTAATTTGCATAAGGAATTTATTTGCTCTCCATAACTTATTTATGTCCTTCCTCACCATAGTCTAATTGAAAACCTACAAAACCAGACAAAGATGGTTGATAACAAGAATGTTCTTGACCAATTGGTTTGTTGGTTGAAGACTGTTGTATGATGGTCCCATCAAAAGTAGTAAAATAGAAAACTGTTGACTTGCCATTGATGTTGTTACATATCGGTGGTCATCCATTGTATTTGATGGATTGGCCTGTGGGCCAATCAGAATATGGGGGCGGGGCTTCACTGGTGTCGTGGGTGGAGCAATGCTCAGTGTCCCAGGAAATAGCAAAACAAAACTAGTAGTTTGAGACCAAAGATGGTGGGTGACAAGAACATTCACTACTGATTGTCTTGCTGGTTGAAGACTATCACATGATGGTCCCAGCTAAAGTAGTAAAATAGAAAACTGTTGACTGACAGTGTATAAACCAATCGGAATGGATTGTTTTGAATGAGTGTTAGTGATGGCTATTGTTGCCTTTGCCATCGATGTTGTTACCTATAGGTGGTCATCCATTGTATTTGACTGACTGGACCGTGGGCCAATCAGAACACGGGGGCGGGGCTATATTCCATGTCCCAGGAGATAGCACAAAAAATCTTTTCGTTTTAGCTTGACATTGATGGTGGGAAACCATCTGGTTCTCCCCCATCGATGTAAAAACTATGAACATCGACCATAATCTATCGATGTTTTATAAACATCGATGGTCATCCCTAATGAGAATTGCATCAACCAATCACACGGTCTAATTTCCAAACTAATTTGCATAAGGAATTTATTTGCTCTCTATAACTTATTTAGGTCCTTCCTCACCATAGTCTAATTGAAAACCTACAAAACCAGCCAAAGATGGTTGATAACAAGAATGTTCTTGAACAATTGGTTTGTTGGTCGAAGACTGTTGTATGATGGTCCCATCAAAAGTAGTAAAATAGAAAACTGTTGACTTGCCATTGATGTTGTTACATATCGGTGGTCATCCATTGTATTTGATGGACTGGCCTGTGGGCCAATCAGAATATGGGGGCGGGGCTTCACTGGTGTCGTGGGTGGAGCTATGCTCAGTGTCCCAGGAAATAGCAAAACAAAACTAGTAGTTTGAGCTTGACATTGATGGTGTGAAACCATCTGGTTCTCCCCCATCGATGTCAAAACTATTGAACATCGACCATAACCTATAGATGTTTTATAAACATCGATGGCTGATGGCCATCCCTAATGAGTATTGCATCAACCAATCAGATGGTCTAATTTCTAAACTAATTTGCATAAGGGCTTTATTTGCTCTCCATAACTTACTTAGGTCTTTCCTCACCCTAGTCTTATTGAAAACCTACAAAACTAGCCAAAGATGGTGGGTGACAAGAACATTCACGACTGATTGTCTTGCTGGTTGAAGACTATCACATGATGGTCCCAGCTAAAGTAGTAAAATAGAAAACTGTTGACTGACAGTGCATAAACCAATCGGAATGGATTGTTTTGAAAGAGTGTTAGTGATGGCCATTGTTGCCTTTGCCATCGATGTTGTTACCTATAGGTGGTCATCCATTGTATTTGACTGACTGGACCGTGGGCCAATCTGAACATGGGGGCGGGGCTTCACATGTTTCAGGGGGTGGAGCTATAGTCCATGTCCCAGGAGATAGCACAACAAATCTTTTCGTTTTAGCTTGACATTGATGGTGGGAAACCATCTGGTTCTCCCCCATCGATGTAAAAACTATGAACATCGACCATAATCTATCGATGTTTTATAAACATCGATGGCCATCCCTAATGAGAATTGCATCAACCAATCATATGGTCTAATTTCCAAACTAATTTGCATAAGGAATTTATTTGCTCTCCATAACTTATTTATGTCCTTCCTCACCATAGTCTAATTGAAAACCTACAAAACCAGACAAAGATGGTTGATAACAAGAATGTTCTTGACCAATTGGTTTGTTGGTTGAAGACTGTTGTATGATGGTCCCATCAAAAGTAGTAAAATAGAAAACTGTTGACTTGCCATTGATGTTGTTACATATCGGTGGTCATCCATTGTATTTGATGGATTGGCCTGTGGGCCAATCAGAATATGGGGGTGGGGCTTCACTGGTGTCGTGGGTGGAGCAATGCTCAGTGTCCCAGGAAATAGCAAAACAAAACTAGTAGTTTGAGCTTGACATTGATGGTGTGAAACCATCTGGTTCTCCCCCATCGATGTCAAAACTATTGAACATCGACCATAACCTATAGATGTTTTATAAACATCGATGGCCGATGGCCATCCCTAATGAGTATTGCATCAACCAATCAGATGGTCTAATTTCTAAACTAATTTGCATAAGGGCTTTATTTGCTCTCCATAACTTACTTAGGTCTTTCCTCACCCTTGTCTTATTGAAAACCTACACAACTAGCCTAAGATGGTGGGTGACAAGAACATTCACGACTGATTGTCTTGCTGGTTGAAGACTATCACATAATGGTCCCAGCTAAAGTAGTAAAATAGAAAACTGTTGATTGACAGTGCATAAACCAATCGGAATGGATTGTTTTGAATGAGTGTTAGTGATGGCCATTGTTGCCTTTGCCATCGATGTTGTTACCTATAGGTGGTCATCCATTGTATTTGACTGACTGGACCGTGGGCCAATCAGAACACGGGGGCAGGTCTTCACATGTTTCAGGGGGTGGAGCTATATTCCATGTCCCAGGAGATAGCACAACAAATCTTTTCGTTTTAGCTTGACATTGATGGTGGGAAACCATCTGGTTCTCCCCCATCGATGTAAAAACTATGAACATCGACCATAACCTATAGATGTTTTATAAACATCGATGGTCATCCCTAATGAGTATTGCATCAACCAATCACATGGTCTAATTTCCAAACTAATTTGCATAAGGAATTTATTTGCTCTCCATAACTTATTTAGGTCCTTCCTCATCATAGTCTAATTGAAAACCTACAAAACCAGCCAAAGATGGTTGATAACAAGAATGTTCTTGACCAATTGGTTTGTTGGTTGAAGACTGTTGTATGATGGTCCCATCAAAAGTAGTAAAATAGAAAACTGTTTACTTGCCATTGATGTTGTTACATATCGGTGGTCATCTATTGTATTTGATTGACTGGCCTGTGGGCCAATCAGAATATGGGGCAGGGCTTCACTGGTGTCGTGGGTGGAGCTATGCTCAGTGTCCCAGGAAATAGCAAAACAAAACTAGTAGTTTGAGCTTGACATTGATGGTGTGAAACCATCTGGTTCTCCCCATCGATGTCAAAACTATTGAACATCGACCATAACCTATAGATGTTTTATAAACATCGATGGCCGATGGCCATCCCTAATGAGTATTGCATCAACCAATCAGATGGTCTAATTTCTAAACTAATTTGCATAAGGGCTTTATTTGCTCTCCATAACTTACTTAGGTCTTTCCTCACCCTAGTCTTATTGAAAACCTACACAACTAGCCTTAGATGGTGGGTGACAAGAACATTCACGACTGATTGTCTTGCTGGTTGAAGACTATCACATGATGGTCCCAGCTAAAGTAGTAAAATAGAAAACTGTTGACTGACAGTGCATAAACCAATCGGAATGGATTGTTTTGAATGAGTGTTAGTGATGGCCATTGTTGCCTTTGCCATCGATGTTGTTACCTATAGGTGGTCATCCATTGTATTTGACTGACTGGACCGTGGGCCAATCAGAACATGGGGGCGGGGCTTCACATGTTTCAGGGGGTGGAGCTATAGTCCATGTCCCAGGAGATAGCACAACAAATCTTTTCGTTTTAGCTTGACATTGATGGTGGGAAACCATCTGGTTCTCCCCCATCGATGTAAAAACTATGAACATCGACCATAATCTATCGATGTTTTATAAACATCGATGGCCATCCCTAATGAGAATTGCATCAACCAATCATATGGTCTAATTTCCAAACTAATTTGCATAAGGAATTTATTTGCTCTCCATAACTTATTTATGTCCTTCCTCACCATAGTCTAATTGAAAACCTACAAAACCAGACAAAGATGGTTGATAACAAGAATGTTCTTGACCAATTGGTTTGTTGGTTGAAGACTGTTGTATGATGGTCCCATCAAAAGTAGTAAAATAGAAAACTGTTGACTTGCCATTGATGTTGTTACATATCGGTGGTCATCCATTGTATTTGATGGATTGGCCTGTGGGCCAATCAGAATATGGGGGCGGGGCTTCACTGGTGTCGTGGGTGGAGCAATGCTCAGTGTCCCAGGAAATAGCAAAACAAAACTAGTAGTTTGAGCTTGACATTGATGGTGTGAAACCATCTGGTTCTCCCCCATCGATGTCAAAACTATTGAACATCGACCATAACCTATAGATGTTTTATAAACATCGATGGCCGATGGCCATCCCTAATGAGTATTGCATCAACCAATCAGATGGTCTAATTTCTAAACTAATTTGCATAAGGGCTTTATTTGCTCTCCATAACTTACTTAGGTCTTTCCTCACCCTTGTCTTATTGAAAACCTACACAACTAGCCTAAGATGGTGGGTGACAAGAACATTCACGACTGATTGTCCTGCTGGTTGAAGACTATCACATAATGGTCCCAGCTAAAGTAGTAAAATAGAAAACTGTTGATTGACAGTGCATAAACCAATCGGAATGGATTGTTTTGAATGAGTGTTAGTGATGGCCATTGTTGCCTTTGCCATCGATGTTGTTACCTATAGGTGGTCATCCATTGTATTTGACTGACTGGACCGTGGGCCAATCAGAACACGGGGGCGGGTCTTCACATGTTTCAGGGGGTGGAGCTATATTCCATGTCCCAGGAGATAGCACAACAAATCTTTTCGTTTTAGCTTGACATTGATGGTGGGAAACCATCTGGTTCTCCCCCATCGATGTAAAAACTATGAACATCGACCATAACCTATAGATGTTTTATAAACATCGATGGTCATCCCTAATGAGTATTGCATCAACCAATCACATGGTCTAATTTCCAAACTAATTTGCATAAGGAATTTATTTGCTCTCCATAACTTATTTAGGTCCTTCCTCATCATAGTCTAATTGAAAACCTACAAAACCAGCCAAAGATGGTTGATAACAAGAATGTTCTTGACCAATTGGTTTGTTGGTCGAAGACTGTTGTATGATGGTCCCATCAAAAGTAGTAAAATAGAAAACTGTTGACTTGCTATTGATGTTGTTACATATCGGTGGTCATCCATTGTATTTGATGGACTGGCCTGTGGGCCAATCAGAATATGAGGGCGGGGCTTCACTGGTGTCGTGGGTGGAGCTATGCTCAGTGTCCCAGGAAATAGCAAAACAAAACTAGTAGTTTGAGCTTGACATTGATGGTGTGAAACCATCTGGTTCTCCCCCATCGATGTCAAAACTATTGAACATCGACCATAACCTATAGATGTTTTATAAACATCGATGTCCGAAGGTCATCCCTAATGAGTATTGCATCAACCAATCAGATGGTCTAATTTCTAAACTAATTTGCTTAAGGGCTTTATTTGCTCTCCATAACTTACTTGGGTCTTTCCTCACCCTAGTCTAATTGAAAACCTACAAAACCAGCCAAAGATGGTTGATAACAAGAATGTTCGTGACCAATCGGTTTGTTGGTTGAAGACTTGTATGACGGTCCCATCAAAAGTAGTAAAATAGAAAACTGTTGACTTGCCATTGATGTTGTTACATATTGGTGGTCATCCATTGTATTTGATGGACTGGCCTGTGGGCCAATCAGAATATGGGGGCGGGGCTTCACTGGTGTCGTGGGTGGAGCTATGCTCAGTGTCCCAGGAAATAGCAAAACAAAACTAGTAGTTTGAGCTTGACATTGATGGTGTGAAAACATCTGGTTCTCCCCCATCGATGTCAAAACTATTGAACATCGACCATAAGCTATAGATGTTTTATAAACATCGATGGCCGATGGCCATCCCTAATGAGTATTGCATCAACCAATCAGATGGTCTAATTTCTAAACTAATTAGCATAAGGGCTTTCTTTGCTCTCCATAACTTACTTAGGTCTTTCCTCACCCTAGTCTTATTGAAAACCTACAAAACTAGCCATAGATGGTGGGTGACAAGAACATTCACGACTGATTGTCTTGCTGGTTGAAGACTATCACATGATGGTCCCAGCTAAAGTAGTAAAATAGAAAACTGTTGACTGACAGTGCATAAACCAATCGGAATGTATTGTTTTGAATGAGTGTTAGTGATGGCCACTGTTGCCTTTGCCATCGATGTTGTTACCTATAGGTGGTCATCCATTGTATTTGACTGACTGGACCGTGGGCCAATCAGAACACGGGGGCGGGGCTTCACATGTTTCAGGGGGTGGAGCTATATTCCATGTCCCAGGAGATAGCACAACAAATCTTTTCGTTTTAGCTTGACATTGATGGTGGGAAACCATCTGGTTCTCCCCCATCGATGTAAAAACTATGAACATCGACCATAATCTATCGATGTTTTATAAACATCGATGACCATCCCTAATGAGAATTACATCAACCAATCACATGGTCTAATTTCCAAACTAATTTGCATAAGGAATCTATTTGCTCTCCATAACTTATTTATGTCCTTCCTCACCATAGTCTAATTGAAAACCTACAAAACCAGCCAAAGATGGTTGATAACAAGAATGTTCTTGAACAATTGGTTTGTTGGTCGAAGACTGTTGTATGATGGTCCCATCAAAAGTAGTAAAATAGAAAACTGTTGACTTGCCATTGATGTTGTTACATATCGGTGGTCATCCATTGTATTTGACTGACTGGACCGTGGGCCAATCAGAACACGGGGGCGGGGCTTCACATGTTTCAGGGGGTGGAGCTATATTCCATGTCCCAGGAGATAGCACAAAAAATCTTTTCGTTTTAGCTTGACATTGATGGTGGGAAACCCCCCATCGATGTAAAAACTATGAACATCGACCATAATCTATCGATGTTTTATAAACATCGATGGTCATCCCTAATGAGAATGGCATCAACCAATCACACGGTCTAATTTCCAAACTAATTTGCATAAGGAATTTATTTGCTCTCCATAACTTATTTAGGTCCTTCCTCACCATAGTCTAATTGAAAACCTACAAAACCAGCCAAAGATGGTTGATAACAAGAATGTTCTTGACCAATTGGTTTGATGGTCGAAGACTGTTGTATGATGGTCCCATCAAAAGTAGTAAAATAGAAAACTGTTGACTTGCCATTGATGTTGTTACATATCGGTGGTCATCCATTGTATTTGATGGACTGGCCTGTGGGCCAATCAGAATATGAGGTCGGGGCTTCACTGGTGTCGTGGGTGGAGCTATGCTCAGTGTCCCAGGAAATAGCAAAACAAAACTAGTAGTTTGAGCTTGACATTGATGGTGTGAAACCATCTGGTTCTCCCCCATTGATGTCAAAACTATTGAACATCGACCATAACCTATAGATGTTTTATAAACATCGATGGCCATCCCTAATGAGTATTGCATCAACCAATCAGATGGTCTAATTTCTAAACTAATTTGCATAAGGGCTTTCTTTGCTCTCCATAACTTACTTAGGTCTTTCCTCACCCTAGTCTTATTGAAAACCTACAAAACTAGCCAAAGATGGTGGGTGACAAGAACATTCACGACTGATTGTCTTGCTGGTTGAAGACTATCACATGATGGTCCCAGCTAAAGTAGTAAAATAGAAAACTGTTGACTGACAGTGCATAAACCAATCGGAATGGATTGTTTTAAATGAGTGTTAGTGATGGCCATTGTTGCCTCTGCCATCGATGTTGTTACCTATAGGTGGTCATCCATTGTATTTGACTGACTGGACCGTGGGCCAATCAGAACACGGGGGCGGGGCTTCACATGTTTCAGGGGGTGGAGCTATATTCCATGTCCCAGGAGATAGCACAACAAATCTTTTCGTTTTAACTTGACATTGATGGTGGGAAACCATCTGGTTCTCCCCCATCGATGTAAAAACTATGAACATCGACCATAACCTATAGATGTTTTATAAACATCGATGGTCATCCCTAATGAGTTTTGCATCAACCAATCACATGGTCTAATTTCCAAACTAATTTGCATAAGGAATTTATTTGCTCTCCATAACTTATTTAGGTCCTTCCTCATCATAGTCTAATTGAAAACCTACAAAACCAGCCAAAGATGGTTGATAACAAGAATGTTCTTGACCAATTGGTTTGTTGGTTGAAGACTGTTGTATGATGGTCCCATCAAAAGTAGTAAAATAGAAAACTGTTGACTTGCCATTGATGTTGTTACATATCGGTGGTCATCTATTGTATTTGATGGACTGGCCTGTGGGCCAATCACAATATGGGGCAGGGCTTCACTGGTGTCGTGGGTGGAGCTATGCTCAGTGTCCCAGGAAATAGCAAAACAAAACTAGTAGTTTGAGCTTGACATTGATGGTGTGAAACCATCTGGTTCTCCCCCATCGATGTCAAAACTATTGAACATCGACCATAACCTATAGATGTTTTATAAACATCGATGGCCGATGGCCATCCCTAAGAGTATTGCATCAACCAATCAGATGGTCTAATTTCTAAACTAATTTGCATAAGGGCTTTCTTTGCTCTCCATAACTTACTTAGGTCTTTCCTCACCCTAGTCTTATTGAAAACCTACAAAACTAGCCAAAGATGGTGAGTGACAAGAACATTCACGACTGATTGTCTTGCTGGTTGAAGACTATCACATGATGGTCCCAGCTAAAGTAGTAAAATAGAAAACTGTTGACTGACAGTGTATAAACCAATCGGAATGGATTGTTTTGAATGAGTGTTAGTGATGGCCATTGTTGCCTTTGCCATCGATGTTGTTACCTATAGGTGGTCATCCATTGTATTTGACTGACTGGACCGTGGGCCAATCAGAACACAGGGGCGGGGCTTCACATGTTTCAGGGGGTGGAGCTATATTCCATGTCCCAGGAGATAGCACAACAAATCTTTTCGTTTTAGCTTGACATTGATGGTGGGAAACCATCTGGTTCTCCCCCATCGATGTAAAAACTATGAACATCGACCATAATATATCGATGTTTTATAAACATCGATGGTCATCCCTAATGAGAAATGCATCAACCAATCACGTGGTCTAATTTCCTAACTAATTTGCATAAGGAATTTATTTGCTCTCCATAACTTATTTCAGTCCTTCCTCACCATAGTCTAATTGAAAACCTACAAAACCAGCCAAAGATGGTTGATAACAAGAATGTTCTTGACCAATTGGTTTGTTGGTTGAAGATTTGTATGATGGTCCCATCAAAAGTAGTAAAATAGAAAACTGTTGACTTGCCATTGATGTTGTTACATATCGGTGGTCATCCATTGTATTTGATGGACTGGCCTGTGGGCCAATCAGAATATGGGGGCGGGGCTTCACTGGTGTCGTGGGTGGAGCTATGCTCAGTGTCCCAGGAAATAGCAAAACAAAACTAGTAGTTTGAGCTTGACATTGATGGTGTGAAACCATCTGGTTCTCCCCCATCGATGTCAAAACTATTGAACATCGACCATAACCTATAGATGTTTTATAAACATCGATGGCCGATGGCCATCCCTAATGAGTATTGCATCAACCAATCAGATGGTCTAATTTCTAAACTAATTTGCATAAGGGCTTTATTTGCTCTGCATAACTTACTTAGGTCTTTCCTCACCCTAGTCTTATTGAAAACCTACACAACTAGCCAAAGATGGTGGGTGACAAGAACATTCATGACTGATTGTCTTGCTGGTTGAAGACTATCACATAATGGTCCCAGCTAAAGTAGTAAAATAGAAAACTGTTGACTGACAGTGCATAAACCAATCGGAATGGATTGTTTTGAATGAGTGTTAGTGATGGCCATTGTTGCCTCTGCCATCGATGTTGTTACCTATAGGTGGTCATCCATTGTATTTGACTGACTGGACCGTGGGCCAATCAGAACACGGGGGTGGGGCTATATTCTATTTCCCAGGAGATAGCACAACAAATCTTTTCGTTTTAGCTTGACATTGATGGTGGGAAACCATCTGGTTCTCCCCCATCGATGTAAAAACTATGAACATCGACCATAATCTATCGATGTTTTATAAACATCGATGGCCATCCCTAATGAGAATTGCATCAACCAATCACATGGTCTAATTTCCAAACTAATTTGCATAAGGAATTTATTTGCTCTCCATAACTTATTTCGGTCCTTCCTCACCATAGTCTAATTGAAAACCTACAAAACCAGCCAAAGATGGTTGATAACAAGAATGTTCTTGACCAATTGGTTTGTTGGTTGAAGACTGTTGTATGATGGTCCCATCAAAAGTAGTAAAATCGAAAACTGTTGACTTGCCATTGATGTTGTTACATATCGGTGGTCATCCATTGTATTTGATGGACTGGCCTGTGGGCCAATCAGAATATGGGGGCGGGGCTTCACTGGTGTCGTGGGTGGAGCTATGCTCAGTGTCCCAGGAAATAGCAAAACAAAACTAGTAGTTTGAGCTTGACATTGATGGTGTGAAACCATCTGGTTCTCCCCCATCGATGTCAAAACTATTGAACATAGACCATAACCTATAGATGTTTTATAAACATCGATGGCCGATGGCCATCCCTAATGAGTATTGCATCAACCAATCAGATGGTCTAATTTCTAAACTAATTTGCATAAGGGCTTTCTTTGCTCTCCATAACTTACTTAGGTCTTTCCTCACCCTAGTCTTATTGAAAACCTACAAAACTAGCCAAAGATGGTGGGTGACAAGAACATTCACGACTGATTGTCTTGCTGGTTGAAGACTATCACATGATGGTCCCAGCTAAAGTAGTAAAATAGAAAACTGTTGACTGACAGTGCATAAACCAATCGGAATGGATTGTTTTGAATGAGTGTTAGTGATGGCCATTGTTGCCTTTGCCATCGATGTTGTTACCTATAGGTGGTCATCCATTGTATTTGACTGACCGGACCGTGGGCCAATCAGAACACGGGGGCGGGGCTTCACATGTTTCAGGGGGTGGAGCTATATTCCATGTCCCAGGAGATAGCACAACAAATCTTTTCGTTTTAGCTTGACATTGATGGTGGGAAACCATCTGGTTCTCCCCCATCGATGTAAAAACTATGAACATCGACCATAATCTATCGATGTTTTATAAACATCGATGGCCATCCCTAATGAGAATTGCATCAACCAATCACATGGTCTAATTTCCAAACTAATTTGCATAAGGAATTTATTTGCTCTCCATAACTTATTTCGGTCCTTCCTCACCATAGTCTAATTGAAAACCTACAAAACCAGCCAAAGATGGTTGATAACAAGAATGTTCTTGACCAATTGGTTTGTTGGTTGAAGACTTGTATGATGGTCCCATCAAAAGTAGTAAAATAGAAAACTGTTGACTTGCCATTGATGGTGTAACATATCGGTGGTCATCCATTGTATTTGATGGACTGGCCTGTGGGCCAATCAGAATATGGGGGCGGGGCTTCACTGGTGTCGTGGGTGGAGCTATGCTCAGTGTCCCAGGAAATAGCAAAACAAAACTAGTAGTTTGAGCTTGACATTGATGGTGTGAAACCATCTGGTTCTCCCCCATCGATGTCAAAACTATTGAACATCGACCATAACCTATAGATGTTTTATAAACATCGATGGCCGATGGCCATCCCTAATGAGTATTGCATCAACCAATCAGATGGTCTAATTTCTAAACTAATTTGCATAAGGGCTTTCTTTGCTCTCCATAACTTACTTAGGTCTTTCCTCACCCTAGTCTTATTGAAAACCTACAAAACTAGCCAAAGATGGTGGGTGACAAGATCATTCACGACTGATTGTCTTGCTGGTTGAAGACTATCACATGATGGTCCCAGCTAAAGTAGTAAAATAGAAAACTGTTGACTGACAGTGCATAAACCAATCGGAATGGATTGTTTTGAATGAGTGTTAGTGATGGCCATTGTTGTCTTTGCCATCGATGTTGTTACCTATAGGTGGTCATCCATTGTATTTGACTGACTGGACCGTGGGCCAATCAGAACACGGGGGCGGGGCTTCACATGTTTCAGGGGGTGGAGCTATATTCCATGTCCCAGGAGATAGCACAACAAATCTTTTCGTTTTAGCTTGACATTGATGGTGGGAAACCATCTGGTTCTCCCCCATCGATGTAAAAACTATGAACATCGACCATAATCTATCGATGTTTTATAAACATCGATGGCCATCCCTAATGAGAATTGCATCAACCAATCACATGGTCTAATTTCCAAACTAATTTGCATAAGGAATTTATTTGCTCTCCATAACTTATTTCGGTCCTTCCTCACCATAGTCTAATTGAAAACCTACAAAACCAGCCAAAGATGGTTGATAACAAGAATGTTCTTGACCAATTGGTTTGTTGGTTGAAGACTTGTATGATGGTCCCATCAAAAGTAGTAAAATAGAAAACTGTTGACTTGCCATTGATGGTGTAACATATCGGTGGTCATCCATTGTATTTGATGGACTGGCCTGTGGGCCAATCAGAATATGGGGGCGGGGCTTCACTGGTGTCGTGGGTGGAGCTATGCTCAGTGTCCCAGGAAATAGCAAAACAAAACTAGTAGTTTAAGCTTGACATTGATGGTGTGAAACCATCTGGTTCTCCCCCATCGATGTCAAAACTATTGAACATCGACCATAACCTATAGATGTTTTATAAACATCGATGGCCGATGGCCATCCCTAATGAGTATTGCATCAACCAATCAGATGGTCTAATTTCTAAACTAATTTGCATAAGGGCTTTCTTTGCTCTCCATAACTTACTTAGGTCTTTCCTCACCCTAGTCTTATTGAAAACCTACAAAACTAGCCAAAGATGGTGGGTGACAAGATCATTCACGACTGATTGTCTTGCTGGTTGAAGACTATCACATGATGGTCCCAGCTAAAGTAGTAAAATAGAAAACTGTTGACTGACAGTGCATAAACCAATCGGAATGGATTGTTTTGAATGAGTGTTAGTGATGGCCATTGTTGCCTTTGCCATCGATGTTGTTACCTATAGGTGGTCATCCATTGTATTTGACTGACTGGACCGTGGGCCAATCAGAACACGGGGGCGGGGCTTCACATGTTTCAGGGGGTGGAGCTATATTCCATGTCCCAGGAGATAGCACAACAAATCTTTTCGTTTTAGCTTGACATTGATGGTGGGAAACCATCTGGTTCTCCCCCATCGATGTAAAAACTATGAACATCAACCATAATCTATCGATGTTTTATAAACATCGATGGTCATCCCTAATGAGAATTGCATCAACCAATCACATGGTCTAATTTCCAAACTAATTTGCATAAGGAATTTATTTGCTCTCCATAACCTATTTAGGTCCTTCCTCACCATAGTCTAATTGAAAACCTACAAAACCAGCCAAAGATGGTTGATAACAAGAATGTTCTTGACCAATTGGTTTGTTGGATGAAGACTGTTGTATGATGGTCCCATCAAAAGTAGTAAAATAGAAAACTGTTGACTTGCCATTGATGTTGTTTCATATCTGTGGTCATCCATTGTATTTGATGGACTGTCCTGTGGGCCAATCAGAATATGGGGGCGGGACTTCACTGGTGTCGTGGGTGGAGCTATGCTCAGTGTCCCAGGAAATAGCAAAACAAAACTAGTAGTTTGAGCTTGACATTGATGGTGTGAAACCATCTGGTTCTCCCCCATCGATGTCAAAACTATTGAACATCGACCATAACCTATAGATGTTTTATAAACATCGATGGCCGATGGCCATCCCTAATGAGTATTGCATCAACCAATCAGATGGTCTAATTTCTAAACTAATTTGCATAAGGGCTTTCTTTGCTCTCCATAACTTACTTAGGTCTTTCCTCACCCTAGTCTTATTGAAAACCTACAAAACTAGCCAAAGATGGTGGGTGACAAGATCATTCACGACTGATTGTCTTGCTGGTTGAAGACTATCACATGATGGTCCCAGCTAAAGTAGTAAAATAGAAAACTGTTGACTGACAGTGCATAAACCAATCGGAATGGATTGTTTTGAATGAGTGTTAGTGATGGCCATTGTTGCCTTTGCCATCGATGTTGTTACCTATAGGTGGTCATCCATTGTATTTGACTGACTGGACCGTGGGCCAATCAGAACACGGGGGCGGGGCTTCACATGTTTCAGGGGGTGGAGCTATATTCCATGTCCCAGGAGATAGCACAACAAATCTTTTCGTTTTAGCTTGACATTGATGGTGGGAAACCATCTGGTTCTCCCCCATCGATGTAAAAACTATGAACATCAACCATAATCTATCGATGTTTTATAAACATCGATGGTCATCCCTAATGAGAATTGCATCAACCAATCACATGGTCTAATTTCCAAACTAATTTGCATAAGGAATTTATTTGCTCTCCATAACTTATTTAGGTCCTTCCTCACCATAGTCTAATTGAAAACCTACAAAACCAGCCAAAGATGGTTGATAACAAGAATGTTCTTGACCAATTGGTTTGTTGGATGAAGACTGTTGTATGATGGTCCCATCAAAAGTAGTAAAATAGAAAACTGTTGACTTGCCATTGATGTTGTTTCATATCTGTGGTCATCCATTGTATTTGATGGACTGTCCTGTAAGCCAATCAGAATATGGGGGCGGGACTTCACTGGTGTCGTGGGTGGAGCTATGCTCAGTGTCCCAGGAAATAGCAAAACAAAACTAGTAGTTTGAGCTTGACATTGATGGTGTGAAACCATCTGGTTCTCCCTCATCGATGTCAAAACTATTGAACATCGACCATAACCTATAGATGTTTTATAAACATCGATGGCCGAAGGTCATCCCTAATGAGTATTGCATCAACCAATCAGATGGTCTAATTTCTAAACTAATTTGCATAAGGGCTTTATTTGCTCTCCATAACTTACTTAGGTCTTTCCTCACCCTAGTCTTATTGAAAACCTACAAAACTAGCCAAAGATGGTGAGTGACAAGAACATTCACGACTGATTGTCTTGCTGGTTGAAGACTATCACATGATGGTCCCAGCTAAAGTAGTAAAATAGAAAACTGTTGACTGACAGTGTATAAACCAATCGGAATGGATTGTTTTGAATGAGTGTTAGTGATGGCCATTGTTGCCTTTGCCATCGATGTTGTTACCTATAGGTGGTCATCCATTGTATTTGACTGACTGGACCGTGGGCCAATCAGAACACGGGGGCGGGGCTTCACATGTTTCAGGGGGTGGAGCTATATTCCATGTCCCAGGAGATAGCACAACAAATCTTTTCGTTTTAGCTTGACATTGATGGTGGGAAACCATCTGGTTCTCCCCCATCGATGTAAAAACTATGAACATCGACCATAATCTATCGATGTTTTATAAACATCGATGGTCATCCCTAATGAGAAATGCATCAACCAATCACGTGGTCTAATTTCCAAACTAATTTGCATAAGGAATTTATTTGCTCTCCATAACTTATTTCGGTCCTTCCTCACCATAGTCTAATTGAAAACCTACAAAACCAGCCAAAGATGGTTGATAACAAGAATGTTCTTGACCAATTGGTTTGTTGGTTGAAGATTTGTATGATGGTCCCATCAAAAGTAGTAAAATAGAAAACTGTTGACTTGCCATTGATGTTGTTACATATCGGTGGTCATCCATTGTATTTGATGGACTGGCCTGTGGGCCAATCAGAATATGGGGGCGGGGCTTCACTGGTGTCGTGGGTGGAGCTATGCTCAGTGTCCCAGGAAATAGCAAAACAAAACTTGTAGTTTGAGCTTGACATTGATGGTGTGAAACCATCTGGTTCTCCCCCATTGATGTCAAAACTATTGAACATCGACCATAACCTATAGATGTTTTATAAACATCGATGGCCGATGGCCATCCCTAATGAGTATTGCATCAACCAATCAGATGGTCTAATTTCTAAACTAATTTGCATAAGGGCTTTCTTTGCTCTCCATAACTTACTTAGGTCTTTCCTCACCCTAGTCTTATTGAAAACCTACAAAACTAGCCAAAGATGGTGGGTGACAAGAACATTCACGACTGATTGTCTTGCTGGTTGAAGACTATCACATGATGGTCCCAGCTAAAGTAGTAAAATAGAAAACTGTTGACTGACAGTGCATAAACCAATCGGAATGGATTGTTTTGAATGAGTGTTAGTGATGGCCATTGTTGCCTTTGCCATCGATGTTGTTACCTATAGGTGGTCATCCATTGTATTTGACTGACTGGACCGTGGGCCAATCAGAACACGGGGGCGGGGCTTCACATGTTTCAGGGGGTGGAGCTATATTCCATGTCCCAGGAGATAGCACAACAAATCTTTTCGTTTTAGCTTGACATTGATGGTGGGAAACCATCTGGTTCTCCCCCATCGATGTAAAAACTATGAACATCAACCATAATCTATCGATGTTTTATAAACATCGATGGTCATCCCTAATGAGAATTGCATCAACCAATCACATGGTCTAATTTCCAAACTAATTTGCATAAGGAATTTATTTGCTCTCCATAACTTATTTAGGTCCTTCCTCACCATAGTCTAATTGAAAACCTACAAAACCAGCCAAAGATGGTTGATAACAAGAATGTTCTTGACCAATTGGTTTGTTGGATGAAGACTGTTGTATGATGGTCCCATCAAAAGTAGTAAAATCGAAAACTGTTGACTTGCCATTGATGTTGTTTCATATCGGTGGTCATCCATTGTATTTGATGGACTGTCCTGTGGGCCAATCAGAATATGGGGGCGGGGCTTCACTGGTGTCGTGGGTGGAGCTATGCTCAGTGTCCCAGGAAATAGCAAAACAAAACTAGTAGTTTGAGCTTGACATTGATGGTGTGAAACCATCTGGTTCTCCCCCATCGATGTCAAAACTATTGAACATCGACCATAACCTATAGATGTTTTATAAACATCGATGGCCGAAGGTCATCCCTAATGAGTATTGCATCAACCAATCAGATGGTCTAATTTCTAAACTAATTTGCATAAGGGCTTTATTTGCTCTCCATAACTTACTTAGGTCTTTCCTCACCCTAGTCTTATTTAAAACCTACAAAACTAGCCAAAGATGGTGAGTGACAAGAACATTCACGACTGATTGTCTTGCTGGTTGAAGACTATCACATGATGGTCCCAGCTAAAGTAGTAAAATAGAAAACTGTTGACTGACAGTGTATAAACCAATCGGAATGGATTGTTTTGAATGAGTGTTAGTGATGGCCATTGTTGCCTTTGCCATCGATGTTGTTACCTATAGGTGGTCATCCATTGTATTTGACTGACTGGACCGTGGGCCAATCAGAACACGGGGGCGGGGCTTCACATGTTTCAGGGGGTGGAGCTATATTCCATGTCCCAGGAGATAGCACAACAAATCTTTTCGTTTTAGCTTGACATTGATGGTGGGAAACCATCTGGTTCTCCCCCATCGATGTAAAAACTATGAACATCGACCATAATCTATCGATGTTTTATAAACATCGATGGTCATCCCTAATGAGAAATGCATCAACCAATCACGTGGTCTAATTTCCAAACTAATTTGCATAAGGAATTTATTTGCTCTCCATAACTTATTTCGGTCCTTCCTCACCATAGTCTAATTGAAAACCTACAAAACCAGCCAAAGATGGTTGATAACAAGAATGTTCTTGACCAATTGGTTTGTTGGTTGAAGATTTGTATGATGGTCCCATCAAAAGTAGTAAAATAGAAAACTGTTGACTTGCCATTGATGTTGTTACATATCGGTGGTCATCCATTGTATTTGATGGACTGGCCTGTGGGCCAATCAGAATATGGGGGCGGGGCTTCACTGGTGTCGTGGGTGGAGCTATGCTCAGTGTCCCAGGAAATAGCAAAACAAAACTTGTAGTTTGAGCTTGACATTGATGGTGTGAAACCATCTGGTTCTCCCCCATTGATGTCAAAACTATTGAACATCGACCATAACCTATAGATGTTTTATAAACATCGATGGCCGATGGCCATCCCTAATGAGTATTGCATCAACCAATCAGATGGTCTAATTTCTAAACTAATTTGCATAAGGGCTTTCTTTGCTCTCCATAACTTACTTAGGTCTTTCCTCACCCTAGTCTTATTGAAAACCTACAAAACTAGCCAAAGATGGTGGGTGACAAGAACATTCACGACTGATTGTCTTGCTGGTTGAAGACTATCACATGATGGTCCCAGCTAAAGTAGTAAAATAGAAAACTGTTGACTGACAGTGCATAAACCAATCGGAATGGATTGTTTTGAATGAGTGTTAGTGATGGCCATTGTTGCCTTTGCCATCGATGTTGTTACCTATAGGTGGTCATCCATTGTATTTGACTGACTGGACCGTGGGCCAATCAGAACACGGGGGCGGGGCTTCACATGTTTCAGGGGGTGGAGCTATATTCCATGTCCCAGGAGATAGCACAACAAATCTTTTCGTTTTAGCTTGACATTGATGGTGGGAAACCATCTGGTTCTCCCCCATCGATGTAAAAACTATGAACATCAACCATAATCTATCGATGTTTTATAAACATCGATGGTCATCCCTAATGAGAATTGCATCAACCAATCACATGGTCTAATTTCCAAACTAATTTGCATAAGGAATTTATTTGCTCTCCATAACTTATTTAGGTCCTTCCTCACCATAGTCTAATTGAAAACCTACAAAACCAGCCAAAGATGGTTGATAACAAGAATGTTCTTGACCAATTGGTTTGTTGGATGAAGACTGTTGTATGATGGTCCCATCAAAAGTAGTAAAATCGAAAACTGTTGACTTGCCATTGATGTTGTTTCATATCGGTGGTCATCCATTGTATTTGATGGACTGTCCTGTGGGCCAATCAGAATATGGGGGCGGGGCTTCACTGGTGTCGTGGGTGGAGCTATGCTCAGTGTCCCAGGAAATAGCAAAACAAAACTAGTAGTTTGAGCTTGACATTGATGGTGTGAAACCATCTGGTTCTCCCCCATCGATGTCAAAACTATTGAACATCGACCATAACCTATAGATGTTTTATAAACATCGATGGCCGAAGGTCATCCCTAATGAGTATTGCATCAACCAATCAGATGGTCTAATTTCTAAACTAATTTGCATAAGGGCTTTATTTGCTCTCCATAACTTACTTAGGTCTTTCCTCACCCTAGTCTTATTGAAAACCTACAAAACTAGCCAAAGATGGTGAGTGACAAGAACATTCACGACTGATTGTCTTGCTGGTTGAAGACTATCACATGATGGTCCCAGCTAAAGTAGTAAAATAGAAAACTGTTGACTGACAGTGTATAAACCAATCGGAATGGATTGTTTTGAATGAGTGTTAGTGATGGCCATTGTTGCCTTTGCCATCGATGTTGTTACCTATAGGTGGTCATCCATTGTATTTGACTGACTGGACCGTGGGCCAATCAGAACACGGGGGCGGGGCTTCACATGTTTCAGGGGGTGGAGCTATATTCCATGTCCCAGGAGATAGCACAACAAATCTTTTCGTTTTAGCTTGACATTGATGGTGGGAAACCATCTGGTTCTCCCCCATCGATGTAAAAACTATGAACATCGACCATAATCTATCGATGTTTTATAAACATCGATGGTCATCACTAATGAGTTTTGCATCAACCAATCACGTGGTCTAATTTCCAAACTAATTTGCATAAGGAATTTATTTGCTCTCCATAACTTATTTCGGTCCTTCCTCACCATAGTCTAATTGAAAACCTACAAAACCAGCCAAAGATGGTTGATAACAAGAATGTTCTTGACCAATTGGTTTGTTGGTTGAAGATTTGTATGATGGTCCCATCAAAAGTAGTAAAATAGAAAACTGTTGACTTGCCATTGATGTTGTTACATATCGGTGGTCATCCATTGTATTTGATGGACTGGCCTGTGGGCCAATCAGAATATGGGGGCGGGGCTTCACTGGTGTCGTGGGTGGAGCTATGCTCAGTGTCCCAGGAAATAGCAAAACAAAACTAGTAGTTTGAGCTTGACATTGATGGTGTGAAACCATCTGGTTCTCCCCCATCGATGTCAAAACTATTGAACATCGACCATAACCTATAGATGTTTTATAAACATCGATGGCCGATGGCCATCCCTAATGAGTATTGCATCAACCAATCAGATGGTCTAATTTCTAAACTAATTTGCATAAGGGCTTTATTTGCTCTCCATAACTTACTTAGGTCTTTCCTCACCCTAGTCTTATTGAAAACCTACACAACTAGCCAAAGATGGTGGGTGACAAGAACATTCATGACTGATTGTCTTGCTGGTTGAAGACTATCACATAATGGTCCCAGCTAAAGTAGTAAAATAGAAAACTGTTGACTGACAGTGCATAAACCAATCGGAATGGATTGTTTTGAATGAGTGTTAGTGATGGCCATTGTTGCCTTTGCCATCGATGTTGTTACCTATAGGTGGTCATCCATTGTATTTGACTGACTGGACCGTGGGCCAATCAGAACACGGGGGCGGGGCTTCACATGTTTCAGGGGGTGGAGCTATATTCCATGTCCCAGGAGATAGCACAACAAATCTTTTCGTTTTAGCTTGACATTGATGGTGGGAAACCATCTGGTACTCCCCCATCGATGTAAAAACTATGAACATCGACCATAATCTATCGATGTTTTATAAACATCGATGGCCATCCCTAATGAGAATTGCATCAACCAATCACATGGTCTAATTTCCAAACTAATTTGCATAAGGAATTTATTTGCTCTCCATAACTTATTTAGGTCCATCCTCACCATAGTCTAATTGAAAACCTACAAAACCAGCCAAAGATGGTTGATAACAAGAATGTTCTTGACCAATTGGTTTGTTGGTTGAAGACTGTTGTATGATGGTCCCATCAAAAGTAGTAAAATAGAAAACTGTTGACTTGCCATTGATGTTGTTACATATCGGTGGTCATCCATTGTATTTGATGGACTGGCCTGTGGGCCAATCAGAATATGGGGGTGGGGCTTCACTGGTGTCGTGGGTGGAGCTATGCTCAGTGTCCCAGGAAATAGCAAAACAAAACTAGTAGTTTGAGCTTGACATTGATGGTGTGAAACCATCTGGTTCTCCCCCATCGATGTCAAAACTATTGAACATCGACCATATCCTATAGATGTTTTATAAACATCGATGGCCGATGGCCATCCCTAATGAGTATTGCATCAACCAATCAGATGGTCTAATTTCTAAACTAATTTGCATAAGGGCTTTCTTTGCTCTCCATAACTTACTTAGGTCTTTCCTCACCCTAGTCTTATTGAAAACCTACAAAACTAGCCAAAGATGGTGGGTGACAAGAACATTCACGACTGATTGTCTTGCTGGTTGAAGACTATCACATGATGGTCCCAGCTAAAGTAGTAAAATAGAAAACTGTTGACTGACAGTGCATAAACCAATCGGAATGGATTGTTTTGAATGAGTGTTAGTGCCCAGCTAAAGTAGTAAAATAGAAAACTGTTGACTGACAGTGCATAAACCAATCGGAATGGATTGTTTTGAATGAGTGTTAGTGATGGCCATTTTTGCCTTTGCCATCGATGTTGTTACCTATAGGTGGTCATCCATTGTATTTGACTGACTGGACCGTGGGCCAATCAGAACACGGGGGCGGGGCTTCACATGTTTCAGGGGGTGGAGCTATATTCCATGTCCCAGGAGATAGCACAACAAATCTTTTCGTTTTAGCTTGACATTGATGGTGGGAAACCATCTGGTTCTCCCCCATCGATGTAAAAACTATGAACATCGACCATAATCTATCGATGTTTTATAAACATCGATGGCCATCCCTAATGAGAATTGCATCAACCAATCACATGGTCTAATTTCCAAACTAATTTGCATAAGGAATTTATTTGCTCTCCATAACTTATTTCGGTCCTTCCTCACCATAGTCTAATTGAAAACCTACAAAACCAGCCAAAGATGGTTGATAACAAGAATGTTCTTGACCAATTGGTTTGTTGGTTGAAGACTGTTGTATGATGGTCCCATCAAAAGTAGTAAAATCGAAAACTGTTGACTTGCCATTGATGTTGTTACATATCGGTGGTCATCCATTGTATTTGATGGACTGGCCTGTGGGCCAATCAGAATATGGGGGCGGGGCTTCACTGGTGTCGTGGGTGGAGCTATGCTCAGTGTCCCAGGAAATAGCAAAACAAAACTAGTAGTTTGAGCTTGACATTGATGGTGTGAAACCATCTGGTTCTCCCCCATCGATGTCAAAACTATTGAACATAGACCATAACCTATAGATGTTTTATAAACATCGATGGCCGATGGCCATCCCTAATGAGTATTGCATCAACCAATCAGATGGTCTAATTTCTAAACTAATTTGCATAAGGGCTTTCTTTGCTCTCCATAACTTACTTAGGTCTTTCCTCACCCTAGTCTTATTGAAAACCTACAAAACTAGCCAAAGATGGTGGGTGACAAGATCATTCACGACTGATTGTCTTGCTGGTTGAAGACTATCACATGATGGTCCCAGCTAAAGTAGTAAAATAGAAAACTGTTGATTGACAGTGCATAAACCAATCGGAATGGATTGTTTTGAATGAGTGTTAGTGATGGCCATTGTTGCCTTTGCCATCGATGTTGTTACCTATAGGTGGTCATCCATTGTATTTGACTGACTGGACCGTGGGCCAATCAGAACACGGGGGCGGGGCTTCACATGTTTCAGGGGGTGGAGCTATATTCCATGTCCCAGGAGATAGCACAACAAATCTTTTCGTTTTAGCTTGACATTGATGGTGGGAAACCATCTGGTTCTCCCCCATCGATGTGAAAACTATGAACATCAACCATAATCTATCGATGTTTTATAAACATCGATGGTCATCCCTAATGAGAATTGCATCAACCAATCACATGGTCTAATTTCCAAACTAATTTGCATAAGGAATTTATTTGCTCTCCATAACTTATTTAGGTCCTTCCTCACCATAGTCTAATTGAAAACCTACAAAACCAGCCAAAGATGGTTGATAACAAGAATGTTCTTGACCAATTGGTTTGTTGGATGAAGACTGTTGTATGATGGTCCCATCAAAAGTAGTAAAATAGAAAACTGTTGACTTGCCATTGATGTTGTTTCATATCGGTGGTCATCCATTGTATTTGATGGACTGTCCTGTGGGCCAATCAGAATATGGGGGCGGGGCTTCACTGGTGTCGTGGGTGGAGCTATGCTCAGTGTCCCAGGAAATAGCAAAACAAAACTAGTAGTTTGAGCTTGACATTGATGGTGTGAAACCATCTGGTTCTCCCCCATCGATGTCAAAACTATTGAACATCGACCATAACCTATAGATGTTTTATAAACATCGATGGCCGAAGGTCATCCCTAATGAGTATTGCATCAACCAATCAGATGGTCTAATTTCTAAACTAATTTGCATAAGGGCTTTATTTGCTCTCCATAACTTACTTAGGTCTTTCCTCACCCTAGTCTTATTGAAAACCTACAAAACTAGCCAAAGATGGTGAGTGACAAGAACATTCACGACTGATTGTCTTGCTGGTTGAAGACTATCACATGATGGTCCCAGCTAAAGTAGTAAAATAGAAAACTGTTGACTGACAGTGTATAAACCAATCGGAATGGATTGTTTTGAATGAGTGTTAGTGATGGCCATTGTTGCCTTTGCCATCGATGTTGTTACCTATAGGTGGTCATCCATTGTATTTGACTGACTGGACCGTGGGCCAATCAGAACACGGGGGCGGGGCTTCACATGTTTCAGGGGGTGGAGCTATATTCCATGTCCCAGGAGATAGCACAACAAATCTTTTCGTTTTAGCTTGACATTGATGGTGGGAAACCATCTGGTTCTCCCCCATCGATGTAAAAACTATGAACATCGACCATAATCTATCGATGTTTTATAAACATCGATGGCCATCCCTAATGAGAATTGCATCAACCAATCACATGGTCTAATTTCCAAACTAATTTGCATAAGGAATTTATTTGCTCTCCATAACTTATTTAGGTCCATCCTCACCTTAGTCTAATTGAAAACCTACAAAACCAGCCAAAGATGGTTGATAACAAGAATGTTCTTGACCAATTG
Organism: Crinia signifera; assembly: GCF_055691185.1. Taxonomy (NCBI): domain Eukaryota; kingdom Metazoa; phylum Chordata; class Amphibia; order Anura; family Myobatrachidae; genus Crinia; species Crinia signifera. Next base: position 74,210,363 of record NC_139220.1, on the reverse strand, counting down.
GTTTGTTGGTTGAAGACTGTTGTATGATGGTCCCATCAAAAGTAGTAAAATAGAAAACTGTTGACTTGCCATTGATGTTGTTACATATCGGTGGTCATCCATTGTATTTGATGGACTGGCCTGTGGGCCAATCAGAATATGGGGGTGGGGCTTCACTGGTGTCGTGGGTGGAGCTATGCTCAGTGTCCCAGGAAATAGCAAAACAAAACTAGTAGTTTGAGCTTGACATTGATGGTGTGAAACCATCTGGTTCTCCCCCATCGATGTCAAAACTATTGAACATCGACCATATCCTATAGATGTTTTATAAACATCGATGGCCGATGGCCGATGGCCATCCCTAATGAGTATTGCATCAACCAATCAGATGGTCTAATTTCTAAACTAATTTGCATAAGGGCTTTCTTTGCTCTCCATAACTTACTTAGGTCTTTCCTCACCCTAGTCTTATTGAAAACCTACAAAACTAGCCAAAGATGGTGGGTGACAAGAACATTCACGACTGATTGTCTTGCTGGTTGAAGACTATCACATGATGGTCCCAGCTAAAGTAGTAAAATAGAAAACTGTTGACTGACAGTGCATAAACCAATCGGAATGGATTGTTTTGAATGAGTGTTAGTGCCCAGCTAAAGTAGTAAAATAGAAAACTGTTGACTGACAGTGCATAAACCAATCGGAATGGATTGTTTTGAATGAGTGTTAGTGATGGCCATTGTTGCCTTTGCCATCGATGTTGTTACCTATAGGTGGTCATCCATTGTATTTGACTGACTGGACCGTGGGCCAATCAGAACACGGGGGCGTGGCTTCACATGTTTCAGGGGGTGGAGCTATATTCCATGTCCCAGGAGATAGCACAACAAATCTTTTCGTTTTAGCTTGACATTGATGGTGGGAAACCATCTGGTTCTCCCCCATCGATGTAAAAACTATGAACATCAACCATAATCTATCGATGTTTTATAAACATCGATGGTCATCCCTAATGAGAATTGCATCAACCAATCACATGGTCTAATTTCCAAACTAATTTGCATAAGGAATTTATTTGCTCTCCATAACTTATTTAGGTCCTTCCTCACCATAGTCTAATTGAAAACCTACAAAACCAGCCAAAGATGGTTGATAACAAGAATGTTCTTGACCAATTGGTTTGTTGGATGAAGACTGTTGTATGATGGTCCCATCAAAAGTAGTAAAATAGAAAACTGTTGACTTGCCATTGATGTTGTTTCATATCGGTGGTCATCCATTGTATTTGATGGACTGTCCTGTGGGCCAATCAGAATATGGGGGCGGGGCTTCACTGGTGTCGTGGGTGGAGCTATGCTCAGTGTCCCAGGAAATAGCAAAACAAAACTAGTAGTTTGAGCTTGACATTGATGGTGTGAAACCATCTAGTTCTCCCCCATCGATGTCAAAACTATTGAACATCGACCATAACCTATAGATGTTTTATAAACATCGATGGCCGAAGGTCATCCCTAATGAGTATTGCATCAACCAATCAGATGGTCTAATTTCTAAACTAATTTGCATAAGGGCTTTATTTGCTCTCCATAACTTACTTAGGTCTTTCCTCACCCTAGTCTTATTGAAAACCTACAAAACTAGCCAAAGATGGTGAGTGACAAGAACATTCACGACTGATTGTCTTGCTGGTTGAAGACTATCACATGATGGTCCCAGCTAAAGTAGTAAAATAGAAAACTGTTGACTGACAGTGTATAAACCAATCGGAATGGATTGTTTTGAATGAGTGTTAGTGATGGCCATTGTTGCCTTTGCCATCGATGTTGTTACCTATAGGTGGTCATCCATTGTATTTGACTGACTGGACCGTGGGCCAATCAGAACACGGGGGCGGGGCTTCACATGTTTCAGGGGGTGGAGCTATATTCCATGTCCCAGGAGATAGCACAACAAATCTTTTCGTTTTAGCTTGACATTGATGGTGGGAAACCATCTGGTTCTCCCCCATCGATGTAAAAACTATGAACATCGACCATAATCTATCGATGTTTTATAAACATCGATGGCCATCCCTAATGAGAATTGCATCAACCAATCACATGGTCTAATTTCCAAACTAATTTGCATAAGGAATTTATTTGCTCTCCATAACTTATTTAGGTCCATCCTCACCTTAGTCTAATTGAAAACCTACAAAACCAGCCAAAGATGGTTGATAACAAGAATGTTCTTGACCAATTGGTTTGTTGGTTGAAGACTGTTGTATGATGGTCCCATCAAAAGTAGTAAAATAGAAAACTGTTGACTTGCCATTGATGTTGTTACATATCGGTGGTCATCCATTGTATTTGATGGACTGGCCTGTGGGCCAATCAGAATATGGGGGTGGGGCTTCACTGGTGTCGTGGGTGGAGCTATGCTCAGTGTCCCAGGAAATAGCAAAACAAAACTAGTAGTTTGAGCTTGACATTGATGGTGTGAAACCATCTGGTTCTCCCCCATCGATGTCAAAACTATTGAACATCGACCATATCCTATAGATGTTTTATAAACATCGATGGCCGATGGCCGATGGCCATCCCTAATGAGTATTGCATCAACCAATCAGATGGTCTAATTTCTAAACTAATTTGCATAAGGGCTTTCTTTGCTCTCCATAACTTACTTAGGTCTTTCCTCACCCTAGTCTTATTGAAAACCTACAAAACTAGCCAAAGATGGTGGGTGACAAGAACATTCACGACTGATTGTCTTGCTGGTTGAAGACTATCACATGATGGTCCCAGCTAAAGTAGTAAAATAGAAAACTGTTGACTGACAGTGCATAAACCAATCGGAATGGATTGTTTTGAATGAGTGTTAGTGCCCAGCTAAAGTAGTAAAATAGAAAACTGTTGACTGACAGTGCATAAACCAATCGGAATGGATTGTTTTGAATGAGTGTTAGTGATGGCCATTTTTGCCTTTGCCATCGATGTTGTTACCTATAGGTGGTCATCCATTGTATTTGACTGACTGGACCGTGGGCCAATCAGAACACGGGGGCGGGGCTTCACATGTTTCAGGGGGTGGAGCTATATTCCATGTCCCAGGAGATAGCACAACAAATCTTTTCGTTTTAGCTTGACATTGATGGTGGGAAACCATCTGGTTCTCCCCCATCGATGTAAAAACTATGAACATCGACCATAATCTATCGATGTTTTATAAACATCGATGGCCATCCCTAATGAGAATTGCATCAACCAATCACATGGTCTAATTTCCAAACTAATTTGCATAAGGAATTTATTTGCTCTCCATAACTTATTTCGGTCCTTCCTCACCATAGTCTAATTGAAAACCTACAAAACCAGCCAAAGATGGTTGATAACAAGAATGTTCTTGACCAATTGGTTTGTTGGTTGAAGACTGTTGTATGATGGTCCCATCAAAAGTAGTAAAATCGAAAACTGTTGACTTGCCATTGATGTTGTTACATATCGGTGGTCATCCATTGTATTTGATGGACTGGCCTGTGGGCCAATCAGAATATGGGGGCGGGGCTTCACTGGTGCCGTGGGTGGAGCTATGCTCAGTGTCCCAGGAAATAGCAAAACAAAACTAGTAGTTTGAGCTTGACATTGATGGTGTGAAACCATCTGGTTCTCCCCCATCGATGTCAAAACTATTGAACATAGACCATAACCTATAGATGTTTTATAAACATCGATGGCCGATGGCCATCCCTAATGAGTATTGCATCAACCAATCAGATGGTCTAATTTCTAAACTAATTTGCATAAGGGCTTTCTTTGCTCTCCATAACTTACTTAGGTCTTTCCTCACCCTAGTCTTATTGAAAACCTGCAAAACTAGCCAAAGATGGTGGGTGACAAGATCATTCACGACTGATTGTCTTGCTGGTTGAAGACTATCACATGATGGTCCCAGCTAAAGTAGTAAAATAGAAAACTGTTGACTGACAGTGCATAAACCAATCGGAATGGATTGTTTTGAATGAGTGTTAGTGATGGCCATTGTTGCCTTTGCCATCGATGTTGTTACCTATAGGTGGTCATCCATTGTATTTGACTGACTGGACCGTGGGCCAATCAGAACACGGGGGCGGGGCTTCACATGTTTCAGGGGGTGGAGCTATATTCCATGTCCCAGGAGATAGCACAACAAATCTTTTCGTTTTAGCTTGACATTGATGGTGGGAAACCATCTGGTTCTCCCCCATCGATGTAAAAACTATGAACATCAACCATAATCTATCGATGTTTTATAAACATCGATGGTCATCCCTAATGAGAATTGCATCAACCAATCACATGGTCTAATTTCCAAACTAATTTGCATAAGGAATTTATTTGCTCTCCATAACTTATTTAGGTCCTTCCTCACCATAGTCTAATTGAAAACCTACAAAACCAGCCAAAGATGGTTGATAACAAGAATGTTCTTGACCAATTGGTTTGTTGGATGAAGACTGTTGTATGATGGTCCCATCAAAAGTAGTAAAATAGAAAACTGTTGACTTGCCATTGATGTTGTTTCATATCGGTGGTCATCCATTGTATTTGATGGACTGTCCTGTGGGCCAATCAGAATATGGGGGCGGGGCTTCACTGGTGTCGTGGGTGGAGCTATGCTCAGTGTCCCAGGAAATAGCAAAACAAAACTAGTAGTTTGAGCTTGACATTGATGGTGTGAAACCATCTAGTTCTCCCCCATCGATGTCAAAACTATTGAACATCGACCATAACCTATAGATGTTTTATAAACATCGATGGCCGAAGGTCATCCCTAATGAGTATTGCATCAACCAATCAGATGGTCTAATTTCTAAACTAATTTGCATAAGGGCTTTATTTGCTCTCCATAACTTACTTAGGTCTTTCCTCACCCTAGTCTTATTGAAAACCTACAAAACTAGCCAAAGATGGTGAGTGACAAGAACATTCACGACTGATTGTCTTGCTGGTTGAAGACTATCACATGATGGTCCCAGCTAAAGTAGTAAAATAGAAAACTGTTGACTGACAGTGTATAAACCAATCGGAATGGATTGTTTTGAATGAGTGTTAGTGATGGCCATTGTTGCCTTTGCCATCGATGTTGTTACCTATAGGTGGTCATCCATTGTATTTGACTGACTGGACCATGGGCCAATCAGAACACGGGGGCGGGGCTTCACATGTTTTAGGGGGTGGAGCTATATTCCATGTCCCAGGAGATAGCACAACAAATCTTTTCGTTTTAGCTTGACATTGATGGTGGGAAACCATCTGGTTCTCCCCCATCGATGTAAAAACTATGAACATCGACCATAATCTATCGATGTTTTATAAACATCGATGGTCATCCCTAATGAGAAATGCATCAACCAATCACGTGGTCTAATTTCCAAACTAATTTGCATAAGGAATTTATTTGCTCTCCATAACTTATTTCGGTCCTTCCTCACCATAGTCTAATTGAAAACCTACAAAACCAGCCAAAGATGGTTGATAACAAGAATGTTCTTGACCAATTGGTTTGTTGGTTGAAGATTTGTATGATGGTCCCATCAAAAGTAGTAAAATAGAAAACTGTTGACTTGCCATTGATGTTGTTACATATCGGTGGTCATCCATTGTATTTGATGGACTGGCCTGTGGGCCAATCAGAATATGGGGGCGGGGCTTCACTGGTGTCGTGGGTGGAGCTATGCTCAGTGTCCCAGGAAATAGCAAAACAAAACTAGTAGTTTGAGCTTGACATTGATGGTGTGAAACCATCTGGTTCTCCCCCATCGATGTCAAAACTATTGAACATCGACCATAACCTATAGATGTTTTATAAACATCGATGGCCGATGGCCATCCCTAATGAGTATTGCATCAACCAATCAGATGGTCTAATTTCTAAACTAATTTGCATAAGGGCTTTATTTGCTCTCCATAACTTACTTAGGTCTTTCCTCACCCTAGTCTTATTGAAAACCTACACAACTAGCCAAAGATGGTGGGTGACAAGAACATTCATGACTGATTGTCTTGCTGGTTGAAGACTATCACATAATGGTCCCAGCTAAAGTAGTAAAATAGAAAACTGTTGACTGACAGTGCATAAACCAATCGGAATGGATTGTTTTGAATGAGTGTTAGTGATGGCCATTGTTGCCTTTGCCATCGATGTTGTTACCTATAGGTGGTCATCCATTGTATTTGACTGACTGGACCGTGGGCCAATCAGAACACGGGGGCGGGGCTTCACATGTTTCAGGGGGTGGAGCTATATTCCATGTCCCAGGAGATAGCACAACAAATCTTTTCGTTTTAGCTTGACATTGATGGTGGGAAACCATCTGGTTCTCCCCCATCGATGTAAAAACTATGAACATCGACCATAATCTATCGATGTTTTATAAACATCGATGGCCATCCCTAATGAGAATTGCATCAACCAATCACATGGTCTAATTTCCAAACTAATTTGCATAAGGAATTTATTTGCTCTCCATAACTTATTTAGGTCCATCCTCACCATAGTCTAATTGAAAACCTACAAAACCAGCCAAAGATGGTTGATAACAAGAATGTTCTTGACCAATTGGTTTGTTGGTTGAAGACTGTTGTATGATGGTCCCATCAAAAGTAGTAAAATCGAAAACTGTTGACTTGCCATTGATGTTGTTACATATCGGTGGTCATCCATTGTATTTGATGGACTGGCCTGTGGGCCAATCAGAATATGGGGGCGGGGCTTCACTGGTGTCGTGGGTGGAGCTATGCTCAGTGTCCCAGGAAATAGCAAAACAAAACTAGTAGTTTGAGCTTGACATTGATGGTGTGAAACCATCTGGTTCTCCCCCATCGATGTCAAAACTATTGAACATAGACCATAACCTATAGATGTTTTATAAACATCGATGGCCGATGGCCATCCCTAATGAGTATTGCATCAACCAATCAGATGGTCTAATTTCTAAACTAATTTGCATAAGGGCTTTCTTTGCTCTCCATAACTTACTTAGGTCTTTCCTCACCCTAGTCTTATTGAAAACCTGCAAAACTAGCCAAAGATGGTGGGTGACAAGATCATTCACGACTGATTGTCTTGCTGGTTGAAGACTATCACATGATGGTCCCAGCTAAAGTAGTAAAATAGAAAACTGTTGACTGACAGTGCATAAACCAATCGGAATGGATTGTTTTGAATGAGTGTTAGTGATGGCCATTGTTGCCTTTGCCATCGATGTTGTTACCTATAGGTGGTCATCCATTGTATTTGACTGACTGGACCGTGGGCCAATCAGAACACGGGGGCGGGGCTTCACATGTTTCAGGGGGTGGAGCTATATTCCATGTCCCAGGAGATAGCACAACAAATCTTTTCGTTTTAGCTTGACATTGATGGTGGGAAACCATCTGGTTCTCCCCCATCGATGTAAAAACTATGAACATCAACCATAATCTATCGATGTTTTATAAACATCGATGGTCATCCCTAATGAGAATTGCATCAACCAATCACATGGTCTAATTTCCAAACTAATTTGCATAAGGAATTTATTTGCTCTCCATAACTTATTTAGGTCCTTCCTCACCATAGTCTAATTGAAAACCTACAAAACCAGCCAAAGATGGTTGATAACAAGAATGTTCTTGACCAATTGGTTTGTTGGATGAAGACTGTTGTATGATGGTCCCATCAAAAGTAGTAAAATAGAAAACTGTTGACTTGCCATTGATGTTGTTTCATATCGGTGGTCATCCATTGTATTTGATGGACTGTCCTGTGGGCCAATCAGAATATGGGGGCGGGGCTTCACTGGTGTCGTGGGTGGAGCTATGCTCAGTGTCCCAGGAAATAGCAAAACAAAACTAGTAGTTTGAGCTTGACATTGATGGTGTGAAACCATCTAGTTCTCCCCCATCGATGTCAAAACTATTGAACATCGACCATAACCTATAGATGTTTTATAAACATCGATGGCCGAAGGTCATCCCTAATGAGTATTGCATCAACCAATCAGATGGTCTAATTTCTAAACTAATTTGCATAAGGGCTTTATTTGCTCTCCATAACTTACTTAGGTCTTTCCTCACCCTAGTCTTATTGAAAACCTACAAAACTAGCCAAAGATGGTGAGTGACAAGAACATTCACGACTGATTGTCTTGCTGGTTGAAGACTATCACATGATGGTCCCAGCTAAAGTAGTAAAATAGAAAACTGTTGACTGACAGTGTATAAACCAATCGGAATGGATTGTTTTGAATGAGTGTTAGTGATGGCCATTGTTGCCTTTGCCATCGATGTTGTTACCTATAGGTGGTCATCCATTGTATTTGACTGACTGGACCGTGGGCCAATCAGAACACGGGGGCGGGGCTTCACATGTTTTAGGGGGTGGAGCTATATTCCATGTCCCAGGAGATAGCACAACAAATCTTTTCGTTTTAGCTTGACATTGATGGTGGGAAACCATCTGGTTCTCCCCCATCGATGTAAAAACTATGAACATCGACCATAATCTATCGATGTTTTATAAACATCGATGGCCATCCCTAATGAGAATTGCATCAACCAATCACATGGTCTAATTTCCAAACTAATTTGCATAAGGAATTTATTTGCTCTCCATAACTTATTTCGGTCCTTCCTCACCATAGTCTAATTGAAAACCTACAAAACCAGCCAAAGATGGTTGATAACAAGAATGTTCTTGACCAATTGGTTTGTTGGTTGAAGACTGTTGTATGATGGTCCCATCAAAAGTAGTAAAATCGAAAACTGTTGACTTGCCATTGATGTTGTTACATATCGGTGGTCATCCATTGTATTTGATGGACTGGCCTGTGGGCCAATCAGAATATGGGGGCGGGGCTTCACTGGTGTCGTGGGTGGAGCTATGCTCAGTGTCCCAGGAAATAGCAAAACAAAACTAGTAGTTTGAGCTTGACATTGATGGTGTGAAACCATCTGGTTCTCCCCCATCGATGTCAAAACTATTGAACATAGACCATAACCTATAGATGTTTTATAAACATCGATGGCCGATGGCCATCCCTAATGAGTATTGCATCAACCAATCAGATGGTCTAATTTCTAAACTAATTTGCATAAGGGCTTTCTTTGCTCTCCATAACTTACTTAGGTCTTTCCTCACCCTAGTCTTATTGAAAACCTACAAAACTAGCCAAAGATGGTGGGTGACAAGATCATTCACGACTGATTGTCTTGCTGGTTGAAGACTATCACATGATGGTCCCAGCTAAAGTAGTAAAATAGAAAACTGTTGACTGACAGTGCATAAACCAATCGGAATGGATTGTTTTGAATGAGTGTTAGTGATGGCCATTGTTGCCTTTGCCATCGATGTTGTTACCTATAGGTGGTCATCCATTGTATTTGACTGACTGGACCGTGGGCCAATCAGAACACGGGGGCGGGGCTTCACATGTTTCAGGGGGTGGAGCTATATTCCATGTCCCAGGAGATAGCACAACAAATCTTTTCGTTTTAGCTTGACATTGATGGTGGGAAACCATCTGGTTCTCCCCCATCGATGTAAAAACTATGAACATCAACCATAATCTATCGATGTTTTATAAACATCGATGGTCATCCCTAATGAGAATTGCATCAACCAATCACATGGTCTAATTTCCAAACTAATTTGCATAAGGAATTTATTTGCTCTCCATAACTTATTTAGGTCCTTCCTCACCATAGTCTAATTGAAAACCTACAAAACCAGCCAAAGATGGTTGATAACAAGAATGTTCTTGACCAATTGGTTTGTTGGATGAAGACTGTTGTATGATGGTCCCATCAAAAGTAGTAAAATAGAAAACTGTTGACTTGCCATTGATGTTGTTTCATATCGGTGGTCATCCATTGTATTTGATGGACTGTCCTGTGGGCCAATCAGAATATGGGGGCGGGGCTTCACTGGTGTCGTGGGTGGAGCTATGCTCAGTGTCCCAGGAAATAGCAAAACAAAACAAGTAGTTTGAGCTTGACATTGATGGTGTGAAACCATCTGGTTCTCCCTCATCGATGTCAAAACTATTGAACATCGACCATAACCTATAGATGTTTTATAAACATCGATGGCCGAAGGTCATCCCTAATGAGTATTGCATCAACCAATCAGATGGTCTAATTTCTAAACTAATTTGCATAAGGGCTTTATTTGCTCTCCATAACTTACTTAGGTCTTTCCTCACCCTAGTCTTATTGAAAACCTACAAAACTAGCCAAAGATGGTGAGTGACAAGAACATTCACGACTGATTGTCTTGCTGGATGAAGACTATCACATGATGGTCCCAGCTAAAGTAGTAAAATAGAAAACTGTTGACTGACAGTGTATAAACCAATCGGAATGGATTGTTTTGAATGAGTGTTAGTGATGGCCATTGTTGCCTTTGCCATCGATGTTGTTACCTATAGGTGGTCATCCATTGTATTTGACTGACTGGACCGTGGGCCAATCAGAACACGGGGGCGGGGCTTCACATGTTTCAGGGGGTGGAGCTATATTCCATGTCCCAGGAGATAGCACAACAAATCTTTTCGTTTTAGCTTGACATTGATGGTGGGAAACCATCTGGTTCTCCCCCATCGATGTAAAAACTATGAACATCGACCATAATCTATCGATGTTTTATAAACATCGATGGTCATCCCTAATGAGAAATGCATCAACCAATCACGTGGTCTAATTTCCAAACTAATTTGCATAAGGAATTTATTTGCTCTCCATAACTTATTTCGGTCCTTCCTCACCATAGTCTAATTGAAAACCTACAAAACCAGCCAAAGATGGTTGATAACAAGAATGTTCTTGACCAATTGGTTTGTTGGTTGAAGATTTGTATGATGGTCCCATCAAAAGTAGTAAAATAGAAAACTGTTGACTTGCCATTGATGTTGTTACATATCGGTGGTCATCCATTGTATTTGATGGACTGGCCTGTGGGCCAATCAGAATATGGGGGCGGGGCTTCACTGGTGTCGTGGGTGGAGCTATGCTCAGTGTCCCAGGAAATAGCAAAACAAAACTAGTAGTTTGAGCTTGACATTGATGGTGTGAAACCATCTGGTTCTCCCCCATTGATGTCAAAACTATTGAACATCGACCATAACCTATAGATGTTTTATAAACATCGATGGCCGATGGCCATCCCTAATGAGTATTGCATCAACCAATCAGATGGTCTAATTTCTAAACTAATTTGCATAAGGGCTTTCTTTGCTCTCCATAACTTACTTAGGTCTTTCCTCACCCTAGTCTTATTGAAAACCTACAAAACTAGCCAAAGATGGTGGGTGACAAGAACATTCATGACTGATTGTCTTGCTGGTTGAAGACTATCACATGATGGTCCCAGCTAAAGTAGTAAAATAGAAAACTGTTGACTGACAGTGCATAAACCAATCGGAATGGATTGTTTTGAATGAGTGTTAGTGATGGCCATTGTTGCCTTTGCCATCGATGTTGTTACCTATAGGTGGTCATCCATTGTATTTGACTGACTGGACCGTGGGCCAATCAGAACACGGGGGCGGGGCTTCACATGTTTCAGGGGGTGGAGCTATATTCCATGTCCCAGGAGATAGCACAACAAATCTTTTCGTTTTAGCTTGACATTGATGGTGGGAAACCATCTGGTTCTCCCCCATCGATGTAAAAACTATGAACATCAACCATAATCTATCGATGTTTTATAAACATCGATGGTCATCCCTAATGAGAATTGCATCAACCAATCACATGGTCTAATTTCCAAACTAATTTGCATAAGGAATTTATTTGCTCTCCATAACTTATTTAGGTCCTTCCTCACCATAGTCTAATTGAAAACCTACAAAACCAGCCAAAGATGGTTGATAACAAGAATGTTCTTGACCAATTGGTTTGTTGGATGAAGACTGTTGTATGATGGTCCCATCAAAAGTAGTAAAATAGAAAACTGTTGACTTGCCATTGATGTTGTTTCATATCGGTGGTCATCCATTGTATTTGATGGACTGGCCTGTGGGCCAATCAGAATATGGGGGTGGGGCTTCACTGGTGTCGTGGGTGGAGCTATGCTCAGTGTCCCAGGAAATAGCAAAACAAAACTAGTAGTTTGAGCTTGACATTGATGGTGTGAAACCATCTGGTTCTCCCCCATCGATGTCAAAACTATTGAACATCGACCATAACCTATAGATGTTTTATAAACATCGATGGCCGAAGGTCATCCCTAATGAGTATTGCATCAACCAATCAGATGGTCTAATTTCTAAACTAATTTGCATAAGGGCTTTATTTGCTCTCCATAACTTACTTAGGTCTTTCCTCACCCTAGTCTTATTGAAAACCTACAAAACTAGCCAAAGATGGTGAGTGACAAGAACATTCACGACTGATTGTCTTGCTGGTTGAAGACTATCACATGATGGTCCCAGCTAAAGTAGTAAAATAGAAAACTGTTGACTGACAGTGTATAAACCAATCGGAATGGATTGTTTTGAATGAGTGTTAGTGATGGCCATTGTTGCCTTTGCCATCGATGTTGTTACCTATAGGTGGTCATCCATTGTATTTGACTGACTGGACCGTGGGCCAATCAGAACACGGGGGCGGGGCTTCACATGTTTCAGGGGGTGGAGCTATATTCCATGTCCCAGGAGATAGCACAACAAATCTTTTCGTTTTAGCTTGACATTGATGGTGGGAAACCATCTGGTTCTCCCCCATCGATGTAAAAACTATGAACATCGACCATAATCTATCGATGTTTTATAAACATCGATGGTCATCCCTAATGAGAAATGCATCAACCAATCACGTGGTCTAATTTCCAAACTAATTTGCATAAGGAATTTATTTGCTCTCCATAACTTATTTCGGTCCTTCCTCACCATAGTCTAATTGAAAACCTACAAAACCAGCCAAAGATGGTTGATAACAAGAATGTTCTTGACCAATTGGTTTGTTGGTTGAAGATTTGTATGATGGTCCCATCAAAAGTAGTAAAATAGAAAACTGTTGACTTGCCATTGATGTTGTTACATATCGGTGGTCATCCATTGTATTTGATGGACTGGCCTGTGGGCCAATCAGAATATGGGGGCGGGGCTTCACTGGTGTCGTGGGTGGAGCTATGCTCAGTGTCCCAGGAAATAGCAAAACAAAACTAGTAGTTTGAGCTTGACATTGATGGTGTGAAACCATCTGGTTCTCCCCCATCGATGTCAAAACTATTGAACATCGACCATAACCTATAGATGTTTTATAAACATCGATGGCCGATGGCCATCCCTAAGAGTATTGCATCAACCAATCAGATGGTCTAATTTCTAAACTAATTTGCATAAGGGCTTTCTTTGCTCTCCATAACTTACTTAGGTCTTTCCTCACCCTAGTCTTATTGAAAACCTACAAAACTAGCCAAAGATGGTGGGTGACAAGAACATTCACGACTGATTGTCTTGCTGGTTGAAGACTAACACATGATGGTCCCAGCTAAAGTAGTAAAATAGAAAACTGTTGACTGACAGTGCATAAACCAATCGGAATGGATTGTTTTGAATGAGTGTTAGTGATGGCCATTGTTGCCTTTGCCATCGATGTTGTTACCTATAGGTGGTCATCCATTGTATTTGACTGACTGGACCGTGGGCCAATCAGAACACGGGGGCGGGGCTTCACATGTTTCAGGGGGTGGAGCTATATTCCATGTCCCAGGAGATAGCACAACAAATCTTTTCGTTTTAGCTTGACATTGATGGTGGGAAACCATCTGGTTCTCCCCCATCGATGTAAAAACTATGAACATCGACCATAATCTATCGATGTTTTATAAACATCGATGGTCATCCCTAATGAGAATTGCATCAACCAATCACATGGTCTAATTTCCAAACTAATTTGCATAAGGAATTTATTTGCTCTCCATAACTTATTTAGGTCCTTCCTCACCATAGTCTAATTGAAAACCTACAAAACCAGCCAAAGATGGTTGATAACAAGAATGTTCTTGACCAATTGGTTTGTTGGATGAAGACTGTTGTATGATGGTCCCATCAAAAGTAGTAAAATAGAAAACTGTTGACTTGCCATTGATGTTGTTACATATCGGTGGTCATCCATTGTATTTGATGGACTGGCCTGTGGGCCAATCAGAATATGGGGGCGGGGCTTCACTGGTGTCGTGGGTGGAGCTATGCTCAGTGTCCCAGGAAATAGCAAAACAAAACTAGTAGTTTGAGCTTGACATTGATGGTGTGAAACCATCTGGTTCTCCCCCATCGATGTCAAAACTATTGAACATCGACCATAACCTATAGATGTTTTATAAACATCGATGGCCATCCCTAAGAGTATTGCATCAACCAATCAGATGGTCTAATTTCTAAACTAATTTGCATAAGGGCTTTCTTTGCTCTCCATAACTTACTTAGGTCTTTCCTCACCCTAGTCTTATTGAAAACCTACAAAACTAGCCAAAGATGGTGGGTGACAAGAACATTCACGACTGATTGTCTTGCTGGTTGAAGACTATCACATGATGGTCCCAGCTAAAGTAGTAAAATAGAAAACTGTTGACTGACAGTGCAGAAACCAATCGGAATGGATTGTTTTGAATGAGTGTTAGTGATGGCCATTGTTGCCTTTGCCATTGATGTTGTTACCTATAGGTGGTCATCCATTGTATTTGACTGACTGGACCGTGGGCCAATCAGAACACGGGGGCGGGGCTTCACATGTTTCAGGGGGTGGAGCTATATTCCATGTCCCAGGAGATAGCACAACAAATCTTTTCGTTTTAGCTTGACATTGATGGTGGGAAACCATCTGGTTCTCCCCCATCGATGTAAAAACTATGAACATCGACCATAATCTATCGATGTTTTATAAACATCGATGGTCATCCCTAATGAGAAATGCATCAACCAATCACGTGGTCTAATTTCCAAACTAATTTGCATAAGGAATTTATTTGCTCTCCATAACTTATTTCGGTCCTTCCTCACCATAGTCTAATTGAAAACCTACAAAACCAGCCAAAGATGGTTGATAACAAGAATGTTCTTGACCAATTGGTTTGTTGGTTGAAGATTTGTATGATGGTCCCATCAAAAGTAGTAAAATAGAAAACTGTTGACTTGCCATTGATGTTGTTACATATCGGTGGTCATCCATTGTATTTGATGGACTGGCCTGTGGGCAAATCAGAATATGGGGGCGAGGCTTCACTGGTGTCGTGGGTGGAGCTATGCTCAGTGTCCCAGGAAATAGCAAAACAAAACTAGTAGTTTGAGCTTGACATTGATGGTGTGCAACCATCTGGTTCTCCCCCATTGATGTCAAAACTATTGAACATCGACCATAACCTATAGATGTTTTATAAACATCGATGGCCGAAGGTCATCCCTAATGAGTATTGCATCAACCAATCAGATGGTCTAATTTCTAAACTAATTTGCATAAGGGCTTTATTTGCTCTCCATAACTTACTTAGGTCTTTCCTCACCCTAGTCTTATTGAAAACCTACAAAACTAGCCAAAGATAGTGAGTGACAAGAACATTCACGACTGATTGTCTTGCTGGTTGAAGACTATCACATGATGGTCCCAGCAAAAGTAGTAAAATAGAAAACTGTTGACTGACAGTGTATAAACCAATCGGAATGGATTGTTTTGAATGAGTGTTAGTGATGGCCATTGTTGCCTTTGCCATCGATGTTGTTACCTATAGGTGGTCATCCATTGTATTTGACTGACTGGACCGTGGGCCAATCAGAACACGGGGGCGGGGCTTCACATGTTTCAGGGGGTGGAGCTATATTCCATGTCCCAGGAGATAGCACAACAAATCTTTTCGTTTTAGCTTGACATTGATGGTGGGAAACCATCTGGTTCTCCCCCATCGATGTAAAAACTATGAACATCGACCATAATCTATCGATGTTTTATAAACATCGATGGTCATCCCTAATGAGAATTGCATCAACCAATCACGTGGTCTAATTTCCAAACTAATTTGCATAAGGAATTTATTTGCTCTCCATAACTTATTTCGGTCCTTCCTCACCATAGTCTAATTGAAAACCTACAAAACCAGCCAAAGATGGTTGATAACAAGAATGTTCTTGACCAATTGGTTTGTTGGTTGAAGATTTGTATGATGGTCCCATCAAAAGTAGTAAAATAGAAAACTGTTGACTTGCCATTGATGTTGTTACATATCGGTGGTCATCCATTGTATTTGATGGACTGGCCTGTGGGCCAATCAGAATATGGGGGCGGGGCTTCACTGGTGTCGTGGGTGGAGCTATGCTCAGTGTCCCAGGAAATAGCAAAACAAAACTGGTAGTTTGAGCTTGACATTGATGGTGTGAAACCATCTGGTTCTCCCCCATCGATGTCAAAACTATTGAACATCGACCATAACCTATAGATGTTTTATAAACATCGATGGCCGATGGCCATCCCTAATGAGTATTGCATCAACCAATCAGATGGTCTAATTTCTAAACTAATTTGCATAAGGGCTTTATTTGCTCTCCATAACTTACTTAGGTCTTTCCTCACCCTAGTCTTATTGAAAACCTACACAAATAGCCAAAGATGGTGGGTGACAAGAACATTCACGACTGATTGTCTTGCTGGTTGAAGACTATCACATGATGGTCCCAGCTAAAGTAGTAAAATAGAAAACTTTTGACTGACAGTGCAGAAACCAATCGGAATGGATTGTTTTGAATGAGTGTTAGTGATGGCCATTGTTGCCTTTGCCATTGATGTTGTTACCTATAGGTGGTCATCCATTGTATTTGACTGACTGGACCGTGGGCCAATCAGAACACGGGGGCGGGGCTTCACATGTTTCAGGGGGTGGAGCTATATTCCATGTCCCAGGAGATAGCACAACAAATCTTTTCGTTTTAGCTTGACATTGATGGTGGGAAACCATCTGGTTCTCCCCCATCGATGTAAAAACTATGAACATCGACCGTAATCTATCGATGTTTTATAAACATCGATGGTCATCCCTAATGAGAAATGCATCAACCAATCACATGGTCT
This sequence comes from Crinia signifera, assembly GCF_055691185.1. Classification (NCBI taxonomy): domain Eukaryota; kingdom Metazoa; phylum Chordata; class Amphibia; order Anura; family Myobatrachidae; genus Crinia; species Crinia signifera. The sequence goes on along the minus strand of NC_139220.1, from coordinate 74,193,327 downwards.
AATTTCCAAACTAATTTGCATAAGGAATTTATTTGCTCTCCATAACTTATTTAGGTCCTTCCTCACCATAGTCTAATTGAAAACCTACAAAACCAGCCAAAGATGGTTGATAACAAGAATGTTCTTGACCAATTGGTTTGTTGGATGAAGACTGTTGTATGATGGTCCCATCAAAAGTAGTACAATAGAAAACTGTTGACTTGCCATTGATGTTGTTTCATATCGGTGGTCATCCATTGTATTTGATGGACTGTCCTGTGGGCCAATCAGAATATGGGGGCGGGGCTTCACTGGTGTCGTGGGTGGAGCTATGCTCAGTGTCCCAGGAAATATCAAAACAAAACTAGTAGTTTGAGCTTGACATTGATGGTGTGAAACCATCTGGTTCTCCCCCATCGATGTCAAAACTATTGAACATCGACCATAACCTATAGATGTTTTATAAACATCGATGGCCGAAGGTCATCCCTAATGAGTATTGCATCAACCAATCAGATGGTCTAATTTCTAAACTAATTTGCATAAGGGCTTTATTTGCTCTCCATAACTTACTTAGGTCTTTCCTCACCCTAGTCTTATTGAAAACCTACAAAACTAGCCAAAGATGGTGAGTGACAAGAACATTCACGACTGATTGTCTTGCTGGTTGAAGACTATCACATGATGGTCCCAGCTAAAGTAGTAAAATAGAAAACTGTTGACTGATAGTGCATAAACCAATCGGAATGGATTGTTTTGAATGAGTGTTAGTGATGGCCATTGTTGCCTTTGCCATCGATGTTGTTACCTATAGGTGGTCATCCATTGTATTTGACTGACTGGACCGTGGGCCAATCAGAACACGGGGTCGGGGCTTCACATGTTTCAGGGGGTGGAGCTATATTCCATGTCCCAGGAGATAGCACAACAAATCTTTTCGTTTTAGTTTGACATTGATGGTGGGAAACCATCTGGTTCTCCCCCATCGATGTAAAAACTATGAACATCGACCATAATATGTCGATGTTTTATAAACATCGATGGTCATCCCTAATGAGAATTGCATCAACCAATCACATGGTCTAATTTCCAAACTAATTTGCATAAGGAATTTATTTGCTCTCCATAACTTATTTCGGTCCTTCCTCACCATAGTCTAATTGAAAACCTACAAAACCAGCCAAAGATGGTTGATAACAAGAATGTTCTTGACCAATTGGTTTGTTGGTTGAAGACTTGTATGATGGTCCCATCAAAAGTAGTAAAATAGAAAACTGTTGACTTGCCATTGATGTTGTAACATATCGGTGGTCATCCATTGTATTTGATGGACTGGCCTGTGGGCCAATCAGAATATGGGGGCGGGGCTTCACTGGTGTCGTGGGTGGAGCTATGCTCAGTGTCCCAGGAAATAGCAAAACAAAACTAGTAGTTTGAGCTTGACATTGATGGTGTGAAACCATCTGGTTCTCCCCCATCGATGTCAAAACTATTGAACATCGACCATAACCTATAGATGTTTTATAAACATCGATGGCCGATGGCCATCCCTAATGAGTATTGCATCAACCAATCAGATGGTCTAATTTCTAAACTAATTAGCATAAGGGCTTTCTTTGCTCTCCATAACTTACTTAGGTCTTTCCTCACCCTAGTCTTATTGAAAACCTACAAAACTAGCCAAAGATGGTGGGTGACAAGAACATTCACGACTGATTGTCTTGCTGGTTGAAGACTATCACATGATGGTCCCAGCTAAAGTAGTAAAATAGAAAACTGTTGACTGACAGTGCATAAACCAATCGGAATGGATTGTTTTGAATGAGTGTTAGTGATGGCCATTGTTGCCTTTGCCATCGATGTTGTTACCTATAGGTGGTCATCCATTGTATTTGACTGACTGGACCGTGGGCCAATCAGAACACGGGGGCGGGGCTTCACATGTTTCAGGGGGTGGAGCTATATTCCATGTCCCAGGAGATAGCACAACAAATCTTTTCGTTTTAGCTTGACATTGATGGTGGGAAACCATCTGGTTCTCCTTCATTGATGTAAGAACTATGAACATCGACCATAATCTATCGATGTTTTATAAACATCGATGGTCATCCCTAATGAGAATTGCATCAACCATTTACATGGTCTAATTTCCAAACTAATTTGCATAAGGAATTTATTTGCTCTACATAACTTATTTAGGTCCTTCCTCACCATAGTCTAATTGAAAACCTACAAAACCAGCCAAAGATGGTTGATAACAAGAATGTTCTTGACCAATTGGTTTGTTGGATGAAGACTGTTGTATGATGGTCCCATCAAAAGTAGTAAAATAGAAAACTGTTGACTTGCCATTGATGTTGTTTCATATCGGTGGTCATCCATTGTATTTGATGGACTGTCCTGTGGGCCAATCAGAATATGGGGGCGGGGCTTCACTGGTGTCGTGGGTGGAGCTATGCTCAGTGTCCCAGGAAATAGCAAAACAAAACTAGTAGTTTGAGCTTGACATTGATGGTGTGAAACCATCTGGTTCTCCCCCATCGATGTCAAAACTATTGAACATCGACCATAACCTATAGATGTTTTATAAACATCGATGGCCGATGGCCGATGGCCATCCCTAATGAGTATTGCATCAACCAATCAGATGGTCTAATTTCTAAACTAATTTGCATAAGGGCTTTATTTGCTCTCCATAACTTACTTAGGTCTTTCCTCACCCTGGTCTTATTGAAAACCTACAAAACTAGCCAAAGATGGTGGGTGACAAGAACATTCATGACTGATTGTCTTGCTGGTTGAAGACTATCACATGATGGTCCCAGCTAAAGTAGAAAAATAGAAAACTGTTGATTGACAGTGCATAAACCAATCGGAATGGATTGTTTTGAATGAGTGTTAGTGATGGCCATTGTTGCCTTTGCCATCGATGTTGTTACCTATAGGTGGTCATCCATTGTATTTGACTGACTGGACCGTGGGCCAATCAGAACACGGGGGCGGGGCTTCACATGTTTCAGGGGGTGGAGCTATATTCCATGTCCCAGGAGATAGCACAACAAATCTTTTCGTTTTAGCTTGAAATTGATGGTGGGAAACCATCTGGTTCTCCCCCATCGATGTAAAAACTATGAACATCGACCATAATCTATCGATGTTTTATAAACATCGATGGTCATCCCAAATGAGAATTGCATCAACCAATCACATGGTCTAATTTCCAAACTAATTTGCATAAGGAATTTATTTGCTCTCCATAACTTATTTAGGTCCTTCCTCACCATAGTCTAATTGAAAACCTACAAAGCCAGCCAAAGATGGTTGATAACAAGAATGTTCTTGACCAATTGGTTTGTTGGTTGAAGACTGTTGTATGATGGTCCCATCAAAAGTAGTAAAATAGAAAACTGTTGACTTGCCATTGATGTTGTTACATATCGGTAGTCATCCATTGTATTTGATAAACTGGCCTGTGGGCCAATCAGAATATGGGGGCGGGGCTTCACTGGTGTCGTGGGTGGAGCTATGCTCAGTGTCCCAGGAAATAGCAAAACAAAACTAGTAGTTTGAGCTTGACATTGATGGTGTGAAACCATCTGGTTCTCCCCCATCGATGTCAAAACTATTGAACATCGACCATAACCTATAGATGTTTTATAAACATCGATGGCCGATGGCCATCCCTAATGAGTATTGCATCAACCAATCAGATGGTCTAATTTCTAAACTAATTTGCATAAGGGCTTTCTTTGCTCTCCATAACTTACTTAGGTCTTTCCTCACCCTAGTCTTATTGAAAACCTACAAAACTAGCCAAAGATGGTGAGTGACAAGAACATTCACGACTGATTGTCTTGCTGGTTGAAGACTATCACATGATGGTCCCAGCTAAAGTAGTAAAATAGAAAACTGTTGACTGACAGTGCATAAACCAATCGGAATGGATTGTTTTGAATGAGTGTTAGTGATGGCCATTGTTGCCTTTGCCATCGATGTTGTTACCTATAGGTGGTCATCCATTGTATTTGACTGACTGGACCGTGGGCCAATCAGAACACGGGGGCGGGGCTTCACATGTTTCAGGGGGTGGAGCTATATTCCATGTCCCAGGAGATAGCACAACAAATCTTTTCGTTTTAGCTTGACATTGATGGTGGGAAACCATCTGGTTCTCCCCCATCGATGTAAAAACTATGAACATCGACCATAATCTATCGATGTTTTATAAACATCGATGGACATCCCTAATGAGAATTGCATCAACCAATCACATGGTCTAATTTCCAAACTAATTTGCATAAGGAATTTATTTGCTCTCCATAACTTATTTAGGTCCATCCTCACCATAGTCTAATTGAAAACCTACAAAACCAGCCAAAGATGGTTGATAACCAGAATGTTCTTGACCAATTGGTTTGTTGGTTGAAGACTGTTGTATGATGGTCCCATCAAAAGTAGTAAAATAGAAAACTGTTGACTTGCCATTGATGTTGTTACATATCGGTGGTCATCCATTGTATTTGATGGACTGGCCTGTGGGCCAATCAGAATATGGGGGTGGGGCTTCACTGGTGTCGTGGGTGGAGCTATGCTCAGTGTCCCAGGAAATAGCAAAACAAAACTAGTAGTTTGAGCTTGACATTGATGGTGTGAAACCATCTGGTTCTCACCCATCGATGTCAAAACTATTGAACATCGACCATATCCTATAGATGTTTTATAAACATCGATGGCCGATGGCCATCCCTAATGAGTATTGCATCAACCAATCAGACGGTCTAATTTCTAAACTAATTTGCATAAGGGCTTTCTTTGCTCTCCATAACTTACTTAGGTCTTTCCTCACCCTAGTCTTATTGAAAACCTACAAAACTAGCCAAAGATGGTGGGTGACAAGAACATTCACGACTGATTGTCTTGCTGGTTGAAGACTATCACATGATGGTCCCAGCTAAAGTAGTAAAATAGAAAACTGTTGACTGACAGTGCATAAACCAATCGGAATGGATTGTTTTGAATGAGTGTTAGTGCCCAGCTAAAGTAGTAAAATAGAAAACTGTTGACTGACAGTGCATAAACCAATCGGAATGGATTGTTTTGAATGAGTGTTAGTGATGGCCATTTTTGCCTTTGCCATCGATGTTGTTACCTATAGGTGGTCATCCATTGTATTTGACTGACTGGACCGTGGGCCAATCAGAACACGGGGGCGGGGCTTCACATGTTTCAGGGGGTGGAGCTATATTCCATGTCCCAGGAGATAGCACAACAAATCTTTTCGTTTTAGCTTGACATTGATGGTGGGAAACCATCTGGTTCTCCCCCATCGATGTAAAAACTATGAACATCGACCATAATCTATCGATGTTTTATAAACATCGATGGTCATCCCTAATGAGAATTGCATCAACCAATCACATGGTCTAATTTCCAAACTAATTTGCATAAGGAATTTATTTGCTCTCCATAACTTATTTCGGTCCTTCCTCACCATAGTCTAATTGAAAACCTACAAAACCAGCCAAAGATGGTTGATAACAAGAATGTTCTTGACCAATTGGTTTGTTGGTTGAAGACTGTTGTATGATGGTCCCATCAAAAGTAGTAAAATCGAAAACTGTTGACTGACAGTGCATAAACCAATCGGAATGGATTGTTTTGAATGAGTGTTAGTGATGGCCATTGTTGCCTTTGCCATCGATGTTGTTACCTATAGGTGGTCATCCATTGTATTTGACTGACCGGACCGTGGGCCAATCAGAACACGGGGGCGGGGCTTCACATGTTTCAGGGGGTGGAGCTATATTCCATGTCCCAGGAGATAGCACAACAAATATTTTCGTTTTAGCTTGACATTGATGGTGGGAAACCATCTGGTTCTCCCCCATCGATGTAAAAACTATGAACATCGACCATAATATATCGATGTTTTATAAACATCGATGGCCATCCCTAATGAGAATTGCATCAACCAATCACATGGTCTAATTTCCAAACTAATTTGCATAAGGAATTTATTTGCTCTCCATAACTTATTTCGGTCCTTCCTCACCATAGTCTAATTGAAAACCTACAAAGCCAGCCAAAGATGGTTGATAACAAGAATGTTCTTGACCAATTGGTTTGTTGGTTGAAGACTGTTGTATGATGGTCCCATCAAAAGTAGTAAAATAGAAAACTGTTGACTTGCCATTGATGTTGTTACATATCGGTAGTCATCCATTGTATTTGATGGACTGGCCTGTGGGCCAATCAGACTATGGGGGCGGGGCTTCACTGGTGTCGTGGGTGGAGCTATGCTCAGTGTCCCAGGAAATAGCAAAACAAAACTAGTAGTTTGAGCTTGACATTGATGGTGTGAAACCATCTGGTTCTCCCCCATCGATGTCAAAACTATTGAACATAGACCATAACCTATAGATGTTTTATAAACATTGATGGCCGATGGCCATCCCTAATGAGTATTGCATCAACCAATCAGATGGTCTAATTTCTAAACTAATTTGCATAAGGGCTTTCTTTGCTCTCCATAACTTACTTAGGTCTTTCCTCACCCTAGTCTTATTGAAAACCTACAAAACTAGCCAAAGATGGTGGGTGACAAGATCATTCACGACTGATTGTCTTGCTGGTTGAAGACTATCACATGATGGTCCCAGCTAAAGTAGTAAAATAGAAAACTGTTGACTGACAGTGCATAAACCAATCGGAATGGATTGTTTTGAATGAGTGTTAGTGCCCAGCTAAAGTAGTAAAATAGAAAACTGTTGACTGACAGTGCATAAACCAATCGGAATGGATTGTTTTGAATGAGTGTTAGTGATGGCCATTTTTGCCTTTGCCATCGATGTTGTTACCTATAGGTGGTCATCCATTGTATTTGACTGACTGGACCGTGGGCCAATCAGAACACGGGGGCGGGGCTTCACATGTTTCAGGGGGTGGAGCTATATTCCATGTCCCAGGAGATAGCACAACAAATCTTTTCGTTTTAGCTTGACATTGATGGTGGGAAACCATCTGGTTCTCCCCCATCGATGTAAAAACTATGAACATCGACCATAATCTATCGATGTTTTATAAACATCGATGGTCATCCCTAATGAGAATTGCATCAACCAATCACATGGTCTAATTTCCAAACTAATTTGCATAAGGAATTTATTTGCTCTCCATAACTTATTTCGGTCCTTCCTCACCATAGTCTAATTGAAAACCTACAAAACCAGCCAAAGATGGTTGATAACAAGAATGTTCTTGACCAATTGGTTTGTTGGTTGAAGACTGTTGTATGATGGTCCCATCAAAAGTAGTAAAATCGAAAACTGTTGACTGACAGTGCATAAACCAATCGGAATGGATTGTTTTGAATGAGTGTTAGTGATGGCCATTGTTGCCTTTGCCATCGATGTTGTTACCTATAGGTGGTCATCCATTGTATTTGACTGACCGGACCGTGGGCCAATCAGAACACGGGGGCGGGGCTTCACATGTTTCAGGGGGTGGAGCTATATTCCATGTCCCAGGAGATAGCACAACAAATATTTTCGTTTTAGCTTGACATTGATGGTGGGAAACCATCTGGTTCTCCCCCATCGATGTAAAAACTATGAACATCGACCATAATATATCGATGTTTTATAAACATCGATGGCCATCCCTAATGAGAATTGCATCAACCAATCACATGGTCTAATTTCCAAACTAATTTGCATAAGGAATTTATTTGCTCTCCATAACTTATTTCGGTCCTTCCTCACCATAGTCTAATTGAAAACCTACAAAGCCAGCCAAAGATGGTTGATAACAAGAATGTTCTTGACCAATTGGTTTGTTGGTTGAAGACTGTTGTATGATGGTCCCATCAAAAGTAGTAAAATAGAAAACTGTTGACTTGCCATTGATGTTGTTACATATCGGTAGTCATCCATTGTATTTGATGGACTGGCCTGTGGGCCAATCAGACTATGGGGGCGGGGCTTCACTGGTGTCGTGGGTGGAGCTATGCTCAGTGTCCCAGGAAATAGCAAAACAAAACTAGTAGTTTGAGCTTGACATTGATGGTGTGAAACCATCTGGTTCTCCCCCATCGATGTCAAAACTATTGAACATAGACCATAACCTATAGATGTTTTATAAACATTGATGGCCGATGGCCATCCCTAATGAGTATTGCATCAACCAATCAGATGGTCTAATTTCTAAACTAATTTGCATAAGGGCTTTCTTTGCTCTCCATAACTTACTTAGGTCTTTCCTCACCCTAGTCTTATTGAAAACCTACAAAACTAGCCAAAGATGGTGGGTGACAAGATCATTCACGACTGATTGTCTTGCTGGTTGAAGACTATCACATGATGGTCCCAGCTAAAGCAGTAAAATAGAAAACTGTTGACTGACAGTGCATAAACCATTTGGAATGGATTGTTTTGAATGAGTGTTAGTGATGGCCATTGTTGCCTTTGCCATCGATGTTGTTACCTATAGGTGGTCATCCATTGTATTTGACTGACTGGACCGTGGGCCAATCAGAACACGGGGGCGGGGCTTCACATGTTTCAGGGGGTGGAGCTATATTCCATGTCCCAGGAGATAGCACAACAAATCTTTTCGTTTTAGCTTGACATTGATGGTGGGAAACCATCTGGTTCTCCCCCATCGATGTAAAAACTATGAACATCGACCATAATCTATCGATGTTTTATAAACATCGATGGTCATCCCTAATGAGAATTGCATCAACCATTCACATGGTCTAATTTCCAAACTAATTTGCATAAGGAATTTATTTGCTCTACATAACTTATTTAGGTCCTTCCTCACCATAGTCTAATTGAAAACCTACAAAGCCAGCCAAAGATGGTTGATAACAAGAATGTTCTTGACCAATTGGTTTGTTGGTTGAAGACTGTTGTATGATGGTCCCATCAAAAGTAGTAAAATAGAAAACTGTTGACTTGCCATTCATGTTGTTACATATCGGTAGTCATCCATTGTATTTGATGGACTGGCCTGTGGGCCAATCAGAATATGGGGGCGGGGCTTCACTGGTGTCGTGGGTGGAGCTATGCTCAGTGTCCCAGGAAATAGCAAAACAAAACTAGTAGTTTGAGCTTGACATTGATGGTGTGAAACCATCTGGTTCTCCCCCATCGATGTCAAAACTATTGAACATAGACCATAACCTATAGATGTTTTATAAACATCGATGGCCGATGGCCATCCCTAATGAGTATTGCATCAACCAATCAGATGGTCTAATTTCTAAACTAATTTGCATAAGGGCTTTCTTTGCTCTCCATAACTTACTTAGGTCTTTCCTCACCCTAGTCTTATTGAAAACCTACAAAACTAGCCAAAGATGGTGGGTGACAAGAACATTCACGACTGATTGTCTTGCTGGTTGAAGACTATCACATGATGGTCCCAGCTAAAGTAGTAAAATAGAAAACTGTTGACTGACAGTGCATAAACCAATCGGAATGGATTGTTTTGAATGAGTGTTAGTGATGGCCATTGTTGCCTTTGCTATCGATGTTGTTACCTATAGGTGGTCATCCATTGTATTTGACTGACTGGACCGTGGGCCAATCAGAACACGGGGGCGGGGCTTCACATGTTTCAGGGGGTGGAGCTATATTCCATGTCCCAGGAGATAGCACAACAAATCTTTTCGTTTTAGCTTGACATTGATGGTGGGAAACCATCTGGTTCTCCCCCATCGATGTAAAAACTATGAACATCGACCATAATATATCGATGTTTTATAAACATCGATGGCCATCCCTAATGAGAATTGCATCAACCAATCACATGGTCTAATTTCCAAACTAATTTGCATAAGGAATTTATTTGCTCTCCATAACTTATTTCGGTCCTTCCTCACCATAGTCTAATTGAAAACCTACAAAACCAGCCAAAGATGGTTGATAACAAGAATGTTCTTGACCAATTGGTTTGTTGGTTGAAGACTGTTGTATGATGGTCCCATCAAAAGTAGTAAAATAGAAAACTGTTGACTTGCCATTGATGTTGTTACATATCGGTGGTCATCCATTGTATTTGATGGACTGGCCTGTGGGCCAATCAGAATATGGGGGCGGGGCTTCACTGGTGTCGTGGGTGGAGCTATGCTCAGTGTCCCAGGAAATAGCAAAACAAAACTAGTAGTTTGAGCTTGACATTGATGGTGTGAAACCATCTGGTTCTCCCCCATCGATGTCAAAACTATTGAACATAGACCATAACCTATAGATGTTTTATAAACATCGATGGCCGATGGCCATCCCTAATGAGTATTGCATCAACCAATCAGATGGTCTAATTTCTAAACTAATTTGCATAAGGGCTTTCTTTGCTCTCCATAACTTACTTAGGTCTTTCCTCACCCTAGTCTTATTGAAAACCTACAAAACTAGCCAAAGATGGTGGGTGACAAGAACATTCACGACTGATTGTCTTGCTGGTTGAAGACTATCACATGATGGTCCCAGCTAAAGTAGTAAAATAGAAAACTGTTGACTGACAGTGCATAAACCAATCGGAATGGATTGTTTTGAATGAGTGTTAGTGATGGCCATTGTTGCCTTTGCCATCGATGTTGTTACCTATAGGTGGTCATCCATTGTATTTGACTGACCGGACCGTGGGCCAATCAGAACACGGGGGCGGGGCTTCACATGTTTCAGGGGGTGGAGCTATATTCCATGTCCCAGGAGATAGCACAACAAATCTTTTCGTTTTAGCTTGACATTGATGGTGGGAAACCATCTGGTTCTCCCCCATCGATGTAAAAACTATGAACATCGACCATAATCTATCGATGTTTTATAAACATCGATGGCCATCCCTAATGAGAATTGCATCAACCAATCACATGGTCTAATTTCCAAACTAATTTGCATAAGGAATTTATTTGCTCTCCATAACTTATTTCGGTCCTTCCTCACCATAGTCTAATTGAAAACCTACAAAACCAGCCAAAGATGGTTGATAACAAGAATGTTCTTGACCAATTGGTTTGTTGGTTGAAGACTTGTATGATGGTCCCATCAAAAGTAGTAAAATAGAAAACTGTTGACTTGCCATTGATGTTGTAACATATCGGTGGTCATCCATTGTATTTGATGGACTGGCCTGTGGGCCAATCAGAATATGGGGGCGGGGCTTCACTGGTGTCGTGGGTGGAGCTATGCTCAGTGTCCCAGGAAATAGCAAAACAAAACTAGTAGTTTGAGCTTGACATTGATGGTGTGAAACCATCTGGTTCTCCCCCATCGATGTCAAAACTATTGAACATCGACCATAACCTATAGATGTTTTATAAACATCGATGGCCGATGGCCATCCCTAATGAGTATTGCATCAACCAATCAGATGGTCTAATTTCTAAACTAATTTGCATAAGGGCTTTCTTTGCTCTCCATAACTTACTTAGGTCTTTCCTCACCCTAGTCTTATTGAAAACCTACAAAACTAGCCAAAGATGGTGGGTGACAAGAACATTCACGACTGATTGTCTTGCTGGTTGAAGACTATCACATGATGGTCCCAGCTAAAGTAGTAAAATAGAAAACTGTTGACTGACAGTGCATAAACCAATCGGAATGGATTGTTTTGAATGAGTGTTAGTGATGGCCATTGTTGCCTTTGCTATCGATGTTGTTACCTATAGGTGGTCATCCATTGTATTTGACTGACTGGACCGTGGGCCAATCAGAACACGGGGGCGGGGCTTCACATGTTTCAGGGGGTGGAGCTATATTCCATGTCCCAGGAGATAGCACAACAAATCTTTTCGTTTTAGCTTGACATTGATGGTGGGAAACCATCTGGTTCTCCCCCATCGATGTAAAAACTATGAACATCGACCATAATATATCGATGTTTTATAAACATCGATGGCCATCCCTAATGAGAATTGCATCAACCAATCACATGGTCTAATTTCCAAACTAATTTGCATAAGGAATTTATTTGCTCTCCATAACTTATTTCGGTCCTTCCTCACCATAGTCTAATTGAAAACCTACAAAACCAGCCAAAGATGGTTGATAAGAAGAATGTTCTTGACCAATTGGTTTGTTGGTTGAAGACTGTTGTATGATGGTCCCATCAAAAGTAGTAAAATAGAAAACTGTTGACTTGCCATTGATGTTGTTACATATCGGTGGTCATCCATTGTATTTGATGGACTGGCCTGTGGGCCAATCAGAATATGGGGGCGGGGCTTCACTGGTGTCGTGGGTGGAGCTATGCTCAGTGTCCCAGGAAATAGCAAAACAAAACTAGTAGTTTGAGCTTGACATTGATGGTGTGAAACCATCTGGTTCTCCCCCATTGATGTCAAAACTATTGAACATTGACCATAACCTATAGATGTTTTATAAACATCAATGGCCGATGGCCATCCCTAATGAGTATTGCATCAACCAATCAGATGGTCTAATTTCTAAACTAATTTGCATAAGGGCTTTCTTTGCTCTCCATAACTTACTTAGGTCTTTCCTCACCCTAGTCTTATTGAAAACCTACAAAACTAGCCAAAGATGGTGGGTGACAAGAACATTCACGACTGATTGTCTTGCTGGTTGAAGACTATCACATGATGGTCCCAGCTAAAGTAGTAAAATAGAAAACTGTTGACTGACAGTGCATAAACCAATCGGAATGGATTGTTTTGAATGAGTGTTAGTGATGGCCATTGTTGCCTTTGCCATCGATGTTGTTACATATCGGTGGTCATCCATTGTATTTGATGGACTGGCCTGTGGGCCAATCAGAATATGGGGGTGGGGCTTCACTGGTGTCGTGGGTGGAGCTATGCTCAGTGTCCCAGGAAATAGCAAAACAAAACTAGTAGTTTGAGCTTGACATTGATGGTGTGAAACCATCTGGTTCTCCCCCATCGATGTCAAAACTATTGAACATCGACCATATCCTATAGATGTTTTATAAACATCGATGGCCGATGGCCGATGGCCGATGGCCGATGGCCATCCCTAATGAGTATTGCATCAACCAATCAGATGGTCTAATTTCTAAACTAATTTGCATAAGGGCTTTCTTTGCTCTCCATAACTTACTTAGGTCTTTCCTCACCCTAGTCTTATTGAAAACCTACAAAACTAGCCAAAGATGGTGGGTGACAAGAACATTCACGACTGATTGTCTTTCTGGTTGAAGACTATCACATGATGGTCCCAGCTAAAGTAGTAAAATAGAAAACTGTTGACTGACAGTGCATAAACCAATCGGAATGGATTGTTTTGAATGAGTGTTAGTGATGGCCATTTTTGCCTTTGCCATCGATGTTGTTACCTATAGGTGGTCATCCATTGTATTTGACTGACTGGACCGTGGGCCAATCAGAACACGGGGGTGGGGCTTCACATGTTTCAGGGGGTGGAGCTATATTCCATGTCCCAGGAGATAGCACAAAAAATCTTTTCGTTTTAGCTTGACATTGATGGTGGGAAACCATCTGGTTCTCCCCCATCGATGTAAAAACTATGAACATCGACCATAATCTATCGATGTTTTATAAACATCGATGGCCATCCCTAATGAGAATTGCATCAACCAATCACATGGTCTAATTTCCAAACTAATTTGCATAAGGAATTTATTTGCTCTCCATAACTTATTTCGGTCCTTCCTCACCATAGTCTAATTGAAAACCTACAAAACCAGCCAAAGATGGTTGATAACAAGAATGTTCTTGACCAATTGGTTTGTTGGTTGAAGACTGTTGTATGATGGTCCCATCAAAAGTAGTAAAATAGAAAACTGTTGACTTGCCATTGATGTTGTTACATATCGGTGGTCATCCATTGTATTTGATGGACTGGCCTGTGGGCCAATCAGAATATGGGGGCGGGGATTCACTGGTGTCGTGGGTGGAGCTATGCTCAGTGTCCCAGGAAATAGCAAAACAAAACTAGTAGTTTGAGCTTGACATTGATGGTGTGAAACCATCTGGTTCTCCCCCATTGATGTCAAAACTATTGAACATTGACCATAACCTATAGATGTTTTATAAACATCAATGGCCGATGGCCATCCCTAATGAGTATTGCATCAACCAATCAGATGGTCTAATTTCTAAACTAATTTGCATAAGGGCTTTCTTTGCTCTCCATAACTTACTTAGGTCTTTCCTCACCCTAGTCTTATTGAAAACCTACAAAACTAGCCAAAGATGGTGAGTGACAAGAACATTCACGACTGATTGTCTTGCTGGTTGAAGACTATCACATGATGGTCCCAGCTAAAGTAGTAAAATAGAAAACTGTTGACTGACAGTGCATAAACCAATCGGAATGGATTGTTTTGAATGAGTGTTAGTGATGGCCATTGTTGCCTTTGCCATCGATGTTGTTACATATCGGTGGTCATCCATTGTATTTGATGGACTGGCCTGTGGGCCAATCAGAATATGGGGGTGGGGCTTCACTGGTGTCGTGGGTGGAGCTATGCTCAGTGTCCCAGGAAATAGCAAAACAAAACTAGTAGTTTGAGCTTGACATTGATGGTGTGAAACCATCTGGTTCTCCCCCATCGATGTCAAAACTATTGAACATCGACCATATCCTATAGATGTTTTATAAACATCGATGGCCGATGGCCATCCCTAATGAGTATTGCATCAACCAATCAGATGGTCTAATTTCTAAACTAATTTGCATAAGGGCTTTCTTTGCTCTCCATAACTTACTTAGGTCTTTCCTCACCCTAGTCTTATTGAAAACCTACAAAACTAGCCAAAGATGGTGGGTGACAAGAACATTTACGACTGATTGTCTTTCTGGTTGAAGACTATCACATGATGGTCCCAGCTAAAGTAGTAAAATAGAAAACTGTTGACTGACAGTGCATAAACCAATCGGAATGGATTGTTTTGAATGAGTGTTAGTGATGGCCATTTTTGCCTTTGCCATCGATGTTGTTACCTATAGGTGGTCATCCATTGTATTTGACTGACTGGACCGTGGGCCAATCAGAACACGGGGGTGGGGCTTCACATGTTTCAGGGGGTGGAGCTATATTCCATGTCCCAGGAGATAGCACAAAAAATCTTTTCGTTTTAGCTTGACATTGATGGTGGGAAACCATCTGGTTCTCCCCCATCGATGTAAAAACTATGAACATCGACCATAATCTATCGATGTTTTATAAACATCGATGGCCATCCCTAATGAGAATTGCATCAACCAATCACATGGTCTAATTTCCAAACTAATTTGCATAAGGAATTTATTTGCTCTCCATAACTTATTTCGGTCCTTCCTCACCATAGTCTAATTGAAAACCTACAAAACCAGCCAAAGATGGTTGATAACAAGAATGTTCTTGACCAATTGGTTTGTTGGTTGAAGACTGTTGTATGATGGTCCCATCAAAAGTAGTAAAATCGAAAACTGTTGACTTGCCATTGATGTTGTTACATATCGGTGGTCATCCATTGTATTTGATGGACTGGCCTGTGGGCCAATCAGAATATGGGGGCGTGGCTTCACTGGTGTCGTGGGTGGAGCTATGCTCAGTGTCCCAGGAAATAGCAAAACAAAACTAGTAGTTTGAGCTTGACATTGATGGTGTGAAACCATCTGGTTCTCCCCCATCGATGTCAAAACTATTGAACATCGACCATAACCTACATCGATGGCCGATGGCCATCCCTAATGAGTATTGCATCAACCAATCAGATGGTCTAATTTCTAAACTAATTTGCATAAGGGCTTTCTTTGCTCTCCATAACTTACTTAGGTCTTTCCTCACCCTAGTCTTATTGAAAACCTACAAAACTAGCCAAAGATGGTGGGTGACAAGAACATTCACGACTGATTGTCTTGCTGGTTGAAGACTATCACATGATGGTCCCAGCTAAAGTAGTAAAATAGAAAACTGTTGACTGACAGTGCATAAACCAATCGGAATGGATTGTTTTGAATGAGTGTTAGTGATGGCCATTTTTGCCTTTGCCATCGATGTTGTTACCTATAGGTGGTCATCCATTGTATTTGACTGACTGGACCGTGGGCCAATCAGAACACGGGGGTGGGGCTTCACATGTTTCAGGGGGTGGAGCTATATTCCATGTCCCAGGAGATAGCACAAAAAATCTTTTCGTTTTAGCTTGACATTGATGGTGGGAAACCATCTGGTTCTCCCCCATCGATGTAAAAACTATGAACATCGACCATAATCTATCGATGTTTTATAAACATCGATGGCCATCCCTAATGAGAATTGCATCAACCAATCACATGGTCTAATTTCCAAACTAATTTGCATAAGGAATTTATTTGCTCTCCATAACTTATTTCGGTCCTTCCTCACCATAGTCTAATTGAAAACCTACAAAACCAGCCAAAGATGGTTGATAACAAGAATGTTCTTGACCAATTGGTTTGTTGGTTGAAGACTGTTGTATGATGGTCCCATCAAAAGTAGTAAAATCGAAAACTGTTGACTTGCCATTGATGTTGTTACATATCGGTGGTCATCCATTGTATTTGATGGACTGGCCTGTGGGCCAATCAGAATATGGGGGCGGGGCTTCACTGGTGTCGTGGGTGGAGCTATGCTCAGTGTCCCAGGAAATAGCAAAACAAAACTAGTAGTTTGAGCTTGACATTGATGGTGTGAAACCATCTGGTTCTCCCCCATCGATGTCAAAACTATTGAACATAGACCATAACCTATAGATGTTTTATAAACATCGATGGCCGATGGCCATCCCTAATGAGTATTGCATCAACCAATCAGATGTTCTAATTTCTAAACTAATTTGCATATGGGCTTTCTTTGCTCTCCATAACTTACTTAGGTCTTTCCTCACCCTAGTCTTATTGAAAACCTACAAAACTAGCCAAAGATGGTGGGTGACAAGAACATTCACGACTGATTGTCTTGCTGGTTGAAGACTATCACATGATGGTCCCAGCTAAAGTAGTAAAATAGAAAACTGTTGACTGACAGTGCATAAACCAATCGGAATGGATTGTTTTGAATGAGTGTTAGTGATGGCCATTGTTGCCTTTGCCATCGATGTTGTTACCTATAGGTGGTCATCCATTGTATTTGACTGACCGGACCGTGGGCCAATCAGAACACGGGGGCGGGGCTTCACATGTTTCAGGGGGTGGAGCTATATTCCATGTCCCAGGAGATAGCACAACAAATCTTTTCGTTTTAGCTTGACATTGATGGTGGGAAACCATCTGGTTCTCCCCCATCGATGTAAAAACTATGAACATCGACCATAATCTATCGATGTTTTATAAACATCGATGGCCATCCCTAATGAGAATTGCATCAACCAATCACATGGTCTAATTTCCAAACTAATTTGCATAAGGAATTTATTTGCTCTCCATAACTTATTTCGGTCCTTCCTCACCATAGTCTAATTGAAAACCTACAAAACCAGCCAAAGATGGTTGATAACAAGAATGTTCTTGACCAATTGGTTTGTTGGTTGAAGACTGTTGTATGATGGTCCCATCAAAAGTAGTAAAATAGAAAACTGTTGACTTGCCATTGATGTTGTTACATATCGGTGGCCATCTATTGTATTTGATGGACTGGCCTGTGGGCCAATCAGAATATGGGGGCGGGGCTTCACTGGTGTCGTGGGTGGAGCTATGCTCAGTGTCCCAGGAAATAGCAAAACAAAACTAGTAGTTTGAGCTTGACATTGATGGTGTGAAACCATCTGGTTCTCCCCCATCGATGTCAAAACTATTGAACATCGACCATAACCTACATCGATGGCCGATGGCCATCCCTAATGAGTATTGCATCAACCAATCAGATGGTCTAATTTCTAAACTAATTTGCATAAGGGCTTTCTTTGCTCTCCATAACTTACTTAGGTCTTTCCTCACCCTAGTCTTATTGAAAACCTACAAAACTAGCCAAAGATGGTGGGTGACAAGAACATTCACGACTGATTGTCTTGCTGGTTGAAGACTATCACATGATGGTCCCAGCTAAAGTAGTAAAATAGAAAACTGTTGACTGACAGTGCATAAACCAATCGGAATGGATTGTTTTGAATGAGTGTTAGTGATGGCCATTGTTGCCTTTGCCATCGATGTTGTTACCTATAGGTGGTCATCTATTGTATTTGACTGACTGGACCGTGGGCCAATCAGAACACGGGGGCGGGGCTTCACATGTTTCAGGGGGTGGAGCTATATTCCATGTCCCAGGAGATAGCACAACAAATCTTTTCGTTTTAGCTTGACATTGATGGTGGGAAACCATCTGGTTCTCCCCCATCGATGTAAAAACTATGAACATCAACCATAATCTATCGATGTTTTATAAACATCGATGGTCATCCCTAATAAGAATTGCATCAACCAATCACATGGTCTAATTTCCAAACTAATTTGCATAAGGAATTTATTTGCTCTCCATAACTTATTTAGGTCCTTCCTCACCATAGTCTAATTGAAAACCTACAAAACCAGCCAAAGATGGTTGATAACAAGAATGTTCTTGACCAATTGATTTGTTGGTTGATGACTGTTGTATGATGGTCCCATCAAAAGTAGTAAAATAGAAAACTGTTGACTTGCCATTGATGTTGTTACATATCGGTGGTCATCCATTGTATTTGATGGACTGGCCTGTGGGCCAATCAGAATATGGGGGCGGGGCTTCACTGGTGTCGTGGGTGGAGCTATGCTCAGTGTCCCAGGAAATAGCAAAACAAAACTAGTAGTTTGAGCTTGACATTGATGGTGTAAAACCATCTGGTTCTCCCCCATCGATGTCAAAACTATTGAACATCGACCATAACCTATAGATGTTTTATAAACATCGATGGCCGATGGCCATCCCTAATGAGTATTGCATCAACCAATCAGATGGTCTAATTTCTAAACTAATTTGCATAAGGGCTTTCTTTGCTCTCCATAACTTACTTAGGTCTTTCCTCACCCTAGTCTTATTGAAAACCTACAAAACTAGCCAATGATGGTGGGTGACAAGAACATTCACGACTGATTGTCTTGCTGGTTGAAGACTATCACATGATGGTCCCAGCTAAAGTAGTAAAATAGAAAACGGTTGACTGACAGTGCATAAACCAATCGGAATGGATTGTTTTGAATGAGTGTTAGTGATGGCCATTTTTGCCTTTGCCATCGATGTTGTTACCTATAGGTGGTCATCCATTGTATTTGACTGACTGGACCGTGGGCCAATCAGAACACGGGGGTGGGGCTATATTCCATTTCCCAGGAGATAGCACAACAAATCTTTTCGTTTTAGCTTGACATTGATGGTGGGAAACCATCTGGTTCTCCCCCATCGATGTAAAAACTATGAACATCGACCATAATCTATCGATGTTTTATAAACATCGATGGCCATCCCTAATGAGAATTGCATCAACCAATCACATGGTCTAATTTCTAAACTAATTTGCATAAGGAATTTATTTGCTCTCCATAACTTATTTAGGTCCATCCTCACCATAGTCTAATTGAAAACCTACAAAACCAGCCAAAGATGGTTGATAACAAGAATGTTCTTGACCAATTGGTTTGTTGGTTGAAGACTGTTGTATGATGGTCCCATCAAAAGTAGTAAAATAGAAAACTGTTGACTTGCTATTGATGTTGTTACATATCGGTGGTCATCCATTGTATTCGATGGACTGGCCTGTGGGCCAATCAGAATATGGGGGCGGGGCTTCACTGGTGTCGTGGGTGGAGCTATGCTCAGTGTCCCAGGAAATAGCAAAACAAAACTAGTAGTTTGAGCTTGACATTGATGGTGTGAAACCATCTGGTTCTCCCCCATCGATGTCAAAACTATTGAACATCGACCATATCCTATAGATGTTTTATAAACATCGATGGCCGATGGCCGATGGCCATCCCTAATGAGTATTGCATCTACCAATCAGATGGTCTAATTTCTAAACTAATTTGCATAAGGGCTTTCTTTGCTCTCCATAACTTACTTAGGTCTTTCCTCACCCTAGTCTTATTGAAAACCTACAAAACTAGCCAAAGATGGTGGGTGACAAGAACATTCACGACTGATTGTCTTGCTGGTTGAAGACTATCACATGATAGTCCCAGCTAAAGTAGTAAAATAGAAAACTGTTGACTGACAGTGCATAAACCAATCGGAATGGATTGTTTTGAATGAGTGTTAGTGCCCAGCTAAAGTAGTAAAATAGAAAACTGTTGACTGACAGTGCATAAACCAATCGGAATGGATTGTTTTGAATGAGTGTTAGTGATGGCCATTTTTGCCTTTGCCATCGATGTTGTTACCTATAGGTGGTCATCCATTGTATTTGACTGACTGGACCGTGGGCCAATCAGAACACGGGGGTGGGGCTTCACATGTTTCAGGGGGTGGAGCTATATTCCATGTCCCAGGAGATAGCACAAAAAATCTTTTCGTTTTAGCTTGACGTTGATGGTGGGAAACCATCTGGTTCTCCCCCATCGATGTAAAAACTATGAACATCGACCATAATCTATCGATGTTTTATAAACATCGATGGCTATCCCTAATGAGAATTGCATCAACCAATCACATGGTCTAATTTCCAAACTAATTTGCATAAGGAATTTATTTGCTCTCCATAACTTATTTCGGTCCTTCCTCACCATAGTCTAATTGAAAACCTACAAAACCAGCCAAAGATGGTTGATAACAAGAATGTTCTTGACCAATTGGTTTGTTGGTTGAAGACTGTTGTATGATGGTCCCATCAAAAGTAGTAAAATCGAAAACTGTTGACTTGCCATTGATGTTGTTACATATCGGTGGTCATCCATTGTATTTGATGGACTGGCCTGTGGGCCAATCAGAATATGGGGGCGGGGCTTCACTGGTGTCGTGGGTGGAGCTATGCTCAGTGTCCCAGGAAATAGCAAAACAAAACTAGTAGTTTGAGCTTGACATTGATGGTGTGAAACCATCTGGTTCTCCCCCATCGATGTCAAAACTATTGAACATAGACCATAACCTATAGATGTTTTATAAACATCGATGGCCGATGGCCATCCCTAATGAGTATTGCATCAACCAATAAGATGGTCTAATTTCTAAACTAATTTGCATAAGGGCTTTCTTTGCTCTCCATAACTTACTTAGGTCTTTCCTCACCCTAGTCTTATTGAAAACCTACAAAACTAGCCAAAGATGGTGGGTGACAAGAACATTCACGACTGATTGTCTTGCTGGTTGAAGACTATCACATGATGGTCCCAGCTAAAGTAGTAAAATAGAAAACTGTTGACTGACAGTGCATAAACCAATCGGAATGGATTGTTTTGAATGAGTGTTAGTGATGGCCATTGTTGCCTTTGCCATCGATGTTGTTACCTATAGGTGGTCATCCATTGTATTTGACTGACCGGACCGTGGGCCAATCAGAACACGGGGGCGGGGCTTCACATGTTTCAGGGGGTGGAGCTATATTCCATGTCCCAGGAGATAGCACAACAAATCTTTTCGTTTTAGCTTGACATTGATGGTGGGAAACCATCTGGTTCTCCCCCATCGATGTAAAAACTATGAACATCGACCATAATCTATCGATGTTTTATAAACATCGATGGCCATCCCTAATGAGAATTGCATCAACCAATCACATGGTCTAATTTCCAAACTAATTTGCATAAGGAATTTATTTGCACTCCATAACTTATTTCGGTCCTTCCTCACCATAGTCTAATTGAAAACCTACAAAACCAGCCAAAGATGGTTGATAACAAGAATGTTCTTGACCCATTGGTTTGTTGGTTGAAGACTGTTGTATGATGGTCCCATCAAAAGTAGTAGAATAGAAAACTGTTGACTTGCCATTGATGTTGTTACATATCGGTGGTCATCTATTGTATTTGATGGACTGGCCTGTGGGCCAATCAGAATATGGGGGCGGGGCTTCACTGGTGTCGTGGGTGGAGCTATGCTCAGTGTCCCAGGAAATAGCAAAACAAAACTAGTAGTTTGAGCTTGACATTGATGGTGTGAAACCATCTGGTTCTCCCCCATCGATGTCAAAACTATTGAACATCGACCATAACCTATAGATGTTTTATAAACATCGATGGCCGATGGCCATCCCTAATGAGTATTGCATCAACCAATCAGATGGTCTAATTTCTAAACTAATTTGCATAAGGGCTTTCTTTGCTCTCCATAACTTACTTAGGTCTTTCCTCACCCTAGTCTTATTGAAAACCTACAAAACTAGCCAAAGATGGTGGGTGACAAGAACATTCACGACTGATTGTCTTGCTGGTTGAAGACTATCACATGATGGTCCCAGCTAAAGTAGTAAAATAGAAAACTGTTGACTGACAGTGCATAAACCAATCGGAATGGATTGTTTTGAATGAGTGTTAGTGATGGCCATTGTTGCCTTTGCCATCAATGTTGTTACCTATAGGTGGTCATCCATTGTATTTGACTGACCGGACCGTGGGCCAATCAGAACACGGGGGCGGGGCTTCACATGTTTCAGGGGGTGGAGCTATATTCCATGTCCCAGGAGATAGCACAACAAATCTTTTCGTTTTAGCTTGACATTGATGGTGGGAAACCATCTGGTTCTCCCCCATCGATGTAAAAACTATGAATATCAACCATAATCTATCGATGTTTTATAAACATCGATGGTCATCCCTAATAAGAATTGCATCAACCAATCACATGGTCTAATTTCCAAACTAATTTGCATAAGGAATTTATTTGCTCTCCATAACTTATTTAGGTCCTTCCTCACCATAGTCTAATTGAAAACCTACAAAACCAGCCAAAGATGGTTGATAACAAGAATGTTCTTGACCAATTGTTTTGTTGGTTGAAGACTGTTGTATGATGGTCCCATCAAAAGTAGTAAAATAGAAAACTGTTGACTTGCCATTGATGTTGTTACATATCGGTGGTCATCCATTGTATTTGATGGACTGGCCTGTGGGCCAATCAGAATATGGGGGCGGGGCTTCACTGGTGTCGTGGGTGGAGCTATGCTCAGTGTCCCAGGAAATAGCAAAACAAAACTAGTAGTTTGAGCTTGACATTGATGGTGTGAAACCATCTGGTTCTCCCCCATCGATGTCAAAACTATTGAACATCGACCATAACCTACATCGATGGCCGATGGCCATCCCTAATGAGTATTGCATCAACCAATCAGATGGTCTAATTTCTAAACTAATTTGCATAAGGGCTTTCTTTGCTCTCCATAACTTACTTAGGTCTTTCCTCACCCTAGTCTTATTGAAAACCTACAAAACTAGCCAAAGATGGTGGGTGACAAGAACATTCACGACTGATTGTCTTGCTGGTTGAAGACTATCACATGATGGTCCCAGCTAAAGTAGTAAAATAGAAAACTGTTGACTGACAGTGCATAAACCAATCGGAATGGATTGTTTTGAATGAGTGTTAGTGATGGCCATTGTTGCCTTTGCCATCGATGTTGTTACCTATAGGTGGTCATCTATTGTATTTGACTGACTGGACCGTGGGCCAATCAGAACACGGGGGCGGGGCTTCACATGTTTCAGGGGGTGGAGCTATATTCCATGTCCCAGGAGATAGCACAACAAATCTTTTCGTTTTAGCTTGACATTGATGGTGGGAAACCATCTGGTTCTCCCCCATCGATGTAAAAACTATGAACATCAACCATAATCTATCGATGTTTTATAAACATCGATGGTCATCCCTAATAAGAATTGCATCAACCAATCACATGGTCTAATTTCCAAACTAATTTGCATAAGGAATTTATTTGCTCTCCATAACTTATTTAGGTCCTTCCTCACCATAGTCTAATTGAAAACCTACAAAACCAGCCAAAGATGGTTGATAACAAGAATGTTCTTGACCAATTGATTTGTTGGTTGATGACTGTTGTATGATGGTCCCATCAAAAGTAGTAAAATAGAAAACTGTTGACTTGCCATTGATGTTGTTACATATCGGTGGTCATCCATTGTATTTGATGGACTGGCCTGTGGGCCAATCAGAATATGGGGGCGGGGCTTCACTGGTGTCGTGGGTGGAGCTATGCTCAGTGTCCCAGGAAATAGCAAAACAAAACTAGTAGTTTGAGCTTGACATTGATGGTGTAAAACCATCTGGTTCTCCCCCATCGATGTCAAAACTATTGAACATCGACCATAACCTATAGATGTTTTATAAACATCGATGGCCGATGGCCATCCCTAATGAGTATTGCATCAACCAATCAGATGGTCTAATTTCTAAACTAATTTGCATAAGGGCTTTCTTTGCTCTCCATAACTTACTTAGGTCTTTCCTCACCCTAGTCTTATTGAAAACCTACAAAACTAGCCAATGATGGTGGGTGACAAGAACATTCACGACTGATTGTCTTGCTGGTTGAAGACTATCACATGATGGTCCCAGCTAAAGTAGTAAAATAGAAAACTGTTGACTGACAGTGCATAAACCAATCGGAATGGATTGTTTTGAATGAGTGTTAGTGATGGCCATTTTTGCCTTTGCCATCGATGTTGTTACCTATAGGTGGTCATCCATTGTATTTGACTGACTGGACCGTGGGCCAATCAGAACACGGGGGTGGGGCTATATTCCATTTCCCAGGAGATAGCACAACAAATCTTTTCGTTTTAGCTTGACATTGATGGTGGGAAACCATCTGGTTCTCCCCCATCGATGTAAAAACTATGAACATCGACCATAATCTATCGATGTTTTATAAACATCGATGGCCATCCCTAATGAGAATTGCATCAACCAATCACATGGTCTAATTTCTAAACTAATTTGCATAAGGAATTTATTTGCTCTCCATAACTTATTTAGGTCCATCCTCACCATAGTCTAATTGAAAACCTACAAAACCAGCCAAAGATGGTTGATAACAAGAATGTTCTTGACCAATTGGTTTGTTGGTTGAAGACTGTTGTATGATGGTCCCATCAAAAGTAGTAAAATAGAAAACTGTTGACTTGCTATTGATGTTGTTACATATCGGTGGTCATCCATTGTATTCGATGGACTGGCCTGTGGGCCAATCAGAATATGGGGGCGGGGCTTCACTGGTGTCGTGGGTGGAGCTATGCTCAGTGTCCCAGGAAATAGCAAAACAAAACTAGTAGTTTGAGCTTGACATTGATGGTGTGAAACCATCTGGTTCTCCCCCATCGATGTCAAAACTATTGAACATCGACCATATCCTATAGATGTTTTATAAACATCGATGGCCGATGGCCGATGGCCATCCCTAATGAGTATTGCATCTACCAATCAGATGGTCTAATTTCTAAACTAATTTGCATAAGGGCTTTCTTTGCTCTCCATAACTTACTTAGGTCTTTCCTCACCCTAGTCTTATTGAAAACCTACAAAACTAGCCAAAGATGGTGGGTGACAAGAACATTCACGACTGATTGTCTTGCTGGTTGAAGACTATCACATGATAGTCCCAGCTAAAGTAGTAAAATAGAAAACTGTTGACTGACAGTGCATAAACCAATCGGAATGGATTGTTTTGAATGAGTGTTAGTGCCCAGCTAAAGTAGTAAAATAGAAAACTGTTGACTGACAGTGCATAAACCAATCGGAATGGATTGTTTTGAATGAGTGTTAGTGATGGCCATTTTTGCCTTTGCCATCGATGTTGTTACCTATAGGTGGTCATCCATTGTATTTGACTGACTGGACCGTGGGCCAATCAGAACACGGGGGTGGGGCTTCACATGTTTCAGGGGGTGGAGCTATATTCCATGTCCCAGGAGATAGCACAAAAAATCTTTTCGTTTTAGCTTGACGTTGATGGTGGGAAACCATCTGGTTCTCCCCCATCGATGTAAAAACTATGAACATCGACCATAATCTATCGATGTTTTATAAACATCGATGGCCATCCCTAATGAGAATTGCATCAACCAATCACATGGTCTAATTTCCAAACTAATTTGCATAAGGAATTTATTTGCTCTCCATAACTTATTTCGGTCCTTCCTCACCATAGTCTAATTGAAAACCTACAAAACCAGCCAAAGATGGTTGATAACAAGAATGTTCTTGACCAATTGGTTTGTTGGTTGAAGACTGTTGTATGATGGTCCCATCAAAAGTAGTAAAATCGAAAACTGTTGACTTGCCATTGATGTTGTTACATATCGGTGGTCATCCATTGTATTTGATGGACTGGCCTGTGGGCCAATCAGAATATGGGGGCGGGGCTTCACTGGTGTCGTGGGTGGAGCTATGCTCAGTGTCCCAGGAAATAGCAAAACAAAACTAGTAGTTTGAGCTTGACATTGATGGTGTGAAACCATCTGGTTCTCCCCCATCGATGTCAAAACTATTGAACATAGACCATAACCTATAGATGTTTTATAAACATCGATGGCCGATGGCCATCCCTAATGAGTATTGCATCAACCAATAAGATGGTCTAATTTCTAAACTAATTTGCATAAGGGCTTTCTTTGCTCTCCATAACTTACTTAGGTCTTTCCTCACCCTAGTCTTATTGAAAACCTACAAAACTAGCCAAAGATGGTGGGTGACAAGAACATTCACGACTGATTGTCTTGCTGGTTGAAGACTATCACATGATGGTCCCAGCTAAAGTAGTAAAATAGAAAACTGTTGACTGACAGTGCATAAACCAATCGGAATGGATTGTTTTGAATGAGTGTTAGTGATGGCCATTGTTGCCTTTGCCATCGATGTTGTTACCTATAGGTGGTCATCCATTGTATTTGACTGACAGGACCGTGGGCCAATCAGAACACGGGGGCGGGGCTTCACATGTTTCAGGGGGTGGAGCTATATTCCATGTCCCAGGAGATAGCACAACAAATCTTTTCGTTTTAGCTTGACATTGATGGTGGGAAACCATCTGGTTCTCCCCCATCGATGTAAAAACTATGAACATCGACCATAATCTATCGATGTTTTATAAACATCGATGGCCATCCCTAATGAGAATTGCATCAACCAATCACATGGTCTAATTTCCAAACTAATTTGCATAAGGAATTTATTTGCTCTCCATAACTTATTTCGGTCCTTACTCACCATAGTCTAATTGAAAACCTACAAAACCAGCCAAAGATGGTTGATAACAAGAATGTTCTTGACCCATTGGTTTGTTGGTTGAAGACTGTTGTATGATGGTCCCATCAAAAGTAGTAGAATAGAAAACTGTTGACTTGCCATTGATGTTGTTACATATCGGTGGTCATCTATTGTATTTGATGGACTGGCCTGTGGGCCAATCAGAATATGGGGGCGGGGCTTCACTGGTGTCGTGGGTGGAGCTATGCTCAGTGTCCCAGGAAATAGCAAAACAAAACTAGTAGTTTGAGCTTGACATTGATGGTGTGAAACCATCTGGTTCTCCCCCATCGATGTCAAAACTATTGAACATCGACCATAACCTATAGATGTTTTATAAACATCGATGGCCGATGGCCATCCCTAATGAGTATTGCATCAACCAATCAGATGGTCTAATTTCTAAACTAATTTGCATAAGGGCTTTCTTTGCTCTCCATAACTTACTTAGGTCTTTCCTCACCCTAGTCTTATTGAAAACCTACAAAACTAGCCAAAGATGGTGGGTGACAAGAACATTCACGACTGATTGTCTTGCTGGTTGAAGACTATCACATGATGGTCCCAGCTAAAGTAGTAAAATAGAAAACTGTTGACTGACAGTGCATAAACCAATCGGAATGGATTGTTTTGAATGAGTGTTAGTGATGGCCATTGTTGCCTTTGCCATTGATGTTGTTACCTATAGGTGGTCATCCATTGTATTTGACTGACTGGACCGTGGGCCAATCAGAACACGGGGGCGGGGCTTCACATGTTTCAGGGGGTGGAGCTATATTCCATGTCCCAGGAGATAGCACAACAAATCTTTTCGTTTTAGCTTGACATTGATGGTGGGAAACCATCTGGTTCTCCCCCATCGATGTAAAAACTATGAACATCGACCATAATCTATCGATGTTTTATAAACATCGATAGTCATCCCTAATGAGAATTGCATCAACCAATCACATGGTCTAATTTCCAAACTAATTTGCATAAGGAATTTATTTGCTCTCCATAACTTATTTAGGTCGTTCCTCACCATAGTCTAATTGAAAACCTACAAAACCAGCCAAAGATGGTTGATAACAAGAATGTTCTTGACCAATTGGTTTGTTGGTTGAAGACTGTTGTATGATGGTCCCATCAAAAGTATTAAAATAGAAAACTGTTGATTTGCCATTGATGTTGTTACATATCGGTGGTCATCCATTGTATTTGATGGACTGGCCTGTGGGCCAATCAGAATATGGGGGCGGGGCTTCACTGGTGTCGTGGGTGGAGCTATGCTCAGTGTCCCAGGAAATAGCAAAACAAAACTAGTAGTTTGAGCTTGACATTGATGGTGTGAAACCATCTGGTTCTCCCCCATCGATGTCAAAACTATTGAACATCGACCATAACCTATAGATGTTTTATAAACATCGATGGCCATCCCTAATGAGTATTGCATCAACCAATCAGATGGTCTAATTTCTAAACGAATTTGCATAAGGGATTTATTTGCTCTCCATAACTTACTTAGGTCTTTCCTCACCCTAGTCTTATTGAAAACCTACAAAACTAGCCAAAGATGGTGGGTGACAAGAACATTCACGACTGATTGTCTTGCTGGTTGAAGACTATCACATGATGGTCCCAGCTAAAGTAGTAAAATAGAAAACTGTTGACTGACAGTGCATAAACCAATCGGAATGGATTGTTTTGAATGAGTGTTAGTGATGGCCATTGTTGCCTTTGCCATCGATGTTGTTACCTATAGGTGGTCATCCATTGTATTTGACTGACTGGACCGTGGGCCAATTAGAATATGGGGGTGGGGCGTCGTGGGTAGAGCTATGCTCAGTGTCCCAGGAAATAGCAAAACAAAACTAGTAGTTTGAGCTTGACATTGATGGTGTGAAACCATCTGGTTCTCCCCCATCGATGTCAAAACTATTGAACATCGACCATAACCTATAGATGTTTTATAAACATCGATGGCCGATGGCCATCTCTAATGAGTATTGCATCAACCAATCAGATGGTCTAATTTCTAAACTAATTTGCATAAGGGCTTTCTTTGCTCTCCATAACTTACTTAGGTCTTTCCTCACCCTAGTCTTATTGAAAACCTACAAAACTAGCCAAAGATGGTGGGTGACAAGAACATTCACGACTGATTGTATTGCTGGTTGAAGACTATCACATGATGGTCCCAGCTAAAGTAGTAAAATAGAAAACTGTTGACTGACAGTGCATAAACCAATCGGAATGGATTGTTTTGAATGAGTGTTAGTGATGGCCATTGTTGGCTTTTTCCATCGATGTTGTTACCTATATGTGGTCATCCATTGTATTTGACTGACTGGACCGTGGGCCAATCAGAACACGGGGGCGGGGCTTCACATGTTTCAGGGGGTGGAGCTATATTCCATGTCCCAGGAGATAGCACAACAAATCTTTTCGTTTTAGCTTGACATTGATGGTGGGAAACCATCTGGTTCTCCCCCATCGATGTAAAAACTATGAACATCGACCATAATATATCGATGTTTTATAAACATCGATGGTCATCCCTAATGAGAATTGCATCAACCAATCACATGGTCTAATTTCCAAACTAATTTGCATAAGGAATTTATTTGCTCTCCATAACTTATTTAGGTCCTTCCTCACCATAGTCTAATTGAAAACCTACAAAACCAGCCAAAGATGGTTGATAACAAGAATGTTCTTGACCAATTGGTTTGTTGGTTGAAGACTGTTGTATGATGGTCCCATCAAAAGTAGTAAAATAGAAAACTGTTGACTTGCCATTGATGTTGTTACATATCGGTGGTCATCCATTGTATTTGATGGACTGGCCTGTGGGCCAATCAGGATATGGGGGTGGGGCGTCGTGGGTGGAGCTATGCTCAGTGTCCAAGGAAATAGCAAAACAAAACTAGTAGTTTGAGCTTGACATTGATGGTGTGAAACCATCTGGTTCTCCCCCATCGATGTCAAAACTATTGAACATCGACCATAACCTATAGATGTTTTATAAACATCGATGGCCATCCCTAATGAGTATTGCATCAACCAATCAGATGATCTAATTTCTAAACTAATTTGCATAAGGGCTTTCTTTGCTCTCCATAACTTACTTAGGTCTTTCCTCACCCTAGTCTTATTGAAAACCTACAAAACTAGCCAAAGATGGTGGGTGACAAGAACATTCACGACTGATTGTCTTGCTGGTTGAAGACTATCACATGATGGTCCCAGCTAAAGTAGTAAAATAGAAAACTGTTGACTGACAGTGCATAAACCAATCGGAATGGATTGTTTTGAATGAGTGTTAGTGATGGCCATTGTTGCCTTTGCCATTGATGTTGTTACCTATAGGTGGTCATCCATTGTATTTGACTGACTGGACCGTGGGCCAATCAGAACACGGGGGCGGGGCTTCACATGTTTCAGGGGGTGGAGCTATATTCCATGTCCCAGGAGATAGCACAACAAATCTTTTCGTTTTAGCTTGACATTGATGGTGGGAAACCATCTGGTTCTCCCCCATCGATGTAAAAACTATGAACATCGACCATAATCTATCGATGTTTTATAAACATCGATAGTCATCCCTAATGAGAATTGCATCAACCAATCACATGGTCTAATTTCCAAACTAATTTGCATAAGGAATTTATTTGCTCTCCATAACTTATTTAGGTCGTTCCTCACCATAGTCTAATTGAAAACCTACAAAACCAGCCAAAGATGGTTGATAACAAGAATGTTCTTGACCAATTGGTTTGTTGGTTGAAGACTGTTGTATGATGGTCCCATCAAAAGTATTAAAATAGAAAACTGTTGATTTGCCATTGATGTTGTTACATATCGGTGGTCATCCATTGTATTTGATGGACTGGCCTGTGGGCCAATCAGAATATGGGGGCGGGGCTTCACTGGTGTCGTGGGTGGAGCTATGCTCAGTGTCCCAGGAAATAGCAAAACAAAACTAGTAGTTTGAGCTTGACATTGATGGTGTGAAACCATCTGGTTCTCCCCCATCGATGTCAAAACTATTGAACATCGACCATAACCTATAGATGTTTTATAAACATCGATGGCCATCTCTAATGAGTATTGCATCAACCAATCAGATGGTCTAATTTCTAAACTAATTTGCATAAGGGCTTTCTTTGCTCTCCATAACTTACTTAGGTCTTTCCTCACCCTAGTCTTATTGAAAACCTACAAAACTAGCCAAAGATGGTGGGTGACAAGAACATTCACGACTGATTGTCTTGCTGGTTGAAGACTATCACATGATGGTCCCAGCTAAAGTAGTAAAATAGAAAACTGTTGACTGACAGTGCATAAACCAATCGGAATGGATTGTTTTGAATGAGTGTTAGTGATGGCCATTGTTGCCTTTGCCATCGATGTTGTTACCTATAGGTGGTCATCCATTGTATTTGACTGACTGGACCGTGGGCCAATCAGAACACGGGGGCGGGGCTTCACATGTTTCAGGGGGTGGAGCTATATTCCATGTCCCAGGAGATAGCACAACAAATCTTTTCGTTTTAGCTTGACATTGATGGTGGGGAACCATCTGGTTCTCCCCCATCGATGTAAAAACTATGAACATCGACCGTAATCTATCGATGTTTTATAAACATCGATGGTCATCCCTAATGAGAATTGCATCAACCAATCACATGGTCTAATTTCCAAACTAATTTGCATAAGGAATTTATTTGCTCTCCATAACTTATTTAGGTCCTTCCTCACCATAGTCTAATTGAAAACCTACAAAACCAGCCAAAGATGGTTGATAACAAGAATGTTCTTGACCAATTGGTTTGTTGGTTGAAGACTGTTGTATGATGGTCCCATCAAAAGTAGTAAAATAGAAAACTGTTGACTTGCCATTGATGTTGTTACATATCGGTGGTCATCCATTGTATTTGATGGACTGGCCTGTGGGCCAATTAGAATATGGGGGCGGGGCGTCGTGGGTGGAGCTATGCTCAGTGTCCCAGGAAATAGCAAAACAAAACTAGTAGTTTGAGCTTGACATTGATGGTGTGAAACCATCTGGTTCTCCCCCATCGATGTCAAAACTATTGAACATCGACCATAACCTATAGATGTTTTATAAACATCGATGGCCGATGGCCGATGGCCATCTCTAATGAGTATTGCATCAACCAATCAGATGGTCTAATTTCTAAACTAATTTGCATAAGGGCTTTCTTTGCTCTCCATAACTTACTTAGGTCTTTCCTCACCCTAGTCTTATTGAAAACCTACAAAACTAGCCAAAGATGGTGGGTGACAAGAACATTCACGACTGAGTGTCTTGCTGGTTGAAGACTATCACATGATGGTCCCAGCTAAAGTAGTAAAATAGAAAACTGTTGACTGACAGTGCATAAACCAATCGGAATGGATTGTTTTGAATGAGTGTTAGTGATGGCCATTGTTGGCTTTTTCCATCGATGTTGTTACCTATAGGTGGTCATCCATTGTATTTGACTGACTGGACCGTGGGCCAATCAGAACACGGGGGCGGGGCTTCACATGTTTCAGGGGGCGGGGCTATATTCCATGTCCCAGGAGATAGCACAACAAATCTTTTCGTTTTAGCTTGACATTGATGGTGGGAAACCATCTGGTTCTCCCCCATCGATGTAAAAACTATGAACATC
This sequence comes from Crinia signifera, assembly GCF_055691185.1. Classification (NCBI taxonomy): domain Eukaryota; kingdom Metazoa; phylum Chordata; class Amphibia; order Anura; family Myobatrachidae; genus Crinia; species Crinia signifera. The sequence continues at coordinate 74,160,571 of NC_139220.1, read as the reverse complement.
GACCATAATATATCGATGTTTTATAAACATCGATGGTCATCCCTAATGAGAATTGCATCAACCAATCACATGGTCTAATTTCCAAACTAATTTGCATAAGGAATTTATTTGCTCTCCATAACTTATTTAGGTCCTTCCTCACCATAGTCTAATTGAAAACCTACAAAACCAGCCAAAGATGGTTGATAACAAGAATGTTCTTGACCAATTGGTTTGTTGGTTGAAGACTGTTGTATGATGGTCCCATCAAAAGTATTAAAATAGAAAACTGTTGACTTGCCATTGATGTTGTTACATATCGGTGGTCATCCATTGTATTTGATGGACTGGCCTGTGGGCCAATTAGAATATGGGGGCGGGGCGTCGTGGGTGGAGCTATGCTCAGTGTCCCAGGAAATAGCAAAACAAAACTAGTAGTTTGAGCTTGACATTGATGGTGTGAAACCATCTGGTTCTCCCCCATCGATGTCAAAACTATTGAACATCGACCATAACCTATAGATGTTTTATAAACATCGATGGCCGATGGCCGATGGCCATCTCTAATGAGTATTGCATCAACCAATCAGATGGTCTAATTTCTAAACTAATTTGCATAAGGGCTTTCTTTGCTCTCCATAACTTACTTAGGTCTTTCCTCACCCTAGTCTTATTGAAAACCTACAAAACTAGCCAAAGATGGTGGGTGACAAGAACATTTACGACTGATTGTCTTGCTGGTTGAAGACTATCACATGATGGTCCCAGCTAAAGTAGTAAAATAGAAAACTGTTGACTGACAGTGCATAAACCAATCGGAATGGATTGTTTTGAATGAGTGTTAGTGATGGCCATTGTTGGCTTTTTCCATCGATGTTGTTACCTATAGGTGGTCATCCATTGTATTTGACTGACTGGACCGTGGGCCAATCAGAACACGGGGGCGGGGCTTCACATGTTTCAGGGGGCGGGGCTATATTCCATGTCCCAGGAGATAGCACAACAAATCTTTTCGTTTTAGCTTGACATTGATGGTGGGAAACCATCTGGTTCTCCCCCATCGATGTAAAAACTATGAACATCGACCATAATATATCGATGTTTTATAAACATCGATGGTCATCCCTAATGAGAATTGCATCAACCAATCACATGGTCTAATTTCCAAACTAATTTGCATAAGGAATTTATTTGCTCTCCATAACTTATTTAGGTCCTTCGTCACCATAGTCTAATTGAAAACCAGCCAAAGATGGTTGATAACAAGAATGTTCTTGACCAATTGGTTTGTTGGTTGAAGACTGTTGTATGATGGTCCCATCAAAAGTATTAAAATAGAAAACTGTTGACTTGCCATTGATGTTGTTACATATCGCTGGTCATCCATTGTATTTGATGGACTGGCCTGTGGGCCAATCAGAATATGGGGGCGGGGCTTCACTGGTGTCGTGGGTGGAGCTATGCTCAGTGTCCCAGGAAATAGCAAAACAAAACTAGTAGTTTGAGCTTGACATTGATGGTGTGAAACCATCTGGTTCTCCCCATCGATGATAAAAATATTGAACATCGACCATAACCTATAGATGTTTTATAAACATCGATGGCCATCCCTAATGAGTATTGCATCAACCAATCAGATGATCTAATTTCTAAACTAATTTGCATAAGGGCTTTCTTTGCTCTCCATAACTTACTTAGGTCTTTCCTCACCCTAGTCTTATTGAAAACCTACAAAACTAGCCAAAGATGGTGGGTGACAAGAACATTCACGACTGATTGTCTTGCTGGTTGAAGACTATCACATGATGGTCCCAGCTAAAGTAGTAAAATAGAAAACTTTTGACTGACAGTGCATAAACCAATCGGAATGGATTGTTTTGAATGAGTGTTAGTGATGGCCATTGTTGCCTTTGCCATCGATGTTGTTACCTATAGGTGGTCATCCATTGTATTTGACTGACTGGACCGTGGGCCAATCAGAACACGGGGGCGGGGCTATATTCCATGTCCCAGGAGATAGCACAACAAATCTTTTCGTTTTAGCTTGACATTGATGGTGGGAAACCATCTGGTTCTCCCCCATCGATGTCAAAACTATTGAACATCGACCATAACCTATAGATGTTTTATAAACATCGATGGCCGATGGCCATCCCTAATGAGTATTGCATCAACCAATCAGATGGTCTAATTTCTAAACTAATTTGCATAAGGGCTTTCTTTGCTCTCCATAACTTACTTAGGTCTTTCCTCACCCTAGTCTTATTGAAAACCTACAAAACTAGCCAAAGATGGTGGGTGACAAGAACATTCACGACTGATTGTCTTGCTGGTTGAAGACTATCACATGATGGTCCCAGCTAAAGTAGTAAAATAGAAAACTGTTGACTGACAGTGCATAAACCAATCGGAATGGATTGTTTTGAATGAGTGTTAGTGATGGCCATTGTTGCCTATAGGTGGTCATCCATTGTATTTGACTGACTGGACCGTGGGCCAATCAGAACACGGGGGCGGGGCTTCACATGTTTCAGGGGTGGAGCTATATTCCATGTCCCAGGAGATAGCACAACAAATCTTTTCGTTTTAGCTTGACATTGATGGTGGGAAACCATCTGGTTTTCCCCCATCGATGTAAAAACTATAAACATCGACCATAATCTATCGATGTTTTATAAACATCGATGGTCATCCCTAATGAGAATTGCATCAACCAATCACATGGTCTAATTTCCAAACTAATTTGCATAAGGAATTTATTTGCTCTCCATAACTTATTTAGGTCCTTCCTCACCATAGTCTAATTGAAAACCTACAAAACCAGCCAAAGATGGTTGATAACAAGAATGTTCTTGACCAATTGGTTTGTTGGTTGAAGACTGTTGTATGATGGTCCCATCAAAAGTAGTAAAATAGAAAACTGTTGACTTGCCATTGATGTTGTTACATATCGGTGGTCATCCATTGTATTTGATGGACTGGCCTGTGGGCCAATCATAATATGGGGGCGGGGCTTCACTGGTGTTGTGGGTGGAGCTATGCTCAGTGTCCCAGGAAATAGCAAAACAAAACTAGTAGTTTAAGCTTGACATTGATGGTGTGAAACCATCTGGTTCTCCCCATCGATGTCAAAACTATTGAACATCGACCATAACCTATAGATGTTTTATAAACATCGATGGCCGATGGCCATCCCTAATGAGTATTGCATCAACCAATCAGATGGTCTAATTTCTAAACTAATTTGCATAAGGGCTTTATTTGCTCTCCATAACTTACTTAGGTCTTTCCTCACCCTAGTCTTATTGAAAACCTACAAAAATAGCCAAAGATGGTGGGTGACAAAAACATTCACGACTGATTGTCTTGCTGGTTGAAGACTATCACATGATGGTCCCATCTAAAGTAGTAAAATAGAAAACTGTTGACTGACAGTGCATAAACCAATCGGAATGGATTGTTTTGAATGAGTGTTAGTGATGGCCATTGTTGCCTTTGCCATCGATGTTGTTACCTATAGGTGGTCATCCATTGTATTTGACTGACTGGACCGTGGGCCAATCAGAACACGGGGGCGGGGCTTCACATGTTTCAGGGGGTGGAGCTATATTCCATGTCCCAGGAGATAGCACAACAAATCTTTTCATTTTAGCTTGACATTGATGGTGGGAAACCATCTGGTTCTCCCCCATCGATGTAAAAACTATGAACATCGACCATAATCTATCGATGCTTTATAAACATCGATGGTCATCCCTAATGAGAATTGCATCAACCAATCACATGGTCTAATTTCCAAACTAATTTGCATAAGGAATTTATTTGCTATCCATAACTTATTTAGGTCCTTACTCACCATAGTCTAATTGAAAACGTACAAAACCAGCCAAAGATGGTTGATAACAAGAATGTTCTTGAACAATTGGTTTGTTGGTTGAAGACTGTTGTATGATGGTCCCATCAAAAGTAGTAAAATAGAAAACTGTTGACTTGCCATTGATGTTGTTACATATCGGTGGTCATCCATTGTATTTGATGGACTGGCCTGTGGGCCAATCAGAATATGGGGGTGGGGCTTCACTGGTGTCGTGGGTGGAGCTATGCTCAGTGTCCCAGGAAATAGCAAAACAAAACTAGTAGTTTGAGCTTGACATTGATGGTGTGAAACCATCTGGTTCTCCCCCATCGATGTCAAAACTATTGAACATTCGACCATAACCTATAGATGTTTTATAAACATCGATGGCCGATGGCCATCCCTAATGAGTATTGCATCAACCAATCAGATGGTCTAATTTCTAAACTAATTTGCATAAGGGCTTTATTTGCTCTCCATAACTTACTTAGGTCTTTCCTCACCCTAGTCTTATTGAAAACCTACAAAACTAGCCAAAGATGGTGGGTGACAAGAACATTCACGACTGATTGTCTTGCTGGTTGAAGACTATCACATGATGGTCCCAGCTAAAGTAGTAAAATAGAAAACTGTTGACTGACAGTGCATAAACCAATCGGAATGGATTGTTTTGAATGAGTGTTAGTGATGGCCATTGTTGCCTTTGCCATCAATGTTGTTACCTATAGGTGGTCATCCATTGTATTTGACTGACTGGACCGTGGGCCAATCAGAACACGGGGGCGGGGCTTCACATGTTTCAGGGGGTGGAGCTATATTCCATGTCCCAGGAGATAGCACAACAAATCTTTTCGTTTTAGCTTGACATTGATGGTGGGAAACCATCTGGTTCTCCCCCATCGATGTAAAAACTATGAACATCGACCATAATCTATCGATGTTTTATAAACATTGATGGTCATCCCTAATGAGTATTGCATCAACCAATCACATGGTCTAATTTCCAAACTAATTTGCATTAGGAATTTATTTGCTCTCCATAACTTATTTAGGTCCTTCCTCACCATAGTCTAATTGAAAACCTACAAAACCAGCCAAAGATGGTTGATAACAAGAATGTTCTTGACCAATTGGTTTGTTGGTTGAAGACTGTTGTATGATGGTCCCATCAAAAGTAGTAAAATAGAAAACTGTTGACTTGCCATTGATGTTGTTACATATCGGTGGTCATCCATTGTATTTGATGGACTGGCCTGTGGGCCAATCAGAATATGGGGGCGGGGCTTCACTGGTGTCGTGGGTGGAGCTATGCTCAGTGTCCCAGGAAATAGCAAAACAAAACTAGTAGTTTGAGCTTGACATTGATGGTGTGAAACCATCTGGTTCTCCCCCATCGATGTCAGAACTATTGAACATCGACCATAACCTATAGATGTTTTATAAATATCGATGGCCGATGGCCATCCCTAATGAGTATTGCATCAACCAATCAGATGGTCTAATTTCTAAACTAATTTGCATAAGGGCTTTCTTTGCTCTCCATAACTTACTTAGGTCTTTCCTCACTCTAGTCTTATTGAAAACCTACAAAACTAGCCAAAGATGGTGGGTGACAAGAACATTAATGAGTGATTGTCTTGCTGGTTGAAGACTATCACATGATGGTCCCAGCTAAAGTAGTAAAATAGAAAACTGTTGACTGACAGTGCATAAACCAATCGGAATGGATTGTTTTGAATGAGTGTTAGTGATGGCCATTGTTGCCTTTGCCATCAATGTTGTTACCTATAGGTGGTCATCCATTGTATTTGACTGACTGGACCGTGGGCCAATCAGAACACGGGGGCGGGGCTTCACATGTTTCAGGGGGTGGAGCTATATTCCATGTCCCAGGAGATAGCACAACAAATCTTTTCGTTTTAGCTTGACATTGATGGTGGGAAACCATCTGGTTCTCCCCCATCGATGTAAAAACTATGAACATCGACCATAATCTATCGATGTTTTATAAACATTGATGGTCATCCCTAATGAGTATTGCATCAACCAATCACATGGTCTAATTTCCAAACTAATTTGCATTAGGAATTTATTTGCTCTCCATAACTTATTTAGGTCCTTCCTCACCATAGTCTAATTGAAAACCTACAAAACCAGCCAAAGATGGTTGATAACAAGAATGTTCTTGACCAATTGGTTTGTTGGTTGAAGACTGTTGTATGATGGTCCCATCAAAAGTAGTAAAATAGAAAACTGTTGACTTGCCATTGATGTTGTTACATATCGGTGGTCATCCATTGTATTTGATGGACTGGCCTGTGGGCCAATCAGAATATGGGGGCGGGGCTTCACTGGTGTCGTGGGTGGAGCTATGCTCAGTGTCCCAGGAAATAGCAAAACAAAACTAGTAGTTTGAGCTTGACATTGATGGTGTGAAACCATCTGGTTCTCCCCCATCGATGTCAGAACTATTGAACATCGACCATAACCTATAGATGTTTTATAAATATCGATGGCCGATGGCCATCCCTAATGAGTATTGCATCAACCAATCAGATGGTCTAATTTCTAAACTAATTTGCATAAGGGCTTTCTTTGCTCTCCATAACTTACTTAGGTCTTTCCTCACTCTAGTCTTATTGAAAACCTACAAAACTAGCCAAAGATGGTGGGTGACAAGAACATTAATGACTGATTGTCTTGCTGGTTGAAGACTATCACATGATGGTCCCAGCTAAAGTAGTAAAATAGAAAACTGTTGACTGACAGTGCATAAACCAATCGGAATGGATTGTTTTGAATGAGTGTTAGTGATGGCCATTGTTGCCTTTGCCATCGATGTTGTTACCTATAGGTGGTCATCCATTGTATTTGACTGACTGGACCGTGGGCCAATCAGAACACGGGGCGGGGCTTCACATGTTTCAGGGGGTGGAGCTATATTCCATGTCCCAGGAGATAGCACAACAAATCTTTTCGTTTTAGCTTGACATTGATGGTGGGAAACCATCTGGTTCTCCCCCATCGATGTAAAAACTATGAACATCGACCATAATCTATCGATGTTTTATAAACATCGATGGTCATCCCTAATGAGAATTGCATCAACCAATCACATGGTCTAATTTCCAAACTAATTTGCATAAGGAATTTATTTGCTCTCCATAACTTATTTAGGTCCTTCCTCACCATAGTCTAATTGAAAACCTACAAAACCAGCCAAAGATGGTTGATAACAAGAATGTTCTTGACCAACTGGTTTGTTGGTTGAAGACTGTTGTATGATGGTCCCATCAAAAGTAGTAAAATAGAAAACTGTTGACTTGCCATTGATGTTGTTACATATCGGTGGTCATCCATTGTATTTGATGGACTGGCCTGTGGGCCAATCAGAATATGGGGGCGGGGCTTCACTGGTGTCGTCGGTGGAGCTATGCTCAGTGTCCCAGGAAATAGCAAAACAAAACTAGTAGTTTGAGCTTGACATTGATGGTGTGAAACCATCTGTTTCTCCCCCATCGATGTCAAAACTATTGAACATCGACCATAACCTATAGATGTTTTATAAACATCGATGGCCGATGGCCATCCCTAATGAGTATTGCATCAACCAATCAGATGGTCTAATTTCTAAACTAATTTGCATAAGGGCTTTATTTGCTCTCCATAACTTACTTAGGTCTTTCCTCACCCTAGTCTTATTGAAAACCTACAAAACTAGCCAAAGATGGTGGGTGACAAGAACATTCACGACTGATTGTCTTGCTGGTTGAAGACTATCACATGATGGTCCCAGCTAAAGTAGTAAAATAGAAAACTGTTGACTGACAGTGCATAAACCAATCGGAATGGATTGTTTTGAATGAGTGTTAGTTATGGCCATTGTTGCCTTTGCCATCGATGTTGTTACTTATAGGTGGTCATCCATTGTATTTGACTGACTGGACCGTGGGCCAATCAGAACACGGGGGCGGGGCTTCACAGGTTTCAGGGGGTGGAGCTATATTCCATGTCCCAGGAGATAGCACAACAAATCTTTTCGTCTTAGCTTGACATTTATGGTGGGAAACCATCTGGTTCTCCCCCATCGATGTAAAAACTATGAACATCGACCATAATCTATCGATGTTTTATAAACATCGATGGTCATCCCTAATGAGTATTGCATCAACCAATCACATGGTCTAATTTCCAAACTAATTTGCATAAGGAATTTATTTGCTCTCCATAACTTATTTAGGTCCTTCCTCACCATAGTCTAATTGAAAACCTACAAAACCAGCCAAAGATGGTTGATAACAAGAATGTTCTTGACCAAATGGTTTGTTGGTTGAAGACTGTTGTATGATGGTCCCATCAAAAGTAGTAAAATAGAAAACTGTTGACTTGCCATTGATGTTGTTACATATCGGTGGTCATCCATTGTATTTGATGGACTGGCCTGTGGGCCAATCAGAATATGGGGGCGGGGCTTCACTGGTGTCGTGGGTGGAGCTATGCTCAGTGTCCCAGGAAATAGCAAAACAAAACTAGTAGTTTGAGCTTGACATTGATGGTGTGAAACCATCTGGTTCTCCCCCATCGATGTCAAAACTATTGAACATCGACCATAACCTATAGATGTTTTATAAACATCGATGGCCGATGGCCATCCCTAATGAGTATTGCATCAACCAATCAGATGGTCTAATTTCTAAACTAATTTGCATAAGGGCTTTATTTGCTCTCCATAACTTACTTAGGTCTTTCCTCACCCTAGTCTTATTGAAAACCTACAAAACTAGCCAAAGATGGTGGGTGACAAGAACATTCACGACTGATTGTCTTGCTGGTTGAAGACTATCACATGATGGTCCCAGCTAAAGTAGTAAAATAGGAAACTGTTGACTGACAGTGCATAAACCAATCGGAATGGATTGTTTTGAATGAGTGTTAGTTATGGCCATTGTTGCCTTTGCCATCGATGTTGTTACCTATAGGTGGTCATCCATTGTATTTGACTGACTGGACCGTGGGCCAATCAGAACACGGGGGCGGGGCTTCACAGGTTTCAGGGGGTGGAGCTATATTCCATGTCCCAGGAGATAGCACAACAAATCTTTTCGTCTTAGCTTGACATTTATGGTGGGAAACCATCTGGTTCTCCCCCATCGATGTAAAAACTATGAACATCGACCATAATCTATCGATGTTTTATAAACATCGATGGTCATCCCTAATGAGTATTGCATCAACCAATCACATGGTCTAATTTCCAAACTAATTTGCATAAGGAATTTATTTGCTCTCCATAACTTATTTAGGTCCTTCCTCACCATAGTCTAATTGAAAACCTACAAAACCAGCCAAAGATGGTTGATAACAAGAATGTTCTTGACCAACTGGTTTGTTGGTTGAAGACTGTTGTATGATGGTCCCATCAAAAGTAGTAAAATAGAAAACTGTTGACTTGCCATTGATGTTGTTACATATCGGTGGTCATCCATTGTATTTGATGGACTGGCCTGTGGGCCAATCAGAATATGGGGGCGGGGCTTCACTGGTGTCGTGGGTGGAGCTATGCTCAGTGTCCCAGGAAATAGCAAAACAAAACTAGTAGTTTGAGCTTGACATTGATGGTGTGAAACCATCTGGTTCTCCCCCATCGATGTCAAAACTATTGAACATCGACCATAACCTATAGATGTTTTATAAACATCGATGGCCGATGGCCATCCCTAATGAGTATGGCTTATTTTGAATGACAATTGTATCAACCAATCAGATGGCCTCAATTATAAACTAATTTGCATAAGCGCTTTATTTGCTCTCCATAACTTACTGAGGTCCTTCCTAACCCTAGTTTAATTGAACACCTGCAGAACCAGCCACAGATAGTTGATAACAAGAGCATTCTTGACCAATTGTCTTGCTGGTTGAAGACTATTGCATGATGGTCCCAGCAAAAGTTGTAAAATAGAAAACTGTTGACTGACAGTACATAAACCAATCAGAATGGCTTATTTTGAATGACAATTGCATCAACCAATCAGATGATCTCAATTCTAAACTAATTTGCATAAGCGCTTTATTTGCTCTCCATAACTTACTGAGGTCCTTCCTAACCCTAGTTTAATTGAACACCTGCAGAACCAGCCACAGATAGTTGATAACAAGAGCATTCTTGACCAATTGTCTTGATGGTTGAAGACTATTGCATGATGGTCCCAGCAAAAGTTGTAAAATAGAAAACTGTTGACTGACAGTACATAAACCAATCATAATGGCTTATTTTGAATGACAATTGCATCAACCAATCAGATGGCCTCAATTCTAAACTAATTTGCATAAGGGCTTTATTTACTCTCCATAACTTACTGAGGTCCTTCCTAAACCCTAGTTTAATTGAACACCTTCAGAAACAGCCACAGATAGTGGATAACAAGAGCATTCTTGAACAATTGTCTTGCTGGTTGAAGACTATTGCATGATGGTCCCAGCAAAAGTTGTAAAATAGAAAACTGTTGACTGACAGTACATAAACCAATCAGAGTGGCTTATTTTGAATGACAATTGTATCAACCAATCAGATGATCTCAATTCTAAACTAATTTGCATAAGCGCTTTATTTGCTCTCCATAACATACTGAGGTCCTTCCTAACCCTAGTTTAATTGAACACCTGCAGAACCAGCCACAGATAGTTGATAACAAGAGCATTCTTGACCAATTGTCTTGCTGGTTGAAGACTATTGCATGATGGTCCCAGCAAAAGTTGTAAAATAGAAAACTGTTGACTGACAGTACATAAACCAATCAGAATGGCTTATTTTGAATGACAATTGCATCAACCAATCAGATGGCCTCAATTCTAAACTAATTTGCATAAGGGCTTTTTTTGCTCTCCATAACTTACTGAGGTCCTTCCTAACCCTAGTTTAATTGAACACCTGCAGAACCAGCCACAGATAGTTGATAACAAGAGCATTCTTGACCAATTGTCTTGCTGGTTGAAGACTATTGCATGATGGTCCCAGCAAAAGTTGTAAAATAGAAAACTGTTGACTGACAGTACATAAACCAATCAGAATGGCTTATTTTGAATGACAATTGCATCAACCAATCAGATGATCTCAATTCTAAACTAATTTGCATAAGCGCTTTATTTGCTCTCCATAACTTACTGAGGTCCTTCCTAACCCTAGTTTAATTGAACACCTGCAGAACCAGCCACAGATAGTTGATAACAAGAGCATTCTTGACCAATTGTCTTGCTGGTTGAAGACTATTGCATGATGGTCCCAGCAAAAGTTGTAAAATAGAAAACTGTTGACTGACAGTACATAAACCAATCAGAATGGCTTATTTTGAATGACAATTGCATCAACCAATCAGATGGCCTCAATTCTAAACTAATTTGCATAAGGGCTTTATTTACTCTCCATAACTTACTGAGGTCCTTCCTAAACCCTAGTTTAATTGAACACCTTCAGAAACAGCCACAGATAGTGGATAACAAGAGCATTCTTGAACAATTGTCTTGCTGGTTGAAGACTATTGCATGATGGTCCCAGCAAAAGTTGTAAAATAGAAAACTGTTGACTGACAGTACATAAACCAATCAGAGTGGCTTATTTTGAATGAATATTGTATCAACCAATCAGATGATCTCAATTCTAAACTAATTTGCATAAGCGCTATATTTGCTCTCCATAACATACTGAGGTCCATCCTAACCCTAGTTTAATTGAACACCTGCAGAACCAGCCACAGATAGTTGATAACAAGAGCATTCTTCACCAATTGTCTTGCTGGTTGAAGACTATTGCATGATGGTCCCAGCAAAAGTTGTAAAATAGAAAACTGTTGACTGACAGTACATAAACCAATCAGAATGGCTTATTTTGAATGACAATTGCATCAACCAATCAGATGATCTCAATTCTAAACTAATTTGCATAAGCGCTTTATTTGCTCTCCATAACTTACTGAGGTCCTTCCTAACCCTAGTTTAATTGAACACCTGCAGAACCAGCCACAGATAGTTGATAACAAGAGCATTTTTGACCAATTGTCTTGCTGGTTGAAGACTATTGCATGATGGTCCCAGCAAAAGTTGTAAAATTGAAAACTGCTGACTGACATTACATAAACCAATCAGAATGGCTTATTTTGAATGACAATTGTATCAACCAATCAGATGGCCTCAATTCTAAACTAATTTGCATAAGGGCTTTTTTTTACTCTCCATAACTTACTGAGGTCCTTCCTAACCCTAGTTTAATTGAACACCTTCAGAACCAGCCACAGATAGTGGATAACAAGAGCATTCTTGACCAATTGTCTTGCTGGTTGAAGACTATTGCATGATGGTCCCAGCAAAAGTTGTACAATAGAAAACTGTTGACTGACAGTACATAAACCAATCAGAATGGCTTATTTTGAATGACAATTGCATCAACCAATCAGATGATCTCAATTCTAAACTAATTTGCATAATGGCTTTATTTGCTCTCCATAACTTACTGAGGTCCATCCTAACCCTAGTTTAATTGAACACCTGCAGAACCAGCCACAGATAGTTGATAAAAAGAGCATTCTTGACCAATTGTCTTGCTGGTTTAAGACTATTGCATGATGGTCCCAGCAAAAGTTGTGAAATAGAAAACTGTTGACTCACATTATATAAACCACTCAGAATGGCTTATTTTGAATGACAATTGTATCAACCAATCAGATGGTCTCAATTCTAAACTAATTTGCATAAGGGCTTTATTTACTCTCCATAACTTACTGAGGTCCTTCCTAACCCTAGTTTAATTGAACACCTGCAGAGCCAGCCACAGATAGTTGATAACAAGAGCATTCTTGACCAATTGTCTTGCTGGTTTAAGACTATTGCATGATGGTCCCAGCAAAAGTTGTGCAATAGAAAACTGTTGACTGACAGTACATAAACCAATCAGAATGGCTTATTTTGAATGACAATTGCATCAACCAATCAGATGATCTCAATTCTAAACTAATTTGCATAATGGCTTTATTTGCTCTCCATAACTTACTGAGGTCCATCCTAACCCTAGTTTAATTGAACACCTGCAGAACCAGCCACAGATAGTTGATAAAAAGAGCATTCTTGACCAATTGTCTTGCTGGTTTAAGACTATTGCATGATGGTCCCAGCAAAAGTTGTGAAATAGAAAACTGTTGACTCACATTATATAAACCACTCAGAATGGCTTATTTTGAATGACAATTGTATCAACCAATCAGATGGTCTCAATTCTAAACTAATTTGCATAAGGGCTTTATTTACTCTCCATAACTTACTGAGGTCCTTCCTAACCCTAGTTTAATTGAACACCTGCAGAGCCAGCCACAGATAGTTGATAACAAGAGCATTCTTGACCAATTGTCTTGCTGGTTGAAGACTATTGCATGATGGTCCCAGCAAAAGTTGTAAAATAGAAAACTGTTGACTGACATTACATAAACCAATCAGAATGGCTTATTTTGAATGACAATTGTATCAACCAATCAGATGGTCTCAATTCTAAACTAATTTGCATAAGGGCTTTATTTACTCTCCATAACTTACTGAGGTCCTTCCTAACCCTAGTTTAATTGAACACCTGCAGAACCAGCCACAGATAGTTGATAAAAAGAGCATTCTTGACCAATTGTCTTGCTGGTTGAAGACTATTGCATGATGGTCCCAGCAAAAGTTGTAAAATAGAAAACTGTTGACTGACATTACATAAACCAATCAGAATGGCTTATTTTGAATGACAATTGTATCAACCAATCAGATGGCCTCAATTCTAAACTAATTTGCATAAGGGCTTTTTTTACTCTCCATAACTTACTGAGGTCCTTCCTGCCCCTAGTTTAATTGAACACCTGCAGAACAAGCCACAGATAGTTGATAACAAGAGCATTCTTGACCAATTGTCTTGCTGGTTGAAGATTATTGCATGATGGTCCCAGCAAAAGTTGTAAAATAGAAAACTGTTGACTGACAGTACATAAACCAATCAGAGTGGCTTATTTTGAATGACAATTGCATCAACCAATCAGATGATCTCAATTCTAAACTAATTTGCATAATGGCTTTATTTGCTCTCCATAACTTACTGAGGTCCATCCTAACCCTAGTTTAATTGAACACCTGCAGAACCAGCCACAGATAGTTGATAAAAAGAGCATTCTTGACCAATTGTCTTGCTGGTTGAAGACTATTGCATGATGGTCCCAGCAAAAGTTGTAAAATAGAAAACTGTTGACTGACAGTACATAAACCAATCAGAATGGCTTATTTTGAATGACAATTGCATCAACCAATCAGATGGCCTCAATTCTAAACTAATTTGCATAAGGGCTTTTTTTGCTCTCCATAACTTACTGAGGTCCTTCCTAACCCTAGTTTAATTGAACACCTGCAGAACCAGCCACAGATAGTTGATAACAAGAGCATTCTTGACCAATTGTCTTGCTGGTTGAAGACTATTGCATGATGGTCCCAGCAAAAGTTGTAAAATAGAAAACTGTTGACTGACAGTACATAAACCAATCAGAATGGCTTATTTTGAATGACAATTGCATCAACCAATCAGATGATCTCAATTCTAAACTAATTTGCATAAGCGCTTTATTTGCTCTCCATAACTTACTGAGGTCCTTCCTAACCCTAGTTTAATTGAACACCTGCAGAACCAGCCACAGATAGTTGATAACAAGAGCATTCTTGACCAATTGTCTTGCTGGTTGAAGACTATTGCATGATGGTCCCAGCAAAAGTTGTAAAATAGAAAACTGTTGACTGACAGTACATAAACCAATCAGAATGGCTTATTTTGAATGACAATTGCATCAACCAATCAGATGGCCTCAATTCTAAACTAATTTGCATAAGGGCTTTATTTACTCTCCATAACTTACTGAGGTCCTTCCTAAACCCTAGTTTAATTGAACACCTTCAGAAACAGCCACAGATAGTGGATAACAAGAGCATTCTTGAACAATTGTCTTGCTGGTTGAAGACTATTGCATGATGGTCCCAGCAAAAGTTGTAAAATAGAAAACTGTTGACTGACAGTACATAAACCAATCAGAGTGGCTTATTTTGAATGAATATTGTATCAACCAATCAGATGATCTCAATTCTAAACTAATTTGCATAAGCGCTATATTTGCTCTCCATAACATACTGAGGTCCATCCTAACCCTAGTTTAATTGAACACCTGCAGAACCAGCCACAGATAGTTGATAACAAGAGCATTCTTCACCAATTGTCTTGCTGGTTGAAGACTATTGCATGATGGTCCCAGCAAAAGTTGTAAAATAGAAAACTGTTGACTGACAGTACATAAACCAATCAGAATGGCTTATTTTGAATGACAATTGCATCAACCAATCAGATGATCTCAATTCTAAACTAATTTGCATAAGCGCTTTATTTGCTCTCCATAACTTACTGAGGTCCTTCCTAACCCTAGTTTAATTGAACACCTGCAGAACCAGCCACAGATAGTTAATAACAAGAGCATTTTTGACCAATTGTCTTGCTGGTTGAAGACTATTGCATGATGGTCCCAGCAAAAGTTGTAAAATTGAAAACTGCTGACTGACATTACATAAACCAATCAGAATGGCTTATTTTGAATGACAATTGTATCAACCAATCAGATGGCCTCAATTCTAAACTAATTTGCATAAGGGCTTTTTTTTACTCTCCATAACTTACTGAGGTCCTTCCTAACCCTAGTTTAATTGAACACCTTCAGAACCAGCCACAGATAGTGGATAACAAGAGCATTCTTGACCAATTGTCTTGCTGGTTGAAGACTATTGCATGATGGTCCCAGCAAAAGTTGTACAATAGAAAACTGTTGACTGACAGTACATAAACCAATCAGAATGGCTTATTTTGAATGACAATTGCATCAACCAATCAGATGATCTCAATTCTAAACTAATTTGCATAATGGCTTTATTTGCTCTCCATAACTTACTGAGGTCCATCCTAACCCTAGTTTAATTGAACACCTGCAGAACCAGCCACAGATAGTTGATAAAAAGAGCATTCTTGACCAATTGTCTTGCTGGTTTAAGACTATTGCATGATGGTCCCAGCAAAAGTTGTGAAATAGAAAACTGTTGACTCACATTATATAAACCACTCAGAATGGCTTATTTTGAATGACAATTGTATCAACCAATCAGATGGTCTCAATTCTAAACTAATTTGCATAAGGGCTTTATTTACTCTCCATAACTTACTGAGGTCCTTCCTAACCCTAGTTTAATTGAACACCTGCAGAGCCAGCCACAGATAGTTGATAACAAGAGCATTCTTGACCAATTGTCTTGCTGGTTTAAGACTATTGCATGATGGTCCCAGCAAAAGTTGTGCAATAGAAAACTGTTGACTGACAGTACATAAACCAATCAGAATGGCTTATTTTGAATGACAATTGCATCAACCAATCAGATGATCTCAATTCTAAACTAATTTGCATAATGGCTTTATTTGCTCTCCATAACTTACTGAGGTCCATCCTAACCCTAGTTTAATTGAACACCTGCAGAACCAGCCACAGATAGTTGATAAAAAGAGCATTCTTGACCAATTGTCTTGCTGGTTTAAGACTATTGCATGATGGTCCCAGCAAAAGTTGTGAAATAGAAAACTGTTGACTCACATTATATAAACCACTCAGAATGGCTTATTTTGAATGACAATTGTATCAACCAATCAGATGGTCTCAATTCTAAACTAATTTGCATAAGGGCTTTATTTACTCTCCATAACTTACTGAGGTCCTTCCTAACCCTAGTTTAATTGAACACCTGCAGAGCCAGCCACAGATAGTTGATAACAAGAGCATTCTTGACCAATTGTCTTGCTGGTTGAAGACTATTGCATGATGGTCCCAGCAAAAGTTGTAAAATAGAAAACTGTTGACTGACATTACATAAACCAATCAGAATGGCTTATTTTGAATGACAATTGTATCAACCAATCAGATGGTCTCAATTCTAAACTAATTTGCATAAGGGCTTTATTTACTCTCCATAACTTACTGAGGTCCTTCCTAACCCTAGTTTAATTGAACACCTGCAGAACCAGCCACAGATAGTTGATAAAAAGAGCATTCTTGACCAATTGTCTTGCTGGTTGAAGACTATTGCATGATGGTCCCAGCAAAAGTTGTAAAATAGAAAACTGTTGACTGACATTACATAAACCAATCAGAATGGCTTATTTTGAATGACAATTGTATCAACCAATCAGATGGCCTCAATTCTAAACTAATTTGCATAAGGGCTTTTTTTACTCTCCATAACTTACTGAGGTCCTTCCTGCCCCTAGTTTAATTGAACACCTGCAGAACAAGCCACAGATAGTTGATAACAAGAGCATTCTTGACCAATTGTCTTGCTGGTTGAAGATTATTGCATGATGGTCCCAGCAAAAGTTGTAAAATAGAAAACTGTTGACTGACAGTACATAAACCAATCAGAGTGGCTTATTTTGAATGACAATTGCATCAACCAATCAGATGATCTCAATTCTAAACTAATTTGCATAATGGCTTTATTTGCTCTCCATAACTTACTGAGGTCCATCCTAACCCTAGTTTAATTGAACACCTGCAGAACCAGCCACAGATAGTTGATAAAAAGAGCATTCTTGACCAATTGTCTTGCTGGTTTAAGACTATTGCATGATGGTCCCAGCAAAAGTTGTGAAATAGAAAACTGTTGACTGACATTATATAAACCAATCAGAATGGCTTATTTTGAATGACAATTGTATCAACCAATCAGATGGTCTCAATTCTAAACTAATTTGCATAAGGGCTTTATTTACTCTCCATAACTTACTGAGGTCCTTCCTAACCCTAGTTTAATTGAACACCTGCAGAGCCAGCCACAGATAGTTGATAACAAGAGCATTCTTGACCAATTGTCTTGCTGGTTGAAGACTATTGCATGATGGTCCTAGCAAAAGCTGTAAAATAGAAAACTGTTGACTGACAGTACATAAACCAATCAGAATGGCTTATTTTGAATGACAATTGCATCAACCAATCAGATGATCTCAATTCTAAACTAATTTGCATAATGGCTTTATTTGCTCTCCATAACTTACTGAGGTCCATCCTAACCCTAGTTTAATTGAACACCTGCAGAACAAGCCACAGATAGTTGATAAAAAGAGCATTCTTGACCAATTGTCTTGCTGGTTTAAGACTATTGCATGATGGTCCCAGCAAAAGTTGTAAAATAGAAAACTGTTGACTGACAGTACATAAACCAATCAGAGTGGCTTATTTTGAATGACAATTGCATCAACCAATCAGATGATCTCAATTCTAAACTAATTTGCATAAGCGCTTTATTTGCTCTCCATAACTTACTGAGGTCCTTCCTAACCCTAGTTTAATTGAACACCTGCAGAACCAGCCACAGATAGTTGATAACAAGAGCATTCTTGACCAATTGTCTTGCTGGTTGAAGACTATTGCATGATGGTCCCAGCAAAAGTTGTAAAATAGAAAACTGTTGACTGACAGTACATAAACCAATCAGAATGGCTTATTTTGAATGACAATTGCATCAACCAATCAGATGGTATCAATTCTAAACTTATTTGCATATGGGCTTTATTTACTCTCCATAACTTACTGAGGTCCTTCCTAACCCTAGTTTTATTGAACACCTTCAGAAACAGCCACAGATAGTGGATAACAAGAGCATTCTTGACCAATTGTCTTGCTGGTTGAAGACTATTGCATGATGGTCCCAGCAAAAGTTGTAAAATAGAAAACTGTTGACTGACAGTACATAAACCAATCAGAATGGCTTATTTTGAATGACAATTGCATCAACCAATCAGGTGATCTCAATTCTAAACTAATTTGCATAATGGCTTTATTTGCTCTCCATAACTTACTGAGGTCCATCCTAACCCTAGTTTAATTGAACACCTGCAGAACCAGCCACAGATAGTTGATAAAAAGAGCATTCTTGACCAATTGTCTTGCTGGTTGAGGACTATTGCATGATGGTCCCAGCAAAAGTTGTGAAATAGAAAACTGTTGACTGACATTATATAAACCAATCAGAATGGCTTATTTTGAATGACAATTGTATCAACCAATCAGATGGTCTCAATTCTAAACTAATTTGCATAAGTCTTTATTTACTCTCCATAACTTACTGAGGTCCTTCCTAACCCTAGTTTAATTGAACACCTGCAGAGCCAGCCAGAGATAGTTGACAACAAGAGCATTCTTGACCAATTGTCTTGCTGGTTGAAGACTATTACATGATGGTCCCAGCAAAAGTTGTAAAATAGAAAACTGTTGACTGACAGTACATAAACCAATCAGAATGGCTTATTTTGAATGACAATTGCATCAACCAATCAGATGATCTCAATTCTAAACTAATTTGCATAATGGCTTTATTTGCTCTCCATAACTTACTGAGGTCCATCCTAACCCTAGTTTAATTGAACACCTGCAGAACCAGCCACAGATAGTTGATAAAAAGAGCATTCTTGACCAATTGTCTTGCTGGTTGAAGACTATTGCATGATGGTCCCAGCAAAAGTTGTAAAATAGAAAACTGTTGACTGACAGTACATAAACCAATCAGAATGGCTTATTTTGAATGACAATTGCATCAACCAATCAGATGGCCTCAATTCTAAACTAATTTGCATAAGGGCTTTTTTTACTCTCTATAACTTACTTAGGTCCTTCCTGCCCCTAGTTTAATTGAACACCTGCAGAACCAGCCACAGATAGTTGATAACAAGAGCATTCTTGACCAATTGTCTTGCTGGTTGAAGACTATTGCATGATGGTCCCAGCAAAAGTTGTGAAATAGAAAACTGTTGACTGACATTATATAAACCAATCAGAATGGCTTATTTTGAATGACAATTGTATCAACCAATCAGATGGTCTCAATTCTAAACTAATTTGCATAAGGGCTTTATTTACTCTCCATAGCTTACTGAGGTCCTTCCTAACCCTAGTTTAATTGAACACCTGCAGAACCAGCCACAGATAGTTGATAACAAGAGCATTCTTGACCAATTGTCTTGCTGGTTGAAGACTATTGCATGATGGTCCCAGCAAAAGTTGTAAAATAGAAAACTGTTGACTGACAGTACATAAACCAATCAGAATGGCTTATTTTGAATGACAATTGCATCAACCAATCAGATGGTCTCAATTCTAAACTAATTTGCATAAGGGCTTTGTTTACTCTCCATAACTTACTGAGGTCCTTCCTAAACCCTAGTTTAATTGAACACCTTCAGAAACAGCCACAGATAGTGGATAACAAGAGCATTCTTGAACAATTGTCTTGCTGGTTGAAGACTATTGCATGATGGTCCCAGCAAAAGTTGTAAAATAGAAAACTGTTGACTGACAGTACATAAACCAATCAGAGTGGCTTATTTTGAATGACAATTGTATCAACCAATCAGATGATCTCAATTCTAAACTAATTTGCATAAGCGCTTTATTTGCTCTCCATAACATACTGAGGTCCTTCCTAACCCTAGTTTAATTGAACACCTGCAGAACCAGCCACAGATAGTTGATAACAAGAGCATTCTTGACCAATTGTCTTGCTGGTTGAAGACTATTGCATGATGGTCCCAGCAAAAGTTGTAAAATAGAAAACTGTTGACTGACAGTACATAAACCAATCAGAATGGCTTATTTTGAATGACAATTGCATCAACCAATCAGATGATCTCAATTCTAAACTAATTTGCATAAGCGCTTTATTTGCTCTCCATAACTTACTGAGGTCCTTCCTAACCCTAGTTTAATTGAACACCTGCAGAACCAGCCACAGATAGTTGATAACAAGAGCATTTTTGACCAATTGTCTTGCTGGTTGAAGACTATTGCATGATGGTCCCAGCAAAAGTTGTAAAATTGAAAACTGCTGACTGACATTACATAAACCAATCAGAATGGCTTATTTTGAATGACAATTGCATCAACCAATCAGATGGTCTCAATTCTAAACTAATTTGCATAATGGCTTTATTTACTCTCCATAACTTACTGAGGTCCTTCCTAACCCTAGTTTAATTGAACACCTTCAGAACCAGCCACAGATAGTGGATAACAAGAGCATTCTTGACCAATTGTCTTGCTGGTTGAAGACTATTGCATGATGGTCCCAGCAAAAGTTGTACAATAGAAAACTGTTGACTGACAGTACATAAACCAATCAGAATGGCTTATTTTGAATGACAATTGCATCAACCAATCAGATGATCTCAATTCTAAACTAATTTGCATAATGGCTTTATTTGCTCTCCATAACTTACTGAGGTCCATCCTAACCCTAGTTTAATTGAACACCTGCAGAACCAGCCACAGATAGTTGATAAAAAGAGCATTCTTGACCAATTGTCTTGCTGGTTTAAGACTATTGCATGATGGTCCCAGCAAAAGTTGTGAAATAGAAAACTGTTGACTGACATTATATAAACCACTCAGAATGGCTTATTTTGAATGACAATTGTATCAACCAATCAGATGGTCTCAATTCTAAACTAATTTGCATAAGGGCTTTATTTACTCTCCATAACTTACTGAGGTCCTTCCTAACCCTAGTTTAATTGAACACCTGCAGAGCCAGCCACAGATAGTTGATAACAAGAGCATTCTTGACCAATTGTCTTGCTGGTTGAAGACTATTGCATGATGGTTTCAGCAAAAGTTGTAAAATAGAAAACTGTTGACTGACATTACATAAACCAATCAGAATGGCTTATTTTGAATGACAATTGTATCAACCAATCAGATGGTCTCAATTCTAAACTAATTTGCATAAGGGCTTTATTTACTCTCCATAACTTACTGAGGTCCTTCCTAACCCTAGTTTAATTGAACACCTGCAGAACCAGCCACAGATAGTTGATAAAAAGAGCATTCTTGACCAATTGTCTTGCTGGTTGAAGACTATTGCATGATGGTCCCAGCAAAAGTTGTAAAATAGAAAACTGTTGACTGACATTACATAAACCAATCAGAATGGCTTATTTTGAATGACAATTGTATCAACCAATCAGATGGCCTCAATTCTAAACTAATTTGCATAAGGGCTTTTTTTACTCTCCATAACTTACTGAGGTCCTTCCTGCCCCTAGTTTAATTGAACACCTGCAGAACAAGCCACAGATAGTTGATAACAAGAGCATTCTTGACCAATTGTCTTGCTGGTTGAAGACTATTGCATGATGGTCCCAGCAAAAGTTGTAAAATAGAAAACTGTTGACTGACAGTACATAAACCAATCAGAGTGGCTTATTTTGAATGACAATTGCATCAACCAATCAGATGATCTCAATTCTAAACTAATTTGCATAATGGCTTTATTTGCTCTCCATAACTTACTGAGGTCCATCCTAACCCTAGTTTAATTGAACACCTGCAGAACCAGCCACAGATAGTTGATAAAAAGAGCATTATTGACCAATTGTCTTGCTGGTTTAAGACTATTGCATGATGGTCCCAGCAAAAGTTGTGAAATAGAAAACTGTTGACTAACATTATATAAACCAATCAGAATGGCTTATTTTGAATGACAATTGTATCAACCAATCAGATGGCCTCAATTCTAAACTAATTTGCATAAGGGCTTTTTTTACTCTCCATAACTTACTGAGGTCCTTCCTGCCCCTAGTTTAATTGAACACCTGCAGAACAAGCCACAGATAGTTGATAACAAGAGCATTCTTGACCAATTGTCTTGCTGGTTGAAGATTATTGCATGATGGTCCCAGCAAAAGTTGTAAAATAGAAAACTGTTGACTGACAGTACATAAACCAATCAGAGTGGCTTATTTTGAATGACAATTGCATCAACCAATCAGATGATCTCAATTCTAAACTAATTTGCATAATGGCTTTATTTGCTCTCCATAACTTACTGAGGTCCATCCTAACCCTAGTTTAATTGAACACCTGCAGAACCAGCCACAGATAGTTGATAAAAAGAGCATTCTTGACCAATTGTCTTGCTGGTTTAAGACTATTGCATGATGGTCCCAGCAAAAGTTGTGAAATAGAAAACTGTTGACTGACATTATATAAACCAATCAGAATGGCTTATTTTGAATGACAATTGTATCAACCAATCAGATGGCCTCAATTCTAAACTAATTTGCATAAGGGCTTTTTTTACTCTCCATAACTTACTGAGGTCCTTCCTGCCCCTAGTTTAATTGAACACCTGCAGAACAAGCCACAGATAGTTGATAACAAGAGCATTCTTGACCAATTGTCTTGCTGGTTGAAGATTATTGCATGATGGTCCCAGCAAAAGTTGTAAAATAGAAAACTGTTGACTGACAGTACATAAACCAATCAGAGTGGCTTATTTTGAATGACAATTGCATCAACCAATCAGATGATCTCAATTCTAAACTAATTTGCATAATGGCTTTATTTGCTCTCCATAACTTACTGAGGTCCATCCTAACCCTAGTTTAATTGAACACCTGCAGAACCAGCCACAGATAGTTGATAAAAAGAGCATTCTTGACCAATTGTCTTGCTGGTTTAAGACTATTGCATGATGGTCCCAGCAAAAGTTGTGAAATAGAAAACTGTTGACTGACATTATATAAACCAATCAGAATGGCTTATTTTGAATGACAATTGTATCAACCAATCAGATGGCCTCAATTCTAAACTAATTTGCATAAGGGCTTTTTTTACTCTCCATAACTTACTGAGGTCCTTCCTGCCCCTAGTTTAATTGAACACCTGCAGAACAAGCCACAGATAGTTGATAACAAGAGCATTCTTGACCAATTGTCTTGCTGGTTGAAGACTATTGCATGATGGTCCCAGCAAAAGTTGTAAAATAGAAAACTGTTGACTGACAGTACATAAACCAATCAGAGTGGCTTATTTTGAATGACAATTGCATCAACCAATCAGATGATCTCAATTCTAAACTAATTTGCATAATGGCTTTATTTGCTCTCCATAACTTACTGAGGTCCATCCTAACCCTAGTTTAATTGAACACCTGCAGAACAAGCCACAGATAGTTGATAAAAAGAGCATTCTTGACCAATTGTCTTGCTGGTTTAAGACTATTGCATGATGGTCCCAGCAAAAGTTGTGAAATAGAAAACTGTTGACTGACATTATATAAACCAATCAGAATGGCTTATTTTGAATGACAATTGTATCAACCAATCAGATGGTCTCAATTCTAAACTAATTTGCACAAGGGCTTTATTTACTCTCCATAACTTACTGAGGTCCTTCCTAACCCTAGTTTAATTGAACACCTGCAGAGCCAGCCACAGATAGTTGATAACAAGAGCATTCTTGACCAATTGTCTTGCTGGTTGAAGACTATTGCATGATGGTCCCAGCAAAAGTTGTAAAATAGAAAACTGTTGACTGACATTACATAAACCAATCAGAATGGCTTATTTTGAATGACAATTGTATCAACCAATCAGATGGCCTCAATTATAAACTAATTTGCATAAGGGCTTTTTTTACTCTCCATAACTTACTGAGGTCCTTCCTGCCCCTAGTTTAATTGAACACCTGCAGAACAAGCCACAGATAGTTGATAACAAGAGCATTCTTGACCAATTGTCTTGCTGGTTGAAGACTATTGCATGATGGTCCCAGCAAAAGTTGTAAAATAGAAAACTGTTGACTGACAGTACATAAACCAATCAGAGTGGCTTATTTTGAATGACAATTGCATCAACCAATCAGATGATCTCAATTCTAAACTAATTTGCATAAGCGCTTTATTTGCTCTCCATAACTTACTGAGGTCCTTCCTAACCCTAGTTTAATTGAACACCTGCAGAACCAGCCACAGATAGTTGATAACAAGAGCATTCTTGACCAATTGTCTTGCTGGTTGAAGACTATTGCATGATGCTCCCAGCAAAAGTTGTAAAATAGAAAACTGTTGACTGACAGTACATAAACCAATCAGAATGGCTTATTTTGAATGACAATTGCATCAACCAATCAGATGGTATCAATTCTAAACTCATTTGCATATGGGCTTTATTTACTCTCCATAACTTACTGAGGTCCTTCCTAACCCTAGTTTTATTGAACACCTTCAGAACCAGCCACAGATAGTGGATAACAAGAGCATTCTTGACCAATTGTCTTGCTGGTTGAAGACTATTGCATGATGGTCCCAGCAAAAGTTGTAAAATAGAAAACTGTTGACTGACATTACATAAACCAATCAGAATGGCTTATTTTGAATGACAATTGTATCAACCAATCAGATGGTCTCAATTCTAAACTAATTTGCATAAGGGCTTTATTTACTCTCCATAACTTACTGAGGTCCTTCCTAACCCTAGTTTAATTGAACACCTGCAGAACCAGCCACAGATAGTTGATAAAAAGAGCATTCTTGACCAATTGTCTTGCTGGTTGAAGACTATTGCATGATGGTCCCAGCAAAAGTTGTAAAATAGAAAACTGTTGACTGACAGTACATAAACCAATCAGAATGGCTTATTTTGAATGACAATTGCATCAACCAATCAGATGGTATCAATTCTAAACTTATTTGCATATGGGCTTTATTTACTCTCCATAACTTACTGAGGTCCTTCCTAACCCTAGTTTTATTGAACACCTTCAGAAACAGCCACAGATAGTGGATAACAAGAGCATTCTTGACCAATTGTCTTGCTGGTTGAAGACTATTGCATGATGGTCCCAGCAAAAGTTGTAAAATAGAAAACTGTTGACTGACAGTACATAAACCAATCAGAATGGCTTATTTTGAATGACAATTGCATCAACCAATCAGGTGATCTCAATTCTAAACTAATTTGCATAATGGCTTTATTTGCTCTCCATAACTTACTGAGGTCCATCCTAACCCTAGTTTAATTGAACACCTGCAGAACAAGCCACAGATAGTTGATAAAAAGAGCATTCTTGACCAATTGTCTTGCTGGTTGAGGACTATTGCATGATGGTCCCAGCAAAAGTTGTGAAATAGAAAACTGTTGACTGACATTATATAAACCAATCAGAATGGCTTATTTTGAATGACAATTGTATCAACCAATCAGATGGTCTCAATTCTAAACTAATTTGCATAAGTCTTTATTTACTCTCCATAACTTACTGAGGTCCTTCCTAACCCTAGTTTAATTGAACACCTGCAGAGCCAGCCAGAGATAGTTGACAACAAGAGCATTCTTGACCAATTGTCTTGCTGGTTGAAGACTATTACATGATGGTCCCAGCAAAAGTTGTAAAATAGAAAACTGTTGACTGACAGTACATAAACCAATCAGAATGGCTTATTTTGAATGACAATTGCATCAACCAATCAGATGATCTCAATTCTAAACTAATTTGCATAATGGCTTTATTTGCTCTCCATAACTTACTGAGGTCCATCCTAACCCTAGTTTAATTGAACACCTGCAGAACCAGCCACAGATAGTTGATAAAAAGAGCATTCTTGACCAATTGTCTTGCTGGTTGAAGACTATTGCATGATGGTCCCAGCAAAAGTTGTAAAATAGAAAACTGTTGACTGACAGTACATAAACCAATCAGAATGGCTTATTTTGAATGACAATTGCATCAACCAATCAGATGGCCTCAATTCTAAACTAATTTGCATAAGGGCTTTTTTTACTCTCTATAACTTACTTAGGTCCTTCCTGCCCCTAGTTTAATTGAACACCTGCAGAACCAGCCACAGATAGTTGATAAAAAGAGCATTATTGACCAATTGTCTTGCTGGTTGAAGACTATTGCATGATGGTCCCAGCAAAAGTTGTGAAATAGAAAACTGTTGACTGACATTATATAAACCAATCAGAATGGCTTATTTTGAATGACAATTGTATCAACCAATCAGATGGCCTCAATTCTAAACTAATTTGCATAAGGGCTTTTTTTACTCTCCATAACTTACTGAGGTCCTTCCTGCCCCTAGTTTAATTGAACACCTGCAGAACAAGCCACAGATAGTTGATAACAAGAGCATTCTTGACCAATTGTCTTGCTGGTTGAAGATTATTGCATGATGGTCCCAGCAAAAGTTGTAAAATAGAAAACTGTTGACTGACAGTACATAAACCAATCAGAGTGGCTTATTTTGAATGACAATTGCATCAACCAATCAGATGATCTCAATTCTAAACTAATTTGCATAATGGCTTTATTTGCTCTCCATAACTTACTGAGGTCCATCCTAACCCTAGTTTAATTGAACACCTGCAGAACCAGCCACAGATAGTTGATAAAAAGAGCATTCTTGACCAATTGTCTTGCTGGTTTAAGACTATTGCATGATGGTCCCAGCAAAAGTTGTGAAATAGAAAACTGTTGACTGACATTATATAAACCAATCAGAATGGCTTATTTTGAATGACAATTGTATCAACCAATCAGATGGCCTCAATTCTAAACTAATTTGCATAAGGGCTTTTTTTACTCTCCATAACTTACTGAGGTCCTTCCTGCCCCTAGTTTAATTGAACACCTGCAGAACAAGCCACAGATAGTTGATAACAAGAGCATTCTTGACCAATTGTCTTGCTGGTTGAAGACTATTGCATGATGGTCCCAGCAAAAGTTGTAAAATAGAAAACTGTTGACTGACAGTACATAAACCAATCAGAGTGGCTTATTTTGAATGACAATTGCATCAACCAATCAGATGATCTCAATTCTAAACTAATTTGCATAATGGCTTTATTTGCTCTCCATAACTTACTGAGGTCCATCCTAACCCTAGTTTAATTGAACACCTGTAGAACAAGCCACAGATAGTTGATAAAAAGAGCATTCTTGACCAATTGTCTTGCTGGTTTAAGACTATTGCATGATGGTCCCAGCAAAAGTTGTGAAATAGAAAACTGTTGACTGACATTATATAAACCAATCAGAATGGCTTATTTTGAATGACAATTGTATCAACCAATCAGATGGTCTCAATTCTAAACTAATTTGCATAAGGGCTTTATTTACTCTCCATAACTTACTGAGGTCCTTCCTAACCCTAGTTTAATTGAACACCTGCAGAGCCAGCCACAGATAGTTGATGACAAGAGCATTCTTGACCAATTGTCTTGCTGGTTGAAGACTATTGCATGATGGTCCCAGCAAAAGTTGTAAAATAGAAAACTGTTGACTGACATTACATAAACCAATCAGAATGGCTTATTTTGAATGACAATTGTATCAACCAATCAGATGGCCTCAATTATAAACTAATTTGCATAAGGGCTTTTTTTACTCTCCATAACTTACTGAGGTCCTTCCTGCCCCTAGTTTAATTGAACACCTGCAGAACAAGCCACAGATAGTTGATAACAAGAGCATTCTTGACCAATTGTCTTGCTGGTTGAAGACTATTGCATGATGGTCCCAGCAAAAGTTGTAAAATAGAAAACTGTTGACTGACAGTACATAAACCAATCAGAGTGGCTTATTTTGAATGACAATTGCATCAACCAATCAGATGATCTCAATTCTAAACTAATTTGCATAAGCGCTTTATTTGCTCTCCATAACTTACTGAGGTCCTTCCTAACCCTAGTTTAATTGAACACCTGCAGAACCAGCCACAGATAGTTGATAAAAAGAGCATTCTTGACCAATTGTCTTGCTGGTTGAAGACTATTGCATGATGGTCCCAGCAAAAGTTGTAAAATAGAAAACTGTTGACTGACAGTACATAAACCAATCAGAATGGCTTATTTTGAATGACAATTGCATCAACCAATCAGATGGTATCAATTCTAAACTTATTTGCATATGGGCTTTATTTACTCTCCATAACTTACTGAGGTCCTTCCTAACCCTAGTTTTATTGAACACCTTCAGAAACAGCCACAGATAGTGGATAACAAGAGCATTCTTGACCAATTGTCTTGCTGGTTGAAGACTATTGCATGATGGTCCCAGCAAAAGTTGTAAAATAGAAAACTGTTGACTGACAGTACATAAACCAATCAGAATGGCTTATTTTGAATGACAATTGCATCAACCAATCAGGTGATCTCAATTCTAAACTAATTTGCATAATGGCTTTATTTGCTCTCCATAACTTACTGAGGTCCATCCTAACCCTAGTTTAATTGAACACCTGCAGAACAAGCCACAGATAGTTGATAAAAAGAGCATTCTTGACCAATTGTCTTGCTGGTTGAGGACTATTGCATGATGGTCCCAGCAAAAGTTGTGAAATAGAAAACTGTTGACTGACATTATATAAACCAATCAGAATGGCTTATTTTGAATGACAATTGTATCAACCAATCAGATGGTCTCAATTCTAAACTAATTTGCATAAGTCTTTATTTACTCTCCATAACTTACTGAGGTCCTTCCTAACCCTAGTTTAATTGAACACCTGCAGAGCCAGCCAGAGATAGTTGACAACAAGAGCATTCTTGACCAATTGTCTTGCTGGTTGAAGACTATTACATGATGGTCCCAGCAAAAGTTGTAAAATAGAAAACTGTTGACTGACAGTACATAAACCAATCAGAATGGCTTATTTTGAATGACAATTGCATCAACCAATCAGATGATCTCAATTCTAAACTAATTTGCATAATGGCTTTATTTGCTCTCCATAACTTACTGAGGTCCATCCTAACCCTAGTTTAATTGAACACCTGCAGAACCAGCCACAGATAGTTGATAAAAAGAGCATTCTTGACCAATTGTCTTGCTGGTTGAAGACTATTGCATGATGGTCCCAGCAAAAGTTGTAAAATAGAAAACTGTTGACTGACAGTACATAAACCAATCAGAATGGCTTATTTTGAATGACAATTGCATCAACCAATCAGATGGCCTCAATTCTAAACTAATTTGCATAAGGGCTTTTTTTACTCTCTATAACTTACTTAGGTCCTTCCTGCCCCTAGTTTAATTGAACACCTGCAGAACCAGCCACAGATAGTTGATAACAAGAGCATTCTTGACCAATTGTCTTGCTGGTTGAAGACTATTGCATGATGGTCCCAGCAAAAGTTGTGAAATAGAAAACTGTTGACTGACATTATATAAACCAATCAGAATGGCTTATTTTGAATGACAATTGTATCAACCAATCAGATGGTCTCAATTCTAAACTAATTTGCATAAGGGCTTTATTTACTCTCCATAACTTACTGAGGTCCTTCCTAACCCTAGTTTAATTGAACACATGCAGAGCCAGCCAGAGATAGTTGACAACAAGAGCATTCTTGACCAATTGTCTTGCTGGTTGAAGACTATTGTATGATGGTCCCAGCAAAAGTTGTAAAATAGAAAACTGTTGACTGACATTACATAAACCAATCAGAATGGCTTATTTTGAATGACAATTGTATCAACCAATCAGATGGCCTCAATTCTAAACTAATTTGCATAAGGGCTTTTTTTACTCTCCATAACTTACTGAGGTCCTTCCTGCCCCTAGTTTAATTGAACACCTGCAGAACAAGCCACAGATAGTTGATAACAAGAGCATTCTTGACCAATTGTCTTGCTGGTTGAAGACTATTGCATGATGGTCCCAGCAAAAGTTGTAAAATAGAAAACTGTTGACTGACAGTACATAAACCAATCAGAGTGGCTTATTTTGAATGACAATTGCATCAACCAATCAGATGATCTCAATT
Organism: Crinia signifera; assembly: GCF_055691185.1. Classification (NCBI taxonomy): domain Eukaryota; kingdom Metazoa; phylum Chordata; class Amphibia; order Anura; family Myobatrachidae; genus Crinia; species Crinia signifera. The sequence goes on along the minus strand of NC_139220.1, from coordinate 74,130,053 downwards.
CTAAACTAATTTGCATAAGCGCTTTATTTGCTCTCCATAACTTACTGAGGTCCTTCCTAACCCTAGTTTAATTGAACACCTGCAGAACCAGCCACAGATAGTTGATAACAAGAGCATTCTTGACCAATTGTCTTGCTGGTTGAAGACTATTGCATGATGGTCCCAGCAAAAGTTGTAAAATAGAAAACTGTTGACTGACAGTACATAAACCAATCAGAATGGCTTATTTTGAATGACAATTGCATCAACCAATCAGATGGTCTCAATTCTAAACTAATTTGCATATGGGCTTTATTTACTCTCCATAACTTACTGAGGTCCTTCCTAACCCTAGTTTAATTGAACACCTTCAGAACCAGCCACAGATAGTGGATAACAAGAGCATTCTTGACCAATTGTCTTGCTGGTTGAAGACTATTGCATGATGGTCCCAGCAAAAGTTGTAAAATAGAAAACTGTTGACTGACAGTACATAAACCAATCAGAATGGCTTATTTTGAATGACAATTGCATCAACCAATCAGGTGATCTCAATTCTAAACTAATTTGCATAATGGCTTTATTTGCTCTCCATAACTTACTGAGGTCCATCCTAACCCTAGTTTAATTGAACACCTGCAAAACCAGCCACAGATAGTTGATAAAAAGAGCATTCTTGACCAATTGTCTTGCTGGTTGAAGACTATTGCATGATGGTCCCAGCAAAAGTTGTGAAATAGAAAACTGTTGACTGACATTATATAAACCAATCAGAATGGCTTATTTTGAATGACAATTGTATCAACCAATCAGATGGTCTCAATTCTAAACTAATTTGCATAAGGGCTTTATTTACTCTCCATAACTTACTGAGGTCCTTCCTAACCCTAGTTTAATTGAACACCTGCAGAACAAGCCACAGATAGTTGATAACAAGAGCATTCTTGACCAATTGTCTTGCTGGTTGAAGACTATTGCATGATGGTCCCAGCAAAAGTTGTAAAATAGAAAACTGTTGACTGACAGTACATAAACCAATCAGAGTGTCTTATTTTGAATGACAATTGCATCAACCAATCAGATGATCTCAATTCTAAACTAATTTGCATAAGCGCTTTATTTGCTCTCCATAACTTAGTGAGGTCCTTCCTAACCCTAGTTTAATTGAACACCTGCAGAACCAGCCACAGATAGTTGATAACAAAAGCATTCTTGACCAATTGTCTTGCTGGTTGAAGACTATTGCATGATGGTCCCAGCAAAAGTTGTAAAATAGAAAACTGTTGACTGACAGTACATAAACCAATCAGAATGGCTTATTTTGAATGACAATTGCATCAACCAATCAGATGGTCTCAATTCTAAACTAATTTGCATATGGGCTTTATTTACTCTCCATAACTTACTGAGGACCTTCCTAACCCTAGTTTAATTGAACACCTTCAGAACCAGCCACAGATAGTGGATAACAAGAGCATTCTTGACCAATTGTCTTGCTGGTTGAAGAATATTGCATGATGGTCCCAGCAAAAGTTGTAAAATAGAAAACTGTTGACTGATAGTACATAAACCAATCAGAATGGCTTATTTTGAATGACAATTGCATCAACCAATCAGGTGATCTCAATTCTAAACTAATTTGCATAATGGCTTTATTTGCTCTCCATAACTTACTGAGGTCCATCCTAACCCTAGTTTAATTGAACACCTGCAGAACCAGCCACAGATAGTTGATAAAAAGAGCATTCTTGACCAATTGTCTTGCTGGTTGAAGACTATTGCATGATGGTCCCAGCAAAAGTTGTGAAATAGAAAACTGTTGACTGACATTATATAAACCAATCAGAATGGCTTATTTTGAATGACAATTGTATCAACCAATCAGATGGTCTCAATTCTAAACTAATTTGCATAAGGGCTTTATTTACTCTCCATAACATACTGAGGTCCTTCCTAACCCTAGTTTAATTGAACACATGCAGAGCCAGCCAGAGATAGTTGACAACAAGAGCATTCTTGACCAATTGTCTTGCTGGTTGAAGACTATTGCATGATGGTCCCAGCAAAAGTTGTAAAATAGAAAACTGTTGACTGACAGTACATAAACCAATCAGAATGGCTTATTTTGAATGACAATTGCATCAACCAATCAGATGATCTCAATTCTAAACTAATTTGCATAATGGCTTTATTTGCTCTCCATAACTTACTGAGGTCCATCCTAACCCTAGTTTAATTGAACACCTGCAGAACCAGCCACAGATAGTTGATAAAAAGAGCATTATTGACCAATTGTCTTGCTGGTTGAAGACTATTGCATGATGGTCCCAGCAAAAGTTGTAAAATAGAAAACTGTTGACTGACAGTACATAAACCAATCAGAATGGCTTATTTTGAATGACAATTGCATCAACCAATCAGATGGCCTCAATTCTAAACTAATTTGCATAAGGGCTTTTTTTACTCTCCATAACTTACTGAGGTCCTTCCTGCCCCTAGTTTAATTGAACACCTGCAGAACCAGCCACAGATAGTTGATAAAAAGAGCATTATTGACCAATTGTCTTGCTGGTTGAAGACTATTGTATGATGGTCCCAGCAAAAGTTGTAAAATAGAAAACTGTTGACTGACATTACATAAACCAATCAGAATGGCTTATTTTGAATGACAATTGTATCAACCAATCAGATGGCCTCAATTCTAAACTAATTTGCATAAGGGCTTTTTTTACTCTCCATAACTTACTGAGGTCCATCCTAACCCTAGTTTAATTGAACACCTGCAGAACCAGCCACAGATAGTTGATAAAAAGAGCATTATTGACCAATTGTCTTGCTGGTTGAAGACTATTGCATGATGGTCCCAGCAAAAGTTGTAAAATAGAAAACTGTTGACTGACAGTACATAAACCAATCAGAATGGCTTATTTTGAATGACAATTGCATCAACCAATCAGATGGTCTCAATTCTAAACTAATTTGCATATGGGCTTTATTTACTCTCCATAACTTACTGAGGTCCTTCCTAACCCTAGTTTAATTGAACACCTTCAGAACCAGCCACAGATAGTGGATAACAAGAGCATTCTTGACCAATTGTCTTGCTGGTTGAAGACTATTGCATGATGGTCCCAGCAAAAGTTGTAAAATAGAAAACTGTTGACTGACAGTACATAAACCAATCAGAATGGCTTATTTTGAATGACAATTGCATCAACCAATCAGGTGATCTAAATTCTAAACTAATTTGCATAATGGCTTTATTTGCTCTCCATAACTTACTGAGGTCCATCCTAACCCTAGTTTAATTGAACACCTGCAGAACCAGCCACAGATAGTTGATAAAAAGAGCATTCTTGACCAATTGTCTTGCTGGTTGAAGACTATTGCATGATGGTCCCAGCAAAAGTTGTGAAATAGAAAACTGTTGACTGACATTATATAAACCAATCAGAATGGCTTATTTTGAATGACAATTGTATCAACCAATCAGATGGTCTCAATTCTAAACTAATTTGCATAAGGGCTTTATTTACTCTCCATAACTTACTGAGGTCCTTCCTAACCCTAGTTTAATTGAACACCTGCAGAGCCAGCCAGAGATAGTTGACAACAAGAGCATTCTTGACCAATTGTCTTGCTGGTTGAAGACTATTGCATGATGGTCACAGCAAAAGTTGTAAAATAGAAAACTGTTGACTGACAGTACATAAACCAATCAGAATGGCTTATTTTGAATGACAATTGCATCAACCAATCAGATGGCCTCAATTCTAAACTAATTTGCATAAGGGCTTTTTTTACTCTCCATAACTTACTGAGGTCCTTCCTGCCCCTAGTTTAATTGAACACCTGCAGAACAAGCCACAGATAGTTGATAACAAGAGCATTCTTGACCAATTGTCTTGCTGGTTGAAGACTATTGCATGATGGTCCCAGCAAAAGTTGTAAAATAGAAAACTGTTGACTGACAGTACATAAACCAATCAGAATGGCTTATTTTGAATGACAATTGCATCAACCAATCAGATGGTCTCAATTCTAAACTAATTTGCATAAGGGCTTTATTTACTCTCCATAACTTACTGAGGTCCTTCCTAACCCTAGTTTAATTGAACACCTGCAGAACAAGCCACAGATAGTTGATAACAAGAGCATTCTTGACCAATTGTCTTGCTGGTTGAAGACTATTGCATGATGGTCCCAGCAAAAGTTGTAAAATAGAAAACTGTTGACTGACAGTACATAAACCAATCAGAATGGCTTATTTTGAATGACAATTGCATCAACCAATCAGATGGTCTCAATTCTAAACTAATTTGCATAAGGGCTTTATTTACTCTCCATAACTTACTGAGGTCCTTCCTAACCCTAGTTTAATTGAACACCTGCAGAACCAGCCACAGATAGTTGATAAAAAAAAACATTCTTGACCAATTGTCTTGCTGGTTGAAGACTATTGCATGATGGTCCCAGCAAAAGTTGTAAAATAGAAAACTGTTGACTGACATTACATAAACCAATCAGAATGGCTTATTTTGAATGACAATTGTATCAACCAATCAGATGGTCTCAATTCTAAACTAATTTGCATAAGGGCTTTATTTACTCTCCATAACTTACTGAGGTCCTTCCTAACCCTAGTTTAATTGAACACCTGCAGAGCCAGCCACAGATAGTTGATAACAAGAGCAATCTTGACCAATTGTCTTGCTGGTTGAAGACTATTGCATGATGGTCCCAGCAAAAGTTGTAAAATAGAAAACTGTTGACTGACATTACATAAACCAATCAGAATGGCTTATTTTGAATGACAAATGTATCAACCAATCAGATGGTCTCAATTCTAAACTAATTTGCATATGGGCTTTATTTACTCTCCATAACTTACTGAGGTCCTTCCTAACCCTAGTTTAATTGAACACCTTCAGAACCAGCCACAGATAGTGGATAACAAGAGCATTCTTGACCAATTGTCTTGCTGGTTGAAGACTATTGCATGATGGTCCCAGCAAAAGTTGTAAAATAGAAAACTGTTGACTGACAGTACATAAACCAATCAGAATGGCTTATTTTGAATGACAATTGCATCAACCAATCAGGTGATCTCAATTCTAAACTAATTTGCATAATGGCTTTATTTGCTCTCCATAACTTACTGAGGTCCATCCTAACCCTAGTTTAATTGAACACCTGCAAAACCAGCCACAGATAGTTGATAAAAAGAGCATTCTTGACCAATTGTCTTGCTGGTTGAAGACTATTGCATGATGGTCCCAGCAAAAGTTGTGAAATAGAAAACTGTTGACTGACATTATATAAACCAATCAGAATGGCTTATTTTGAATGACAATTGTATCAACCAATCAGATGGTCTCAATTCTAAACTAATTTGCATAAGGGCTTTATTTACTCTCCATAACTTACTGAGGTCCTTCCTAACCCTAGTTTAATTGAACACCTGCAGAACAAGCCACAGATAGTTGATAACAAGAGCATTCTTGACCTATTGTCTTGCTGGTTGAAGACTATTGCATGATGGTCCCAGCAAAAGTTGTAAAATAGAAAACTGTTGACTGACAGTACATAAACCAATCAGAGTGTCTTATTTTGAATGACAATTGCATCAACCAATCAGATGATCTCAATTCTAAACTAATTTGCATAAGCGCTTTATTTGCTCTCCATAACTTAGTGAGGTCCTTCCTAACCCTAGTTTAATTGAACACCTGCAGAACCAGCCACAGATAGTTGATAACAAAAGCATTCTTGACCAATTGTCTTGCTGGTTGAAGACTATTGCATGATGGTCCCAGCAAAAGTTGTAAAATAGAAAACTGTTGACTGACAGTACATAAACCAATCAGAATGGCTTATTTTGAATGACAATTGCATCAACCAATCAGATGGTCTCAATTCTAAACTAATTTGCATATGGGCTTTATTTACTCTCCATAACTTACTGAGGACCTTCCTAACCCTAGTTTAATTGAACACCTTCAGAACCAGCCACAGATAGTGGATAACAAGAGCATTCTTGACCAATTGTCTTGCTGGTTGAAGAATATTGCATGATGGTCCCAGCAAAAGTTGTAAAATAGAAAACTGTTGACTGACAGTACATAAACCAATCAGAATGGCTTATTTTGAATGACAATTGCATCAACCAATCAGGTGATCTCAATTCTAAACTAATTTGCATAATGGCTTTATTTGCTCTCCATAACTTACTGAGGTCCATCCTAACCCTAGTTTAATTGAACACCTGCAGAACCAGCCACAGATAGTTGATAAAAAGAGCATTCTTGACCAATTGTCTTGCTGGTTGAAGACTATTGCATGATGGTCCCAGCAAAAGTTGTGAAATAGAAAACTGTTGACTGACATTATATAAACCAATCAGAATGGCTTATTTTGAATGACAATTGTATCAACCAATCAGATGGTCTCAATTCTAAACTAATTTGCATAAGGGCTTTATTTACTCTCCATAACATACTGAGGTCCTTCCTAACCCTAGTTTAATTGAACACATGCAGAGCCAGCCAGAGATAGTTGACAACAAGAGCATTCTTGACCAATTGTCTTGCTGGTTGAAGACTATTGCATGATGGTCCCAGCAAAAGTTGTAAAATAGAAAACTGTTGACTGACAGTACATAAACCAATCAGAATGGCTTATTTTGAATGACAATTGCATCAACCAATCAGATGATCTCAATTCTAAACTAATTTGCATAATGGCTTTATTTGCTCTCCATAACTTACTGAGGTCCATCCTAACCCTAGTTTAATTGAACACCTGCAGAACCAGCCACAGATAGTTGATAAAAAGAGCATTATTGACCAATTGTCTTGCTGGTTGAAGACTATTGCATGATGGTCCCAGCAAAAGTTGTAAAATAGAAAACTGTTGACTGACAGTACATAAACCAATCAGAATGGCTTATTTTGAATGACAATTGCATCAACCAATCAGATGGCCTCAATTCTAAACTAATTTGCATAAGGGCTTTTTTTACTCTCCATAACTTACTGAGGTCCTTCCTGCCCCTAGTTTAATTGAACACCTGCAGAACCAGCCACAGATAGTTGATAAAAAGAGCATTATTGACCAATTGTCTTGCTGGTTGAAGACTATTGTATGATGGTCCCAGCAAAAGTTGTAAAATAGAAAACTGTTGACTGACATTACATAAACCAATCAGAATGGCTTATTTTGAATGACAATTGTATCAACCAATCAGATGGCCTCAATTCTAAACTAATTTGCATAAGGGCTTTTTTTACTCTCCATAACTTACTGAGGTCCATCCTAACCCTAGTTTAATTGAACACCTGCAGAACCAGCCACAGATAGTTGATAAAAAGAGCATTATTGACCAATTGTCTTGCTGGTTGAAGACTATTGCATGATGGTCCCAGCAAAAGTTGTAAAATAGAAAACTGTTGACTGACAGTACATAAACCAATCAGAATGGCTTATTTTGAATGACAATTGCATCAACCAATCAGATGGTCTCAATTCTAAACTAATTTGCATATGGGCTTTATTTACTCTCCATAACTTACTGAGGTCCTTCCTAACCCTAGTTTAATTGAACACCTTCAGAACCAGCCACAGATAGTGGATAACAAGAGCATTCTTGACCAATTGTCTTGCTGGTTGAAGACTATTGCATGATGGTCCCAGCAAAAGTTGTAAAATAGAAAACTGTTGACTGACAGTACATAAACCAATCAGAATGGCTTATTTTGAATGACAATTGCATCAACCAATCAGGTGATCTAAATTCTAAACTAATTTGCATAATGGCTTTATTTGCTCTCCATAACTTACTGAGGTCCATCCTAACCCTAGTTTAATTGAACACCTGCAGAACCAGCCACAGATAGTTGATAAAAAGAGCATTCTTGACCAATTGTCTTGCTGGTTGAAGACTATTGCATGATGGTCCCAGCAAAAGTTGTGAAATAGAAAACTGTTGACTGACATTATATAAACCAATCAGAATGGCTTATTTTGAATGACAATTGTATCAACCAATCAGATGGTCTCAATTCTAAACTAATTTGCATAAGGGCTTTATTTACTCTCCATAACTTACTGAGGTCCTTCCTAACCCTAGTTTAATTGAACACCTGCAGAGCCAGCCAGAGATAGTTGACAACAAGAGCATTCTTGACCAATTGTCTTGCTGGTTGAAGACTATTGCATGATGGTCCCAGCAAAAGTTGTAAAATAGAAAACTGTTGACTGACAGTACATAAACCAATCAGAATGGCTTATTTTGAATGACAATTGCATCAACCAATCAGATGGCCTCAATTCTAAACTAATTTGCATAAGGGCTTTTTTTACTCTCCATAACTTACTGAGGTCCTTCCTGCCCCTAGTTTAATTGAACACCTGCAGAACAAGCCACAGATAGTTGATAACAAGAGCATTCTTGACCAATTGTCTTGCTGGTTGAAGACTATTGCATGATGGTCCCAGCAAAAGTTGTAAAATAGAAAACTGTTGACTGACAGTACATAAACCAATCAGAATGGCTTATTTTGAATGACAATTGCATCAACCAATCAGATGGTCTCAATTCTAAACTAATTTGCATAAGGGCTTTATTTACTCTCCATAACTTACTGAGGTCCTTCCTAACCCTAGTTTAATTGAACACCTGCAGAACAAGCCACAGATAGTTGATAACAAGAGCATTCTTGACCAATTGTCTTGCTGGTTGAAGACTATTGCATGATGGTCCCAGCAAAAGTTGTAAAATAGAAAACTGTTGACTGACAGTACATAAACCAATCAGAATGGCTTATTTTGAATGACAATTGCATCAACCAATCAGATGGTCTCAATTCTAAACTAATTTGCATAAGGGCTTTATTTACTCTCCATAACTTACTGAGGTCCTTCCTAACCCTAGTTTAATTGAACACCTGCAGAACCAGCCACAGATAGTTGATAAAAAAAAACATTCTTGACCAATTGTCTTGCTGGTTGAAGACTATTGCATGATGGTCCCAGCAAAAGTTGTAAAATAGAAAACTGTTGACTGACATTACATAAACCAATCAGAATGGCTTATTTTGAATGACAATTGTATCAACCAATCAGATGGTCTCAATTCTAAACTAATTTGCATAAGGGCTTTATTTACTCTCCATAACTTACTGAGGTCCTTCCTAACCCTAGTTTAATTGAACACCTGCAGAGCCAGCCACAGATAGTTGATAACAAGAGCAATCTTGACCAATTGTCTTGCTGGTTGAAGACTATTGCATGATGGTCCCAGCAAAAGTTGTAAAATAGAAAACTGTTGACTGACATTACATAAACCAATCAGAATGGCTTATTTTGAATGACAAATGTATCAACCAATCAGATGGTCTCAATTCTAAACTAATTTGCATAAGGGCTTTATTTACTCTCCATAACTTACTGAGGTCCTTCCTAACCCTAGTTTAATTGAACACCTGCAGAACCAGCCACAGATAGTTAATAAAAAAAACATTCTTGACCAATTGTCTTGCTGGTTGAAGCCTATTGCATGATGGTCCCAGCAAAAGTTGTAAAATAGAAAACTGTTGACTGACATTACATAAACCAATCAGAGTGGCTTATTTTGAATAACAATTGCATCAACCAATCAGATGATCTCAATTCTAAACTAATTTGCATAAGCGCTTTATTTGCTCTCCATAACTTACTGAGGTCCTTCCTAACCCTAGTTTAATTGAACGCCTGCAGAACCAGCCACAGATAGTTGATAACAAGAGCATTCTTGACCAATTGTCTTGCTGGTTGAAGACTATTGCATGATGGTCCCAGCAAAAGTTGTAAAATAGAAAACTGTTGACTGACAGTACATAAACCAATCAGAGTGGCTTATTTTGAATGACAGTTGCATCACCCAATCAGATGGTCTCAATTCTGAACTAATTTGCATAAGCGCTTTATTTGCTCTCCATAACTTACTTAGGTCCTTCCTAACCCTAGTTTAATTGAAAACCTGCAGAACCAGCCACAGATAGTTGATAACAAGAGCGTTCTTGACCAATTGTCTTGCTGGTTGAAGACTATTGCATGATGGTCCCAGCAAAAGTTGTAAAATAGAAAACTGTTGACTGACATTACATAAACCAATCAGAGTGGCTTATTTTGAATAACAATTGCATCAACCAATCAGATGATCTCAATTCTAAACTAATTTGCATAAGCGCTTTATTTGCTCTCCATAACTTACTGAGGTCCTTCCTAACCCTAGTTTAATTGAACGCCTGCAGAACCAGCCACAGATAGTTAATAAAAAAAACATTCTTGACCAATTGTCTTGCTGGTTGAAGCCTATTGCATGATGGTCCCAGCAAAAGTTGTAAAATAGAAAACTGTTGACTGACATTACATAAACCAATCAGAATGGCTTATTTTGAATGACAAATGTATCAACCAATCAGATGGTCTCAATTCTAAACTAATTTGCATAAGCGCTTTATTTGCTCTCCATAACTTACTTAGGTCCTTCCTAACCCTAGTTTAATTGAAAACCTGCAGAACCAGCCACAGATAGTTGATAACAAGAGCGTTCTTGACCAATTGTCTTGCTGGTTGAAGACTATTGCATGATGGTCCCAGCAAAAGTTGTAAAATAGAAAACTGTTGACTGACAGTACATAAACCAATCAGAGTGGCTTATTTTGAATGACAGTTGCATCACCCAATCAGATGGTCTCAATTCTGAACTAATTTGCATAAGTACTTAATTTGCTCTTCATAACTTACTGAGGTCCTTCCTCATCCAAGTCTAATTGAACACCTGCAGAACCAGCCACAGATAGTTGATAACAAGAGCATTCTTGACCAATTGTTTTGCTGGTTGAAGACTATTGCATGATGGTCCCAGCAAAAGTTGTAAAATAGAAAACTGTTGACTGACAGTACATAAACCAATCAGAATGGCTTATTTTGAATGACAATTGCATCAACCAATCAGGTGATCTCAATTCTAAACTAATTTGCATAAGTGCTTTATTTGCTCTCCATAACTTACTGAGGTCCTTCCTAACCCTAGTTTAATTGAACACCTGCAGAACCAGCCACAGATAGTTGATAACAAGAGCATTCTTGACCAATTGTCTTGCTGGTTGAAGACTATTGCATGATGGTCCCAGCAAAAGTTGTAAAATAGAAAACTGTTGACTGACATTACATAAACCAATCAGAATGGCTTATTTTGAATGACAATTGCATCAACCAATCAGATGATCTCAATTCTAAACTAATTTGCATAAGCGCTTTATTTGCTCTCCATAACTTACTGAGGTCCTTCCTAACCCTAGTTTAATTGAACGCCTGCAGAACCAGCCACAGATAGTTGATAACAAGAGCATTCTTGACCAATTGTCTTGCTGGTTGAAGACTATTGCATGATGGTCCCAGCAAAAGTTGTAAAATAGAAAACTGTTGACTGACAGTACATAAACCAATCAGAGTGGCTTATTTTGAATGACAATTGCATCAACCAATCAGATGGTCTCAATTCTAAACTAATTTGCATAAGGGCTTTATTTACTCTCTATAACTTACTGAGGTCCTTCCTAACCCTAGTTTAATTGAACACCTGCAGAGCCAGCCACAGATAGTTGATAACAAGAGCATTCTTGACCAATTGTCTTGCTGGTTGAAGACTATTGCATGATGGTCCTAGCAACAGTTGTAAAATAGAAAACTGTTGACTGACATTACATAAACCAATCAGAATGGCTTATTTTGAATGACAATTGTATCAACCAATCAGATGGTCTCAATTCTAAACTAATTTGCATAAGGGCTTTATTTACTCTCCATAACTTACTGAGGTCCTTCCTAACCCTAGTTTAATTGAACACCTGCAGAACCAGCCACAGATAGTTGATAACAAGAGCATTCTTGACCAATTGTCTTGCTGGTTGAAGACTATTGCATGATGGTCCCAACAAAAGTTGTAAAATAGAAAACTGTTGACTGACAGTACATAAACCATTCAGAGTGGCTTATTTTGAATGACAATTGCATCAACCAATCAGATGATCTCAATTCTAAACTAATTTGCATAAGCGCTTTATTTGCTCTCCATAACTTACTGAGGTCCTTCCTAACCCTAGTTTAATTGAACACCTGCAGAACCAGCCACAGATAGTTGATAACAAGAGCATTCTTGACCAATTGTCTTGCTGGTTGAAGACTATATCATGATGGTCCCAGCAAAAGTTGTAAAATAGAAAACTGTTGACTGACAGTACATAAACCAATCAGAATGGCTTATTTTGAATGACAATTGCATCAACCAATTAGATAATCTCAATTCTAAACTAATTTGCATAAGCACTTTATTTGCTCTCCATAACTTACTGAGGTCCTTCCTAACCCTAGTTTAATTGAACACCTGCAAAACCAGCCACAGATAGTTGATAACAAGAGCATTCTTGACCAATTGTCTTGCTGCTTGAAGACTATTGCATGATGGTCCCAGCAAAACTTGTAAAATAGAAAACTGTTGGCTGACAGTACATAAACCAATCAGAATGGCTTATTTTGAATGACAATTGCATCAACCAATCAGGTGATCTCAATTCTAAACTAATTTGCATAATGGCTTTATTTGCTCTCCATAACTTACTGAGGTCCATCCTAACCCTAGTTTAATTGAACACCTGCAGAACCAGCCACAGATAGTTGATAACAAGAGCATTCTTGACCAATTGTCTTGCTGGTTGAAGACTATTGCATGATGGTCCCAGCAAAAGTTGTGAAATAGAAAACTGTTGACTGACAGTACATAAACCAATCAGAATGGCTTATTTTGAATGACAATTGCATCAACCAATCAGATGGTCTCAATTCTAAACTAATTTGCATAAGGGCTTTATTTACTCTCCATAACTTACTGAGGTCCTTCCTAACCCTAGTTTAATTGAACACCTTCAGAACCAGCCACAGATAGTGGATAACAAGAGCATTCTTGACCAATTGTCTTGCTGGTTGAAGACTATTGCATGATGGTCCCAGCAAAAGTTGTAAAATAGAAAACTGTTGACTGACAGTACATAAACCAATCAGAATGGCTTATTTTGAATGACAATTGCATCAACCAATCAGATGATCTCAATTCTAAACTAATTTGCATAATGGTTTTATTTGCTCTCCATAACTTACTGAGGTCCATCCTAACCCTAGTTTAATTGAACACCTGCAGAACCAGCCACAGATAGTTGATAAAAATAGCATTCTTGACCAATTGTCTTGCTGGTTTAAGACTATTGCATGATGGTCCCAGCAAAAGTTGTGAAATAGAAAACTGTTGACTGACATTATATAAACCACTCAGAATGGCTTATTTTGAATGGCAATTGTATCAACCAATCAGATGGTCTCAATTCTAAATTAATTTGCATAAGGGCTTTATTTACTCTCCATAACTTACTGAGGTCCTTCCTAACCCTAGTTTAATTGAACACCTGCAGAGCCAGCCACAGATAGTTGATAACAAGAGCATTCTTGACCAATTGTCTTGCTGGTTGAAGACTATTGCATGATGGTCCCAGCAAAAGTTGTAAAATAGAAAACTGTTGACTGACATTACATAAACCAATCAGAATGGCTTATTTTGAATGACAATTGTATCAACCAATCAGATGGTCTCAATTCTAAACTAATTTGCATAAGGGCTTTATTTACTCTCCATAACTTACTGAGGTCCTTCCTAACCCTAGTTTAATTGAACACCTGCAGAACCAGCCACAGATAGTTGATAAAAAGAGCATTCTTGACCAATTGTCTTGCTGGTTGAAGACTATTGCATGATGGTCCCAGCAAAAGTTGTAAAATAGAAAACTGTTGACTGACATTACATAAACCAATCAGAATGGCTTATTTTGAATGACAATTGTATCAACCAATCAGATGGTCTCAATTCTAAACTAATTTGCATAAGGGCTTTATTTACTCTCCATAACTAACTGAGGTCCTTCCTAACCCTAGTTTAATTGAACACCTGCAGAACCAGCCACAGATAGTTGATAAAAAGAGCATTCTTGACCAATTGTCTTGCTGGTTGAAGACTATTGCATGATGGTCCCAGCAAAAGTTGTAAAATAGAAAACTGTTGACTGACATTACATAAACCAATCAGAATGGCTTATTTTGAATGACAATTGTATCAACCAATCAGATGGTCTCAATTCTAAACTAATTTGCATAAGGGCTTTATTTACTCTCCATAACTTACTGAGGTCCTTCCTAACCCTAGTTTAATTGAACACCTGCAGAACCAGCCACAGATAGTTGATAAAAAGAGCATTCTTGACCAATTGTCTTGCTGGTTGAAGACTATTGCATGATGGTCCCAGCAAAAGTTGTAAAATAGAAAACTGTTGACTGACATTACATAAACCAATCAGAATGGCTTATTTTGAATGACAATTGTATCAACCAATCAGATCGTCTCAATTCTAAACTAATTTGCATAAGGGCTTTATTTACTCTCCATAACTTACTGAGGTCCTTCCTAACCCTAGTTTAATTGAACACCTGCAGAACCAGCCACAGATAGTTGATAAAAAGAGCATTCTTGACCAATTGTCTTGCTGGTTGAAGACTATTGCATGATGGTCCCAGCAAAAGTTGTAAAATAGAAAACTGTTGACTGACATTACATAAACCAATCAGAATGGCTTATTTTGAATGACAATTGTATCAACCAATCAGATGGCCTCAATTCTAAACTAATTTGCATAAGGGCTTTTTTTACTCTCCATAACTTACTGAGGTCCTTCCTGCCCCTAGTTTAATTGAACACCTGCAGAACAAGCCACAGATAGTTGATAACAAGAGCATTTTGACCAATTGTCTTGCTGGTTGAAGACTATTGCATGATGGTCCCAGCAAAAGATGTAAAATAGAAAACTGTTGACTGACAGTACATAAACCAATCAGAGTGGCTTATTTTGAATGACAATTGCATCAACTAATCAGATGATCTCAATTCTAAACTAATTTGCATAAGCGCTTTATTTGCTCTCCATAACTTACTGAGGTCCTTCCTAACCCTAGTTTAATTGAACACCTGCAGAACAAGCCACAGATAGTTGATAACAAGAGCATTCTTGACCAATTGTCTTGCTGGTTGAAGACTATTGCATGATGGTCCCAGCAAAAGTTGTAAAATAGAAAACTGTTGACTGACAGTACATAAACCAATCAGAATGGCTTATTTTGAATGACAATTGCATCAACCAATCAGATGATCTCAATTCTAAACTAATTTGCATAATGGCTTTATTTGCTCTTCATAACTTACTGAGGTCCATCCTAACCCTAGTTTAATTGAACACCTGCAGAACCAGCCACAGATAGTTGATAAAAAGAGCATTCTTGACCAATTGTCTTGCTGGTTTAAGACTATTGCATGATGGTCCCAGCAAAACTTGTGAAATAGAAAACTGTTGACTGACATTACATAAACCAATCAGAATGGCTTATTTTGAATGACAATTGTATCAACCAATCAGATGGTCTCAATTCTAAACTAATTTGCATAAGGGCTTTATTTACTCTCCATAACTTACTGAGGTCCTTCCTAACCCTAGTTTAATTGAACACCTGCAGAACAAGCCACAGATAGTTGATAACAAGAGCATTCTTGACCAATTGTCTTGCTGGTTGAAGACTATTGCATGATGGTCCCAGCAAAAGTTGTAAAATAGAAAACTGTTGACTGACAGTACATAAACCAATCAGAATGGCTTATTTTGAATGACAATTGCATCAACCAATCAGATGGTCTCAATTCTAAACTAATTTGCATATGGGCTTTATTTACTCTCCATAACTTACTGAGGTCCTTCCTAACCCTAGTTTAATTGAACACCTTCAGAACCAGCCACAGATAGTGGATAACAAGAGCATTCTTGACCAATTGTCTTGCTGGTTGAAGACTATTGCATGATGGTCCCAGCAAAAGTTGTAAAATAGAAAACTGTTGACTGACAGTACATAAACCAATCAGAATGGCTTATTTTGAATGACAATTGCATCAACCAATCAGGTGATCTCAATTCTAAACTAATTTGCATAATGGCTTTATTTGCTCTCCATAACTTACTGAGGTCCATCCTAACCCTAGTTTAATTGAACACCTGCAGAACCAGCCACAGATAGTTGATAAAAAGAGCATTCTTGACCAATTGTCTTGCTGGTTGAAGACTATTGCATGATGGTCCCAGCAAAAGTTGTGAAATAGAAAACTGTTGACTGACATTATATAAACCAATCAGAATGGCTTATTTTGAATGACAATTGTATCAACCAATCAGATGGTCTCAATTCTAAACTAATTTGCATAAGGGCTTTATTTACTCTCCATAACTTACTGAGGTCCTTCCTAACCCTAGTTTAATTGAACACCTGCAGAACCAGCCACAGATAGTTGATAAAAAGAGCATTCTTGACCAATTGTCTTGCTGGTTGAAGACTATTGTATGATGGTCCCAGCAAAAGTTGTAAAATAGAAAACTGTTGACTGACATTACATAAACCAATCAGAATGGCTTATTTTGAATGACAATTGTATCAACCAATCAGATGGCCTCAATTCTAAACTAATTTGCATAAGGGCTTTTTTTACTCTCCATAACTTACTGAGGTCCTTCCTAACCCTAGTTTAATTGAACACCTGCAGAACCAGCCACAGATAGTTGATAACAAGAGCATTCTTGACCAATTGTCTTGCTGGTTGAAGACTATTGCATGATGGTCCCAGCAAAAGTTGTAAAATAGAAAACTGTTGACTGACAGTACATAAACCAATCAGAATGGCTTATTTTGAATGACAATTGCATCAACCAATCAGATGGTCTCAATTCTAAACTAATTTGCATATGGGCTTTATTTGCTCTCCATAACTTACTGAGGTCCTTCCTAACCCTAGTTTAATTGAACACATGCAGAGCCAGCCAGAGATAGTTGACAACAAGAGCATTCTTGACCAATTGTCTTGCTGGTTGAAGACTATTGCATGATGGTCCCAGCAAAAGTTGTAAAATAGAAAACTGTTGACTGACATTACATAAACCAATCAGAATGGCTTATTTTGAATGACAATTGTATCAACCAATCAGATGATCTCAATTCTAAACTAATTTGCATAATGGCTTTATTTGCTCTCCATAACTTACTGAGGTCCATCCTAACCCTAGTTTAATTGAACACCTGCAGAACCAGCCACAGATAGTTGATAAAAAGAGCATTCTTGACCAATTGTCTTGCTGGTTGAAGACTATTGCATGATGGTCCCAGCAAAAGTTGTAAAATAGAAAACTGTTGACTGACAGTACATAAACCAATCAGAATGGCTTATTTTGAATGACAATTGCATCAACCAATCAGATGGTCTCAATTCTAAACTAATTTGCATATGGGCTTTATTTACTCTCCATAACTTACTGAGGTCCTTCCTAACCCTAGTTTAATTGAACACCTTCAGAACCAGCCACAGATAGTGGATAACAAGAGCATTCTTGACCAATTGTCTTGCTGGTTGAAGACTATTGCATGATGGTCCCAGCAAAAGTTGTAAAATAGAAAACTGTTGACTGACAGTACATAAACCAATCAGAATGGCTTATTTTGAATGACAATTGCATCAACCAATCAGGTGATCTCAATTCTAAACTAATTTGCATAATGGCTTTATTTGCTCTCCATAACTTACTGAGGTCCATCCTAACCCTAGTTTAATTGAACACCTGCAGAACCAGCCACAGATAGTTGATAAAAAGAGCATTCTTGACCAATTGTCTTGCTGGTTAAAGACTATTGCATGATGGTCCCAGCAAAAGTTGTGAAATAGAAAACTGTTGACTGACATTATATAAACCAATCAGAATGGCTTCTTTTGAATGACAATTGCATCAACCAATCAGGTGATCTCAATTCTAAACTAATTTGCATAATGGCTTTATTTGCTCTCCATAACTTACTGAGGTCCTTCCTAACCCTAGTTTAATTGAACACATGCAGAGCCAGCCAGAGATAGTTGACAACAAGAGCATTCTTGACCAATTGTCTTGCTGGTTGAAGACTATTGCATGATGGTCCCAGCAAAAGTTGTAAAATAGAAAACTGTTGACTGACATTACATAAACCAATCAGAATGGCTTATTTTGAATGACAATTGTATCAACCAATCAGATGATCTCAATTCTAAACTAATTTGCATAATGGCTTTATTTGCTCTCCATAACTTACTGAGGTCCATCCTAACCCTAGTTTAATTGAACACCTGCAGAACCAGCCACAGATAGTTGATAAAAAGAGCATTCTTGACCAATTGTCTTGCTGGTTGAAGACTATTGCATGATGGTCCCAGCAAAAGTTGTAAAATAGAAAACTGTTGACTGACAGTACATAAACCAATCAGAATGGCTTATTTTGAATGACAATTGCATCAACCAATCAGATGGTCTCAATTCTAAACTAATTTGCATATGGGCTTTATTTACTCTCCATAACTTACTGAGGTCCTTCCTAACCCTAGTTTAATTGAACACCTTCAGAACCAGCCACAGATAGTGGATAACAAGAGCATTCTTGACCAATTGTCTTGCTGGTTGAAGACTATTGCATGATGGTCCCAGCAAAAGTTGTAAAATAGAAAACTGTTGACTGACAGTACATAAACCAATCAGAATGGCTTATTTTGAATGACAATTGCATCAACCAATCAGGTGATCTCAATTCTAAACTAATTTGCATAATGGCTTTATTTGCTCTCCATAACTTACTGAGGTCCATCCTAACCCTAGTTTAATTGAACACCTGCAGAACCAGCCACAGATAGTTGATAAAAAGAGCATTCTTGACCAATTGTCTTGCTGGTTAAAGACTATTGCATGATGGTCCCAGCAAAAGTTGTGAAATAGAAAACTGTTGACTGACATTATATAAACCAATCAGAATGGCTTCTTTTGAATGACAATTGTATCAACCAATCAGATGGTCTCAATTCTAAACTAATTTGCATAAGGGCTTTATTTACTCTCCATAACTTACTGAGGTCCTTCCTAACCCTAGTTTAATTGAACACCTGCAGAGCCAGCCAGAGATAGTTGACAACAAGAGCATTCTTGACCAATTGTCTTGCTGGTTGAAGACTATTGCATGATGGTCCCAGCAAAAGTTGTAAAATAGAAAACTGTTGACTGACAGTACATAAACCAATCAGAATGGCTTATTTTGAATGACAATTGCATCAACCAATCAGATGGTCTCAATTCTAAACTAATTTGCATAAGGGCTTTATTTACTCTCCATAACTTACTGAAGTCCTTCCTAACCCTAGTTTAATTGAACACCTGCAGAACCAGCCACAGATAGTTGATAACAAGAGCATTCTTGACCAATTGTCTTGTTGGTTGAAGACTATTGCATGATTGTCCCAGCAAAAGTTGTAAAATAGAAAACTGTTGACTGACATTACATAAACCAATCAGAATGGCTTATTTTGAATGACAATTGTATCAACCAATCAGATGGTCTCAATTCTAAACTAATTTGCATAAGGGCTTTATTTACTCTCCATAACTTACTGAGGTCCTTCCTAACCCTAGTTTAATTGAACACCTGCAGAGCCAGCCACAGATAGTTGATAACAAGAGCAATCTTGACCAATTGTCTTGCTGGTTGAAGACTATTGCATGATGGTCCCAGCAAAAGTTGTAAAATAGAAAACTGTTGACTGACATTACATAAACCAATCAGAATGGCTTATTTTGAATGACAAATGTATCAACCAATCAGATGGTCTCAATTCTAAACTAATTTGCATAAGGGCTTTATTTACTCTCCATAACTTACTGAGGTCCTTCCTAACCCTAGTTTAATTGAACACCTGCAGAACCAGCCACAGATAGTTAATAAAAAAAACATTCTTGACCAATTGTCTTGCTGGTTGAAGCCTATTGCATGATGGTCCCAGCAAAAGTTGTAAAATAGAAAACTGTTGACTGACATTACATAAACCAATCAGAATGGCTTATTTTGAAAGACAATTGCATCAACCAATCAGATGATCTCAATCTTAAACTAATTTGCATAATGGCTTTATTTGCTCTCCATAACTTACTGAGGTCCTTCCTAACCCTAGTTTAATTGAAAACCTGCAGAACCAGCCACAGATAGTTGATAACAAGAGCATTCTTGACCAATTGTCTTGCTGGTTGAAGACTATTGCATGATGGTCCCAGCAAAAGTTGTAAAATAGAAAACTGTTGACTGACAGTACATAAACCAATCAGAGTGGCTTATTTTGAATGACAGTTGCATCACCCAATCAGATGGTCTCAATTCTGAACTAATTTGCATAAGTACTTAATTTGCTCTTCATAACTTACTGAGGTCCTTCCTCATCCAAGTCTAATTGAACACCTGCAGAACCAGCCACAGATAGTTGATAACTAGAGCATTCTTGACCAATTGTTTTGCTGGTTGAAGACTATTGCATGATGGTCCCAGCAAAAGTTGTAAAATAGAAAACTGTTGACTGACAGTACATAAACCAATCAGAATGGCTTATTTTGAATGACAGTTGCATCACCCAATCAGATGGTCTCAATTCTGAACTAATTTGCATAAGTACTTAATTTGCTCTTCATAACTTACTGAGGTCCTTCCTCATCCAAGTCTAATTGAACACCTGCAGAACCAGCCACAGATAGTTGAGAACAAGAGCATTCTTGACCAATTGTCTTGCTGGTTGAAGACTATTGCATGATGGTCCCAGCAAAAATTGTAAAATAGAAAACTGTTGACTGACAGTACATAAACCAATCAGAATGGCTTATTCTGAATGACAGTTGCATCACCCAATCAGATGGTCTCAATTCTGAACTAATTTGCATAGTACTTAATTTGCTCTTCATAACTTACTGAGGTCCTTCCTCATCCAAGTCTAATTGAACACCTGCAGAACCAGCCACAGATAGTTGATAACAAGAGCATTCTTGACCAATTGTCTTGTTGGTTGAAGACTATTGCATGATTGTCCCAGCAAAAGTTGTAAAATAGAAAACTGTTGACTGACAGTACATAAACCAATCAGAATGGCTTATTTTGAATGACAATTGCATCAACCAATCAGATGATCTCAATGCTAAACTAATTTGCATAATGGCTTTATTTGCTCTCCATAACTTACTGAGGTCCTTCCTAACCCTAGTTTAATTGAACACCTGCAGAACCAGCCACAGATAGTTGATAACAAGAGCATTCTTGACCAATTGTCTTGCTGGTTGAAGACTATTGCACAAAACTTACACAGAACCAATAAAAAGTACCACAATACCATATCCCCTCTCCCCTAAACTACACAAATTTTACAACATGCATCCATTTCTTTACTTTCCACACTCCCTCTGCATCCATACCACCTCCACCTTCTTTATCAAACAAATAACATGTATACAATTTCCCCAACACCATCCTAATACAATCATTCACACTTTTATCTTCTTTCTTATACACATACATATTCCTATTATCCCACAATACTTCCATTACACAACACATTAATCGCCACATCACTCTTTCTTTTATTTTCCCATTTACTCCCAAACCAAACATTGCCAACCTCCATGAAATCCCATTTACACCACACAATTCTCTACATAATCCACTCATACCCTTCCATACTTTTTTAGCAAAACCACATCCCCACATTACATGCAATACTGTCTCATTTATTCCACATTCTTCTCTCGGGCAAATTTCTATTCTTGTCAAATCTCTCTTTTTAAGTACCATTCTTACAGGCAAGACACCATGCATAACTTTCCAAACCACATCTTTTTGTTTATTCGACATCCCATTCATTTCCATTTTCTTCCACACCACTTCTGCTTCTTTCAATCTCAAATATTCAATATTACATACAGTTTCTCTGTATTTCAAAATCTTTATTATTTTCTTCCTCCCCATAAAATCTTCCATACTCATATTTAACAAATCATTCTTCCTAATAAATTTCTCCACAAACACATACCATTCTGGGCAACTGAAGGCCATTGGCACACTCAAAGACCTCTTCATCCATCCAATCCCACACAACATCCATCCACCCAGGTATTTTGTCATATATGAGGTTTTTGAACTCCCCTTTAACAATCTCGCCACAATTACCACATAATTCACTCCTATAAATCTATCAAAATTTGGAAAATTTCCCCCTCCTTTAATCCTAGATTTAACCACATTCTCACGTCTCAACCACTCCATTTTACTACCCCACAGAAAAACAAAACATTTCCTTACAATTTTTCTAAAAACACCATTTGGGGGGGAAACACACATGCAACATACAATATTATGGGAAGAATCACACTCTTTACAACTAGTACTTTCCCTGTCATTGATAAATTTCTTAATTTCCAGAAATCCAATTTCTTCATAATCTTCCTATTACATTCATTCCAACTATCATTACCTTTTAAGTTATCATCGAAAATTAAACCTAACACCTTTATCCCCCCTGCCACTCTTGTAATCTCATTCACTTCCACATTAATTTCACCAAACACTCTATAATTACTTTTATCCCAATTAATTTTAAAGCCTGATGCATTACAAAAAAAACCCCACTAATAATCTTGTCCTATTTAAGGCTGCTTGGTTTTGACACAATACTACCACATCATCCATGTACCCCATTACTTTAGCACTCTTACCACCACTCCCCGGTAAAAGTACTCCTCTCACAACCTTATCACACCTAATCATTTGTAACAGTGGCTCCATCACACAAATAAACAACACAGGGGACACAGGACACCCCTGCCTTACACCTGATTTAACCATGATCTCCTCACTCACATTCCCATTCACCAATATACGACTCGATGCCAAAACATACAAACTTCTTACTCTTTCTACAAACCCAGCGGGAAACCCCATTTTTAACAAAACTCTGAACATAAACTCATGTGCAACTTTATCAAAGGCTTTTTCAAAATCAAGACTCAAAACCACACAACCTTGTTTCCTATCTTTACAATCTCTCAGTATATCCCTTAATAAAATCAAATGATCACTAATTTTACATTCCGGTACAGCACATACTTGGTCTTCATTCATAATTTTTCCTATTACACTTCTCATTCGATTCGCCAAAATTTTTGAATATATTTTGTAATCAGAATTTAACAAAGTTATAGGCCTCCAGTTACCCAGATCTCTTCTATCACTCTTTTTATATATTAAAACTACAACACCCTTACCCATAGACTTGCCAATTATACCAGTTATCCACATAAACTGGCATACTTCCACTAAATCACTTCCCAACATATCCCAACACATACAATATAACTCTACTGGCAATCCATCTTGCCCAGGAGTTTTGTTTTTTCTTGCATTCATAACCACCATTTTTACTTCTTCCACACCAATATCTTCCATCAAAACACGTTTATCTTCCTGACTCACTTCATTCTGTAATACACTTAAAACTTCATCTCCCATATCACTTTCAATACTTTTCCTTCCATACAATTCTTTGTAAAACTTAACTACTTCTTCCGTTAATTTACCACCACTAACATCCATTCCTTCTCCATTCCTTAATACATCCATATCATTTTTCCTTTTACATATTTTCCGGAAAAAAAACCTTGTACATTTCTCATTTTTCTCTTGATGCTCAACTTTCGCTCTAAAAATGATTTTTTTCCCCCTATTTTCCAAATAGTTGTTTAACACACACCTTTCTTTCACTATCTCTTCACTCATGTCAAATCCTAGATCTCTCATTTTGTAAAGATACCTCATTCTTACACATAATGCCTCATACCTCATTCTTTCCTTCCTTACTTTTTTGATTCCCCATTTTCTGAAAAAACACCTCATCCTAACTTTCAGCCACTCCCACCATACTAATATATTCTCAAAGTCATTTTTTCTCCTCTTCCATATTGTATACATCTTAACCAAATCATCCCTTACTTCACAGTCTTCTAGCAAACGAACATTTAATTTCCATATACCTCTACCATATACATTGTTTACATTCCCTTGGACTTCACATATAATGCATTCGTGATCTGAAAAAGGCATTCTTACCTGCTCTCCATTCATACATGATATACCTTTGGATATGAAAATATAGTCAATTCCTGAACACCTGCAGAACCAGCCACAGATAGTTGATAAAAATAGCATTCTTGACCAATTGTCTTGCTGGTTTAAGACTATTGCATGATGGTCCCAGCAAAAGTTGTGAAATAGAAAACTGTTGACTGACATTATATAAACCACTCAGAATGGCTTATTTTGAATGGCAATTGTATCAACCAATCAGATGGTCTCAATTCTAAACTAATTTGCATAAGGGCTTTATTTACTCTCCATAACTTACTGAGGTCCTTCCTAACCCTAGTTTAATTGAACACCTGCAGAGCCAGCCACAGATAGTTGATAACAAGAGCATTCTTGACCAATTGTCTTGCTGGTTGAAGACTATTGCATGATGGTCCCAGCAAAAGTTGTAAAATAGAAAACTGTTGACTGACATTACATAAACCAATCAGAATGGCTTATTTTGAATGACAATTGTATCAACCAATCAGATGGTCTCAATTCTAAACTAATTTGCATAAGGGCTTTATTTACTCTCCATAACTTACTGAGGTCCTTCCTAACCCTAGTTTAATTGAACACCTGCAGAACCAGCGACAGATACAGATGTGTCCACATACATCTTGGCTTTTTTTCTCAATTTGTCACAACATGTGAAACACGGCTTAGCTGTTTGTCCAAATGTAGCAAGTAGATAGAGTCTAAAAAATTTCTGAAGCAGTAGAACTTGTATAAAGTAATAGATTAGAGAAGCAAATTTTTTGAAAAATCACAAAGCGTGACTTTTGCAGAGTCCAAGGTGTGCCATATTGCGCCATACATGGTGCAGTAAAACCAAGATGTACTTGGACACATCTGTAGTTGATAAAAAGAGCATTCTTGACCAATTGTCTTGTTGGTTGAAGACTATTGCATGATGGTCCCAGCAAAAGTTGTAAAATAGAAAACTGTTGACTGACATTACATAAACCAATCAGAATGGCTTATTTTGAATGACAATTGTATCAACCAATCAGATGGCCTCAATTCTAAACTAATTTGCATAAGGGCTTTTTTTACTCTCCATAACTTACTGAGGTCCTTCCTGCCCCTAGTTTAATTGAACACCTGCAGAACAAGCCACAGATAGTTGATAACAAGAGCATTCTTGACCAATTGTCTTGCTGGTTGAAGACTATTGCATGATGGTCCCAGCAAAAGTTGTAAAATAGAAAACTGTTGACTGACAGTACATAAACCAATCAGAGTGGCTTATTTTGAATGACAATTGCATCAACCAATCAGATGATCTCAATTCTAAACTAATTTGCATAAGCGCTTTATTTGCTCTCCATAACTTATTGAGGTCCTTCCTAACCCTAGTTTAATTGAACACCTGCAGAACAAGCCACAGATAGTTGATAACAAGAGCATTCTTGACCAATTGTCTTGCTGGTTGAAGACTATTGCATGATGGTCCCAGCAAAAGTTGTAAAATAGAAAACTGTTGACTGACAGTACATAAACCAATCAGAATGGCTTATTTTGAATGACAATTGCATCAACCAATCAGATGATCTCAATTCTAAACTAATTTGCATAATGGCTTTATTTGCTCTTCATAACTTACTGAGGTCCATCCTAACCCTAGTTTAATTGAACACCTGCAGAACCAGCCACAGATAGTTGATAAAAAGAGCATTCTTGACCAATTGTCTTGCTGGTTTAAGACTATTGCATGATGGTCCCAGCAAAAGTTGTGAAATAGAAAACTGTTGACTGACATTACATAAACCAATCAGAATGGCTTATTTTGAATGACAATTGTAT
Source organism: Crinia signifera (assembly GCF_055691185.1). Taxonomy (NCBI): domain Eukaryota; kingdom Metazoa; phylum Chordata; class Amphibia; order Anura; family Myobatrachidae; genus Crinia; species Crinia signifera. The sequence continues at coordinate 74,104,097 of NC_139220.1, read as the reverse complement.
CAACCAATCAGATGGTCTCAATTCTAAACTAATTTGCATAAGGGCTTTATTTACTCTCCATAACTTACTGAGGTCCTTCCTAACCCTAGTTTAATTGAACACCTGCAGAACCAGCCACAGATAGTTGATAACAAGAGCATTCTTGACCAATTGTCTTGCTGGTTGAAGACTATTGCATGATGGTCCCAGCAAAAGTTGTAAAATAGAAAACTGTTGACTGACAGTACATAAACCAATCAGAATGGCTTATTTTGAATGACAATTGCATCAACCAATCAGATGATCTCAATTCTAAACTAATTTGCATAATGGCTTTATTTGCTCTTCATAACTTACTGAGGTCCATCCTAACCCTAGTTTAATTAAACACCTGCAGAACCAGCCACAGATAGTTGATAAAAAGAGCATTCTTGACCAATTGTCTTGCTGGTTTAAGACTATTGCATGATGGTCCCAGCAAAAGTTGTGAAATAGAAAACTGTTGACTGACATTACATAAACCAATCAGAATGGCTTATTTTGAATGACAATTGTATCAACCAATCAGATGGTCTCAATTCTAAACTAATTTGCATAAGGGCTTTATTTACTCTCCATAACTTACTGAGGTCCTTCCTAACCCTAGTTTAATTGAACACCTGCAGAACCAGCCACAGATAGTTGATAACAAGAGCATTCTTGACCAATTGTCTTGCTGGTTGAAGACTATTGCATGATGGTCCCAGCAAAAGTTGTAAAATAGAAAACTGTTGACTGACATTACATAAACCAATCAGAATGGCTTTTTTTGAATGACAATTGTATCAACCAATCAGATGGTCTCAATTCTAAACTAATTTGCATAAGGGCTTTATTTACTCTCCATAACTTACTGAGGTCCTTCCTAACCCTAGTTTAATTGAACACCTGCAGAACCAGCCACAGATAGTTGATAAAAAGAGCATTCTTGACCAATTGTCTTGCTGGTTGAAGACTATTGCATGATGGTCCCAGCAAAAGTTGTAAAATAGAAAACTGTTGACTGACAGTACATAAACCAATCAGAGTGGCTTATTTTGAATGACAATTGCATCAACTAATCAGATGATCTCAATTCTAAACTAATTTGCATAAGCGCTTTATTTGCTCTCCATAACTTACTGAGGTCCTTCCTAACCCTAGTTTAATTGAACACCTGCAGAACAAGCCACAGATAGTTGATAACAAGAGCATTCTTGACCAATTGTCTTGCTGGTTGAAGACTATTGCATGATGGTCCCAGCAAAAGTTGTAAAATAGAAAACTGTTGACTGACAGTACATAAACCAATCAGAATGGCTTATTTTGAATGACAATTGCATCAACCAATCAGATGATCTCAATTCTAAACTAATTTGCATAATGGCTTTATTTGCTCTTCATAACTTACTGAGGTCCATCCTAACCCTAGTTTAATTGAACACCTGCAGAACCAGCCACAGATAGTTGATAAAAAGAGCATTCTTGACCAATTGTCTTGCTGGTTTAAGACTATTGCATGATGGTCCCAGCAAAACTTGTGAAATAGAAAACTGTTGACTGACATTACATAAACCAATCAGAATGGCTTATTTTGAATGACAATTGTATCAACCAATCAGATGGTCTCAATTCTAAACTAATTTGCATAAGGGCTTTATTTACTCTCCATAACTTACTGAGGTCCTTCCTAACCCTAGTTTAATTGAACACCTGCAGAACAAGCCACAGATAGTTGATAACAAGAGCATTCTTGACCAATTGTCTTGCTGGTTGAAGACTATTGCATGATGGTCCCAGCAAAAGTTGTAAAATAGAAAACTGTTGACTGACAGTACATAAACCAATCAGAATGGCTTATTTTGAATGACAATTGCATCAACCAATCAGATGGTCTCAATTCTAAACTAATTTGCATATGGGCTTTATTTACTCTCCATAACTTACTGAGGTCCTTCCTAACCCTAGTTTAATTGAACACCTTCAGAACCAGCCACAGATAGTGGATAACAAGAGCATTCTTGACCAATTGTCTTGCTGGTTGAAGACTATTGCATGATGGTCCCAGCAAAAGTTGTAAAATAGAAAACTGTTGACTGACAGTACATAAACCAATCAGAATGGCTTATTTTGAATGACAATTGCATCAACCAATCAGGTGATCTCAATTCTAAATTAATTTGCATAATGGCTTTATTTGCTCTCCATAACTTACTGAGGTCCATCCTAACCCTAGTTTAATTGAACACCTGCAGAACCAGCCACAGATAGTTGATAAAAAGAGCATTCTTGACCAATTGTCTTGCTGGTTGAAGACTATTGCATGATGGTCCCAGCAAAAGTTGTGAAATAGAAAACTGTTGACTGACATTATATAAACCAATCAGAATGGCTTATTTTGAATGACAATTGTATCAACCAATCAGATGGTCTCAATTCTAAACTAATTTGCATAAGGGCTTTATTTACTCTCCATAACTTACTGAGGTCCTTCCTAACCCTAGTTTAATTGAACACCTGCAGAACCAGCCACAGATAGTTGATAAAAAGAGCATTCTTGACCAATTGTCTTGCTGGTTGAAGACTATTGTATGATGGTCCCAGCAAAAGTTGTAAAATAGAAAACTGTTGACTGACATTACATAAACCAATCAGAATGGCTTATTTTGAATGACAATTGTATCAACCAATCAGATGGCCTCAATTCTAAACTAATTTGCATAAGGGCTTTTTTTACTCTCCATAACTTACTGAGGTCCTTCCTGCCCCTAGTTTAATTGAACACCTGCAGAACAAGCCACAGATAGTTGATAACAAGAGCATTCTTGACCAATTGTCTTGCTGGTTGAAGACTATTGCATGATGGTCCCAGCAAAAGTTGTAAAATAGAAAACTGTTGACTGACAGTACATAAACCAATCAGAGTGTCTTATTTTGAATGACAATTGCATCAACCAATCAGATGATCTCAATTCTAAACTAATTTGCATAAGCGCTTTATTTGCTCTCCATAACTTACTAAGGTCCTTCCTAACCCTAGTTTAATTGAACACCTGCAGAACCAGCCACAGATAGTTGATAACAAGAGCATTCTTGACCAATTGTCTTGCTGGTTGAAGACTATTGCATGATGGTCCCAGCAAAAGTTGTAAAATAGAAAACTGTTGACTGACAGTACATAAACCAATCAGAATGGCTTAATTTGAATGACAATTGCATCAACCAATCAGATGGTCTCAATTCTAAACTAATTTGCATATGGGCTTTATTTACTCTCCATAACTTACTGAGGTCCTTCCTAACCCTAGTTTAATTGAACACCTTCAGAACCAGCCACAGATAGTGGATAACAAGAGCATTCTTGACCAATTGTCTTGCTGGTTGAAGAATATTGCATGATGGTCCCAGCAAAAGTTGTAAAATAGAAAACTGTTGACTGACAGTACATAAACCAATCAGAATGGCTTATTTTGAATGACAATTGCATCAACCAATCAGGTGATCTCAATTCTAAACTAATTTGCATAATGGCTTTATTTGCTCTCCATAGCTTACTGAGGTCCTTCCTAACCCTAGTTTAATTGAACACATGCAGAGCCAGCCAGAGATAGTTGACAACAAGAGCATTCTTGACCAATTGTCTTGCTGGTTGAAGACTATTGCATGATGGTCCCAGCAAAAGTTGTAAAATAGAAAACTGTTGACTGACATTACATAAACCAATCAGAATGGCTTATTTTGAATGACAATTGTATCAACCAATCAGATGATCTCAATTCTAAACTAATTTGCATAATGGCTTTATTTGCTCTCCATAACTTACTGAGGTCCATCCTAACCCTAGTTTAATTGAACACCTGCAGAACCAGCCACAGATAGTTGATAAAAAGAGCATTCTTGACCAATTGTCTTGCTGGTTGAAGACTATTGCATGATGGTCCCAGCAAAAGTTGTAAAATAGAAAACTGTTGACTGACAGTACATAAACCAATCAGAATGGCTTATTTTGAATGACAATTGCATCAACCAATCAGATGGTCTCAATTCTAAACTAATTTGCATATGGGCTTTATTTACTCTCCATAACTTACTGAGGTCCTTCCTAACCCTAGTTTAATTGAACACCTTCAGAACCAGCCACAGATAGTGGATAACAAGAGCATTCTTGACCAATTGTCTTGCTGGTTGAAGACTATTGCATGATGGTCCCAGCAAAAGTTGTAAAATAGAAAACTGTTGACTGACAGTACATAAACCAATCAGAATGGCTTATTTTGAATGACAATTGCATCAACCAATCAGATGGTCTCAATTCTAAACTAATTTGCATATGGGCTTTATTTACTCTCCATAACTTACTGAGGTCCTTCCTAACCCTAGTTTAATTGAACACCTTCAGAACCAGCCACAGATAGTGGATAACAAGAGCATTCTTGACCAATTGTCTTGCTGGTTGAAGACTATTGCATGATGGTCCCAGCAAAAGTTGTAAAATAGAAAACTGTTGACTGACAGTACATAAACCAATCAGAATGGCTTATTTTGAATGACAATTTCATCAACCAATCAGGTGATCTCAATTCTAAACTAATTTGCATAATGGCTTTATTTGCTCTCCATAACTTACTGAGGTCCATCCTAACCCTAGTTTAATTGAACACCTGCAGAACCAGCCACAGATAGTTGATAAAAAGAGCATTCTTGACCAATTGTCTTGCTGGTTGAAGACTATTGCATGATGGTCCCAGCAAAAGTTGTGAAATAGAAAACTGTTGACTGACATTATATAAACCAATCAGAATGGCTTATTTTGAATGACAATTGTATCAACCAATCAGATGGTCTCAATTCTAAACTAATTTGCATAAGGGCTTTATTTACTCTCCATAACTTACTGAGGTCCTTCCTAACCCTAGTTTAATTGAACACCTGCAGAGCCAGCCAGAGATAGTTGACAACAAGAGCATTCTTGACCAATTGTCTTGCTGGTTGAAGACTATTGCATGATGGTCCCAGCAAAAGTTGTAAAATAGAAAACTGTTGACTGACAGTACATAAACCAATCAGAATGGCTTATTTTGAATGACAATTGCATCAACCAATCAGATGGCCTCAATTCTAAACTAATTTGCATAAGGGCTTTTTTTACTCTCCATAACTTACTGAGGTCCTTCCTGCCCCTAGTTTAATTGAACACCTGCAGAACAAGCCACAGATAGTTGATAACAAGAGCATTCTTGACCAATTGTCTTGCTGGTTGAAGACTATTGCATGATGGTCCCAGCAAAAGTTGTAAAATAGAAAACTGTTGACTGACAGTACATAAACCAATCAGAATGGCTTATTTTGAATGAAAATTGCATCAACCAATCAGATGGTCTCAATTCTAAACTAATTTGCATAAGGGCTTTATTTACTCTCCATAACTTACTGAAGTCCTTCCTAACCCTAGTTTAATTGAACACCTGCAGAACCAGCCACAGATAGTTGATAAAAAAAAACATTCTTGACCAATTGTCTTGCTGGTTGAAGACTATTGCATGATGGTCCCAGCAAAAGTTGTAAAATAGAAAACTGTTGACTGACATTACATAAACCAATCAGAATGGCTTATTTTGAATGACAATTGTATCAACCAATCAGATGGTCTCAATTCTAAACTAATTTGCATAAGGGCTTTATTTACTCTCCATAACTTACTGAGGTCCTTCCTAACCCTAGTTTAATTGAACACCTGCAGAGCCAGCCACAGATAGTTGATAACAAGAGCAATCTTGACCAATTGTCTTGCTGGTTGAAGACTATTGCATGATGGTCCCAGCAAAAGTTGTAAAATAGAAAACTGTTGACTGACATTACATAAACCAATCAGAATGGCTTATTTTGAATGACAAATGTATCAACCAATCAGATGGTCTCAATTCTAAACTAATTTGCATAAGGGCTTTATTTACTCTCCATAACTTACTGAGGTCCTTCCTAACCCTAGTTTAATTGAACACCTGCAGAACCAGCCACAGATAGTTAATAAAAAAAACATTCTTGACCAATTGTCTTGCTGGTTGAAGCCTATTGCATGATGGTCCCAGCAAAAGTTGTAAAATAGAAAACTGTTGACTGACATTACATAAACCAATCAGAGTGGCTTATTTTGAATAACAATTGCATCAACCAATCAGATGATCTCAATTATAAACTAATTTGCATAAGCGCTTTATTTGCTCTCCATAACTTACTTAGGTCCTTCCTAACCCTAGTTTAATTGAACACCTGCAGAACCAGCCACAGATAGTTGATAACAACAGCATTCTTGACCAATTGTCTTGCTGGTTGAAGACTATTGCATGATGGTCCCAGCAAAAGTTGTAAAATAGAAAACTGTTGACTGACATTACATAAACCAATCAGAATGGCTTATTTTGAAAGACAATTGCATCAACCAATCAGATGATCTCAATCTTAAACTAATTTGCATAATGGCTTTATTTGCTCTCCATAACTTACTGAGGTCCTTCCTAACCCTAGTTTAATTGAAAACCTGCAGAACCAGCCACAGATAGTTGATAACAAGAGCATTCTTGACCAATTGTCTTGCTGGTTGAAGACTATTGCATGATGGTCCCAGCAAAAGTTGTAAAATAGAAAACTGTTGACTGACAGTACATAAACCAATCAGAGTGGCTTATTTTGAATGACAGTTGCATCACCCAATCAGATGGTCTCAATTCTGAACTAATTTGCATAAGTACTTAATTTGCTCTTCATAACTTACTGAGGTCCTTCCTCATCCAAGTCTAATTGAACACCTGCAGAACCAGCCACAGATAGTTGATAACAAGAGCATTCTTGACCAATTGTTTTGCTGGTTGAAGACTATTGCATGATGGTCCCAGCAAAAGTTGTAAAATAGAAAACTGTTGACTGACAGTACATAAACCAATCAGAATGGCTTATTTTGAATGACAGTTGCATCACCCAATCAGATGGTCTCAATTCTGAACTAATTTGCATAAGTACTTAATTTGCACTTCATAACTTACTGAGGTCCTTCCTCATCCAAGTCTAATTGAACACCTGCAGAACCAGCCACAGATAGTTGAGAACAAGAGCATTCTTGACCAATTGTCTTGCTGGTTGAAGACTATTGCATGATGGTCCCAGCAAAAATTGTAAAATAGAAAACTGTTGACTGACAGTACATAAACCAATCAGAATGGCTTATTCTGAATGACAGTTGCATCACCCAATCAGATGGTCTCAATTCTGAACTAATTTGCATAAGTACTTAATTTGCTCTTCATAACTTACTGAGGTCCTTCCTCATCCAAGTCTAATTGAACACCTGCAGAACCAGCCACAGATAGTTGATAACAAGAGCATTCTTGACCAATTGTCTTGTTGGTTGAAGACTATTGCATGATTGTCCCAGCAAAAGTTGTAAAATAGAAAACTGTTGACTGACATTACATAAACCAATCAGAATGGCTTATTTTGAATGACAATTGTATCAACCAATCAGATGGTCTCAATTCTAAACTAATTTGCATAAGGGCTTTATTTACTCTCCATAACTTACTGAGGTCCTTCCTAACCCTAGTTTAATTGAACACCTGCAGAGCCAGCCACAGATAGTTGATAACAAGAGCAATCTTGACCAATTGTCTTGCTGGTTGAAGACTATTGCATGATGGTCCCAGCAAAAGTTGTAAAATAGAAAACTGTTGACTGACATTACATAAACCAATCAGAATGGCTTATTTTGAATGACAAATGTATCAACCAATCAGATGGTCTCAATTCTAAACTAATTTGCATAAGGGCTTTATTTACTCTCCATAACTTACTGAGGTCCTTCCTAACCCTAGTTTAATTGAACACCTGCAGAACCAGCCACAGATAGTTAATAAAAAAAACATTCTTGACCAATTGTCTTGCTGGTTGAAGCCTATTGCATGATGGTCCCAGCAAAAGTTGTAAAATAGAAAACTGTTGACTGACATTACATAAACCAATCAGAGTGGCTTATTTTGAATAACAATTGCATCAACCAATCAGATGATCTCAATTCTAAACTAATTTGCATAAGCGCTTTATTTGCTCTCCATAACTTACTTAGGTCCTTCCTAACCCTAATTTAATTGAACACCTGCAGAACCAGCCACAGATAGTTGATAACAACAGCATTCTTGACCAATTGTCTTGCTGGTTGAAGACTATTGCATGATGGTCCCAGCAAAAGTTGTAAAATAGAAAACTGTTGACTGACATTACATAAACCAATCAGAATGGCTTATTTTGAAAGACAATTGCATCAACCAATCAGATGATCTCAATCTTAAACTAATTTGCATAATGGCTTTATTTGCTCTCCATAACTTACTGAGGTCCGTCCTAACCCTAGTTTAATTGAAAACCTGCAGAACCAGCCACAGATAGTTGATAACAAGAGCATTCTTGACCAATTGTCTTGCTGGTTGAAGACTATTGCATGATGGTCCCAGCAAAAGTTGTAAAATAGAAAACTGTTGACTGACAGTACATAAACCAATCAGAGTGGCTTATTTTGAATGACAGTTGCATCACCCAATCAGATGGTCTCAATTCTGAACTAATTTGCATAAGTACTTAATTTGCTCTTCATAACTTACTGAGGTCCTTCCTCATCCAAGTCTAATTGAACACCTGCAGAACCAGCCACAGATAGTTGATAACTAGAGCATTCTTGACCAATTGTTTTGCTGGTTGAAGACTATTGCATGATGGTCCCAGCAAAAGTTGTAAAATAGAAAACTGTTGACTGACAGTACATAAACCAATCAGAATGGCTTATTTTGAATGACAGTTGCATCACCCAATCAGATGGTCTCAATTCTGAACTAATTTGCATAAGTACTTAATTTGCTCTTCATAACTTACTGAGGTCCTTCCTCATCCAAGTCTAATTGAACACCTGCAGAACCAGCCACAGATAGTTGAGAACAAGAGCATTCTTGACCAATTGTCTTGCTGGTTGAAGACTATTGCATGATGGTCCCAGCAAAAATTGTAAAATAGAAAACTGTTGACTGACAGTACATAAACCAATCAGAATGGCTTATTCTGAATGACAGTTGCATCACCCAATCAGATGGTCTCAATTCTGAACTAATTTGCATAGTACTTAATTTGCTCTTCATAACTTACTGAGGTCCTTCCTCATCCAAGTCTAATTGAACACCTGCAGAACCAGCCACAGATAGTTGATAACAAGAGCATTCTTGACCAATTGTCTTGTTGGTTGAAGACTATTGCATGATTGTCCCAGCAAAAGTTGTAAAATAGAAAACTGTTGACTGACAGTACATAAACCAATCAGAATGGCTTATTTTGAATGACAATTGCATCAACCAATCAGATGATCTCAATGCTAAACTAATTTGCATAATGGCTTTATTTGCTCTCCATAACTTACTGAGGTCCTTCCTAACCCTAGTTTAATTGAACACCTGCAGAACCAGCCACAGATAGTTGATAACAAGAGCATTCTTGACCAATTGTCTTGCTGGTTGAAGACTATTGCACAAAACTTACACAGAACCAATAAAAAGTACCACAATACCATATCCCCTCTCCCCTAAACTATACAAATTTTACAACATGCATCCATTTCTTTACTTTCCACACTCCCTCTGCATCCATACCACCTCCACCTTCTTTATCAAACAAATAACATGTATACAATTTCCCCAACACCATCCTAATACAATCATTCACACTTTTATCTTCTTTCTTATACACATACATATTCCTATTATCCCACAATACTTCCATTACACAACACATTAATCGCCACATCACTCTTTCTTTTATTTTCCCATTTACTCCCAAACCAAACATTGCCAACCTCCATGAAATCCCATTTACACCACACAATTCTCTACATAATCCACTCATACCCTTCCATACTTTTTTAGCAAAACCACATCCCCACATTACATGCAATACTGTCTCATTTATTCCACATTCTTCTCTCGGGCAAATTTCTATTCTTGTCAAATCTCTCTTTTTAAGTACCATTCTTACAGGCAAGACACCATGCATAACTTTCCAAACCACATCTTTTTGTTTATTCGACATCCCATTCATTTCCATTTTCTTCCACACCACTTCTGCTTCTTTCAATCTCAAATATTCAATATTGCATACAGTTTCTCTGTATTTCAAAATCTTTATTATTTTCTTCCTCCCCATAAAATCTTCCATACTCATACTTAACAAATCATTCTTCCTAATAAATTTCTCCACAAACACATACCATTCTGGACAACTGAAGGCCATTGGCACACTCAAAGACCTCTTCATCCATCCAATCCCACACAACATCCATCCACCCAGGTATTTTGTCATATATGAGGTTTTTGAACTCCCCTTTAACAATCTCGCCACAATTACCACATAATTCACTCCTATAAATCTATCAAAATTTGGAAAATTTCCCCCTCCTTTAATCCTAGATTTAACCACATTCTCACGTCTCAACCACTCCATTTTACTACCCCACAGAAAAACAAAACATTTCCTTACAATTTTTCTAAAAACACCATTTGGGGGGGGAAACACACATGCAACATACAATATTATGGGAAGAATCACACTCTTTACAACTAGTACTTTCCCTGTCATTGATAAATTTCTTAATTTCCAGAAATCCAATTTCTTCATAATCTTCCTATTACATTCATTCCAACTATCATTACCTTTTAAGTTATCATCGAAAATTAAACCTAACACCTTTATCCCCCCTGCCACTCTTGTAATCTCATTCACTTCCACATTAATTTCACCAAACACTCTATAATTACTTTTATCCCAATTAATTTTAAAGCCTGATGCATTACAAAAAAAACCCCACTAATAATCTTGTCCTATTTAAGGCTGCTTGGTTTTGACACAATACTACCACATCATCCATGTACCCCATTACTTTAGCACTCTTACCACCACTCCCCGGTAAAAGTACTCCTCTCACAACCTTATCACACCTAATCATTTGTAACAGTGGCTCCATCACACAAATAAACAACACAGGGGACACAGGACACCCCTGCCTTACACCTGATTTAACCATGATCTCCTCACTCACATTCCCATTCACCAATATACGACTCGATGCCAAAACATACAAACTTCTTACTCTTTCTACAAACCCAGCGGGAAACCCCATTTTTAACAAAACTCTGAACATAAACTCATGTGCAACTTTATCAAAGGCTTTTTCAAAATCAAGACTCAAAACCACACAACCTTGTTTCCTATCTTTACAATCTCTCAGTATATTCCTTAATAAAATCAAATGATCACTAATTTTACATTCCGGTACAGCACATACTTGGTCTTCATTCATAATTTTTCCTATTACACTTCTCATTCGATTCGCCAAAATTTTTGAATATATTTTGTAATCAGAATTTAACAAAGTTATAGGCCTCCAGTTACCCAGATCTCTTCTATCACTCTTTTTATATATTAAAACTACAACACCCTTACCCATAGACTTGCCAATTATACCAGTTATCCACATAAACTGGCATACTTCCACTAAATCACTTCCCAACATATCCCAACACATACAATATAACTCTACTGGCAATCCATCTTGCCCAGGAGTTTTGTTTTTTCTTGCATTCATAACCACCATTTTTACTTCTTCCACACCAATATCTTCCATCAAAACACTTTTATCTTCCTGACTCACTTCATTCTGTAATACACTTAAAACTTCATCTCCCATATCACTTTCAATACTTTTCCTTCCATACAATTCTTTGTAAAACTTAACTACTTCTTCCGTTAATTTACCACCACTAACATCCATTCCTTCTCCATTCCTTAATACATCCATATCATTTTTCCTTTTACATATTTTCCGGAAAAAAAACCTTGTACATTTCTCATTTTTCTCTTGATGCTCAACTTTCGCTCTAAAAATGATTTTTTTCCCCCTATTTTCCAAATAGTTGTTTAACACACACCTTTCTTTCACTATCTCTTCACTCATGTCAAATCCTAGATCTCTCATTTTGTAAAGATACCTCATTCTTACACATAATGCCTCATACCTCATTCTTTCCTTCCTTACTTTTTTGATTCCCCATTTTCTGAAAAAACACCTCATCCTAACTTTCAGCCACTCCCACCATACTAATATATTCTCAAAGTCATTTTTTCTCCTCTTCCATATTGTATACATCTTAACCAAATCATCCCTTACTTCACAGTCTTCTAGCAAACGAACATTTAATTTCCATATACCTCTACCATATACATTGTTTACATTCCCTTGGACTTCACATATAATGCATTCGTGATCTGAAAAAGGCATTCTTACCTGCTCTCCATTCATACATGATATACCTTTGGATATGAAAATATAGTCAATTCTGGAAGTTATGCCTCCTCTATCAGCAATATACGTTGGTGGAGGTGGCTTCCCCATACACACCGCAGCTGCATCTATAAAGGAAAAATCCATAATAATCTGATTTAATATATTCCCGGTTATATCAACACTCCTAGTACTTCCATATCCTCTCCCACTTTTCTCAATTATACAATTGAAATCCCCCATTAACATAAGGGGTGTTCTTCCAGGAAGGAATAACCTTATCTTATCAAACAATTTCTTTCTTTCTAATTTACAAGCAGGAGCATATATACACATGATCCTAAACCTCCACCCTCTAAGACTAAAAGTCCCAACAATACACCTCCCTTCTTCCACCACAAAAAAAATAATCCCCTATAATATCCCTATTATTTATTACAATACCCACCCCATCATTTTTATTTAAACAAGACCCAGACCAAAAACTATCCCCTTTGTCCCATTCTTCTTTTTTAATGGGCTCTGAAATCCCACATTCCTGTACACAAATTATATCAGCTTTTAAGTTTTTTAATATTTCAAAAACCGCAGCACGCCTGGGTCTGCTTGTTATCAGCCTGACATTTAATGTTGCAACTTTTACGCTAATGTTGCTAGTAATATTAGGCATAGGTAGATTTTTAAGTCCCGTAAATAATTTCAAGGTAGTTGGATTACAAAAACACAACTTAAATCAGCATCATCCAATTTCATCATAGTTCTCCTTCCCAGTCAAACGTGCGATTGACTGTTTGGATGCCCCAAAAATATTGGAAGATTCAGTGGAAGATGGGGAACTGGCATTGTCTTCGGAACTTAAGGTAGTATCCATACCATCTGGTTCAATTGCTGGGGGACTGTATTTAACCCTTTCAATTCTGGCTTTTTTAACAGCCCTTCCATCAGGAGTTGCTTTCCTCAGTTTTATAGACTCCTCATCAGACAATAAGGTATCAGCACTTTGAATATCCTCTGAATCTAAATTTTGACTTTCAGCTGAGCTTTCATCACTCTCAATATTCTCTGTAATGAGTGGATTAGCCTCAGCTGCAAAGACTTTCAACTGCTCCTCACTGTGGTCAGTGGCAGTATCAGCAGTTTGCATTGCCTTAACTGGCTGTTGTGGATCTGGTGTAGCCTGTGCCTCCACCTCCATCTGTACTCCATTTTGCACAACAAGCGATGGGGCTATACATGTCTTTTTAGCCTCCGTTGTGCGAGTATCCTTAGCCATTTGGCATGCTGCCTCTCTGGCTTCTCTTTCAGCTTGCTCAGCTAATCTTCGAGCACCTTGCTCTTTTCGAGCTTTGGTGAATTCTGAGCATGTTTTGAACGAATGTCCAGGTTCCCCGCAGAGGTCGCATTTGCGTTCCTCTGGGCACCGGTTTGCTTCATGCCCCTCTTTTCTGCAGTTTCTACAGGTTCTCCCTTTCTCACACTCTTCCCTTGTGTGGCCATATTCAAAACATTTTCTGCAGAATCTGGGTTGGGTGGGGTAATATAGGAAGCACCTGTTGCCTCCAATTGTGAAATTTGCAGGGGGATGCATTACCCCACCTGGACATCTCTCATCCCTCCTTAGTTTACACCAAAATTTTCTTTTGGCATTAAAGAAACCCATACTGTTTTTCAAAAATTCCCCTCCTCTCACCGAACTGCAATACCTTGCAAGGAAAGCAAGTAACAAATCATAGTTCATAAACGGATTGTAAGCATGTACTGTGATTGGGACTTCTTGTGCAGTAAATAGGGGAAACATTTCTATCCCCTCCATTTTAGGGTCCAGATATTTCTCTTTTAACATTTCATAAACTTTGTAACTGTCTTTCCCATCGAAAAAACTGACATCATACATGCCCTGGTTAGGAAAATCTTGGATACAAAAAATAGTACTTATCTTCACTCCTGCCAGCTCCACCAAAACTTCCCTCACAAGATGATAAAGTCCACAGTCTTTCCTCCTTCTTTCTTGCATGAAAAAAACGGATTGAATTCTTCAGTCCAGGTGTTCCAGCCATGATGCTTCAAAATTCCTGCGGTGTTGATACCTCCTCAGCGTAGTAGATCCCACAGAAAAGTTTCCCAACCTCCCAACCTCAGGCCCAGACCTCAGCCCGGGCCAAAAGGCTGCGAAGCCCAGACAATTGGACAAGAATGTTCTTACTATCAACCATCTTTGGCTGGTTTTGTAGGTTTTCTATTAGACTAGGGTGAGGAAGGACCTAAGTAAGTTATGGAGAGCAAATAAATTCCTTATGCAAATTCGTTTGGAAATTAGACCATATGATTGTTTGATGCAATTCTCATTAGGGATGGCCATATGGCCATCAATGTTTATAAACCATCGATGGGTTATGGTCGATGTTCAATAGTTTTTACATCGATGGGGGAGAACCAGATGGTTTCACACCATCAATGTCAAGCTCAAACTACTAGTTTTGTTTTGCTATTTCCTGGGACACGGAGGATAGCTCCACCCACGACACCAGTGAAGCCCCACCCCCATATTCTGATTGGCCCACAGGCCAGTCAGTGAAATACAATGGATGACCACTGATATGTAACAACATCGATGGCAAAGGCAACAATGGCCATCATTAATACTCATTCAAAACAATCCATTCCGATTGGTTTATGTATTGTCAGTCAACAGTTTTCTATATTACTACTTTTGATGGGACCATCATGCAATAGTCTTCAACCTGGAAGCCAAGTGGTCAAGAATGTTCTTGTTATCAACCATCTTAGGCTGGTTTTGTAGGTTTTCTATTAGACTAGGGTGAGGAAGGACCTAAGTAAGTTATGGAGAGCAAATAAATTCCTTATGCAAATTAGTTTGGAAATTAGACCATATGATTGGTTGATGCAATTCTCATTAGGGATGGCCATCGACCATCGATGTTAGTAAACCATCGATATGTTATGGTCGATGTTCAATAGTTTTGACATCGATGGGGGAGAACCAGATGGTTTCACACCATCAATGTCAAGTTAAAACGACTAGTTTTGTTTTGCTATTTCCTGGTTGACGGAGCATAACTCCACCCACGACACCAGTGAAGCCCCGCCCCCATATTCTGATTGGCCCACAGGCCAGTCAGTCAAATACAATCGATGACCACTGATATGTAACAACATCGATGGCAAAGGCAACATGGGCTATCATTAATACTCATTTAAAACAAGCCATTCCGATTGGTATATGTACTGTCAATCAACAGTTTTCAATTTTACTACTTTTGATGGGACCATCATGCAATAGTCTTCAACCAAGAAACCAATTGGTCAAGAAAATTCTTGTTAACAACCATCTTTTTCTGGTTGTGTAGGTTTTCAATTAGACTAGGGTGAGGAAGGACCTAAGTAAGTTATGGAGAGCAAATAAATTTCTTATGCAAATTAGTTTGGAAATTAGACCATCTGATTGGTTGATGCAATTCTCATTAGGGATGGCCATCGACCATCGATGTTTGTAAACCATCTATGGGTTATTTTCGATGTTCAATAGTTTTGAGATCGATGGGGGAGAACCAGATGGTTTCACACCATCAATGTCAAGCTCAAACGACTAGTTTTGTTTTTCTATTTCCTGGTACACGGAGCATAGCTCCACCCACAAAACCAGTGAAGCCCATCCCCCATATTCTGATTGTACCAAAGGCCAGTCAGTCAAATACAATGGATGACCACTGATATGTAACAACATCGATGGCAAAGGCAACAATGGCCATCATTAATACTCATTCAAAACAATCCATTCCGATTGGTTTATGTACTGTCAGTCAACAGTTTTCAATTTTAATAATTTTGATGGGACCATCATACAATAGTCTTCAACCCGGAAGCCAATTGGTCAAGAATGTTCTTGTTATCAACCATCTTAGGCTGGTTTTGTAGGTTTTCTATTAGACTAGGGTGAGGAAGCACCTAAGTAAGTTATGGAGAGCAAATAAATTCCTTATGCAAATTAGTTTGGAAATTAGACCATCTGATTGGTTGATGCAATTCTCATTAGGGATGGCCATCGACCATCGATGTTTGTAAACCATCTATGGGTTATTTTCGATGTTCAATAGTTTTGAGATCGATGGGGGAGAACCAGATGGCTTCACACCATCAATGTCAAGCTCAAAATACTAGTTTTGTTTTGCTATTTCCTGGGACACGGAGTATAGCTCCACCCACGACACTAGTGAAGCCCCACCCCCATATTCTGATTGGTCCAAAGGCCAGTCATTGAAATACAATGGATGACCACTGATATGTAACAACATCGATTGCAAAGGCAACAATGGCCATCATTAATACTCATTCAAAACAATCCATTCCGATTGGTATATGTACTGTCAATCAACAGTTTTCAATTTTACTACTTTTGATGGGACCATCATGCAATAGTCTTCAACCAGGAAGCCAATTGGTCAAGAATGTTCTTCTCATCGACCATCTGTGGCTGGTCTTATAGGTTTTCAATTAGACTAGGGTGAGGAAGGACCTAAGTAAGTTATGGAGAGCAAATAAATTCCTTATGCAAATAAGTTTGGAAATTAGACCATCTGATTGGTTGATGCAATTCTCATTAGGGATGGCCATCGACCATCGATGTTTTTAAACCATCGATGTGTTATGGTCGATGTTCAATAGTTTTGACATCGATGGGGGAGAACCAGATTGTTTCACACCATCAATGTCAAGTTAAAAGTACTAGTTTTGTTTTGCTATTTCCTGGGACACGGAGCACAGCTCCACCCACGACACCAGTGAAGCCCCGCCCCCATATTCTGATTGGCCCACAGGCCAGTCAGTCAAATACAATGGATGACCACTGATATGTAACAACATCGATGGCAAAGGCAACAATGGCCATCATTAATACTCATTCAAAACAATCCATTCCGATTGGTTTATGTACTGTCAGTCAACAGTTTTCAATTTTAATAATTTTGATGGGACCATCATGCAATAGTCTTCAACCAGGAAGCCACTTGGTCAAGAATATTCTTGTTATCAACCATCTTTGGCTGGTCTTATAGGTTTTCTATTAGACTAGGGTGAGGAAGGACCTAAGTAAGTTATGGAGAGCAAATAAATTCCTTATGCAAATAAGTTTGGAAATTAGACCATCTGATTGGTTGATGCAATTCTAATTAGGGATGGCCATCGGCCATCGATGTTTATAAACCATCGATGGGTTATGGTCGATGTTCAATAGTTATGACATCGATGGGGGAGAACCAGATGGTTTCACACCATCAATGTAAAGCTCAAACTACTAGTTTTGTTTTGCTATTTCCTGGGACACAGAGCATAGCTCCACCCATGACACCAGTGAAGCCCCGCCCCCATATTCTGATTGTACCACAGGCCAGTCAGTCAAATACAATGGATGACCACTGATATGTAACAACATCGATAGCAAAGGCAACAATGGCCATCATTAATACTCATTCAAAACAATCCATTCCGATTGGTTTATGCACTGTCAGTCAACAGTTTTCAATTTTACTACTTTTGATGGGACCATCATGCAATACTCTTCTACCCGGAAGCCAATTGGTCAAGAATATTCTTGTTATCAACCATCTTAGGCTGGTTTTGTAGGTTTTCTATTAGACTAGGGTGAGGAAGGACCTAAGTAAGTTATGGAGAGCAAATAAATTCCTTATGCAAATTAGTTTGGAAATAAGACCATCTGATTGGTTGATGCAATTCTCATTAGGGATGGCCATCGGCCATCGATGTTTATAAACCATCGATGGGTTATGGTCGATGTTCAATAGTTTTGACATCGATGGGGGAGAACCAGATGGTTTCACACCATCAATGTCAAGTTAAAATGACAAGTTTTGTTTAGCTATTTCCTGGTTGACGGAGCATAACTTCACCCACGACACCAGTGAAGCCCCGCCCCCATATTCTGATTGGCCCACAGGCCAGTCAGTCAAATACAATGGATGACCACTGATATGTAACAACATAGATGGCAAAGGCAACAATGGCCATCATTAATACTCATTCAAAACAATCCATTCCGATTGGTTTATGCACTGTCAGTCAACAGTTTTCAATTTTAATCATTTTGATGGGACCATCATGCAATAATCTTCAACCAGGAAGCCAATTGGTCAAGAATGTTCTTCTCATCAACCATCTTTGGCTGGTTTTATTGGTTTTCAATTAGACTAGGGTGAGGAAGGACCTAAGTAAGTTATGGAGAGCAAATAAATTCCTTATGCAAATTAGTTTGGAAATTAGACCATCTGATTGGTTGATGCAATTCTCATTAGCGATGGCCATCGACCATCGATGTTTGTAAACCATCGATGTGTTATGGTCGATGTTCAATAGTTTTGACATCGATGGGGGAGAACCAGATGGTTTCACACCATCAATGTCAAGCTGAAACTACTAGTTTTGTTTTGCAATTTCCTGGGACACGGAGCATAGCTCCACCCACGACACCAGTGAAGCCCCACCCCCATATTCTGATTGGCCCACAGGCTAGTCAGTCAAATACAATGGATGACACTGATATGTAAAAACATTGATGGCAAAGGCAACAATGGCCATCATTAATACTCATTCAAAACAATCCATTCCGATTGGTTTATGCACTGTCAGTCAACAGTTTTCAATTTTACTACTTTTGATGGGACCATCATGCAATAGTCATCAACCAGAAAGCCAATTGGTCAAGAATGTTCTTTTTATCAACCATCTTTGGCTGGTTTTTTAGGTTTTCTATTAGACTAGGGTGAGGAAGGACCTAAGTAAGTTATGGATAGCAAATAAATTCCTTATGCAAATTAGTTTGGAAATAATACCATCTGATTGGTTGATGCAATTCTCATTAGGGATGGCCATCGGCCATCGATGTTTATAAACCATCGATGGGTTATGGTCGATGTTCAATAGTTTTGAGATCGATGGGGGAGAACCAGATGGTTTCACACCATCAATGTCAAGTTAAAACGACTAGTTTTGTTTTGCTATTTCCTGGGACACGGAGGACAGCTCCACCCACGACACCAGTGAAGCCCCACCCCCATATTCTGATTGGCCCACAGGCCAGTCAGTGAAATACAATGGATGACCACTGATATGTAACAACATCGATGGCAAAGGCAACAATGGTTATCATTAATACTCATTCAAAACAATCCATTCCGATTGGTTTATGTACTGTCAGTCAACAGTTTTCAATTTTAATAATTTTGATGGGACCATCATGCAATACTCTTCTACCCGGAAGCCAATTGGTCAAGAATGTTCTTGTTATCAACCATCTTAGGCTGGTTTTGTAGGTTTTCTATTAGACTAGGGTGAGGAAGGACGTAAGTAAGTTATGGAGAGCAAATAAATTCCTTATGCAAATTAGTTTGGAAATAAGACCATCTGATTGGTTGATGCAATTCTCATTAGGGATGGCCATCGGCCATCGATGTTTATAAACCATCGATGGGTTATGGTCGATGTTCAATAGTTTTGACATTGATGGGGGAGAACCAGATGGTTTCACACCATCAATGTCAAGTTAAAATGACTAGTTTTGTTTTGCTATTTCCTGGTTGACGGAGCATAACTTCACCCACGACACCAGTGAAGCCCCGCCCCCATATTCTGATTGGCCCACAGGCCAGTCAGTGAAATACAATGGATGACCACTGATATGTAACAACATCGATTGCAAAGGCAACAATGGCCATCATTAATACTCATTCAAAACAATCCATTCCGATTGGTATATGTACTGTCAATCAACAGTTTTCAATTTTACTACTTTTGATGGGACCATCATGCAATAGTCTTCAACCAGGAAGCCAATTGGTCAAGAATGTTCTTCTCATCAACCATCTGTGGCTGGTCTTATAGGTTTTCAATTCGACTAGGGTGAGGAAGGACCTAAGTAAGTTATGTAGAGCAAATAAATTCCTTATGCAAATTAGTTTGGAAATTAGACCATCTGATTGGTTGATGCAATTCTCATTAGGGATGGCCATCGACCATCGATGTTTTTAAACCATCGATGTGTTATGGTCGATGTTCAATAGTTTTGACATCGATGGGGGAGAACCAGATGGTTTCACACCATCAATGTCAAGTTAAAACTACTAGTTTTGTTTTGCTATTTCCTGGGACACGGAGCACAGCTCCACCCACGACACCAGTGAAGCCCCGCCCCCATATTCTGATTGGCCCACAGGCTAGTCAGTCAAATACAATGGATGAAACTGATATGTAAAAACATTGATGGCAAAGGCAACAATGGCCATCTTTAATACTCATTCAAAACAATCCATTCCGATTGGTTTATGCACTGTCAGTCAACAGTTTTCAATTTTACTACTTTTGATGGGACCATCATGCAATAGTCATCAACCAGAAAGCCAATTGGTCAAGAATGTTCTTTTTATCACCCATCTTTGGCTGGTTTTTTAGGTTTTCTATTAGACTAGGGTGAGGAAGGACCAAAGTAAGTTATGCAGAGCAAATAAATTCCTTATGCAAATTAGTTTGGAAATTAGACCATATGATTGTTTGATGCAATTCTCATTAGGGATGGCCATCGGCCATCGATGTTTATAAACCATCGATGGGTTATGGTCGATGTTCAATAGTTTTTACATCGATGGGGGAGAACCAGATGGTTTCACACCATCAATGTCAAGCTCAAACTACTAGTTTTGTTTTGCTATTTCATGGGACACGGAGGACAGCTCCACCCACGACACCAGTGAAGCCCCACCCCCATATTCTGATTGGCCCACAGGCCAGTCAGTGAAATACAATGGATGACCACTGATATGTAACAACATCGATGGCAAAGGCAACAATGGCCATCATTAATACTCATTCAAAACAATCCATTCCGATTGGTTTATGTACTGTCAGTCAACAGTTTTCAATTTTAATAATTTTGATGGGACCATCATGCAATACTCTTCTACCCGGAAGCCAATTGGTCAAGAATGTTCTTGTTATCAACCATCTTAGGCTGGTTTTGTAGGTTTTCTATTAGACTAGGGTGAGGAAGGACCTAAGTAAGTTATGGAGAGCAAATAAATTCCTTATGCAAATTAGTTTGGAAATAAGACCATGTGATTGGTTGATGCAATTCTCATTAGGGATGGCCATCGGCCATCGATGTTTATAAACCATCGATGGGTTATGGTCGATGTTCAATAGTTTTGACATCGATGGGGGAGAACCAGATGGTTTCACACCATCAATGTCAAGTTAAAACGACTAGTTTTGTTTTGCTATTTCCTGGTTGACGGAGCATAACTTCACCCACGACACCAGTGAAGCCCCGCCCCCATATTCTGATTGCCCCACAGGCCAGTCAATGAAATACAATGGATGACCACTGATATGTAACAACATCGATTGCAAAGGCAACAATGGCCATCATTAATACTCATTCAAAACAATCCATTCCGATTGGTATATGTACTGTCAGTCAACAGTTTTCAATTTTAATAATTTTGATGGGACCATCATGCAATATTTTTCTACCCGGAAGCCAATTGGTCAAGAATGTTCTTGTTATCAACCATCTTAGGCTGGTTTTGTAGGTTTTCTATTAGACTAGGGTGAGGAAGGACCTAAGTAAGTTATGGAGAGCAAATAAATTCCTTATGCAAATTAGTTTGGAAATTAGACCATATGATTGTTTGATGCAATTCTCATTAGGGATGGTCATCGGCCATCGATGTTTGTAAACCATCGATGGGTTATGGTCGATGTTCAATAGTTTTGGCATCGATGGGGGAGAACCAGATGGTTTCACACCATCAATGTTAAGCTCAAACTACTAGTTTTGTTTTGCTATTTCCTGGGACACGGAGCACAGCTCCACCCACGACACCAGTGAAGCCCCGCCCCCATATTCTGATTGGCCCACAGGCCAGTCAGTCAAATACAATGGATGACCACTGATATGTGACAACATCGATGGCAAAGGCAACAATGGCCATCATTAATAATCATTCAAAACAATCCATTCCGATTGGTTTATGTACTGTCAGTCAACAGTTTTCAATTTTGATAATTTTGATGGGACCATCATGCAATAGTCTTCAACCAGGAAGCCACTTGGTCAAGAATATTCTTGTTATCAACCATCTTTGGCTGGTTTTGTAGGTTTTCTATTAGACTAGGGTGAGGAAGGACCTAAGTAAGTTATGGAGAGCAAATAAATTCCTTATGCAAATAAGTTTGGAAATTAGACCATCTGATTGGTTGATGCAATTCTCATTAGGGATGGCCATCGGCCATCGATGTTTATAAACCATCAATGGGTTATGGTCGATGTTCAATAGTTATGACATCGATGGGGGAGAACCAGATGGTTTCGCACCATTAATGTCAAGCTCAAACTACTAGTTTTGTTTTGCTATTTCCTGGGACACAGAGCATAGCTCCACCCACGACACCAGTGAAGCCCCGCCCCCATATTCTGATTGTACCACAGGCCAGTCAGTCAAATACAATGGATGACCATTGATATGTAACAACATCGATAGCAAAGGCAACAATGGCCATCATTAATACTCATTCAAAACAATCCATTCCGATTGGTTTATGCACTGTCAGTCAACAGTTTTCAATTTTACTACTTTTGATGGGACCATCATGCAATAGTCTTCAACCAGGAAGCCAATTGGTCAAGAATGTTCTTCTCATCAACCATCTATGGCTGGTTTTATAGGTTTTCAATTAGACTAGGGTGAGGAAGGACCTAAGTAAGTTATGGAGAGCAAATAAATTCCTTATGCAAATTAGTTTGGAAATTAGACCATCTGATTGGTTGATGCAATTCTCATTAGGGATGGCTATCGACCATCGATGTTTTTAAACCATCGATGTGTTATGGTCGATGTTCAATAGTTTTGACATCGATGGGGGAGAACCAGATGGTTTCACACCATCAATGTCAAGTTAAAACGACTAGTTTTGTTTTGCTATTTCCTGGTTGACGGAGCATAACTTCACCCACGACACCAGTGAAGCCCCGCCCCCATATTCTGATTGGCCCACAGGCCAGTCAGTGAAATACAATGGATGACCACTGATATGTAACAACATCGATTGCAAAAGCAACAATGGCCATCATTAGTACTCATTCAAAACAATCCATTCCGATTTGTATATGTACTGTCAATCAACAGTTTTCAATTTTACTACTTTTGATGGGACCATCATGCAATAGTCTTCAACCAGGAAGCCAATTGGTCAAGAATGTTCTTCTCATCAACCATCTGTGGCTGGTCTTATAGGTTTTCAATTAGACTAGGGTGAGGAAGGACCTAAGTAAGTTATGGAGAGCAAATAAATTCCTTATGCAAATTAGTTTGGAAATTAGACCATCTGATTGGTTGATGCAATTCTCATGAGGGATGGCCATCGACCATCGATGTTTTTAAACCATCGATGTGTTATGGTCGATGTTCAATAGTTTTTACATCGATGGGGGAGAACCAGATGGTTTCACACCATCAATGTGAAGCTGAAACTACTAGTTTTGTTTTGCTATTTCCTGGGACACGGAGCATAGCTCCACCCACGACACCAGTGAAGCCCCGCCCCCATATTCTGATTGGCCCACAGGCCAGTCAGTCAAATACAATGGATGGCCACTGATATGTAACAACATCGATGGCAAAGGCAACAATGGCCATCATTAATACTCATTCAAAACAATCCATTCCGATTGGTTTATGTACTGTCAGTCAACAGTTTTTAATTTTAATAATTTTGATGGGACCATCATGCAATAGTCTTCAATCAGGAAGCCAATTGGTCAAGAATGTTCTTCTCATCAACCATCTTTGGCTGGTTTTATAGGTTTTCAATTAGACTAGGGTGAGGAAGGACCAAAGTAAGTTATGGAGAGCAAATAAATTCCTTACGCAAATTAGTTTGGAAATTAGACCATATGATTGTTTGATGCAATTCTCATTAGGGATGGCCATCGGCCATCGATGTTTATAAACCATCGATGGGTTATGGTCGATGTTCAATAGTTTTTACATCGATGGGGGAGAACCAGATGGTTTCACACCATCAATGTCAAGCTCAAACTACTAGTTTTGTTTTGCTATTTCCTGGGACACGGAGGATAGCTCCACCCACGACACCAGTGAAGCCCCACCCCCATATTCTGATTGGCCCACAGGCCAGTCAGTGAAATACAATGGATGACCACTGATATGTAACAACATCGATGGCAAAGGCAACAATGGCCATCATTAATACTCATTCAAAACAATCCATTCCGATTGGTTTATGTACTGTCAGTCAACAGTTTTCAATTTTAATAATTTTGATGGGACCATCATGCAATACTCTTCTACCCGGAAGCCAATTGGTCAAGAATGTTCTTGTTAGCAACCATCTTAGGCTGGTTTTGTAGGTTTTCTATTAGACTAGGGTGAGGAAGGACCTAAGTAAGTTATGGAGAGCAAATAAATTCCTTATGCAAATTAGTTTGGAAATAAGACCATCTGATTGGTTGATGCAATTCTCATTAGGGATGGCCATCGGCCATCGGCCATCGATGTTTATAAACCATCGATGGGTTATGGTCGATGTTCAATAGTTTTGACATCGATGGGGGAGAACCAGATGGTTTCAAACCATCAATGTCAAGCTCAAACTACTAGTTTTGTTTTCCTATTTCCTGGGACACGGAGCATAACTCCACCCACGACACCAGTGAAGCCCCGCCGCCATATTCTGATTGGCCCACAGGCCAGTCAGTGAAATACAATGGATGACCACTGATATGTAACAACATCGATGGCAAAGGCAACAATGGCCATCATTAATACTCATTCAAAACAATCCATTCCGATTGGTTTATGTACTGTCAGTCAACAGTTTTCAATATTAATAATTTTGATGGGACCATCATGCAATACTCTTCTACCCGGAAGCCAATTGGTCAAGAATGTTCTTGTTATCAACCATCTTAGGCTGGTTTTGTAGGTTTTCTATTAGACTAGGGTGAGTAAGGACCTAAGTAAGTTATGGAGAGCAAATAAATTCCTTATGCAAATTAGTTTGGAAATAAGACCATCTGATTGGTTGATGCAATTCTCATTAGGGATGGCCATCGGCCATCGGCCATCGATGTTTATAAACAATCGATGAGTTATGGTTGATGTTCAATAGTTTTGACATCGATGGGGGAGAACCAGATGGTTTCACACCATCAATGTCAAGCTCAAACTACTAGTTTTGTTTTGCTATTTCCTGGGACACGGAGGATAGCTCCACCCACGACACCAGTGAAGCCTCACCCCCATATTCTGATTGGCCCACAGGCCAGTCAGTGAAATACAATGGATGACCACTGATATGTAACAACATTGATGGCAAAGGCAACAATGGCCATCATTAATACTCATTCAAAACAATCCATTCCGATTGGTTTATGTACTGTCAGTCAACAGTTTTCAATTTTAATCATTTTGATGGGACCATCATGCAATACTCTTCTACCCGGAAGCCAATTGGTCAAGAATGTTCTTGTTATCAACCATCTTACTCTGGTTTTGTAGGTTTTCTATTAGACTAGGGTGAGGAATGACCTAAGTAAGTTATGGAGAGCAAATAAATTCCTTATGCAAATTAGTTTGGAAATTAGACCATATGATTGTTTGATGCAATTCTCATTAGGGATGGTCATCGGCCATCGATGTTTATAAACCATCGATGGGTTATGGTCGATGTTCAATAGTTTTTACATCGATGGGGGAGAACCAGATGGTTTCACACCATCAATGTCAAGCTCAAACTACTAGTTTTGTTTTGCTATTTCCTGGGACACGGAGGATAGCTCCACCCACGACACCAGTGAAGCCCCACCCCCATATTCTGAATGGCCCACAGGCCAGTCAGAGAAATACAATGGATGACCACTGATATGTAACAACATCGATGGCAAAGGCAACAATGGCCATCATTAATACTCATTCAAAACAATCCATTCCGATTGGTTTATGCACTGTCAGTCAACAGTTTCCAATTTTACTACTTTTGATGGGACCATCATGCAATAGTCATCAACCAGGAAGCCAATTGGTCAAGAATGTTCTTCTCATCAACCATATTTTCTGGTGTTATAGGTTTTCAATTAGACTAGGGTGAGGAAGGACCAAAGTAAGTTATAGAGAGCAAATACATTCCTTATGCAAATTAGTTTGGAAATTAGACCATCTGATTGGTTGATGCAATTCTCATTAGGGATGGCCATCGACCATCGATGTTTGTAAACCATCGATGGGTTATGGTCGATGTTCAATAGTTTTGACATCGATGGGGGAGAACCAGATGGTTTCACACCATCAATGTCAAGCTGAAACTACTAGTTTTGTTTTGCTATTTACTGGGACATGGAGCATAGCCCCACCCCCATATTCTGATTGGCCCACAGGCCAGTCAGTGAAATACAATGGATGACCACTGATATGTAACAACATTGATGGCAAAGGCAACACTGGCCATCATTAATACTCATTCAAAACAATCCATTCCGATTGGTTTATGTATTGTCAGTCAACAGTTTTCTATTTTACTACTTTTGATGGGACCATCATGCAATAGTCTTCAACCAGGAAGCCAATTGGTCAAGAATGTTCTTGTTATCAACCATCTTAGGCTGCTTTTGTAGGTTTTCTATTAGACTAGGGTGAGGAAGGACCTAAGTAAGTTATGGAGAGCAAATAAATTCCTTATGCAAATTAGTTTGGAAATTAGACCATATGATTGTTTGATGCAATTCTCATTAGGGATGGCCATCGGCCATCGATGTTAGTAAACCATCGATGTGTTATGGTCGATGTTCAATAGTTTTGACATCGATGGGGGAGAACCAGATGGTTTCACACCATCAATGTCAAGCTCAAACTACTAGTTTTGTTTTGCTATTTCCTGGGACACGGAGCATAGCTCCACCCACGACACCAGTGAAGCCCCGCCCCCATATTCTGATTGGCCCACAGGCCAGTCAGTCAAATACAATGGATGACCACTGATATGTAACAACATCGATAGCAAAGGCAACAATGGCCATCATTAATACTCATTCAAAACAATCCATTCCGATTGGTTTATGCACTGTCAGTCAACAGTTTCCAATTTTACTACTTTTGATGGGACCATCATGCAATAGTCTTCAACCAGAAAGCCAATTGGTCAAGAATGTTCTTCTCATCAACCATCTTTGGCTGGTTTTATAGGTTTTCAATTAGACTAGGGTGAGGAAGGACCTAAGTAAGTTATGGAGAGCAAATAAATTCCTTATGCAATTAGTTTGGAAATTAGACCATCTGATTGGTTGATGCAATTCTCATTAGGGATGGCCATCGACCATCGATGTGTTATGGTCGATGTTCAATAGTTTTGACATCGATCGG
This sequence comes from Crinia signifera, assembly GCF_055691185.1. NCBI lineage: Eukaryota > Metazoa > Chordata > Amphibia > Anura > Myobatrachidae > Crinia > Crinia signifera. The sequence continues at coordinate 74,076,275 of NC_139220.1, read as the reverse complement.
GGAGAACCAGATGGTTTCACACCATCAATGTCAAGTTAAAACGACTAGTTTTGTTTTGCTATTTCCTGGTTGACGGAGCATAACTTCACCCACGACACCAGTGAAGCCCCGCCCCCATATTCTGATTGGCCCACAGGCCAGTCAGTGAAATACAATGGATGACCACTGATATGTAACAACATCGATTGCAAAGGCAACAATGGCCATCATTAATACTCATTCAAAACAATCCATTCCGATTGGTATATGTACTGTCAATCAACAGTTTTCAATTTTACTACTTTTGATGGGACCATCATGCAATAGTCTTCAACCAGGAAGCCAATTGGTCAAGAATGTTCTTGTTATCAACCATCTTAGGCTGGTTTTGTAGGTTTTCTATTAGACTAGGGTGAGGAAGGACCTAAGAAAGTTATGGAGAGCAAATAAATTCCTTATGTAAATTAGTTTGGAAATAAGACCATCTGATTGGTTGATGCAATTCTCATTAGGGATGGCCATCGGCCATCGACCATCGATGTTTATAAACCATCGATGGGTTATGGTCGATGTTCAATAGTTTTGACATCGATGGGGGAGAACCAGATGGTTTCAAACCATCAATGTCAAGCTCAAACTACTAGTTTTGTTTTGCTATTTCCTGGGACACGGAGCATAGCTCCATCCACGACACCAGTGAAGCCCCGCCCCCATATTCTGATTGGCCCACAGGCTAGTCAGTCAAATACAATGGATGACACTGATATGTAAAAACATTGATGGCAAAGGCAACAATGGCCATCATTAATACTCATTCAAAACAATCCATTCCGATTGGTTTATGTATTGTCAGTCAACAGTTTTCTATTTTACTACTTTTGATGGGACCATCATGCAATAGTCTTCAACCAGGAAGCCTAGTGGTCAAGAATGTTCTTCTCATCAACCATCTTTGACTGGTTTTATAGGTTTTCAATTAGACTAGGGTGAGGAAGGACCTAAGTAAGTTATGGAGAGCAAATAAATTCCTTATGCAAATTAGTTTGGAAATTTGACCATCTGATTGGTTGATGCAATTCTCATTAGGGATGGCCATCGACCATCGATGTTAATAAACCATCGATGTGTTATGGTCGATGTTCAATAGTTTTGACATCGATGGGGAAGAACTAGATGGTTTCACACCATCAATGTCAAGTTAAAACGACTAGTTTTGTTTTGCTATTTCCTGGTTGACGGAGCATAACTCCACCCACGACACCAGTGAAGCCCCGCCCCCATATTCTGATTGGCCCACAGGCCAGTCAGTCAAATACAATCGATGACCACTGATATGTAACAACATCGATGGCAAAGGCAACATGGGCTATCATTAATACTCATTCAAAACAAGCCATTCCGATTGGTATATGTACTGTCAATCAACAGTTTTCAATTTTACTACTTTTTATGGGACCATCATGCAATTGTCTTCAACCAAGAAACCAATTGGTCAAGAATATTCTTGTTAACAACCATCTTTGGCTGGTTGTGTAGGTTTTCAATTAGACTAGGGTGAGGAAGGACCTAAGTAAGTTATGGAGAGCAAATAAATTTATTATGCAAATTAGTTTGGAAATTAGACCATCTGATTGGTTGATGCAATTCTCATTAGGGATGGCCATCGACCATCTATGTTTGTAAACCATCTATGGGTTATTTTCGATGTTCAATAGTTTTGAGATCGATGGGGGAGAACCAGATGGTTTCACACCATCAATGTCAAGCTCAAACGACTAGTTTTGTTTTTCTATTTCCTGGTACACGGAGCATAGCTCCACCAACAAGACCAGTGAAGCCCCGCCCCCATATTCTGATTGTACCACAGGCCAGTCAGTCAAATACAATGGATGACCACTGATATGTAACAACATCGATGGCAAAGGCCACAATGGCCATCATTAATACCTATGCAAAACAATCCATTCCGATTGGTTTATGTACTGTCAGTCAACAGTTTTCAATTTTACTACTTTTGATGGGACCATCATGCAATAGTCTTCAACCAGGAAGCCAATTGGTCAAGAATATTCTTCTCATCAACCATTTTTGGCTGGTTTTATAGGTTTTCAATTAGACTAGGGTGAGGAAGGACCTAAGTAAGTTATGGAGAGCAAATAAATTCCTTATGCAAATTAGTTTGGAAATTAGACCATCTGATTGGTTGATGCAATTCTCATTAGGAATGGCCATCGACCATCGATGTTTTTAAACCATCGATGTGTTATGGTCGATGTTCAATAGTTTTGACATCGATGGGGGAGAACCAGATGGTTTCACACCATCAATGTCAAGTTAAAACGACTAGTTTTGTTTTGCTATTTCCTGGTTGACGGAGCATAACTTCACCCACGACACCAGGGAAGCCCCGCCCCCATATTCTGATTGGCCCACAGGCCAGTCATTGAAATACAATGGATGACCACTGATGTGTAACAACATCGATAGCAAAGGCAACAATGGCCATAATTAATACTCATTCAAAACAATCCATTCCGATTGGTATATGTACTGTCAATTAACAGTTTTCATTTTTACTACTTTTGATGGGACCATCATGCAATAATCTTCAACCAGGAAGCCAATTGGTAAAGAATGTTCTTCTCATCAACCATCTGTGGCTGGATTTATAGGTTTTCAATTAGACTAGGGTGAGGAAGGACCTAAGTAAGTTATGGAGAGCAAACAAATTCCTTATGCAAATTAGTTTGGAAATTTGACCATCTGATTGGTTGATGCAATTCTCATTAGGGATGGCCATCGAACATCGATGTTAATAAACCATCGATGTGTTATGGTCGATGTTCAATAGTTTTGACATCGATGGGGGAGAACCAGATGGTTTCACACCATCAATGTCAAGTTAAAACGACTAGTTTTGTTTTGCTATTTCCTGGTTGACGGAGCATTACTCCACCCACGACATCAGTGAAGCCCCGCCCCCATATTCTGATTGGCCCACAGGCCAGTCAGTCAAATACAATCGATGACCACTAAAATGTAACAACATCGATGGCAAAGGCAACATGGGCTATCATTAATACTCATTCAAAACAAGCCATTCCGATTGGAATATGTACTGTCAATTAACAGTTTTCAATTTTACTACTTTTTATGGGACCATCATGCAATAGTCTTCAACCTCGAAACCAATTGGTCAAGAATATTCTTGTTAACAACCATCTTTGGCTTTTTTTTGTAGGTTTTCAATTAGACTAGGGTGAGGAAGGACCTAAGTAAGTTATCGAGAGCAAATAAATTTCTTATGCAAATTAGTTTGGAAATTAGACCATCTGATTGGTTGATGCAATTCTCATTAGGGATGGCCATCGACCATCGATGTTTGTAAACCATCTATGGGTTATTTTCGATGTTCAATAGTTTTGAGATCGATGGGGGAGAACCAGATGGTTTCACACCATCAATGTCAAGCTCAAGTTTTTCTATTTCCTGGTACACGGAGCATAGCTCCACCCACAAGACCAGTGAAGCCCCGCTCCCATATTCTGATTGTACCACAGGCCAGTCAGTCAAATACAATGGATGACCACTGATATGTAACAACATCGATGGCAAAGGCAACAATGGCCATCATTAATACTCATTCAAAACAATCCATTCCGATTGGTTTATGTACTGTCAGTCAACAGTTTTCAATTTTAATAATTTTGATGGGACCATCATGCAATAGTCTTCAACCATTAAGCCAATTGGTCAAATATGTTCTTGTTATCAACCATCTTTGGCTGGTTTTGTAGGTTTTCAATTAGACTAGGGTGAGAAAGGACTTAAGTAAGTTATGGAGCGAAAATAAATGCCTTATGCAAATTAGTTTGGAAATTAGACCATCTGATTGGTTAATGCAATTCTCATTAGGGATGGCCATCGGCCATCGATGTTTATAAACCATTGATGGGTTATGGTCGATGGTCAATAGGGGGAGAACCAGATGGTTTCACACCATCAATGTCAAGTTAAAACGACTAGTTTTGTTTTGCTATTTCCTGGTACATGGAGCATAGCACCGCCCCCATATTCTGATTGGCCCACAGGCCAGTCAGTCAAATACAATGGATGACCATTGATATGTAACAACATCCATGGCAAAGGCAACACTGGTCATCATTAATACTCATTCAAAACAATCCATTCTGATTGGTTTATGCACTGTCAGTCAACAGTTTTCAATTTTACTACTTTTGATGGGACCATCATGCAATAGTCTTCAACCAGGAAGCCAATTAGTCAAGAATGTTCTTGTTATCAACCATCTTTGGCTGGTTTTGTGGGTTTTCAATTAGACTAGGGTGTGGAAGGACCTAAGTAAGTTATGGAGAGCAAATAAATGCCATTTGGAAATTAGACCATCTGATTGGTTGATGCAATTCTCATTAGGGATGGCCATCGGCCATCGATGTTTATAAACCATTGATGGGTTATGGTCGATGTCTAATAGTTTTTACATCGATGGGGGAGAACCAGATGGTTTCACACCATCAATGTCAAGCTTGAACTACTAGTTTTATTTTGCTATTTCCTGGTACACAGAGCATAGCTCCACCCACGACACCAGTGAAGCCCCGCCCCCATATTATGATTGGCCCACAGGCCAGTCAGTCAAATACAATGGATGACCACTGATATGTAACAACATCGATGGCAAAAGCCACAATGGCCATCATTAATACCTATTCAAAACAATCCATTCCGATTGGTTTATGTACTGTCAGTCAACAGTTTTCTATTTTACTACTATTGATGGGACCATCATGCAATAGTCTTCAACCAGGAAGCCAATTGGTCTAAAATTTTCTTTTTATCAACCATCTTTGGCTAGTTTTGTGGGTTTTCAATTAGACTAGGGTAAGAAAGCACCTAAGAAAGTTATGGAGAGCAAATAAATGCCTTATGCAAATTAGTTTGGAAATTAGACCATCTGATTGGTTGATGCAATTCTCATTAGAAATGACCCTCAATATTTATAAAACATCAATGAGTTATGGTCACTGTTCAATAGTTTTGACATCGATGGGGGGAGAACCAGATGGTTTTACACCATCAATGTCAAGCTCAAATGACTAGTTTTGTTTTGCTACTTCCTGGGACAAGGAGCATAGCTCCACCCACAACACCAGTGAAGCCCCGCCCCTGTATTCTGATTGGCCCACACGCCAGTCAGTCAAATACAATGGATCAAAATCGATATGTTACAACATTGATGGCAAAGGCAACTATGGGCATCACTAATTCTCATTGAAAATAATCGATTCTGATTGGTTTATGTACTGTCAGTCAAAAGTTTTCTATTTTACTACTTTAGCGGGGACCATCATGCAATAGTCTTCAACCCGGAAGCCAATTGGTTAAATATGTTCTTATTATTAACCATCTTTGGCTGGTTTTGTAGGTTTTCAATTAGACGAGGGTGAGGAATGACCTAAGTAAGTTATGGAAAACAAAGAAAGCCCTTATGCAAATTAGTTTAGAAATTAAGATTTTTTGTGCCTGCGCTGGCTGCTTCCAAATAATTGTATCAGACGTTTCTCAAAAAAATATATAAACAATTTATTAAAACATACACATGAATAAAATCACACTATATATATATATATATATATATATATATATATATATATATATATATATATATATATATATATATATATATCATTTAAACTGAGAGTCCTTTTGTTAGGGGGTATTGTCTCACTGAGAGCGAAATAGCAGGTGCTAGCTGAGAATAATAATAAAGAAGTGCTGTAAATTTTATATTACCATCCTGGTCGGTCTGGAAGATTTTTGTATACCAGAGTCGGGATCACAGTCCTGAATTAGGCCCTATGGTGGGCGGGGGTATATCACTCCCCTCAGATGGTGATGTCCTTAGGAGAATGGGATTAGGGATCATGCAGGTATCCCAAGAGCTGGAACTCCAGTTTTTTCCAAAAAGGACTTGTAAAGAAGGTAGGTGGCTGTGTCCCTTTAAGCAGCAACGGATTTTTTCAAACGACCAAATTTTGGATGTGTCCCATTTGGGGGATATGGGGTATCAAGTACCGAATCTCAGCAGCACAATGGGGGTGTCTTTTAGCAAGGCTCAAAGACACCCCCATTGAGCTGCTGAGATTCGGTACTTGATACCCCATATCCCCCAAATGGGACACATCCAAAATTTGGTCGTTTGAAAAAATCCGTTGCTGCTTAAAGGGACACAGCCACCTACCTTCTTTACAAGTCCTTCTTGGAAAAAACTGGAGTTCCAGCTCTTGGGATACCTGCATGATCCCTAATCCCAGTCTCCTAAGGACATCACCATCTGAGGGGAGTGATATACCCCCGCCCACCATAGGGCCTAATTCAGGACTGTGATCCCGACTCTGGTATACAAAAATCTTCCAGACCGACCAGGATGGTAATATAAAATTTACAGCACTTCTTTATTATTATTCTCAGCTAGCACCTGCTATTTCGCTCTCAGTGAGACAATACCCTCAACAAAATGACTCTCAGTTTAAATGATATATATATATATATATATATATATATATATATATATATATATATATATATATATATATATATATATATATATATATAGTGTGATTTTATTCATGTGTATGTTTTAATAAATTGTTTATATATTTTTTTGAGAAACGTCTGATACAATTATTTGGAAGCAGCCAGCGCAGGCACAAAAATTCTTTTTTATTCTTATTCTGTATCTTAGGGCCTGACCGCCCTGTGCCAGCCGCTGTTGATTTGCGCACCACACAATTTTTTCCATTTTTTAGTTTAGAAATTAGACCATCTGATTGTTTGATGCAATTCTCATTAGGGATGGACATCGGCCATCGATATTTATAAACCATTGATGGGTTATGGTCGATGTTCAATAGTTTTGACATCGATGGGGGAGAACCAGATGGTTTCACACCATCAATGTCAAGCTCAAACTACTAGTTTTGTCTTGCTATTTCCTGGGACACGGAGCATAGCTCCACCCACGACACCAGTGAAGCCCCGCACCCATATTATTATTGGCCCACAGGCCAGTCAGTCAAATACAATGGATGACCACTGATATGTAACAACATCGATGGCAAAAGCCACAATGGCCATCATTAATACCTATTCAAAACAATCCATTCCGATTGGTTTATGTACTGTCAGTCAATAGTTTTCAATTTTACTACTTTTGATGGGACCATCATGCAATAGTCTTCAACCAGAAAGCAAATTGGTCAAGAATGTTGTTGTTATCAACCATATTTGGCTGGTTTTGTAGGTTTGCAATTAGACTAGGGTGAGGAAGGACCTAAGTAAGTTATGGAGAGCAAATACATTCCTTATGCAAATTAGTTTGGAAATTAGACCATCTGATTGGTTGATGCAATTCTCATTAGGGATGGCCATCGGCCATCGATGTTTATAAACCATCAATGGGTTATGGTCGATGTTCAATAGTTTTGACATCGATGGGGGAGAACCAGATGGTTTCACACCATCAATGTCAAGTTAAAACGACTAGTTGTGTTTTGCTATTTCCTGGTACACGGAGCATAGCTCCACCCACAACACCAGTGAAGCCCCGCCCCATATTCTGATTGGCCCACAGGCCAGTAAGTCAAATACAATGGGTGACCACTGATATGTAACAACATCGATGGCAAAGGCCACAATGGCCATCATTAATACAGTTTTCTATTTTACTACTTTTGATGAGACCATCATGCAATAGTCTTCAACCAGGAAGCCAATTGGTCAAGAATGTTCTTGTTATCAACCATCTTTGGCTGGTTTTGTAGGTTTGCAATTAGACTAGGGTGAGGAAGGACCTAAGTAAGTTATGGAGAGCAAATAAATTCCTTATGCAAATTAGTTTGGAAATTAGACCATCTGATTGGTCGATGCAATTCTCAATAGGGAAGGCCATCGATGTTTATAAACCATCAATGGGTTATGGTCGATGTTCAATAGTTTTGACATCGATGGGGGAGAACCAGATGGTTTCACACCATCAATGTCAAGTTAAAACGACTAGTTTTGTTTTGCTATTTCCTGGTACACAGAGCATAGCTCCACCCACAACACCAGTAAAGCCCCGCCCCCATATTCTGATTGGCCCACAAGCCAGTCAGTCAAATACAATAGATGACCACTGATATGTAACAACATCGATGGCAAAGGCAACAATGGCCATCATTAATACTCATTCAAAACAATCCATTCCGATTGGTTTATGTACTGTCAGTAAACAGTTTTCTATTTTACTACTTTTGATGAGACCATCATGCAATAGTCTTCAACCAGCAAGCCAATTGGTCAAGAATGTTCTTGTCATCCACCATCTTTGGCTGGTTTTGTAGGTTTTCAATTAGACTAGGGTGAGGAAGGACCTAAGTAAGTTATGGAGAGCAAATAAATTCCTTATGCAAATTAGTTTGGAAATTAGACCATCTGATTGGTTGATGCAATTCTCATAAGGGATGGCCATCGATGTTTATGGTCGATGTTCAATAGTTTTTACATCGATGGGGGAGATCCAGATGGTTTCAAACCATCAATGTCAAGCTCAAACTACTAGTTGCAAAGGCAACAATGGCCATCATTAATACTCATTCAAATGAAATGAAAAAAAACTTACACAGAACCAATAAAAAGCACCACAATACCATATCCCCTCTCCCCTAAACTATACAAATTGTACCACATGCATCCATTTCTTTACTTTCCACACTCCCTCTGCATCCATACCACCTCCACCTTCTTTATCAAACAAATAACATGTATACAATTTCCCCAACACCATCCTAATACAATCATTCACACTTTTATCTTCTTTCTTATACACATACATATTCCTATTATCCCACAATACTTCCATTACACAACACATTAATAGCCACATCACTCTTTCTTTTATTTTCCCATTTACTCCCAAACCAAACATTGCCAACCTCCATGAAATCCCATTTACACCACACAATTCTCTACATAATCCACTCATACCCTTCCATACTTTTTTAGCAAAACCACATCCCCACATTACATGCAATACTGTCTCATTTATTCCACATTCTTCTCTCGGGCATATTTCTATTCTTGTCAAATCTCTCTTTTTAAGTACCATTCTTACAGGCAAGACACCATGCATAACTTTCCAAACCACATCTTTTTGTTTATTCGACATCCCATTCATTTCCATTTTCTTCCACACCACTTCTGCTTCTTTCAATCTCAAATATTCAATATTGCATACAGTTTCTCTGTCTTTCAAAATCTTTATTATTTTCTTCCTCCCCATAAAATCTTCCATACTCATACTTAACAAATCATTCTTCCTAATAAATCGCTCCACAAACACATACCATTCTGGGCAACTGAAGGCCATTGGCACACTCAAAGACCTCTTCATCCATTCAATCCCACACAACATCCATCCACCCAGGTATTTTGTCATATATGAGGTTTTTGAACTCCCCTTTAACAATCTCGCCACTATTGCCACATAATTCACTCCTATAAATCTATCAAAATTTGGAAAATTTCCCCCTCCTTTAATCCTAGATTTAACCACATTCTCACGTCTCAACCACTCCATTTTACTACCCCACAGAAAAACAAAACATTTCCTTACAATTTTTCTAAAAACACCATTTGGGGGGGAAACACACATGCAACATACAATATTATGGGAAGAATCACACTCTTCACAACTAGTACTTTCCCTGTCATTGATAAATTTCTTAATTTCCAGAAATCCAATTTCTTCATAATCTTCCTATTACATTCATTCCAACTATCATTACCTTTTTAAGTTATCATCGAAAATTAAACCCAACACCTTTATCCCCCCTGCCACTCTTGTAATCTCATTCACTTCCACATTAATTCCACCAAACACTCTATAATTACTTTTATCCCAATTAATTTTAAAGCCTGATGCATTACAAAAAAAAAACACTAATAATCTTGTCCTGTTTAAGGCTGCTTGGTTTTGACACAATACTACTACATCATCCATGTACCCCATTACTTTAGCACTCTTACCACCACTCCCCGGTATAAGTACTCCTCTCACAACCTTATCACACCTAATCATATGTAACAGTGGCTCCATCACGCAAATAAACAACACAGGGGACACAGGACACCCCTGCCTTACACCTGATTTAACCATGATCTCCTCACTCACATTTCCATTCACCAATATACGACTCGATGCCAAAACATACAAACTTCTTACTCTTTCTACAAACCCAGCGGGAAACCCCATTTTTAACAAAACTCTGAACATAAACTCATGTGCAACTTTATCAAAGGCTTTTTCAAAATCAAGACTCAAAACCACACAACCTTGTTTCCTATCTTTACAATCTCTCAGTATATCCCTTAATAAAATCAAATTATCACTAATTTTACGTTCCGGTACAGCACATACTTGGTCTTCATTCACAATTTTTCCTATTACACTTCTCATTCGATTCGCCAACATTTTTGAATATATTTTGTAATCTGAATTTAACAAAGTTATAGGCCTCCAGTTGCCCAGATCTCTTCTATCATTCTTTTTATATATTAAAACTACAACACCCTTACCCATAGACTTGCCAATTATACCATTTATCCACATAAACTGGCATACTTCCACTAAATCACTTCCCAACATGTCCCAACACATACAATATAACTCTACTGGCAATCCATCTTGCCCAGGAGTTTTGTTTTTTCTTGCATTCATAACCACCATTTTTACTTCTTCCACACCAATATCTTCCATCAAAACACTTTTATCTTCCTGACTCACTTCATTCTGTAATACACTTAAAACTTCATCTCCCATATCACTTTCAATACTTTTCCTTTCATACAATTCTTTATAAAACTTAACTACTTCTTCCGTTAATTTACCACCACTAACATCCATTCCTTCTCCATTCCTTAATACATCCATATCATTTTTCCTTTTACATATTTTCCGGAAAAAAAACCTTGTACATTTCTCATTTTTCTCTTGATGCTCAACTTTCGCTCTAAAAATGATATTTTTCCCCCTATTTTCCAAATAGTTGTTTAACACACACCTTTCTTTCACTATCTCTTCACTTATGTCAAATCCTAGATCTCTCATTTTGTAAAGATACCTCATTCTTACACATAATGCCTCATACCTCATTCTTTCCTTCCTTACTTTTTTGATTCCCCATTTTCTGAAAAAACACCTCATCCTAACTTTCAGCCACTCCCACCATACTAATATATTCGCAAAGTCATTTTTTCTCCTCTTCCATATTGTATACATCTTAACCAAATCATCCCTTACTTCACAGTCTTCTAGCAAACGAACATTTAATTTCCATATACCTCTACCATATACATTGTTTACATTCCCTTGGACTTCACATATAATGCATTCGTGATCTGAAAAAGGCATTCTTACCTGCTCTCCATTCATACATGATATACCTTTGGATATGAAAATATAGTCAATTCTGGAAGTTATGCCTCCTCTATCAGCAATATACGTTGGTGGAGGTGGCTTCCCCATACACACCGCAGCTGCATCTATAAAGGAAAAATCCGTAATAATCTGATTTAATATATTCCCAGTTATATCAACACTCCTAGTACTTCCATTTCCTCTCCCACTTTTCTCAATTATACAATTGAAATCCCCCATTAACATAAGGGGTGTTCTTCTAGGAAGGAATAACCTTATCTTATCAAACAATTTCTTTCTTTCTAATTTACAAGCAGGAGCATATACACACATGATCCTAAACCTCCACCCTCTAAGACTAAAAGTCCCAACAATACACCTCCCTTCTTCCACCACAAAAAAATCCTCCCCTATAATATCCCTATTATTTATTACAATACCCACCCCATCATTTTTATTTAAACAAGACCCAGACCAAAAACTATCCCCTTTGTCCCATTCTTCTTTTTTAATGGGCTCTGAAATCCCACATTCCTGTACACAAATTATATCAGCTTTTAAGTTTTTTAATATTTCAAAAACCGCAGCACGCCTGGGTCTGCTTGTTATCAGCCTGACATTTAATGTTGCAACTTTTACGCTAATGTTGCTTGTAATATTAGGCATAGGTAGATTTTTAAGTCCCGTAAATAATTTCAAGGTAGTTGGATTACAAAAACACAACTTAAATCAGCATCATCCAATTTCATCATAGTTCTCCTTCCCAGTCAAACGTGCGATTGACTGTTTGGATGCCCCAAAAATATTGGAAGATTCAGTGGAAGATGGGGAACTGGCATTGTCTTCGGAACTTAAGATAGTATCCATACCATCTGGTTCAATTGCTGGGGAACTGTATTTAACTCTTTCAATTCTGGCTTTTTTAACAGCCCTTCCATCAGGAGTTGCTTTCCTCAGTTTTATAGACTCCTCATCAGACAATAAGGTATCAGCACTTTGAATATCCTCTGAATCGAAATTTTGACTTTCAGCTGAGCTTTCATCACTATCAATATTCTCTGCAACAAGTTGACTAGCCTCAGCTGCAAAGACTTTCAACTGCTCCTCACTGTGGTCAGTTGCAGTATCAGCAGTTTGCATTGCCTTAACTGGCTGTTGTGGATCTGGTGTAGCCTGTGCCTCCACCTCCATCTGTACTCCATTTTGCACAACAAGCACCGGGGCTATACATGTCTTTTTAGCCTCCGTCGTGCGAGTATCCTCTCTGGCTTCTCTTTCAGCTTGCTCAGCTAATCTTCGAGCACCTTGCTCTTTTCGAGCTTTGGTGAATTCTGAGCATGTTTTGAAAGAATGTCCAGGTTCCCCGCAGAGGTCGCATTTGCGTTCCTCTGGGCACCGGTTTGCTTCATGCCCCTCTTTTCTGCAGTTTCTACAGGTTCTCCCTTTCTCACACTCTTCCCTTGTGTGGCCATATTCAAAACATTTTCTGCAGAATCTGGGTTGGGTGGGGTAATATAGGAAGCACCTGTTGCCTCCAATTGTGAAATTTGCAGGTGGATGCATTACCCCACCTGGACATCTCTCATCCCTCCTTAGTTTACACCAAAATTTTCTTTTGGCATTAAAGATACCCATACTGTTTTTCAAAAATTCCCCTCCTCTCACAGAACTGCAATACCTTGCAAGGAAAGCAAGTAACAAATCATAGTTCATAAACGGATTGTAAGCATGTACTGTGATTGGGACTTCTTGTGCAGTAAATAGGGGAAACATTTCTATCCCCTCCATTTTAGGGTCCAGATATTTCTCTTTTAACATTTCATAAACTTTGTAACTGTCTTTCCCATCGAAAAAACTGACATCATACATGCCCTGGTTAGGAAAATCTTGGATACAAAAAATTGTACTTAGCTCCACTCCTGCCAGCTCCACCAAAACTTCCCTCACGAGATGATAAAGTCCACAGTCTCTCCTCCTTCTTTCTTGCACGATAAAACGGATTGAATTCTTCAGTCCAGGTGTTCAAGCCATGATGCTTCAAAATTCCTGCGGTGTTGATACCTCCTCAGCGTAGCAGATCCCACAGAAAAGTTTTCCAACCTCACAACCTCAGGCCCAGACCAAAAGGCTGCAAAGCCCAGACAATTGGTCAAGAATGTTCTTCTCATCAACCATTTTTGGCTGGTTTAGTAGGTTTTCAATTAGACTAGGGTGAGGAAGGACCTAAGTAAGTTATGGAGAGCAAATAAATTCCTTATGCAAATTAGTTTGGAAATTAGACCATCTGATTGGTTGATGCAATTCTCATAAGGGATGGCCATCGATCATCGATGTTTATAAACCATCAATGGGTTATGGTCGATGTTCAATAGTTTTTACATCGATGGGGGACCACCAGATGGTTTCACACCATCAATTTCCACTTAAAACGACTAGTTTTGTTTTTCTATTTCCTGGTACACGGAGCATAGCTCCACCCACAAGACCAGTGAAGCCCCGCCCCCATATTCTGATTGGCCCACAGGCCAGTCAGTCAAATACAATGGATGACCACTGATATGTAACAACATCGATGGCAAAGGCAACAATGGCCATCATTAATACTCATTCAAAACAATCCATTCCGATTGGTTTATGTATTTTCAGTCAACAGTTTTCTATTTTACTACTTTTGATGGAACCATCATGCAATAGTCTTCAACCAGGAAGCCTAGTGGTCAAGAATGTTCTTCTCATCAACCATCTGAATTTATAGGTTTTCAATTAGACTAGGGTGAGGAAGGACCTAAGTAAGTTATGGAGAGCAAATAAATTCCTCATGCAAATTAGTTTGGAAATTTGACCATCTGATTGGTTGATGCAATTCTCATTAGGGATGGCCATCGACCATCGATGTTAATTAACCATCGATGTGTTATGGTCGATGTTCAATAGTTTTGACATCGATGGGGGAGAACCAGATGGTTTCACACCATCAATGTCAAGTTAAAACGACTAGTTTTGTTTTGCTATTTCCTGGTTGACGGAGCATAACTCCACCCACGACACCAGTGAAGCCCCGCCCCCATATTCTGATTGGCCCACAGGCCAGTCAGTCAAATACAATCGATGACCACTGATATGTAACAACATCGATGGCAAAGGCAACATGGGCTATCATTAATACTCATTCAAAACAAGCCATTCCGATTGGTATATGTACTGTCAATCAACAGTTTTCAATTTTACTACTTTTTATGGGACCATCATGCAATTGTCTTCAACAAAGAAACCAATTGGTCAAGAATATTCTTGTTAACAACCATCTTTGGCTGGTTGTGTAGGTTTTCAATTAGACTAGGGTGAGGAAGGACCTAAGTAAGTTATGGAGAGCAAATAAATTTCTTATGCAAATTAGTTTGGAAATTAGACCATCTGATTGGTTGATGCAATTCTCATTAGGGATGGCCATTGGCCATCGGCCATCGATGTTTATAAACCATTAAAGGGTTATTTTCGATGTTCAATAGTTTTTACATCGATGGGGGAGAACCAGATGGTTTCACACCATCAATGTCAAGTTAAAATGACTAGTTTTGTTTTGCTATTTCCTGGTACATGGAGCATAGCCCCGCCCCCATATTCTGATTGGCCCACAGGCCAGTCAGTCAGTCAGTCAAATACAATGGATGACCACTGATATGTAACAACATCGATGGCAAAGGCAACATGCCATCATTAATACTCATTCAAAACAATCCATTCCGATAGGTTTATGTACTGTCAGTCAACAGTTTTCAATTTTACTACTTTTGATGGGACCATCATGCAATAGTCTTCAACCAGGAAGCCAATTGGTCAACAATGTTCATGTTATCTTTGGCAGGTTTTGTAGGTTTTCTATTAGAATAGGGTGAGGAAGGACCTAAGTAAGTTATGGAGAGCAAATAAATTCCTTATGCAAATTAGTTTGAAAATTAGACCATTTGATTGGTTGATGCAATTCTCATTAGGGATGGCCATCGACCATCGATGTTTATAAACCATCGATGGGTTATGGTCGATGTTCAATAGTTTTTACATCGATGGGGGAGAACCAGATGGTTTCACACCATCAATGTAAAGCTCAAACTACTAGTTTTGTTTTGCTATTTCCTGTGACACGGAGCACAGCTCCACCCACGACACCAGTGAAGCCCCGCCCCCATATTCTGATTGGCCCACAGGCCAGTCAGTCAAATACAATGGATGACCACTGATATGTAACAACATCGATGGCAAAGGCAACAATGGCCATCATTAATACTCATTCAAAACAATCCATTCCGATTGGTTTATGTACTGTCAGTCAACAGTTTTCAATTTTATTGGGACCATCATGCAATAGTCTTCAACCAGGAAGCCACTTGGTCAAGAATATTCTTGTTATCAACCATATTTGGCTGGCTTTGTAGGTTTTCTATTAGACTAGGGTGAGGAAGGACCTAAGTAAGTTATGGAGAGCAAATAAATTCCTTATGCAAATTAGTTTGGAAATTAGACCATCTGATTGGTTGATGCAATTCTAATTAGGGATGGCCATCGACCATCGATGTTTGTAAAACATCGATGTGTTATTGTCGATGTTCAATAGTTTTGACATCGATGGGGGAGAACCAGATGGTTTCACACCATCAATGTTAAACTGAAACTACTAGTTTTGTTTTGCTATTTCCTGGGACACGGAGCATAGCTCCACCCACGACACCAGTGAAGCCCCACCCCCATATTCTGATTGGCCCACAGGCCAGTCTGTGAAATACAATGGATGACCACTGATATGTAACAACATTGATGGCAAAGGCAACAATGGCCATCATTAATACTCATTCAAAACAATCCATTCCGATTGGTTTATGTATTGTCAGTCAACAGTTTTCTATTTTACTACTTTTGATGGGACCATCACGCAATAGTCTTCAACCCGGAAGCCAATTGGTCAAGAATGTTCTTGTTATCAACCATCTTAGGCTGGTTTTGTCGGTTTTCTATTAGACTAGGGTGAGGAAGGACCTAAGTAAGTTATGGAGAGCAAATAAATTCCTTATGCAAATTAGTTTGGAAATAAGACCATCTGATTGGTTGAAGCAATTCTCCTAAGAGATGGCCATCGGCCATCGATGTTTATAAACCATCGATGGGTTATGGTCGATGTTCAATAGTTTTGACATCGATGGGGGAGAACCAGATGGTTTCACACCATCAATGTAAAGCTCAAACTACTAGTTTTGTTTTGCTATTTCCTGGGACACGGAGCACAGCTCCACCCACGACACCAGTGAAGCCCCGCCCCCATATTCTGTTTGTACCACAGGCCAGTCAGTCAAATACAATGGATGACCACTGATATGTAACAACATCGATAGCAAAGGCAACAATGGCCATCATTAATACTCATTCAAAACAATCCATTCCAATTGGTTTATGCAGTCAGTCAACAGTTTTCAATTTTACTACTTTTGATGGGACCATCATGCAATAGTCTTCAACCAGGAAGCCAATTGGTCAAGAATGTTCTTCTCATCATCCATCTTTGGGTGGTTTTATAGGTTTTCAATTAGACTAGGGTGAGGAAGGACCTAAGTAAGTTATGGAGAGCAAATAAATTCCTTATGCAAATTAGTTTGGAAATTAAACCATCTGATTGGTTGATGCAATTCTCATTAGGGATGGCCATCGACCATCGATGTGTTATGGTCGATGTTCAATAGTTTTGACATCGATGGGGGAGAACCAGATGGTTTAACACCATCAATGTCAAGCTCAAACTACTAGTTTTGTTTTGCTATTTCCTGGGACACGGAGGATAGCTCCACCCACGACACCAGTGAAGCCCAACCCCCATATTCTGATTGGCCCACAGGCCAGTCAGTGAAATACAATGGATGACCACTGATATGTAACAACATCGATGGCAAAGGCAACAAGGGCCATCATTAATACTCATTCAAAACAATCCATTCCGATTGGTTTATGTACTGTCAGTCAACAGTTTTCAATTTTAATTATTGTGATGGGACCATCATGCAATAGTCTTCAATCCGGAAGCCAATTTGTCAAGAATGTTCTTCTCATCAACCATCTATGGCTGGTTTTATAGGTTTTTCAATAAGACTAGGGTGAGGAAGGACCTAAGTAAGTTATGGAGAGCAAATAAATTCCTTATGCAAATTAGTTTGGAAATTAGACCATCTGATTGGTTGATGCAATTCTCATTAGGGATGGCCATCGACCATCGATGTTAGTAAACCATCGATGTGTTATGGTCGATGTTCAATAGTTTTGACATCGATGGGGGAGAACCAGATGGTTTCACACCATCAATGTCAAGCTCAAATGACTAGTTTTGTTTTGCTATTTCCTGGGACAAGGAGCAAAGCCCCCCCCCCATATTCTGATTGGCCCACAGGCTAGTCAGTCAAATACAATGGATGACACTGATATGTAAAAACATTGATGGCAAAGGCAAAATTGGCCATCATTAATACTCATTCAAAACAATCTATTCCGATTGGTTTATGTACTGTTAGTCAGCAGTTTTCAATTTTACCACTTTTGATGGGACCATCATGCAATAGTCTTCAACCAGGAAGCCAATTGGTCAAATATGTTCTTATTATCAACCATCTTTGGCTAGTTTTGTAGGTTTTCAATTAGACTAGGGTGAGAAAGGACTTAAGTAAGTTATGGAGAGCAAATAAATGCCTTATGCTAATTAGTTTGGAAATTAGACCATCTGATTGGTTGATGCAATTCTCATTAGAAATGACCCTCAATATTTATAAAACATCTATGAGTTATGGTCAATATTCAATAGTTTTGACATCGATGGGGGGAGAACCAGATGGTTTCACACCATCAATGTCAAGCTCAAATGACTATTTTTGTTTTGCTATTTCCTGGGACAAGGAGCATAGCTCCACCCACAACACCAGTGAAGCCCCGCCCCTGTATTTTGATTGGCCCACAGGCCAGTCAGTCAAATACAATGGATGAAAATCGATATGTTACAACATCGATGGCAAAGGCAACTATGGGCATCACTAATTCTCATTGAAAATAATCGAATCATATTGGTTTATGTACTGTCAGTCAACAGTTTTCTATTTTAATACTTTAGCTGGGACCATCATGCAATGGTCTTCAACCAGCAAGCCAATTGGTCAAGAATGTTCTTGTCATCCACCATCTTTGGCTAGTTTTGTAGGTTTTCAATTAGACTAGGGTGAGGAATGACCTAAGTAAGTTATGGAAAACAAATAAAGCCCTAATGCAAATTAGTTTAGAAATTAGACCATCTGATTGGTTGATGCAATTCTCATTAGGGATGGCCATCGGCCATCGGCCATCGACCATCGATATTTATAAACCATCGATGGGTTATGGTCGATGTTCAATAGTTTTGACATCGATGGGGGAGAACCAGATGGTTTCACACCATCAATGTCAAGCTGAAACTACTAGTTTTGTTTTGCTATTTCCTGGTACACGGAGCATAGCTCCACCCACAACACCAGTGAAGCCCCACCCCCATATTCTGATTGGCCCACAGGCCAGTCAGTCAAATACAATGGATGACCACTGATATGTAACAACATCGATGGCAAAGGCAACAATGGCCATCATTAATACTCATTCAAAACAATCCATTCCGATTGGTTTATGCACTGTCAGTCAACAGTTTTCAATTTTACTACTTTTGATGGGACCATCATGCAATAGTCTTCAACCAGGAAGCCAATTGGTCAAGAATGTTCTTCTCATCAACCATCTATGGCTGGCTTTATAGGTTTTCAATTAGACTAGGGTGAGGAAGGACCAAAGTAAGTTATGGAGAGCAAATAAATTCCTTATGCAAATTAGTTTGGAAATTAGACCATCTGATTGGTTGATGCAATTCTCATTAGGGATGGCCATCGACCATCGATGTTTGTAAACCATCGATGTGTTATGGTCGATGTTCAATAGTTTTGACATCGATGGGGAGAACCAGATGGTTTCACACCATCAATGTCAAGCTGAAACTACTAGTTTTGTTTTGCTATTTTCTGGGACACGGAGCATAGCTCCAATCACGACACCAGTGAAGCCCCACCCCCATATTCTGATTGGCCCACAGGCCAGTCTGTGAAATACAATGGATGACCACTGATATGTAACAACATTGATAGCAAAGGCAACAATGGCCATCATTAATACTCATTCAAAACAATCCATTCCGATTGGTTTATGTATTGTCAGTCAACAGTTTTCTATTTTACTACTTTTGATGGGACCATCATGCAATAGTCTTCAACCCAGAAGCCACTTGGTTAAGAATGTTCTTGTTATCAACCATCTTAGGCTGGTTTTGTAGGTTTTCTATTAGACTAGGGTGAGGAAGGACCTACGTAAGTTATGGAGAGCAAATAAATTCCTTATGCAACTTAGTTTGGAAATTAGACCATCTGATTGGTTGATGCAATTCTCATTAGGGATGGCCATCGGCCATCGGCCATCGATGTTTATAAACCATCGATGGGTTATGGTCGATGTTCAATAGTTTTGACATCGATGGGGGAGAACCAGATGGTTTCAAACCATCAATGTCAAGCTCAAACTACTAGTTTTGTTTTGCTATTTCCTGGGACATGGAGCATAGCTCCATCCACGACACCAGTGAAGCCCCGCCCCCATATTCTGATTGGCCCACAGGCTAGTCAGTCAAATACAATGGATGACACTGATATGTAAAAACATTGATGGCAAAGGCAACAATGGCCATCATTAATACTCATTCAAAACAATCCATTCCGATTGGTTTATGTACTGTCAGTCAACAGTTTTCAATTTTAATGGGACCATCATGCAATAGTCTTCAACCAGGAAGCCACTTGGTCAAGAATATTTTTGTTATCAACCATCTTTGGCTGGTTTTGTAGGTTTTCTATTAGACTAGGGTGAGGAAGGACATAAGTAAGTTATGGAGAGCAAATAAATTCCTTATGCAAATAAGTTTGGAAATTAGACCATCTGATTGGTTGATGCAATTCTCATTAGGGATGGCCATCGATGTTTATAAACCATCGATGGGTTATGGTCGATGTTCAATAGTTTTGACATCGATGGGGGAGAACCAGATGGTTTCACACCATCAATGTCAAGTTAAAACGACTAGTTTTGTTTTGCTATTTCCTGGTTGACGGAGCATAACTTCACCCACGACACCAGTAAAGCCCCGCCCCCATATTCTGATTGGCCCACAGGCCAGTCAGTGAAATACAATGGATGACCACTGATATGTAACAACATCGATTGCAAAGGCAACAATGGCCATCATTAATAATCATTCAAAACAATCCATTCCGATTGGTATATGTACTGTCAATCAACAGATTTCAATTTTACTACTTTTGATGGGACCATCATGCAATAGTCTTCAACCAAGAAGCCAATTGGTCAAGAATGTTCTTCTCATCAACCATCTGTGGCTGGTTTTATAGGTTTTCAATTAGACTAGGGTGAGGAAGGACCTAAGTAAGTTATGGAGAGCAAATAAATTCCTTATGCAAATTAGTTTGGAAATTAGACCATCTGATTGGTTGATGCAATTCTCATTAGGGATGGCCATCGACCATCGATGTTTTTAATTTTCTGATTGGCCCACAGGCCAGTCGGTGAAATACAATGGATGACCACTGATATGTAACAACATTGATGGCAAAGGCAACAATGGCCATCATTAATACTCATTCAAAACAATCCATTCCGATTGGTTTATGTATTGTCAGTCAACAGTTTTCTATTTTACTACTTTTGATGGGACCATCATGCAATAGTCTTCAACCCGGAAGCCAATTGGTCAAGAATGTTCTTGTTATCAACCATCTTAGGCTGGTTTTGTAAGTTTTCTATTAGACTAGGGTGAGGAAGGACCTAAGTAAGTTATGGAGAGCAAATAAATTCATTATGCAAATTAGTTTGTAAATAAGACCATCTGATTGGTTGATGCAATTCTCATTAGGGATGGCCATCGGCCATCGATGTTTATAAAGCATCGATGGGTTATGGTCGATGTTCAATAGTTTTGACATCGATGGGGGAGAACCAGATGGTTTCAAACCATCAATGTCAAGCTCAAACTACTAGTTTTGTTTTGCTATTTCCTGGGACACGGAGCATAGCTCCTCCCACGACACCAGTGAAGCCCCGCCCCCATATTCTGATTGGCCCACAGGCTAGTCTGTCAAATACAATGGATGACACTGATATGTAACAACATTGATGGCAAAAGCAACAATGGCCATCATTAATACTCATTCAAAACAATCCATTCCGATTGGTTTATGTATTGTCAGTCAACAGTTTTCTATTTTACTACTTTTGATGGGACCATCATGCAATAGTCTTCAACCCGGAAGCCAATTGGTTAAGAATGTTCTTGTTATCAACCATCTTAGGCTTTTTTTTGTAGGCTTTCTAATAGACTAGGGTGAGTAAGGACCTAAGTAAGTTATGGAGAGCAAATAAATTCCTTATGCAAATTAGTTTGGAAATTAGACCATCTGATTGGTTGATGCAATTCTCATTAGGGATGGCCATCGGCCATCGATGTTTGTAAACCATCGATGTGTTATGGTCGATGTTCAATAGTTTTGACATCGATGGGGGAGAACCAGATGGTTTCACACCATCAATGTCAAGTTAAAACGACTAGTTTTGTTTTGCTATTTCCTGGTTGACGGAGCATAACTCCACCCATGACACCAGTGAAGCCCCGCCGTCATATTCTGATTGGCCCACAGGCCAGTCAGTGAAATACAATGGATGACCACTGATATGTAACAACATCGATGGCAAAGGCAACAATGGCCATCATTAATACTCATTCAAAACAATCCATTCCGATTGGTTTATGCACTTTCAGTCAACAGTTTTCAATTTTACTACTTTTGATGGGACCATCATGCAATAGTCTTCAAACAGGAAGCCAATTTTTTTTTTTTTTTTTTTTATAAAACCATCAGGTTTAAAAGCAATCGCTTAAATAGTCTACCCTTTAGACTATCTCTCACGTGACTTTCTGAGCGATAAACTTTTCTCCTTCATCAACTGGTTTTATTTTGCTTTTTTGAAATGAAAAAAAAAAAACTTACACAGAACCAATAAAAAGCACCACAATACCATATCCCCTCTCCCCTAAACTATACAAATTTTACAACATGCATCCATTTCTTTACTTTCCACACTCCCTCTGCATCCATACCACCTCCACCTTCTTTATCAAACAAATAACATGTATACAATTTCCCCAACACCATCCTAATACAATCATTCACACTTTTATCTTCTTTCTTATACACATACATATTCCTATTATCCCACAATACTTCCATTACACAACACATTAATAGCCACATCACTCTTTCTTTTATTTTCCCATTTACTCCTAAACCAAACATTGCCAACCTCCATGAAATCCCATTTACACCAAACAATTCTCTACATAATCCACTCATACCCTTCCATACTTTTTTAGCAAAACCACATCCCCACATTACATGCAATACTGTCTCATTTATTCCACATTCTTCTCTCGGGCATATTTCTATTCTTGTCAAATCTCTCTTTTTAAGTACCATTCTTACAGGCAAGACACCATGCATAACTTTCCAGACCACATCTTTTTGTTTATTTGACATCCCATTCATTTCCATTTTCTTCCACACCACTTCTGCTTCTTTCAATCTCAAATATTCAATATTGCATACAGTTTCTCTGTCTTTCAAAATCTTTATTATTTTCTTCCTCCCCATAAAATCTTCCATACTTATACTTAACAAATCATTCTTCCTAATAAATCGCTCCACAAACACATACCATTCTGGGCAACTGAAGGCCATTGGCACACTCAAAGACCTCTTCATCCATCCAATCCCACACAACATCCATCCACCCAGGTATTTTGTCATACATGAGGTTTTTGAACTCCCCTTTAACAATCTCGCCACAATTGCCACATAATTCACTCCTATAAATCTATCAAAATTTGGAAAATTTCCCCCTCCTTTAATCCTAGATTTAACCACATTCTCACGTCTCAACCACTCCATTTTACTACCCCACAGAAAAACAAAACATTTCCTAACAATTTTTCTAAAAACACCATTTTGGGGGGGAAACACACATGCAACATACAATATTATGGGAAGAATCACACTCTTCATAACTAGTACTTTCCCTGTCATTGATAAATTTCTTAATTTCCAGAAATTCAATTTCTTCATAATCTTCCTATTACATTCATTCCAACTATCATTACCTTTTAAGTTATCATCGGAAATTAAACCCAACACCTTTATCCCCCCTTCCTCTCTTGTAATCTCATTCACTTCCACATTAATTTCATCAAACACTCTATAATTACTTTTATCATTCTGATTGGTTTATGTAATGTCAGTCAACAGTTTTCTATTTTACAACTTTTGCTGGGACCATCATGCAATAGTCTTTAACCAGCAAGACAATTGGTCAAGAATGCTCTTGTTATCAACTATCTGTGGCTGGCTCTGCAGGTGTTCAATTAAACTAGGGTTAGGAAGGACCTCAGTAAGTTATGGAGAGTAAATAAAGCCCTTATGCAAATTAGTTTAGAATTGAGACCATCTGATTGGTTGATGCAATTGTCATTCAAAATAAGCCATTCTGATTGGTTTATGTACTGTCAGTCAACAGTTTTCTATTTTACAACTTTTGCTGGGACCATCATACAATAGTCTTCAACCAGCAAGACAATTGGTCAAGAATGCTCTTGTTATCCACTATCTGTGGCTGGTTCTGAAGGTGTTCAATTAAACTAGGGTTTAGGAAGGACCTCAGTAAGTTATGGAGAGTAAATAAAGCCCTTATGCAAATTAGTTTAGAATTGAGACCATCTGATTGGTTGATGCAATTGTCATTCAAAATAAGCCATTCTGATTGGTTTATGTACTGTCAGTCAACAGTTTTCTATTTTACAACTTTTGCTGGGACCATCATGCAATAGTCTTCAACCAGCAAGACAATTGGTCAAGAATGCTCTTGTTATCAACTATCTGTGGCTTGTTCTGCAGGTGTTCAATTAAACTAGGGGCAGGAAGGACCTCAGTAAGTTATGGAGAGTAAAAAAAGCCCTTATGCAAATTAGTTTAGAATTGAGGCCATCTGATTGGTTGATACAATTGTCATTCAAAATAAGCCATTCTGAATGGTTTATATAATGTCAGTCAACAGTTTTCTATTTCACAACTTTTGCTGGGACCATAGTCTTAAACCAGCAAGACAATTGGTCAAGAATGCTCTTTTTATCAACTATCTGTGGCTGGTTCTGCAGGTGTTCAATTAAACTAGGGTTAGGATGGACCTCAGTAAGTTATGGAGAGCAAATAAAGCCATTATGCAAATTAGTTTAGAATTGAGATCATCTGATTGGTTGATGCAATTGTCATTCAAAATAAGCCACTCTGATTGGTTTATGTACTGTCAGTCAACAGTTTTCTATTTTACAACTTTTGCTGGGACCATCATGCAATAGTCTTCAACCAGCAAGACAATTGGTCAAGAATGCTCTTGTTATCAACTATCTGTGGCTGGTTCTGCAGGTGTTCAATTAAACTAGGGTTAGGAAGGACCTCAGTAAGTTATGGAGAGCAAATAAAGCGCTTATGCAAATTAGTTTAGAATTGAGATCATCTGATTGGTTGATGCAATTGTCATTCAAAATAAGCCACTCTGAATGGTTTATGTACTGTCAGTCAACAGTTTTCTATTTTACAACTTTTGCTGGGACCATCATGCAATAGTCTTCAACCAGCAAGACAATTGTTCAAGAATGCTCTTTTTATCAACTATCTGTGGCTGGTTCTGCAGGTGTTCAATTAAACTAGGGTTAGGAAGGACCTCAGTAAGTTATGGAGAGTAAATAAAGCCCTTATGCAAATTAGTTTAGAATTGAGGCCATCTGATTGGTTGATACAATTGTCATTCAAAATAAGCCATTCTGATTGGTTTATGTAATGTCAGTCAACAGTTTTCTATTTTACAACTTTTGCTGGGACCATCATGCAATAGTCTTCAACCAGCAAGACAATTAGTCAAGAATGCTCTTTTTATCAACTATCTGTGGCTGGTTCTGCAGGTGTTCAATTAAACTAGGGTTAGGAAGGACCTCAGTAAGTTATAGAGAGTAAATAAAGCCCTTATGCAAATTAGTTTAGAATTGAGACCATCTGATTGGTTGATACAATTGTCATTCAAAATAAGCCATTCTGATTGGTTTATGTAATGTCAGTCAACAGTTTTCTATTTTACAACTTTTGCTGGGACAACAATGCAATAGTCTTCAACCAGCAAGACAATTGGTCAAGAATGCTCTTGTTATCAACTATCTGTGGCTGGCTCTGCAGGTGTTCAATTAAACTAGGGTTAGGAAGGACCTCAGTAAGTTATGGAGAGCAAATAAAGCGCTTATGCAAATTAGTTTAGAATTGAGATCATCTGATTGGTTGATGCAATTGTCATTCAAATTAAGCCACTCTGACTGGTTTATGTACTGTCAGTCAACAGTTTTCTATTTTACAACTTTTGCTGGACCATCATGCAATAGTCTTCAACCAGCAAGACAATTGGTCAAGAATGCTCTTGTTATCAACTATCTGTGGCTGGTTTTGCAGGTGTTCAATTAAACTAGGGTTAGGAAGGACCTCAGTAAGTTATGGAGAGCAAATAAAGCGCTTATGCAAATTAGTTTATAATTGAGATCATCTGATTGGTTGATGCAATTGTCATTCAAAATAAGCCACTCTGATTGGTTTATGTACTGTCAGTCAACAGTTTTCTGTTTTACAACTGTTGCTGGGACCATCATGCAATAGTCTTCAACCAGCAAGACAATTGGTCAAGAATGCTCTTGTTATCAACTATCTGTGGCTTGTTCTGCAGGTGTTCAATTAAACTAGGGGCAGGAAGGACCTCAGTAAGTTATGGAGAGTAAAAAAAGCCCTTATGCAAATGAGTTTAGGATTGAGGCCATCTGATTGGTTGATACAATTGTCATTCAAAATAAGCCATTCTGATTGGTTTATGTAATGTCAGTCAACAGTTTTCTATTTTACAACTTTTGCTGGGACCATCATGCAATAGTCTTTAACCAGCAAGACAATTGGTCAAGAATGCTCTTGTTATCAACTATCTGTGGCTAGCTCTGCAGGTGTTCAATTAAACTAGGGTTAGGAAGGACCTCAGTAAGTTATGGAGAGCAAATAAAGCGCTTATGCAAATTAGTTTAGAATTGAGATCATCTGATTGGTTGATGATATTGTCATTCAAAATAAGCCACTCTGAATGGTTTATGTACTGTCAGTCAACAGTTTTCTATTTTACAACTTTTGCTGGGACCATCATGCAATAGTCTTCACCCAGCAAGCCAATTGTTCAAGAATGCTCTTTTTATCAACTATCTGTGGCTGGTTCTGCAGGTGTTCAATTAAACTAGGGTTAGGAAGGACCTCAGTAAGTTATGGAGAGTAAATAAAGCCCTTATGCAAATTAGTTTAGAATTGAGGCCATCTGATTGGTTGATACAATTGTCATTCAAAATAAGCCATTCTGATTGGTTTATGTAATGTCAGTCAACAGTTTTCTATTTTACAACTTTTGCTGGGACCATCATGCAATAGTCTTCAACCAGCAAGACAATTAGTCAAGAATGCTCTTTTTATCAACTATCTGTGGCTGGTTCTGCAGGTGTTCAATTAAACTAGGGTTAGGAAGGACCTCAGTAAGTTATAGAGAGTAAATAAAGCCCTTATGCAAATTAGTTTAGAATTGAGACCATCTGATTGGTTGATACAATTGTCATTCAAAATAAGCCATTCTGATTGGTTTATGTAATGTCAGTCAACAGTTTTCTATTTTACAACTTTTGCTGGGACAACAATGCAATAGTCTTCAACCAGCTAGACAATTGGTCAAGAATGCTCTTGTTATCAACTATCTGTGGCTGGCTCTGCAGGTGTTCAATTAAACTAGGGTTAGGAAGGACCTCAGTAAGTTATGGAGAGCAAATAAAGCGCTTATGCAAATTAGTTTAGAATTGAGATCATCTGATTGGTTGATGCAATTGTCATTCAAATTAAGCCACTCTGACTGGTTTATGTACTGTCAGTCAACAGTTTTCTATTTTACAACTTTTGCTGGACCATCATGCAATAGTCTTCAACCAGCAAGACAATTGGTCAAGAATGCTCTTGTTATCAACTATCTGTGGCTGGTTTTGCAGGTGTTCAATTAAACTAGGGTTAGGAAGGACCTCAGTAAGTTATGGAGAGCAAATAAAGCGCTTATGCAAATTAGTTTATAATTGAGATCATCTGATTGGTTGATGCAATTGTCATTCAAAATAAGCCACTCTGATTGGTTTATGTACTGTCAGTCAACAGTTTTCTGTTTTACAACTGTTGCTGGGACCATCATGCAATAGTCTTCAACCAGCAAGACAATTGGTCAAGAATGCTCTTGTTATCAACTATCTGTGGCTTGTTCTGCAGGTGTTCAATTAAACTAGGGGCAGGAAGGACCTCAGTAAGTTATGGAGAGTAAAAAAAGCCCTTATGCAAATTAGTTTAGGATTGAGGCCATCTGATTGGTTGATACAATTGTCATTCAAAATAAGCCATTCTGATTGGTTTATGTAATGTCAGTCAACAGTTTTCTATTTTACAACTTTTGCTGGGACCATCATGCAATAGTCTTTAACCAGCAAGACAATTGGTCAAGAATGCTCTTGTTATCAACTATCTGTGGCTGGCTCTGCAGGTGTTCAATTAAACTAGGGTTAGGAAGGACCTCAGTAAGTTATGGAGAGTAAATAAAGCCCTTATGCAAATTAGTTTAGAATTGAGATCATCTGATTGGTTGATGCAATTGTCATTCAAAATAAGCCACTCTGATTGGTTTATGTACTGTCAGTCAACAGTTTTCTATTTTACAACTTTTGCTGGGACCATCATGCAATAGTCTTCAACCAGCAAGACAATTGGTCAAGAATGCTCTTGTTATCAACTATCTGTGGCTGGTTCTGCAGGTGTTCAATTAAACTAGGGTTAGGAAGGACCTCAGTAAGTTATGGAGAGCAAATAAAGCGCTTATGCAAATTAGTTTAGAATTGAGATCATCTGATTGGTTGATGCAATTGTCATTCAAAATAAGCCACTCTGAATGGTTTATGTACTGTCAGTCAACAGTTTTCTATTTTACAACTTTTGCTGGGACCATCATGCAATAGTCTTCAACCAGCAAGACAATTGTTCAAGAATGCTCTTTTTATCAACTATCTGTGGCTGGTTCTGCAGGTGTTCAATTAAACTAGGGTTAGGAAGGACCTCAGTAAGTTATGGAGAGTAAATAAAGCCCTTATGCAAATTAGTTTAGAATTGAGGCCATCTGATTGGTTGATACAATTGTCATTCAAAATAAGCCATTCTGATTGGTTTATGTAATGTCAGTCAACAGTTTTCTATTTTACAACTTTTGCTGGGACCATCATGCAATAGTCTTCAACCAGCAAGACAATTAGTCAAGAATGCTCTTTTTATCAACTATCTGTGGCTGGTTCTGCAGGTGTTCAATTAAACTAGGGTTAGGAAGGACCTCAGTAAGTTATAGAGAGTAAATAAAGCCCTTATGCAAATTAGTTTAGAATTGAGACCATCTGATTGGTTGATACAATTGTCATTCAAAATAAGCCATTCTGATTGGTTTATGTAATGTCAGTCAACAGTTTTCTATTTTACAACTTTTGCTGGGACAACAATGCAATAGTCTTCAACCAGCAAGACAATTGGTCAAGAATGCTCTTGTTATCAACTATCTGTGGCTGGCTCTGCAGGTGTTCAATTAAACTAGGGTTAGGAAGGACCTCAGTAAGTTATGGAGAGCAAATAAAGCGCTTATGCAAATTAGTTTAGAATTGAGATCATCTGATTGGTTGATGCAATTGTCATTCAAAATAAGCCACTCTGATTGGTTTATGTACTGTCAGTCAACAGTTTTCTATTTTACAACTTTTGCTGGGACCATCATGCAATAGTCTTCAACCAGCAAGACAATTGGTCAAGAATGCTCTTGTTATCAACTATCTGTGGCTGGTTCTGCAGGTGTTCAATTAAACTAGGGTTAGGAAGGACCTCAGTAAGTTATGGAGAGCAAATAAAGCGCTTATACAAATTAGTTTAGAATTGAGATCATCTGATTGGTTGATGCAATTGTCATTCAAAATAAGCCACTCTGAATGGTTTATGTACTGTCAGTCAACAGTTTTCTATTTTACAACTTTTGCTGGGACCATCATGCAATAGTCTTCAACCAGCAAGACAATTGTTCAAGAATGCTCTTTTTATCAACTATCTGTGGCTGGTTCTGCAGGTGTTCAATTAAACTAGGGTTAGGAAGGACCTCAGTAAGTTATGGAGAGTAAATAAAGCCCTTATGCAAATTAGTTTAGAATTGAGGCCATCTGATTGGTTGATACAATTGTCATTCAAAATAAGCCATTCTGATTGGTTTATGTAATGTCAGTCAACAGTTTTCTTTTTTACAACTTTTGCTGGGACAACAATGCAATAGTCTTCAACCAGCAAGACAATTGGTCAAGAATGCTCTTGTTATCAACTATCTGTGGCTGGCTCTGCAGGTGTTCAATTAAACTAGGGTTAGGAAGGACCTCAGTAAGTTATGGAGAGCAAATAAAGCGCTTATGCAAATTAGTTTAGAATTGAGATCATCTGATTGGTTGATGCAATTGTCATTCAAATTAAGCCACTCTGACTGGTTTATGTACTGTCAGTCAACAGTATTCTATTTGACAACTTTTGCTGGACCATCATGCAATAGTCTTCAACCAGCAAGACAATTGGTCAAGAATGCTCTTGTTATCAACTATCTGTGGCTGGTTTTGCAGGTGTTCAATTAAACTAGGGTTAGGAAGGACCTCAGTAAGTTATGGAGAGCAAATAAAGCGCTTATGCAAATTAGTTTATAATTGAGATCATCTGATTGGTTGATGCAATTGTCATTCAAAATAAGCCACTCTGATTGGTTTATGTACTGTCAGTCAACAGTTTTCTGTTTTACAACTGTTGCTGGGACCATCATGCAATAGTCTTCAACCAGCAAGACAATTGGTCAAGAATGCTCTTGTTATCAACTATCTGTGGCTTGTTCTGCAGGTGTTCAATTAAACTAGGGGCAGGAAGGACCTCAGTAAGTTATGGAGAGTAAAAAAAGCCCTTATGCAAATTAGTTTAGGATTGAGGCCATCTGATTGGTTGATACAATTGTCATTCAAAATAAGCCATTCTGATTGGTTTATGTAATGTCAGTCAACAGTTTTCTATTTTACAACTTTTGCTGGGACCATCATGCAATAGTCTTTAACCAGCAAGACAATTGGTCAAGAATGCTCTTGTTATCAACTATCTGTGGCTGGCTCTGCAGGTGTTCAATTAAACTAGGGTTAGGAAGGACCTCAGTAAGTTATGGAGAGTAAATAAAGCCCTTATGCAAATTAGTTTAGAATTGAGACCATCTGATTGGTTGATGCAATTGTCATTCAAAATAAGCCATTCTGATTGGTTTATGTACTGTCAGTCAACAGTTTTCTATTTTACAACTTTTGCAGGGACCATCATGCAATAGTCTTCAACCAGCAAGACAATTGGTCAAGAATGCTCTTGTTATCAACTATCTGTGGCTGGTTCTGCAGGTGTTCAATTAAACTAGGGTTAGGAAGGCTTATTTTGAATGACAATTGCATCAACCAATCAGATGATCTCAATTCTAAACTAATTTGCATAAGCGCTTTATTTGCTCTCCATAACTTACTGAGGTCCTTCCTAACCCTAGTTTAATTGAACACCTGCAGAACCAGTCACAGATAGTTGATAACAAGAGCATTCTTGACCAATTGTCTTGCTGGTTGAAGACTATTGCATGATGGTCCCAGCAAAAGTTGTAAAATAGAAAACTGTTGACTGACAGTACATAAACCAATCAGAGTGGCTTATTTTGAATGACAATTGCATCAACCAATCAGATGATCTCAATTCTAAACTAATTTGCATAATGGCTTTATTTGCTCTCCATAACTTACTGAGGTCCATCCTAACCCTAGTTTAATTGAACACCTGCAGAACCAACAGTCAACAGTTTTCTATTTTACAACTTTTGCTGGGACCATCATGCAATAGTCTTCAACCAGCAAGACAATTGGTCAAGAATGCTCTTGTTATCAACTATCTGTGGCTGGTTCTGCAGGTGTTCAATTAAACTAGGGTTAGGAAGGACCTCAGTAAGTTATGGAGAGCAAATAAAGCGCTTATGCAAATTAGTTTAGAATTGAGATCATCTGATTGGTTGATGCAATTGTCATTCAAAATAAGCCACTCTGAATGGTTTATGTACTGTCAGTCAACAGTTTTCTATTTTACAACTTTTGCTGGGACCATCATGCAATAGTCTTCAACCAGCAAGACAATTGGTCAAGAATGCTCTTTTTATCAACTATCTGTGGCTGGTTCTGCAGGTGTTCAATTAAACTAGGGTTAGGAAGGACCTCAGTAAGTTATGGAGAGTAAATAAAGCCCTTATGCAAATTAGTTTAGAATTGAGGCCATCTGATTGGTTGATACAATTGTCATTCAAAATAAGCCATTCTGATTGGTTTATGTAATGTCAGTCAACAGTTTTCTATTTTACAACTTTTGCTGGGACCATCATGCAATAGTCTTCAACCAGCAAGACAATTAGTCAAGAATGCTCTTTTTATCAACTATCTGTGGCTGGTTCTGCAGGTGTTCAATTAAACTAGGGTTAGGAAGGACCTCAGTAAGTTATAGAGAGTAAATAAAGCCCTTATGCAAATTAGTTTAGAATTGAGACCATCTGATTGGTTGATACAATTGTCATTCAAAATAAGCCATTCTGATTGGTTTATGTAATGTCAGTCAACAGTTTTCTTTTTTACAACTTTTGCTGGGACCATCATGCAATAGTCTTCAACCAGCAAGACAATTGGTCAAGAATGCTCTTGTTATCAACTATCTGTGGCTGGCTCTGCAGGTGTTCAATTAAACTAGGGTTAGGAAGGACCTCAGTAAGTTATGGAGAGCAAATAAAGCGCTTATGCAAATTAGTTTAGAATTGAGATCATCTGATTGGTTGATGCAATTGTCATTCAAGTTAAGCCACTCTGATTGGTTTATGTACTGTCAGTCAACAGTTTTCTATTTTACAACTTTTGCTGGGACCATCATGCAATAGTCTTCAAGCAGCAAGACAATTGGTCAAGAATGCTCTTGTTATCAACTATCTGTGGCTGGTTTTGCAGGTGTTCAATTAAACTAGGGTTAGGAAGGACCTCAGTAAGTTATGGAGAGCAAATAAAGCGCTTATGAAAATTAGTTTAGAATTGAGACCATCTGATTGGTTGATGCAATTGTCATTCAAAATAAGCCATTCTGATTGGTTTATGTACTGTCAGTCAACAGTTTTCTATTTTACAACTTTTGCTGGGACCATCATGCAATAGTCTTCAACCAGCAAGACAATTGGTCAAGAATGCTCTTGTTATCAACTATCTGTGGCTTGTTCTGCAGGTGTTCAATTAAACTAGGGGCAGGAAGGACCTCAGTAAGTTATGGAGAGTAAAAAAAGCCCTTATGCAAATTAGTTTAGAATTGAGGCCATCTGATTGGTTGATACAATTGTCATTCAAAATAAGCCATTCTGATTGGTTTATATAATGTCAGTCAACAGTTTTCTATTTCACAACTTTTGCTGGGACCATCATGCAATAGTCTTAAACCAGCAAGACAATTGGTCAAGAATGCTCTTTTTATCAACTATCTGTGGCTGGTTCTGCAGGTGTTCAATTAAACTAGGGTTAGGATGGACCTCAGTAAGTTATGGAGAGCAAATAAAGCCATTATGCAAATTAGTTTAGAATTGAGATCATCTGATTGGTTGATGCAATTGTCATTCAAAATAAGCCACTCTGATTGGTTTATGTACTGTCAGTCAACAGTTTTCTATTTTACAACTTTTGCTGGGACCATCATGCAATAGTCTTCAACCAGCAAGACAATTCGTCAAGAATGCTCTTTTTATCAACTATCTGTGGCTGGTTCTGCAGGTGTTCAATTAAACTAGGGTTAGGAAGGACCTCAGTAAGTTATAGAGAGTAAATAAAGCCCTTATGCAAATTAGTTTAGAATTGAGACCATCTGATTGGTTGATACAATTGTCATTCAAAATAAGCCATTCTGATTGGTTTATGTAATGTCAGTCAACAGTTTTCTATTTTACAACTTTTGCTGGGACCATCATGCAATAGTCTTCAACCAGCAAGACAATTCGTCAAGAATGCTCTTTTTATCAACTATCTGTGGCTGGTTCTGCAGGTGTTCAATTAAACTAGGGTTAGGAAGGACCTCAGTAAGTTATAGAGAGTAAATAAAGCCCTTATGCAAATTAGTTTAGAATTGAGACCATCTGATTGGTTGATACAATTGTCATTCAAAATAAGCCATTCTGATTGGTTTATGTAATGTCAGTCAACAGTTTTCTATTTTACAACTTTTGCTGGGACCATCATGCAATAGTCTTCAACCAGCAAGACAATTGGTCAAGAATGCTCTTGTTATCAACTATCTGTGGCTTGTTCTGCAGGTGTTCAATTAAACTAGGGGCAGGAAGGACCTCAGTAAGTTATGGAGAGTAAAAAAAGCCCTTATGCAAATTAGTTTAGAATTGAGGCCATCTGATTGGTTGATGCAATTGTCATTCAAAATAAGCCATTCTGATTGGTTTATGTACTGTCAGTCAACAGTTTTCTATTTTACAACTTTTGCTGGGACCATCATGCAATAGTCTTCAACCAGCAAGACAATTGGTCAAGAATGCTCTTGTTATCAACTATCTGTGGCTGGTTCTGCAGGTGTTCAATTAAACTAGGGTTAGGAAGGACCTCAGTAAGTTATGGAGAGTAAATAAAGCGCTTATGCAAATTAGTTTAGAATTGAGACCATCTGATTGGTTTATACAATTGTCATTCAAAATAAGCCATTCTGATTGGTTTATATAATGTCAGTCAACAGTTTTCTATTTCACAACTTTTGCTCGGACCATCATGCAATAGTCTTCAACCAGCAAGACAATTCGTCAAGAATGCTCTTGTTATCAACTATCTGTGGCTGGTTCTGAAGGTGTTCAATTAAACTAGGGTTAGGAAGGACCTCAGTAAGTTATGGAGA
Organism: Crinia signifera; assembly: GCF_055691185.1. Lineage (NCBI taxonomy): Eukaryota > Metazoa > Chordata > Amphibia > Anura > Myobatrachidae > Crinia > Crinia signifera. Next base: position 74,041,472 of record NC_139220.1, on the reverse strand, counting down.
GTAAATAAAGCCCTTATGCAAATTAGTTTAGAATTGAGACCATCTGATTGGTTGATGCAATTGTCATTCAAAATAAGCCATTCTGATTGGTTTATGTACTGTCAGTCAACAGTTTTCTATTTTACAACTTTTGCTGGGACCATCATGCAATAGTCTTCAACCAGCAAGACAATTGGTCAAGAATGCTCTTGTTATCCACTATTTGTGGCTGGTTCTGAAGGTGTTCAATTAAACTAGGGTTAGGAAGGACCTCAGTAAGTTATGGAGAGTAAATAAAGCCCTTATGCAAATTAGTTTAGAATTGAGACCATCTGATTGGTTGATGCAATTGTCATTCAAAATAAGCCATTCTGATTGGTTTATGTACTGTCAGTCAACAGTTTTCTATTTCACAACTTTTGCTGGGACCATCATGCAATAGTCTTCAACCAGCAAGACAATTGGTCAAGAATGCTCTTGTTATCAACTATCTGTGGATTGTTCTGCAGGTGTTCAATTAAACTAGGGTTAGGATGGACCTCAGTAAGTTATGGAGAGCAAATAAAGCCATTATGCAAATTAGTTTAGAATTGAGATCACCTGATTGGTTGATGCAATTGTCATTCAAAATAAGCCATTCTGATTGGTTTATGTACTGTCAGCCAACAGTTTTCTATTTTACAACTTTTGCTGGGACCATCATGCAATAGTCTTCAACCAGCAAGACAATTGGTCAAGAATGCTCTTGTTATCAACTATCTGTGGCTGGTTTTGCAGGTGTTCAATTAAACTAGGGTTAGGAAGGACCTCAGTAAGTTATGGAGAGCAAATAAAGCGCTTATGCAAATTAGTTTAGAATTGAGATCATCTGATTGGTTGATGCAATTGTCATTCAAAATAAGCCATTCTGATTGGTTTATGTACTGTCAGTCAACAGTTTTCTATTTTACAACTTTTGCTGGGACCATCATGATATAGTCTTCAACCAGCAAGACAATTGGTCAAGAATGCTCTTGTTATCAACTATCTGTGGCTGGCTGCAGGTGTTCAATTAAACTAGGGTTAGGAAGGACCTCAGTAAGTTATGGAGAGCAAATAAAGCGCTTATGCAAATTAGTTTATAATTGAGATCATCTGATTGGTTGATGCAATTGTCATTCAAATTAAGCCACTCTGACTGGTTTATGTACTGTCAGTCAACAGTTTTCTGTTTTACAACTGTTGCTGGGACCATCATGCAATAGTCTTCAACCAGCAAGACAATTGGTCAAGAATGCTCTTGTTATCAACTATCTGTGGCTTGTTCTGCAGGTGTTCAATTAAACTAGGGGCAGGAAGGACCTCAGTAAGTTATGGAGAGTAAAAAAAGCCCTTATGCAAATTAGTTTAGGATTGAGGCCATCTGATTGGTTGATACAATTGTCATTCAAAATAAGCCATTCTGATTGGTTTATGTAATGTCAGTCAACAGTTTTCTATTTTACAACTTTTGCTGGGACCATCATGCAATAGTCTTTAACCAGCAAGACAATTGGTCAAGAATGCTCTTGTTATCAACTATCTGTGGCTGGCTCTGCAGGTGTTCAATTAAACTAGGGTTAGGAAGGACCTCAGTAAGTTATGGAGAGTAAATAAAGCCCTTATGCAAATTAGTTTAGAATTGAGACCATCTGATTGGTTGATGCAATTGTCATTCAAAATAAGCCATTCTGATTGGTTTATGTACTGTCAGTCAACAGTTTTCTATTTTACAACTTTTGCAGGGACCATCATGCAATAGTCTTCAACCAGCAAGACAATTGGTCAAGAATGCTCTTGTTATCAACTATCTGTGGCTGGTTCTGCAGGTGTTCAATTAAACTAGGGTTAGGAAGGCTTATTTTGAATGACAATTGCATCAACCAATCAGATGATCTCAATTCTAAACTAATTTGCATAAGCGCTTTATTTGCTCTCCATAACTTACTGAGGTCCTTCCTAACCCTAGTTTAATTGAACACCTGCAGAACCAGCCACAGATAGTTGATAACAAGAGCATTCTTGACCAATTGTCTAGCTGGTTGAAGACTATTGCATGATGGTCCCAGCAAAAGTTGTAAAATAGAAAACTGTTGACTGACAGTACATAAACCAATCAGAGTGGCTTATTTTGAATGACAATTGCATCAACCAATCAGATGATCTCAATTCTAAACTAATTTGCATAATGGCTTTATTTGCTCTCCATAACTTACTGAGGTCCATCCTAACCCTAGTTTAATTGAACACCTGCAGAACCAACAGTCAACAGTTTTCTATTTTACAACTTTTGCTGGGACCATCATGCAATAGTCTTCAACCAGCAAGACAATTGGTCAAGAATGCTCTTGTTATCAACTATCTGTGGCTGGTTCTGCAGGTGTTCAATTAAACTAGGGTTAGGAAGGACCTCAGTAAGTTATGGAGAGCAAATAAAGCGCTTATGCAAATTAGTTTAGAATTGAGATCATCTGATTGGTTGATGCAATTGTCATTCAAAATAAGCCACTCTGAATGGTTTATGTACTGTCAGTCAACAGTTTTCTATTTTACAACTTTTGCTGGGACCATCATGCAATAGTCTTCAACCAGCAAGACAATTGGTCAAGAATGCTCTTTTTATCAACTATCTGTGGCTGGTTCTGCAGGTGTTCAATTAAACTAGGGTTAGGAAGGACCTCAGTAAGTTATGGAGAGTAAATAAAGCCCTTATGCAAATTAGTTTAGAATTGAGGCCATCTGATTGGTTGATACAATTGTCATTCAAAATAAGCCATTCTGATTGGTTTATGTAATGTCAGTCAACAGTTTTCTATTTTACAACTTTTGCTGGGACCATCATGCAATAGTCTTCAACCAGCAAGACAATTAGTCAAGAATGCTCTTTTTATCAACTATCTGTGGCTGGTTCTGCAGGTGTTCAATTAAACTAGGGTTAGGAAGGACCTCAGTAAGTTATAGAGAGTAAATAAAGCCCTTATGCAAATTAGTTTAGAATTGAGACCATCTGATTGGTTGATACAATTGTCATTCAAAATAAGCCATTCTGATTGGTTTATGTAATGTCAGTCAACAGTTTTCTATTTTACAACTTTTGCTGGGACCATCATGCAATAGTCTTCAACCAGCAAGACAATTGGTCAAGAATGCTCTTGTTATCAACTATCTGTGGCTGGCTCTGCAGGTGTTCAATTAAACTAGGGTTAGGAAGGACCTCAGTAAGTTATGGAGAGCAAATAAAGCGCTTATGCAAATTAGTTTAGAATTGAGATCATCTGATTGGTTGATGCAATTGTCATTCAAGTTAAGCCACTCTGATTGGTTTATGTACTGTCAGTCAACAGTTTTCTATTTTACAACTTTTGCTGGGACCATCATGCAATAGTCTTCAAGCAGCAAGACAATTGGTCAAGAATGCTCTTGTTATCAACTATCTGTGGCTGGTTTTGCAGGTGTTCAATTAAACTAGGGTTAGGAAGGACCTCAGTAAGTTATGGAGAGCAAATAAAGCGATTATGAAAATTAGTTTAGAATTGAGACCATCTGATTGGTTGATGCAATTGTCATTCAAAATAAGCCATTCTGATTGGTTTATGTACTGTCAGTCAACAGTTTTCTATTTTACAACTTTTGCTGGGACCATCATGCAATAGTCTTCAACCAGCAAGACAATTGGTCAAGAATGCTCTTGTTATCAACTATCTGTGGCTTGTTCTGCAGGTGTTCAATTAAACTAGGGGCAGGAAGGACCTCAGTAAGTTATGGAGAGTAAAAAAAGCCCTTATGCAAATTAGTTTAGAATTGAGGCCATCTGATTGGTTGATACAATTGTCATTCAAAATAAGCCATTCTGATTGGTTTATATAATGTCAGTCAACAGTTTTCTATTTCACAACTTTTGCTGGGACCATCATGCAATAGTCTTAAACCAGCAAGACAATTGGTCAAGAATGCTCTTTTTATCAACTATCTGTGGCTGGTTCTGCAGGTGTTCAATTAAACTAGGGTTAGGATGGACCTCAGTAAGTTATGGAGAGCAAATAAAGCCATTATGCAAATTAGTTTAGAATTGAGATCATCTGATTGGTTGATGCAATTGTCATTCAAAATAAGCCACTCTGATTGGTTTATGTACTGTCAGTCAACAGTTTTCTATTTTACAACTTTTGCTGGGACCATCATGCAATAGTCTTCAACCAGCAAGACAATTCGTCAAGAATGCTCTTTTTATCAACTATCTGTGGCTGGTTCTGCAGGTGTTCAATTAAACTAGGGTTAGGAAGGACCTCAGTAAGTTATAGAGAGTAAATAAAGCCCTTATGCAAATTAGTTTAGAATTGAGACCATCTGATTGGTTGATACAATTGTCATTCAAAATAAGCCATTCTGATTGGTTTATGTAATGTCAGTCAACAGTTTTCTATTTTACAACTTTTGCTGGGACCATCATGCAATAGTCTGCAACCAGCAAGACAATTGGTCAAGAATGCTCTTGTTATCAACTATCTGTGGCTTGTTCTGCAGGTGTTCAATTAAACTAGGGGCAGGAAGGACCTCAGTAAGTTATGGAGAGTAAAAAAAGCCCTTATGCAAATTAGTTTAGAATTGAGGCCATCTGATTGGTTGATGCAATTGTCATTCAAAATAAGCCATTCTTATTGGTTTATATAATGTCAGTCAACAGTTTTCTATTTTGCAACTTTTGCTGGGACCATCATGCAATAGTCTTCAACCAGCAAGACAATTGGTCAAGAATGCTCTTGTTATCAACTATCTGTGGCTGGTTCTGCAGGTGTTCAATTAAACTAGGGTTAGGAAGGACCTCAGTAAGTTATGGAGAGTAAATAAAGCGCTTATGCAAATTAGTTTAAAATTGAGACCATCTGATTGGTTTATACAATTGTCATTCAAAATAAGCCATTCTGATTGGTTTATATAATGTCAGTCAACAGTTTTCTATTTCACAACTTTTGCTCGGACCATCATGCAATAGTCTTCAACCAGCAAGACAATTGTTCAAGAATGCTCTTTTTATCAACTATCTGTGGCTGGTTCTGAAGGTGTTCAATTAAACTAGGGTTAGGAAGGACCTCAGTAAGTTATGGAGAGTAAATAAAGCACTTATGCAAATAAGTTTAGAATTGAGACCATCTGATTGGTTGATGCAATTGTCATTCAAAATAAGCCATTCTGATTGGTTTATGTACTGTCAGTCAACAGTTTTCTATTTTACAACTTTTGCTGGGACCATCATGCAATAGTCTTCAACCAGCAAGACAATTGGTCAAGAATGCTCTTGTTATCAACTATCTGTGGCTGGTTCTGCAGGTGTTCAATTAAACTAGGGTCAGGAAGGACCTCAGTAAGTTATGGAGAGCAAATAAAGCGCTTATGCAAATTAGTTTAGAATTGAGATCATCTGATTGGTTGATGCAATTGTCATTCAAAATAAGCCACTCTGATTGGTTTATGTACTGTCAGTCAACAGTTTTCTATTTTACAACTTTTGCTAGGACCATCATGCAATAGTCTTCAACCAGCAAGACAATTGGTCAAGAATGCTCTTGTTATCCACTATCTGTGGCTGGTTCTGAAGGTGTTCAATTAAACTAGGGTTAGGAAGGACCTCAGTAAGTTATGGAGAGTAAATAAAGCCTATATGCAAATTAGTTTAGAATTGAGACCATCTGATTGGTTGATGCAATTGTCATTCAAAATAAGCCATTCTGATTGGTTTATGTACTGTCAGTCAACAGTTTTCTATTTTACAACTTTTTACTGGGACCATCATGCAATAGTCTTCAACCAGCAAGACAATTGGTCAAGAATGCTCTTGTTATCAACTATCTGTGGCTTGTTCTGCAGGTGTTCAATTAAACTAGGGGCAGGAAGGACCTCAGTAAGTTATGGAGAGTAAAAAAAGCCCTTATGCAAATTAGTTTAGAATTGAGACCATCTGATTGGTTGATGCAATTGTCATTCAAAATAAGCCATTCTGATTGGTTTATGTACTGTCAGTCAACAGTTTTCTATTTTACAACTTTTGCTGGGACCATCATGCAATAGTCTTAAACCAGCAAGACAATTGGTCAAGAATGCTCTTTTTATCAACTATCTGTGGCTGGTTCTGCAGGTGTTCAATTAAACTAGGGTTAGGAAGGACCTCAGTAAGTTATGGAGAGTAAATAAAGCGCTTATGCAAATTAGTTTAGAATTGAGACCATCTGATTGGTTGATGCAATTGTCATTCAAAATAAGCCATTCTGATTGGTTTATGTACTGTCAGTCAACAGTTTTCTATTTTACAACTTTTGCTGGGACCATCATGCAATAGTCTTCAACCAGCAAGACAATTGGTCAAGAATGCTCTTGTTATCCACTATTTGTGGCTGGTTCTGAAGGTGTTCAATTAAACTAGGGTTAGGAAGGACCTCAGTAAGTTATGGAGAGTAAATAAAGCCCTTATGCAAATTAGTTTAGAATTGAGACCATCTGATTGGTTGATGCAATTGTCATTCAAAATAAGCCATTCTGATTGGTTTATGTACTGTCAGTCAACAGTTTTCTATTTCACAACTTTTGCTGGGACCATCATGCAATAGTCTTCAACCAGCAAGACAATTGGTCAAGAATGCTCTTGTTATCAACTATCTGTGGATTGTTCTGCAGGTGTTCAATTAAACTAGGGTTAGGATGGACCTCAGTAAGTTATGGAGAGCAAATAAAGCCATTATGCAAATTAGTTTAGAATTGAGATCACCTGATTGGTTGATGCAATTGTCATTCAAAATAAGCCATTCTGATTGGTTTATGTACTGTCAGCCAACAGTTTTCTATTTTACAACTTTTGCTGGGACCATCATGCAATAGTCTTCAACCAGCAAGACAATTGGTCAAGAATGCTCTTGTTATCAACTATCTGTGGCTGGTTTTGCAGGTGTTCAATTAAACTAGGGTTAGGAAGGACCTCAGTAAGTTATGGAGAGCAAATAAAGCGCTTATGCAAATTAGTTTAGAATTGAGATCATCTGATTGGTTGATGCAATTGTCATTCAAAATAAGCCATTCTGATTGGTTTATGTACTGTCAGTCAACAGTTTTCTATTTTACAACTTTTGCTGGGACCATCATGATATAGTCTTCAACCAGCAAGACAATTGGTCAAGAATGCTCTTGTTATCAACTATCTGTGGCTGGCTGCAGGTGTTCAATTAAACTAGGGTTAGGAAGGACCTCAGTAAGTTATGGAGAGCAAATAAAGCGCTTATGCAAATTAGTTTATAATTGAGATCATCTGATTGGTTGATGCAATTGTCATTCAAATTAAGCCACTCTGACTGGTTTATGTACTGTCAGTCAACAGTTTTCTATTTGACAACTTTTGCTGGACCATCATGCAATAGTCTTCAACCAGCAAGACAATTGGTCAAGAATGCTCTTGTTATCAACTATCTGTGGCTGGTTTTGCAGGTGTTCAATTAAACTAGGGTTAGGAAGGACCTCAGTAAGTTATGGAGAGCAAATAAAGCGCTTATGCAAATTAGTTTATAATTGAGATCATCTGATTGGTTGATGCAATTGTCATTCAAAATAAGCCACTCTGATTGGTTTATGTACTGTCAGTCAACAGTTTTCTGTTTTACAACTGTTGCTGGGACCATCATGCAATAGTCTTCAACCAGCAAGACAATTGGTCAAGAATGCTCTTGTTATCAACTATCTGTGGCTTGTTCTGCAGGTGTTCAATTAAACTAGGGGCAGGAAGGACCTCAGTAAGTTATGGAGAGTAAAAAAAGCCCTTATGCAAATTAGTTTAGGATTGAGGCCATCTGATTGGTTGATACAATTGTCATTCAAAATAAGCCATTCTGATTGGTTTATGTAATGTCAGTCAACAGTTTTCTATTTTACAACTTTTGCTGGGACCATCATGCAATAGTCTTTAACCAGCAAGACAATTGGTCAAGAATGCTCTTGTTATCAACTATCTGTGGCTGGCTCTGCAGGTGTTCAATTAAACTAGGGTTAGGAAGGACCTCAGTAAGTTATGGAGAGTAAATAAAGCCCTTATGCAAATTAGTTTAGAATTGAGACCATCTGATTGGTTGATGCAATTGTCATTCAAAATAAGCCATTCTGATTGGTTTATGTACTGTCAGTCAACAGTTTTCTATTTTACAACTTTTGCAGGGACCATCATGCAATAGTCTTCAACCAGCAAGACAATTGGTCAAGAATGCTCTTGTTATCAACTATCTGTGGCTGGTTCTGCAGGTGTTCAATTAAACTAGGGTTAGGAAGGCTTATTTTGAATGACAATTGCATCAACCAATCAGATGATCTCAATTCTAAACTAATTTGCATAAGCGCTTTATTTGCTCTCCATAACTTACTGAGGTCCTTCCTAACCCTAGTTTAATTGAACACCTGCAGAACCAGCCACAGATAGTTGATAACAAGAGCATTCTTGACCAATTGTCTTGCTGGTTGAAGACTATTGCATGATGGTCCCAGCAAAAGTTGTAAAATAGAAAACTGTTGACTGACAGTACATAAACCAATCAGAGTGGCTTATTTTGAATGACAATTGCATCAACCAATCAGATGATCTCAATTCTAAACTAATTTGCATAATGGCTTTATTTGCTCTCCATAACTTACTGAGGTCCATCCTAACCCTAGTTTAATTGAACACCTGCAGAACCAACAGTCAACAGTTTTCTATTTTACAACTTTTGCTGGGACCATCATGCAATAGTCTTCAACCAGCAAGACAATTGGTCAAGAATGCTCTTGTTATCAACTATCTGTGGCTGGTTCTGCAGGTGTTCAATTAAACTAGGGTTAGGAAGGACCTCAGTAAGTTATGGAGAGCAAATAAAGCGCTTATGCAAATTAGTTTAGAATTGAGATCATCTGATTGGTTGATGCAATTGTCATTCAAAATAAGCCACTCTGAATGGTTTATGTACTGTCAGTCAACAGTTTTCTATTTTACAACTTTTGCTGGGACCATCATGCAATAGTCTTCAACCAGCAAGACAATTGGTCAAGAATGCTCTTTTTATCAACTATCTGTGGCTGGTTCTGCAGGTGTTCAATTAAACTAGGGTTAGGAAGGACCTCAGTAAGTTATGGAGAGTAAATAAAGCCCTTATGCAAATTAGTTTAGAATTGAGGCCATCTGATTGGTTGATACAATTGTCATTCAAAATAAGCCATTCTGATTGGTTTATGTAATGTCAGTCAACAGTTTTCTATTTTACAACTTTTGCTGGGACCATCATGCAATAGTCTTCAACCAGCAAGACAATTAGTCAAGAATGCTCTTTTTATCAACTATCTGTGGCTGGTTCTGCAGGTGTTCAATTAAACTAGGGTTAGGAAGGACCTCAGTAAGTTATAGAGAGTAAATAAAGCCCTTATGCAAATTAGTTTAGAATTGAGACCATCTGATTGGTTGATACAATTGTCATTCAAAATAAGCCATTCTGATTGGTTTATGTAATGTCAGTCAACAGTTTTCTATTTTACAACTTTTGCTGGGACCATCATGCAATAGTCTTCAACCAGCAAGACAATTGGTCAAGAATGCTCTTGTTATCAACTATCTGTGGCTGGCTCTGCAGGTGTTCAATTAAACTAGGGTTAGGAAGGACCTCAGTAAGTTATGGAGAGCAAATAAAGCGCTTATGCAAATTAGTTTAGAATTGAGATCATCTGATTGGTTGATGCAATTGTCATTCAAGTTAAGCCACTCTGATTGGTTTATGTACTGTCAGTCAACAGTTTTCTATTTTACAACTTTTGCTGGGACCATCATGCAATAGTCTTCAAGCAGCAAGACAATTGGTCAAGAATGCTCTTGTTATCAACTATCTGTGGCTGGTTTTGCAGGTGTTCAATTAAACTAGGGTTAGGAAGGACCTCAGTAAGTTATGGAGAGCAAATAAAGCGATTATGAAAATTAGTTTAGAATTGAGACCATCTGATTGGTTGATGCAATTGTCATTCAAAATAAGCCATTCTGATTGGTTTATGTACTGTCAGTCAACAGTTTTCTATTTTACAACTTTTGCTGGGACCATCATGCAATAGTCTTCAACCAGCAAGACAATTGGTCAAGAATGCTCTTGTTATCAACTATCTGTGGCTTGTTCTGCAGGTGTTCAATTAAACTAGGGGCAGGAAGGACCTCAGTAAGTTATGGAGAGTAAAAAAAGCCCTTATGCAAATTAGTTTAGAATTGAGGCCATCTGATTGGTTGATACAATTGTCATTCAAAATAAGCCATTCTGATTGGTTTATATAATGTCAGTCAACAGTTTTCTATTTCACAACTTTTGCTGGGACCATCATGCAATAGTCTTAAACCAGCAAGACAATTGGTCAAGAATGCTCTTTTTATCAACTATCTGTGGCTGGTTCTGCAGGTGTTCAATTAAACTAGGGTTAGGATGGACCTCAGTAAGTTATGGAGAGCAAATAAAGCCATTATGCAAATTAGTTTAGAATTGAGATCATCTGATTGGTTGATGCAATTGTCATTCAAAATAAGCCAATCTGATTGGTTTATGTACTGTCAGTCAACAGTTTTCTATTTTACAACTTTTGCTGGGACCATCATGCAATAGTCTTCAACCAGCAAGACAATTCGTCAAGAATGCTCTTTTTATCAACTATCTGTGGCTGGTTCTGCAGGTGTTCAATTAAACTAGGGTTAGGAAGGACCTCAGTAAGTTATAGAGAGTAAATAAAGCCCTTATGCAAATTAGTTTAGAATTGAGACCATCTGATTGGTTGATACAATTGTCATTCAAAATAAGCCATTCTGATTGGTTTATGTAATGTCAGTCAACAGTTTTCTATTTTACAACTTTTGCTGGGACCATCATGCAATAGTCTTCAACCAGCAAGACAATTCGTCAAGAATGCTCTTTTTATCAACTATCTGTGGCTGGTTCTGCAGGTGTTCAATTAAACTAGGGTTAGGAAGGACCTCAGTAAGTTATAGAGAGTAAATAAAGCCCTTATGCAAATTAGTTTAGAATTGAGACCATCTGATTGGTTGATACAATTGTCATTCAAAATAAGCCATTCTGATTGGTTTATGTAATGTCAGTCAACAGTTTTCTATTTTACAACTTTTGCTGGGACCATCATGCAATAGTCTTCAACCAGCAAGACAATTGGTCAAGAATGCTCTTGTTATCAACTATCTGTGGCTTGTTCTGCAGGTGTTCAATTAAACTAGGGGCAGGAAGGACCTCAGTAAGTTATGGAGAGTAAAAAAAGCCCTTATGCAAATTAGTTTAGAATTGAGGCCATCTGATTGGTTGATGCAATTGTCATTCAAAATAAGCCATTCTTATTGGTTTATGTACTGTCAGTCAACAGTTTTCTATTTTACAACTTTTGCTGGGACCATCATGCAATAGTCTTCAACCAGCAAGACAATTGGTCAAGAATGCTCTTGTTATCAACTATCTGTGGCTGGTTCTGCAGGTGTTCAATTAAACTAGGGTTAGGAAGGACCTCAGTAAGTTATGGAGAGTAAATAAAGCGCTTATGCAAATAAGTTTAGAATTGAGACCATCTGATTGGTTGATGCAATTGTCATTCAAAATAAGCCATTCTGATTGGTTTATGTACTGTCAGTCAACAGTTTTCTATTTTACAACTTTTGCTGGGACCATCATGCAATAGTCTTCAACCAGCAAGACAATTGGTCAAGAATGCTCTTGTTATCAACTATCTGTGGCTGGTTCTGCAGGTGTTTAATTAAACTAGGGTCAGGAAGGACCTCAGTAAGTTATGGAGAGCAAATAAAGCGCTTATGCAAATTAGTTTAGAATTGAGATCATCTGATTGGTTGATGCAATTGTCATTCAAAATAAGCCACTCTGATTGGTTTATGTACTGTCAGTCAACAGTTTTCTATTTTACAACTTTTGCTAGGACCATCATGCAATAGTCTTCAACCAGCAAGACAATTGGTCAAGAATGCTCTTGTTATCCACTATCTGTGGCTGGTTCTGAAGGTGTTCAATTAAACTAGGGTTAGGAAGGACCTCAGTAAGTTATGGAGAGTAAATAAAGCCTATATGCAAATTAGTTTAGAATTGAGACCATCTGATTGGTTGATGCAATTGTCATTCAAAATAAGCCATTCTGATTGGTTTATGTACTGTCAGTCAACAGTTTTCTATTTTACAACTTTTTACTGGGACCATCATGCAATAGTCTTCAACCAGCAAGACAATTGGTCAAGAATGCTCTTGTTATCAACTATCTGTGGCTTGTTCTGCAGGTGTTCAATTAAACTAGGGGCAGGAAGGACCTCAGTAAGTTATGGAGAGTAAAAAAAGCCCTTATGCAAATTAGTTTAGAATTGAGACCATCTGATTGGTTGATGCAATTGTCATTCAAAATAAGCCATTCTGATTGGTTTATGTACTGTCAGTCAACAGTTTTCTATTTTACAACTTTTGCAGGGACCATCATGCAATAGTCTTCAACCAGCAAGACAATTTGTCAAGAATGCTCTTGTTATCAACTATCTGTGGCTGGTTCTGCAGGTGTTCAATTAAACTAGGGTTAGGAAGGACCTCAGTAAGTTATGGAGAGCAAATGAAGCGCTTATGCAAATTAGTTTAGAATTGAGATCATCTGATTGGTTGATGCAATTGTCATTCAAAATAAGCCACTCTGATTGGTTTATGTACTGTCAGTCAACAGTTTTCTATTTTACAACTTTTGCTGGGACCATCATGCAATAGTCTTAAACCAGCAAGACAATTGGTCAAGAATGCTCTTTTTATCAACTATCTGTGGCTGGTTCTGCAGGTGTTCAATTAAACTAGGGTTAGGATGGACCTCAGTAAGTTATGGAGAGCAAATAAAGCCATTATGCAAATTAGTTTAGAATTGAGATCACCTGATTGGTTGATGCAATTGTCATTCAAAAAAAGCCATTCTGATTGGTTTATGTACTGTCAGTCAACAGTTTTCTATTTTGCAACTTTTGCTGGGACCATCATGCAATAGTCTTCAACCAGCAAGACAATTGGTCAAGAATGCTCTTGTTATCCACTATCTGTGGCTGGTTCTGAAGGTGTTCAATTAAACTAGGGTTAGGAAGGACCTCAGTAAGTTATGGAGAGTAAATAAAGCCCTTATGCAAATTAGTTTAGAATTGAGACCATCTGATTGGTTGATGCAATTGTCATTCAAAATAAGCCATTCTGATTGGTTTATGTACTGTCAGTCAACAGTTTTCTATTTTACAACTTTTGCTGGGACCATCATGCAATAGTCTTCAACCAGCAAGACAATTGGTCAAGAATGCTCTTGTTATCAACTATCTGTGGCTTGTTCTGCAGGTGTTCAATTAAACTAGGGGCAGGAAGGACCTCAGTAAGTTATGGAGAGTAAAAAAAGCCCTTATGCAAATTAGTTTAGAATTGAGGCCATCTGATTGGTTGATGCAATTGTCATTCAAAATAAGCCATTCTGATTGGTTTATGTACTGTCAGTCAACAGTTTTCTATTTTACAACTTTTGCTGGGACCATCATGCAATAGTCTTCAACCAGCAAGACAATTGGTCAAGAATGCTCTTGTTATCCACTATCTGTGGCTGGTTCTGAAGGTGTTCAATTAAACTAGGGTTTAGGAAGGACCTCAGTAAGTTATGGAGAGTAAATAAAGCCCTTATGCAAATTAGTTTCGAATTGAGACCATCTGATTGGTTGATGCAATTGCCATTCAAAATAAGCCACTCTGATTGGTTTATGTACTGTCAGTCAACAGTTTTCTATTTTACAACTTTTGCTGGGGCCATCATGCAATAGTCTTCAACCAGCAAGACAATTGGTCAAGAATGCTCTTGTTATCAACTATCTGTGGCTTGTTCTGCAGGTGTTCAATTAAACTAGGGTCAGGAAGGACCTCAGTAAGTTATGGAGAGCAAATAAAGCGCTTATGCAAATTAGTTTAGAATTGAGATCATCTGATTGGTTGATGCAATTGTCATTCAAAATAAGCCACTCTGATTGGTTTATGTACTGTCAGTCAACAGTTTTCTATTTTACAACTTTTGCTGGGACCATCATGCAATAGTCTTCAACCAGCAAGACAATTGGTCAAGAATGCTCTTGTTATCCACTATTTGTGGCTGGTTCTGAAGGTGTTCAATTAAACTAGGGTTAGGAAGGACCTCAGTAAGTTATGGAGAGTAAATAAAGCCCTTATGCAAATTAGTTTAGAATTGAGACCATCTGATTGGTTGATGCAATTGTCATTCAAAATAAGCCATTCTGATTGGTTTATGTACTGTCAGTCAACAGTCTTCTATTTCACAACTTTTGCTGGGACCATCATGCAATAGTCTTCAACCAGCAAGACAATTGGTCAAGAATGCTCTTGTTATCAACTATCTGTGGATTGTTCTGCAGGTGTTCAATTAAACTAGGGTTAGGATGGACCTCAGTAAGTTATGGAGAGCAAATAAAGCCATTATGCAAATTAGTTTAGAATTGAGATCACCTGATTGGTTGATGCAATTGTCATTCAAAATAAGCCATTCTGATTGGTTTATGTACTGTCAGCCAACAGTTTTCTATTTTACAACTTTTGCTGGGACCATCATGCAATAGTATTCAACCAGCAAGACAATTGGTCAAGAATGCTCTTGTTATCAACTATCTGTGGCTGGTTTTGCAGGTGTTCAATTAAACTAGGGTTAGGAAGGACCTCAGTAAGTTATGGAGAGCAAATAAAGCGCTTATGCAAATTAGTTTAGAATTGAGATCATCTGATTGGTTGATGCAATTGTCATTCAAAATAAGCCATTCTGATTGGTTTATGTACTGTCAGTCAACAGTTTTCTATTTTACAACTTTTGCTGGGACCATCATGATATAGTCTTCAACCAGCAAGACAATTGGTCAAGAATGCTCTTGTTATCAACTATCTGTGGCTGGCTGCAGGTGTTCAATTAAACTAGGGTTAGGAAGGACCTCAGTAAGTTATGGAGAGCAAATAAAGCGCTTATGCAAATTAGTTTATAATTGAGATCATCTGATTGGTTGATGCAATTGTCATTCAAAATAAGCCACTCTGATTGGTTTATGTACTGTCAGTCAACAGTTTTCTGTTTTACAACTGTTGCTGGGACCATCATGCAATAGTCTTCAACCAGCAAGACAATTGGTCAAGAATGCTCTTGTTATCAACTATCTGTGGCTGGCTGCAGGTGTTCAATTAAACTAGGGTTAGGAAGGACCTCAGTAAGTTATGGAGAGCAAATAAAGCGCTTATGCAAATTAGTTTATAATTGAGATCATCTGATTGGTTGATGCAATTGTCATTCAAAATAAGCCATTCTGATTGGTTTATGTACTGTCAGTCAACAGTTTTCTATTTTGCAACTTTTGCTGGGACCATCATGCAATAGTCTTCAACCAGCAAGACAATTGGTCAAGAATGCTCTTGTTATCCACTATCTGTGAATGGTTCTGAAGGTGTTCAATTAAACTAGGGTTAGGAAGGACCTCAGTAAGTTATGGAGAGTAAATAAAGCCCTTATGCAAATTAGTTTAGAATTGAGACCATCTGATTGGTTGATGCAATTGTCATTCAAAATAAGCCATTCTGATTGGTTTATGTACTGTCAGTCAACAGTTTTCTATTTTACAACTTTTGCTGGGACCATCATGCAATAGTCTTCAACCAGCAAGACAATTGGTCAAGAATGCTCTTTTTATCAACTATCTGTGGCTGGCTCTGCAGGTGTTCAATTAAACTAGGGTTAGGAAGGACCTCAGTAAGTTATGGAGAGTAAATAAAGCCCTTATGCAAATTAGTTTAGAATTGAGACCATCTGATTGGTTGATACAATTGTCATTCACAATAAGCCATTCTGATTGGTTTATATAATGTCAGTCAACAGTTTTCTATTTCACAACTTTTGCTGGGACCATCATGCAATAGTCTTAAACCAGCAAGACAATTGGTCAAGAATGCTCTTTTTATCAACTATCTGTGGCTGGTTCTGCAGGTGTTCAATTAAACTAGGGTTAGGATGGACCTCAGTAAGTTATGGAGAGCAAATAAAGCCATTATGCAAATTAGTTTAGAATTGAGATCACCTGATTGGTTGATGCAATTGTCATTCAAAATAAGCCATTCTGATTGGTTTATGTACTGTCAGTCAACAGTTTTCTATTTTGCAACTTTTGCTGGGACCATCATGCAATAGTCTTCAACCAGCAAGACAATTGGTCAAGAATGCTCTTGTTATCCACTATCTGTGGCTGGTTCTGAAGGTGTTCAATTAAACTAGGGTTAGGAAGGACCTCAGTAAGTTATGGAGAGTAAATAAAGCCCTTATGCAAATTAGTTTAGAATTGAGACCATCTGATTGGTTGATGCAATTGTCATCAAAATAAGCCATTCTGATTGGTTTATGTACTGTCAGTCAACAGTTTTCTATTTTACTACTTTTGCTGGGACCATCATGCAATAGTCTTCAACCAGCAAGACAATTGGTCAAGAATGCTCTTTTTATCAACTATCTGTGGCTGGTTCTGCAGGTGTTCAATTAAACTAGGGTTAGGATGGACCTCAGTAAGTTATGGAGAGTAAATAAAGCCATTATGCAAATTAGTTTAGAATTGAGATCATCTGATTGGTTGATGCAATTGTCATTCAAAATAAGCCACTCTGATTGGTTTATGTACTGTCAGTCAACAGTTTTCTATTTTACAACTTTTGCTGGGACCATCATGCAATAGTCTTCAACCAGCAAGACAATTGGTCAAGAATGCTCTTGTTATCAACTATCTGTGGCTGGTTCTGCAGGTGTTCAATTAAACTAGGGTTAGGAAGGACCTCAGTAAGTTATGGAGAGTAAATAAAGCGCTTATGCAAATTAGTTTAAAATTGAGACCATCTGATTGGTTTATACAATTGTCATTCAAAATAAGCCATTCTGATTGGTTTATAT
Organism: Crinia signifera; assembly: GCF_055691185.1. Lineage (NCBI taxonomy): Eukaryota > Metazoa > Chordata > Amphibia > Anura > Myobatrachidae > Crinia > Crinia signifera. Next base: position 74,024,468 of record NC_139220.1, on the reverse strand, counting down.
AATGTCAGTCAACAGTTTTCTATTTCACAACTTTTGCTCGGACCATCATGCAATAGTCTTCAACCAGCAAGACAATTGTTCAAGAATGCTCTTTTTATCAACTATCTGTGGCTGGTTCTGAAGGTGTTCAATTAAACTAGGGTTAGGAAGGACCTCAGTAAGTTATGGAGAGTAAATAAAGCCCTTATGCAAATAAGTTTAGAATTGAGACCATCTGATTGGTTGATGCAATTGTCATTCAAAATAAGCCATTCTGATTGGTTTATGTACTGTCAGTCAACAGTTTTCTATTTTACAACTTTTGCTGGGACCATCATGCAATAGTCTTCAACCAGCAAGACAATTGGTCAAGAATGCTCTTGTTATCAACTATCTGTGGCTGGTTCTGCAGGTGTTCAATTAAACTAGGGTCAGGAAAGACCTCAGTAAGTTATGGAGAGCAAATAAAGCGCTTATGCAAATTAGTTTAGAATTGAGATCATCTGATTGGTTGATGCAATTGTCATTCAAAATAAGCCACTCTGATTGGTTTATGTACTGTCAGTCAACAGTTTTCTATTTTACAACTTTTGCTGGGACCATCATGCAATAGTCTTCAACCAGCAATACAATTGGTCAAGAATGCTCTTGTTATCCACTATCTGTGGCTGGTTCTGAAGGTGTTCAATTAAACTAGGGTTAGGAAGGACCTCAGTAAGTTATGGAGAGTAAATAAAGCCTATATGCAAATTAGTTTAGAATTGAGACCATCTGATTGGTTGATGCAATTGTCATTCAAAATAAGCCATTCTGATTGGTTTATGTACTGTCAGTCAACAGTTTTCTATTTTACAACTTTTTACTGGGACCATCATGCAATAGTCTTCAACCAGCAAGACAATTGGTCAAGAATGCTCTTGTTATCAACTATCTGTGGCTTGTTCTGCAGGTGTTCAATTAAACTAGGGGCAGGAAGGACCTCAGTAAGTTATGGAGAGTAAAAAAAGCCCTTATGCAAATTAGTTTAGAATTGAGACCATCTGATTGGTTGATGCAATTGTCATTCAAAATAAGCCATTCTGATTGGTTTATGTACTGTCAGTCAACAGTTTTCTATTTTACAACTTTTGCTCGGACCATCATGCAATAGTCTTCAACCAGCAAGACAATTGGTCAAGAATGCTCTTGTTATCAACTATCTGTGGCTGGCTCTGCAGGTGTTCAATTAAACTAGGGTTAGGAAGGACCTCAGTAAGTTATGGAGAGTAAATAAAGCCCTTATGCAAATTAGTTTAGAATTGAGACCATCTGATTGGTTGATGCAATTGTCATTCAAAATAAGCCATTCTGATTGGTTTATGTACTGTCAGTCAACAGTTTTCTATTTTACAACTTTTGCTCGGACCATCATGCAATAGTCTTCAACCAGCAAGACAATTGGTCAAGAATGCTCTTGTTATCAACTATCTGTGGCTGGTTCTGCAGGTGTTCAATTAAACTAGGGTTAGGAAAGACCTCAGTAAGTTATGGAGAGCAAATAAAGCGCTTATGCAAATTAGTTTAGAATTGAGATCATCTGATTGGTTGATGCAATTGTCATTCAAAATAAGCCACTCTGATTGGTTTATGTACTGTCAGTCAACAGTTTTCTATTTTACAACTTTTGCTGGGACCATCATGCAATAGTCTTCAACCAGCAAGACATTTGGTCAAGAATGCTCTTGTTATCAACTATCTGTAGCTTGTTCTGCAGGTGTTCAATTAAACTAGGGGCAGGAAGGACCTCAGTAAGTTATGGAGAGTAAAAAAAGCCCTTATGCAAATTAGTTTAGAATTGATGCCATCTGATTGGTTGATACAATTGTCATTCAAAATAAGCCATTCTGATTGGTTTATATAATGTCAGTCAACAGTTTTCTATTTTACAACTTTTGCTGGGACCATCATGCAATAGTCTTCAACCAGCAAGACAATTGGTAAAGAATGCTCTTTTTATCAACTATCTGTGGCTGGTTCTGCAGGTGTTCAATTAAACTAGGGTTAGGATGGACCTCAGTAAGTTATGGAGAGCAAATAAATCCATTATGCAAATTAGTTTAGAATTGAGATCATCTGATTGATTGATGCAATTGTCATTCAAAATAAGCCATTCTGATTGGTTTATGTACTGTCAGTCAACAGTTTTCTATTTTACAACTTTTGCTGGGACCATCATGCAATAGTCTTCAACCAGCAAGACATTTGGTCAAGAATGCTCTTGTTATCAACTATCTGTAGCTTGTTCTGCAGGTGTTCAATTAAACTAGGGGCAGGAAGGACCTCAGTAAGTTATGGAGAGTAAAAAAAGACCTTATGCAAATTAGTTTAGAATTGAGGCCATCTGATTGGTTGATACAATTGTCATTCAAAATAAGCCATTCTGAGTGGTTTATGTAATGTCAGTCAACAGTTTTCTATTTTACAACTTTTGCTGGGACCATCATGCAATAGTCTTCAACCAGCAAGACAATTGGTCAAGAATGCTCTTTTTATCAACTATCTGTGGCTGGTTCTGCAGGTGTTCAATTAAACTAGGGTTAGGAAGGACCTCAGTAAGTTATGGAGAGTAAATAAAGCCCTTATGCAAATTAGTTTAGAATTGAGACCATCTGATTGGTTGATACAATTGTCATTCAAAATAAGCCATTCTGATTGGTTTATATAATGTCAGTCAACAGTTTTCTATTTTACAACTTTTGCTGGGACCATCATGCAATAGTCTTCAACCAGCAAGACAATTGGTCAAGAATGCTCTTTTTATCAACTATCTGTGGCTGGTTCTGCAGGTGTTCAATTAAACTAGGGTTAGGATGGACCTCAGTAAGTTATGGAGAGCAAATAAATCCATTATGCAAATTAGTTTAGAATTGAGATCATCTGATTGGTTGATGCAATTGTCATTCAAAATAAGCCATTCTGATTGGTTTATGTACTGTCAGTCAACAGTTTTCTATTTTACAACTTTTGCTGGGACCATCATACAATAGTCTTCAACCAGCAAGACAATTGGTCAAGAATGCTCTTGTTATCAACTATCTGTGGCTGGTTCAGCAGGTGTTCAATTAAACTAGGGTTAGGAAGGACCTCAGTAAATTATGGAGAGCAAATAAAGCGCTTATGCAAATTAGTTTAGAATTGAGATCATCTGATTGGTTGATGCAATTGTCATTCAAAATAAGCCACTCTGATTGGTTTATGTACTGTCAGCCAACAGTTTTCTATTTTACAACTTTTGCTGGGACCATCATGCAATAGTTTTCAACCAGCAAGACGATTGGTCAAGAATGCTCTTTTTATCAACTATCTGTGGCTGGTTCTGCAGGTGTTCAATTAAACTAGGGTTAGGAAGGACCTCAGTAAGTTATGGAGAGTAAATAAAGCCCTTATGCAAATTAGTTTAGAATTGAGACCATCTGATTGGTTGATGCAATTGTCATTCAAAATAAGCCATTCTGATTGGTTTATGTACTGTCAGTCAACAGTTTTCTATTTTACAACTTTTGCTCGGACCATCATGCAATAGTCTTCAACCAGCAAGACAATTGGTCAAGAATGCTCTTGTTATCAACTATCTGTGGCTGGTTCTGCAGGTGTTCAATTAAACTAGGGTTAGGAAAGAACTCAGTAAGTTATGGAGAGCAAATAAAGCGCTTATGCAAATTAGTTTAGAATTGAGATCATCTGATTGGTTGATGCAATTGTCATTCAAAATAAGCCACTCTGATTGGTTTATGTACTGTCAGTCAACAGTTTTCTATTTTACAACTTTTGCTGGGACCATCATGCAATAGTCTTCAACCAGCAAGACATTTGGTCAAGAATGCTCTTGTTATCAACTATCTGTAGCTTGTTCTGCAGGTGTTCAATTAAACTAGGGGCAGGAAGGACCTCAGTAAGTTATGGAGAGTAAAAAAAGCCCTTATGCAAATTAGTTTAGAATTGAGGCCATCTGATTGGTTGATACAATTGTCATTCAAAATAAGCCATTCTGATTGGTTTATATAATGTCAGTCAACAGTTTTCTATTTTACAACTTTTGCTGGGACCATCATGCAATAGTCTTCAACCAGCAAGACAATTGGTCAACAATGCTCTTGTTATCAACTATCTGTGGTTGGTTCTGCAGGTGTTCAATTAAACTAGGGTTAGGATGGACCTCAGTAAGTTATGGAGAGCAAATAAATCCATTATGCAAATTAGTTTAGAATTGAGATCATCTGATTGGTTGATGCAATTGTCATTCAAAATAAGCCATTCTGATTGGTTTATGTACTGTCAGTCAACAGTTTTCTATTTTACAACTTTTGCTGTTACCATCATACAATAGTCTTCAACCAGCAAGACAATTGGTCAAGAATGCTCTTGTTATCAACTATCTATGGCTGGTTCTGAAGGTGTTCAATTAAACTAGAATTAGGAAGGACCTCAGTAAGTTATGGAGAGTAAATAAAGCCCTTATGCAAATTAGTTTAGAATTGAGACCATCTGATTGGTTGATACAATTGTCATTCAAAATAAGAAATTCTGATTGGTTTATGTAATGTCAGTCAACAGTTTTCTATTTTACAACTTTTGCTGGGACCATCATGCAATAGTCTTCAACCAGCAAGACAATTGGTCAAGAATGCTCTTTTTATCAACTATCTGTGGCTGGTTCTGCAGGTGTTCAATTAAACTAGGGTTAGGAAGGACCTCAGTAAGTTATGGAGAGTAAATAAAGCCCTTATGCAAATTAGTTTAGAATTGAGACCATCTGATTGGTTGATACAATTGTCATTCAAAATAAGCCATTCTGATTGGTTTATGTAATGTCAGTCAACAGTTTTCTATTTTACAACTTTTGCTCGGACCATCATGCAATAGTCTTCAACCAGCAAGACAATTGGTCAAGAATGCTCTTGTTATCAACTATCTGTGGCTGGCTCTGCAGGTGTTCAATTAAACTAGGGTTAGGAAGGACCTCAGTAAGTTATGGAGAGTAAATAAAGCCCTTATGCAAATTAGTTTAGAATTGAGACCATCTGATTGGTTGATACAATTGTCATTCAAAATAAGCCATTCTGAGTGGTTTATATAATGTCAGTCAACAGTCTTCTATTTCACAACTTTTGCTTGGACCATCATGCAATAGTCTTAACCCAGCAAGACAATTGGTCAAGAATGCTCTTTTAATCAACTATCTGTGGCTGGTTCTGCAGGTGTTCAATTAAACTAGGGTTAGGATGGACCTCAGTAAGTTATGGAGAGCAAATAAAGCCATTATGCAAATTAGTTTAGAATTGAGATCACCTGATTGGTTGATGCAATTGTCATTCAAAATAAGCCATTCTGATTGGTTTATGTACTGTCAGTCAACAGTTTTCTATTTTACAACTTTTGCTGGGACCATCATGCAATAAATAGTCTTCAACCAGCAAGACAATTGGTCAAGAATGCTCTTGTTATCCACTATCTGTGGCTGGTTCTGAAGGTGTTCAATTAAACTAGGGTTAGGAAGGACCTCAGTAAGTTATGGAGAGTAAATAAAGCCCTTATGCAAATTAGTTTAGAATTGAGACCATCTGATTGGTTGATGCAATTGTCATGTAAAATAAGCCATTCTGATTGGTTTATGTACTGTCAGTCAACAGTTTTCTATTTTACAACTTTTGCTGGGACCATCATGCAATAGTCTTCAACCAGCAAGACAATAGGTCAAGAATGCTCTTGTTTTCAACTATCTGTGGCTGGTTCTGCAGGTGTTCAATTAAACTAGGGTTAGGAAAGACCTCAGTAAGTTATGGAGAGCAAATAAAGCGCTTATGCAAATTAGTTTAGAATTGAGATCATCTGATTGGTTGATGCAATTGTCATTCAAAATAAGCCACTCTGATTGGTTTATGTACTGTTAGTCAACAGTTTTCTATTTTACAACTTTTGCTGGGACCATCATGCAATAGTCTTCAACCAGCAAGACATTTGGTCAAGAATGCTCTTGTTATCAACTATCTGTAGCTTGTTCTGCAGGTGTTCAATTAAACTAGGGGCAGGAAGGACCTCAGTAAGTTATGGAGAGTAAAAAAGCCCTTATGCAAATTAGTTTAGAATTGAGGCCATCTGATTGGTTGATACAATTGTCATTCAAAATAAGCCATTCTGATTGGTTTATGTAATGTCAGTCAACAGTTTTCTATTTTACAACTTTTGCTGGGACCATCATGCAATAGTCTTCAACCAGCAAGACAATTGGTCAAGAATGCTCTTTTTATCAACTATCTGTGGCTGGTTCTGCAGGTGTTCAATTAAACTAGGGTTAGGATGGACCTCAGTAAGTTATGGAGAGCAAATAAATCCATTATGCAAATTAGTTTAGAATTGAGATCATCTGATTGGTTGATGCAATTGTCATTCAAAATAAGCCATTCTGATTGGTTTATGTACTGTCAGTCAACAGTTTTCTATTTTACAACTTTTGCTGGGACCATCATACAATAGTCTTCAACCAGCAAGACAATTGGTCAAGAATGCTCTTGTTATCAACTATCTGTGGCTGGTTCAGCAGGTGTTCAATTAAACTAGGGTTAGGAAGGACCTCAGTAAGTTATGGAGAGTAAATAAAGCCCTTATGCAAATTAGTTTAGAATTGAGACCATCTGATTGGTTGATACAATTGTCATTCAAAATAAGCCATTCTGATTGGTTTATGTAATGTCAGTCAACAGTTTTCTATTTTACAACTTTTGCTCGGACCATCATGCAATAGTCTTCAACCAGCAAGACAATTGGTCAAGAATGCTCTTGTTATCAACTATCTGTGGCTGGCTCTGCAGGTGTTCAATTAAACTAGGGTTAGGAAGGACCTCAGTAAGTTATGGAGAGTAAATAAAGCCCTTATGCAAATTAGTTTAGAATTGAGACCATCTGATTGGTTGATACAATTGTCATTCAAAATAAGCCATTCTGAGTGGTTTATATAATGTCAGTCAACAGTCTTCTATTTCACAACTTTTGCTTGGACCATCATGCAATAGTCTTAACCCAGCAAGACAATTGGTCAAGAATGCTCTTTTAATCAACTATCTGTGGCTGGTTCTGCAGGTGTTAAATTAAACTAGGGTTAGGATGGACCTCAGTAAGTTATGGATAGCAAATAAAGCCATTATGCAAATTAGTTTAGAATTGAGATCACCTGATTGGTTGATGCAATTGTCATTCAAAATAAGCCATTCTGATTGGTTTATGTACTGTCAGTCAACAGTTTTCTATTTTACAACTTTTGCTGGGACCATCATGCAATAGTCTTCAACCAGCAAGACAATTGGTCAAGAATGCTCTTGTTATCCACTATCTGTGGCTGGTTCTGAAGGTGTTCAATTAAACTAGGGTTAGGAAGGACCTCAGTAAGTTATGGAGAGTAAATAAAGCCCTTATGCAAATTAGTTTAGAATTGAGACCATCTGATTGGTTGATGCAATTGTCATGTAAAATAAGCCATTCTGATTGGTTTATGTACTGTCAGTCAACAGTTTTCTATTTTACAACTTTTGCTGGGACCATCATGCAATAGTCTTCAACCAGCAAGACAATAGGTCAAGAATGCTCTTGTTTTCAACTATCTGTGGCTGGTTCTGCAGGTGTTCAATTAAACTAGGGTTAGGAAAGACCTCAGTAAGTTATGGAGAGCAAATAAAGCGCTTATGCAAATTAGTTTAGAATTGAGATCATCTGATTGGTTGATGCAATTGTCATTCAAAATAAGCCACTCTGATTGGTTTATGTACTGTTAGTCAACAGTTTTCTATTTTACAACTTTTGCTGGGACCATCATGCAATAGTCTTCAACCAGCAAGACATTTGGTCAAGAATGCTCTTGTTATCAACTATCTGTAGCTTGTTCTGCAGGTGTTCAATTAAACTAGGGGCAGGAAAGACCTCAGTAAGTTATGGAGAGTAAAAAAGCCCTTATGCAAATTAGTTTAGAATTGAGGCCATCTGATTGGTTGATACAATTGTCATTCAAAATAAGCCATTCTGATTGGTTTATGTAATGTCAGTCAACAGTTTTCTATTTTACAACTTTTGCTGGGACCATCATGCAATAGTCTTCAACCAGCAAGACAATTGGTCAAGAATGCTCTTTTTATCAACTATCTGTGGCTGGTTCTGCAGGTGTTCAATTAAACTAGGGTTAGGATGGACCTCAGTAAGTTATGGAGAGCAAATAAATCCATTATGCAAATTAGTTTAGAATTGAGATCATCTGATTGGTTGATGCAATTGTCATTCAAAATAAGCCATTCTGATTGGTTTATGTACTGTCAGTCAACAGTTTTCTATTTTACAACTTTTGCTGGGACCATCATACAATAGTCTTCAACCAGCAAGACAATTGGTCAAGAATGCTCTTGTTATCAACTATCTGTGGCTGGTTCAGCAGGTGTTCAATTAAACTAGGGTTAGGAAGGACCTCAGTAAGTTATGGAGAGTAAATAAAGCCCTTATGCAAAGTAGTTTAGAATTGAGACCATCTGATTGGTTGATACAATTGTCATTCAAAATAAGCCATTCTGATTAATTTATGTAATGTCAGTCGACAGTTTTCTATTTTACAACTTTTGCTGGGACCATCATGCAATAGTCTTAATCCAGCAAGACAATTGGTCAAGAATGCTCTTGTTATCAACTATCTGTGGCCTGTTCTGCAGGTGTTCAATTAAACTAGGGGCAGGAAGGACCTCAGTAAGTTATGGAGAGTAAAAAAAGCCCTTATGCAAATTAGTTTAGAATTGAGGCCATCTGATTGGTTGATACAATTGTCATTCAAAATAAGCCATTCTGATTGGTTTATGTACTGTCAGTCAACAGTTTTCTATTTTACAACTTTTGCTGGGACCATCATGCAATAGTCTTCAACCAGCAAGACAATTGGTCAAGAATGCTCTTGTTATCAACTATCTGTGGCTTGTTCTGCAGGTGTTCAATTAAACTAGGGGCAGGAAGGACCTCAGTAAGTTATGGAGAGTAAAAAAAGCCCTTATGCAAATTAGTTTAGAATTGAGGCCATCTGATTGGTTGATACAATTGTCATTCAAAATAAGCCATTCTGATTAATTTATGTAATGTCAGTGAACAGTTTTCTATTTTACAACTTTTGCTGGGACCATCATGCAATAGTTTTCAACCAACAAGACAATTGGTCAAGTATGCTCTTGTTATTAACTATCTGTGGCTGGTTCTGCAGGTGTTCAATTAAACTAGGGTTAGGAAGGACCTCAGTAAGTTATGGAGAGTAAATAAAGCCCTTATGCAAATTAGTTTAGAATTGAGACCATCTGATTGGTTTATACAATTGTCATTCAAAATAAGCCATTCTGATTGGTTTATATAATGTCAGTCAACAGTTTTCTATTTCACAACTTTTGCTCGGACCATCATGCAATAGTCTTCAACCAGCAAGACAATTGTTCAAGAATGCTCTTTTTATCAACTATCTGTGGCTGGTTCTGCAGGTGTTCAATTAAACTAGGGTTAGGATGGACCTCAGTATGTTATGGAGAGCACATAAAGCCATTATGCAAATTAGTTTAGAATTGAGATCACCTGATTGGTTGATGCAATTGTCATTCAAAATAAGCCATTCTGATTGGTTTATGTACTGTCAGTCAACAGTTTTCTATTTTACAACTTTTGCTGGGACCATCATGCAATAGTCTTCAACCAGCAAGGCAATTGGTCAAGAATGCTCTTGTTATCAACTATCTGTGGCTGGTTCTGCAGGTGTTCAATTAAACTAGGGTTAGGAAAGACCTCAGTAAGTTATGGAGAGCAAATAAAGCGCTTATGCAAATTAGTTTAGAATTGAGATCATCTGATTGGTTGATGCAATTGTCATTCAAAATAAGCCACTCTGATTGGTTTATGTACTGTCAGTCAACAGTTTTCTATTTTACAACTTTTGCTGGGACCATCATGCAATAGTCTTCAACCAGCAAGATGAGTTTAAAGAAACTCAGGAGCCCGAGGTGTGCTCCCTACCACCAGTGCTGTGCCTAAACACGTGCAAAAGCGGCCGTGCGATCGAGTGGGCTTATCTCCCGAAGGAGACGGGCCCCGTTTTTCCCCTAACCCCTCTCAGCCATAAGGCCGACGAGGGGAAAATAGGGAACGGTGGGTCCTCTTCGCCGAAGCTTAGAGAGACCCTCATTCCTCAACCCCCGAAAGGGTTAGGACGGTGGGTCCTCCGCACCCCGTGGTTTGGAGAGACCCGCTGTGGACTTCCCTCCGCCTTGCGGCTCGGGGTCGTCCTCGGGGGGGCACGAAGCTCTCCCCAAAAGGCGAGAGCTTCGGCACATTGGGGAAATGGAAGGCCCGTAAGGGACGACCACACAACCCAAAAAAACGTGACAAACTACAAAAAAAAAGAAAACGTGAAGTGACGAACGTGAGAAGGAAAAAAAATAAAAAAAAAATAAAGAAGTCCCTAGCCAGAAGGCCAGGGTGGGGGGTGTGAAAAATTGTCCTACCCCATCCAAAAGGACGAGGTAAGGACGTGAAGCGCTAACCTAGAGGGGAAGTGCGCAGTGCTAGTGCTTACTAGTGCATGGTGATTTTGGGATCACCCGTGCATGTTCGGCACCCCCGAGTTTCCCCGGGGGCACAGTGCAGCCTCGGACTCCAAGCAGCCAGCCAGTCAGCGTCCGACCAAGTGTTTCTCCGTCTCAGCAGCAGGCACTTTCCAGCCCCTGGCATGGGAATGGGTACTCCACTGAGCCTTTCGAAATACTCCCTTAGGGGCTGCACCCCCCTCGGAAGAGCAATCTACTCAGTCCCAGTGTTTCTCCGCTCCCAGGGTTAAGATACTAGGCTGAGCTTTTCGCTGACTCATCCTTCGGGGGCTACGAACCCCGTCAAGAGAGTCAAACTACTAAGCCCAGTGTTTCTCCCCCCCCTCCTACCAGTGGGTTTACGGAGCCTCCTACCACTGGCAGAGGTGAAGATACTTAGTGAGACTTTTCACTACTCCCGGGAAAAAACAGAGGGGTCCCACACCCTCCGCCCATCAGAGCAGCTACTCAGTCCCACCTTTCTCTATTCTCTGCCAGAGGCCAGTCCATACCCACTGATAAGAACAGATACTACACTTGATCTTAGCCAAAAGGCCGAGAAGCGAATTGAGGCCATCTGATTGGTTGATACAATTGTCATTTAAAATAAGCCATTCTGATTGGTTTATATAATGTCAGTCAACAGTTTTCTATTTTACAACTTTTGCTGGGACCATCATGCAATAGTCTTCAACCAGCAAGACAATTGGTCAAGAATGCTCTTGTTATCAACTATCTGTGGCTTGTTCTGCAGGTGTTCAATAAAACTAGGGTTAGGAAGGACCTCAGTAAGTTATGGAGAGTAAAAAAAGCCCTTATGCAAATTAGTTTAGAATTGAGGCCATCTGATTGGTTGATACAATTGTCATTCAAAATAAGCCATTCTGATTGGTTTATGTACTGTCAGTCAACAGTTTTCTATTTTACAACTTTTGCTGGGACCATCATGCAATAGTCTTCAACCAGCAAGACAATTGGTCAAGAATGCTCTTGTTATCAACTATCTGTGGCTTGTTCTGCAGGTGTTCAATAAAACTAGGGTTAGGAAGGACCTCAGTAAATTATGGAGAGTAAATAAAGCCCTTATGCAAATTAGTTTAGAATTGAGACCATCTGATTGGTTGATACAATTGTCATTCAAAATAAGCCATTCTGATTGGTTTATGTAATGTCAGTCGACAGTTTTCTATTTTACAACTTTTGCTGGGACCATCATGCAATAGTCTTCAACCAGCAAGACAATAGGTCAAGAATGCTCTTTTTATTAACCAGCTGTGGCTTGTTCTGCAGGTGTTCAATTAAACTAGGGGCAGGAAGGACCTCAGTAAGTTATGGAGAGTAAAAAAAGCCCTTATGCAAATTAGTTTAGAATTGAGGCCATCTGATTGGTTGATACAATTGTCATGCAAAATAAGCCATTCTGATTAATTTATGTAATGTCAGTGAACAGTTTTCTATTTTACAACTTTTGCTGGGACCATCATGCAATAGTCTTCAACCAACAAGACAATTGGTCAAGTATGCTCTTGTTATTAACTATCTGTGGCTGGTTCTGCAGGTGTTCAATTAAACTAGGGTTAGGATGGACCTCAGTAAGTTATGGAGAGCAAATAAAGCCATTATGCAAATTAGTTTAGAATTGAGATCACCTGATTGGTTGATGCAATTGTCATTCAAAATAAGCCATTCTGATTGGTTTATGTACTGTCAGTCAACAGTTTTCTATTTTACAACTTTTGCTGGGACCATCATGCAATAGTCTTCAACCAGCAAGGCAATTGGTCAAGAATGCTCTTATTATCCACTATCTGTGGCTGGTTCTGAAGGTGTTCAATTAAACTAGGGTTAGGAAGGACCTCAGTAAGTTATGGAGAGTAAATAAAGCCCTTATGCAAATTAGTTTAGAATTGAGACCATCTGATTGGTTGATGCAATTGTCATGTAAAATAAGCCATTATGATTGGTTTATGTACTGTCAGTCAACAGTTTTCTATTTTACAACTTTTGCTGGGACCATCATGCAATAGTCTTCAACCAGCAAGACAATTGGTCAAGAATGCTCTTTTTATCAACTATCTGTGGCTGGTTCTGCAGGTGTTCAATTAAACTAGGGTTAGGAAAGACCTCAGTAAGTTATGGAGAGCAAATAAAGCGCTTATGCAAATTAGTTTAGAATTGAGATCATCTGATTGGTTGATGCAATTGTCATTCAAAATAAGCCACTCTGATTGGTTTATGTACTGTCAGTCAACAGTTTTCTATTTTACAACTTTTGCTGGGACCATCATGCAATAAAAAAAAACTATACACCATTATCTCCAGAATAAGGTAAGTCGTGCTTAAATTGTTCTTCTAATTAATTTGTAAATGTAACCCAAATGCCTTTTTTTCCCAGGGTACCACCCCCACTATCCACGCGCACCCGAAGCGTGGCGAGCGCAGCGAGCCCCGCGAGGGGCGGCGGTACGCGTCCTCCGACCTTTTCATGCCCTACTATCCACGTCGGCGTGGAGTTGAGAATAGAATAGTGTGGCGAGCGCAGCGAGCCACCGAGCCCGAAGCGTGGCGAGCGCAGCGAGCCCCGCGAGGGGACGCGGATACCTTCACAGTTATACGCGTCCCCTCGCGGGCTTCACAGGTGTCCGTGGCGAAAAGCGGACACCTGTGAAGCCCGCGAGGGGACGCGTTTACCTCTCCCCCCCCCTCTCCCCCCCTCCCCCCCTCTCCCCCCCTCCCTCTCCCCCCCCCCAAAATTTATCCAAAAACGCCACAGGCCACTTACATGTGCTCAGGGGCAGGGTGTGGAAGCTAATGCGCGCTCTGTAGTGAGTGAAATGCATGCTGGGACACTTCCTGCCTTCCCTACATGCATTTTTTCAGTTTGAGTGACATTACTGGATGAAATCGCGGTCATCGCGGGCATTGAGGTGTACAATGCACAGCTCGATGCCCGCGATGACCGCGATTTCAATGTTACTTTACTAGTGCTAAAAGTGCATGAAATCGCAGTCATCGCGGGCATCCCAGGCATTGTGGTGTACATTACACAGCTCAATGCCCGAGATGCCCGCGATGACCGCGATTTCAATGTTAACTGGCCTAAAATGATGATGGAATCACATTTCTGTGAACCTCTGTCACACAGAAACAGTGTGAGAGGTGACAGCAGGTGTAATTTTGAGGGGGGCAATAATTGCAGGACAATAATTACAGGGGCACTATAAGGCAAGGGGTGATATACTAAAATGAGATTGCTGTGATCCTCTGTCACACATAAGCAGTGTGAGAGGTGTCAGCAAATGATTTGAGCCAAATGTACATTTAGCAAAAAATTACAGGGACCCAATACAGCTAGGGGTGATTCATGAACTATTACAGGGACCCAATACGGCTAAGGGGGTGATACATGATTAATTACAGGGACAAAATATGGCTAAGGGGTGCAACATTATGGGTGAACACTGCTTAAGATGCCAGGGAATCTAACTACTTTTTTGGGGGTGAGAGCAGGAAATGGACCTAATTCAGGTGTGTGTGCAAATTCACTCATACATGCAAAATCACTCAACTGACTCAGTAAAGACAAGTTTGAATAAAAGGCAGTAATTTACTTGAATAAAAAATAGATAACATTGAAATGCAAACAAACAGTAGCGTAAAAAAAACAGCTTTACAAGTTTAAAGTCCATAGTTTTTCAGTCATCTTTCTCTAAAAATGTTAAGGCGTGTAAAATACGCTCAAAAGTTTGGTTCATACCTATGCTCTTTCTCCACATAAATTCTTGTAGATAGCCTTCCAGCAAATGTCTGGCAGTACCCCGGTGGCGTTTATTGCGCCATTTCGCCGCCCCCCACATGCGCTCAATGTTCTGGGTGTGCACCCCTGTTGTGGGGTCCACAAAGTTAAACCTATGATTAACTTGAGCGTGCTGGAAGCCTGCCGCCTCCAGCTGTTCTGTATTATAGGCCTTCCAGCAATCGCTGTATATGGTGGAGCCCGGCTCCACATGCTCCACTATGGCAGCCAATAAAGTGGGGGCGTCCCGGGTGGCCACTTTTGTGGCAAAGCACTGCCCAGTTTCCCGGCAGATGCCCCCAAACACCCACTGCTGGGGTAGCACACGGCCGACATGGGACTTGCGGCGTACAAACAGAGTCTCGTCGACCTCGACTATTTTGTCGGGCCCTCCAATGCGGCGCTGGGGCTGAGCCATCAAGTCCATAAGGCACGCCTCCCTCATGTACTTATTGTACAGTACCGTTGTCTTGGGGGAGTTGCCAAGGTGCCGCTCACAGTAGTCGCCGGAAGTCAACTCCTCGGACCAGTTGAAGATGAACCTGATGATGTTCACAAACGACATCCGGCACCCAGGAATGAAGAGGCCAGCGCGGAGACTGATCTTCTGGCGGCAGGCTCTCACGTGGCAGCGCCACATCACCTCCTTCTCGCTGAGCTTCATGGCATGCCCATTGCCGCAGGTAGCTTCCTTGGGCAACAGGTGATGCTCCTGGAGGAATCGGATAGCCTCCGCCTCCGTCTGAGGCAGGGAGTACATGTTCACTCCAGATCCAGATGCCATGGCCATGACAGGAACAGCAGAAACAGCAGAAGGCCGAATTAGCAGCAGGGCCTCAGTCACCAATAGAAACAGCAGCACAGTCTCTGTAATCACGGTAACTCAGCAGCAGAATGAACAGCAGCAGCAACACTGGAATCAGCAGCAGGCTCTCAGGAATCAGTAATAATCAATCAAAACGCAAATCTCTCTCTCTCAAACCACAGCTCCTCTCAACCAACAAATTTCCCCACAAAATCAAGGTCTTTTAAACTGTCACAGGGGGGCGGTCTGAGGCAGTGGGATGTACCCTTTGTTGTTATTGTCCTATAAACATCTGTCACTATGCAGACACAGGGGGTTAGCCTCAGACAGGAGGATGGTGTCAACATGAGTAACTAGGCAGACGGACCTAGGGCAGATGTAGCTAGGCAGACTAAGGGCCATTCCACCTATTACAGATGTTACCATGCAGAATTAGGGTCATTAAAGGGTCATTTGAACCCATTACAGATGTGAGTGTGGCTGGAAATCGCGAAATCGCGGTCATCACGGGCATCTTGTGCACAAAATAACACCCGCAATGCCTCAATCACCGCGATTTTACAATGGGGCCGACGAAAAAGTTGAGGAATCACTGCCATCGCGGTGATCGCGGGCATCTTGTCCACCAAAATAACACCCGCGATGCCTCAATCACCGCGATTTTACATGCTGCCGATTAGAAAGTTGAGGCATCGCGGTCATCGCGGTGATCTTGGGCCGTAAATAGTACCCGCAATGCCTCAATCACCGCGATGAGCGCAATTTTACACCCGACAATCGCGATGAACATCGTGGGCGCCCTTCTAGGTAAAGAGTACCAAACTATTGAACATCGACCATAACCTATAGATGTTTTATAAACATCGATGGCCGATGGCCATCCCTAATGAGTATTGCATCAACCAATCAGATGGTCTAATTTCTAAACTAATTTGCATAAGGGCTTTCTTTGCTCTCCATAATTTACTTAGGTCTTTCCTCACCCTAGTCTTATTGAAAACCTACAAAACTAGCCAAAGATGGTGGGTGACAAGAACATTCACGACTGATTGTCTTGCTGGTTGAAGACTATCACATGATGGTCCCAGCTAAAGTAGTAAAATAGAAAACTGTTGACTGACAGTGCATAAACCAATCGGAATGGATTGTTTTGAATGAGTGTTAGTGATGGCCATTGTTGCCTTTGCCATTGATGTTGTTACCTATAGGTGGTCATCCATTGTATTTGACTGACTGGACCGTGGGCCAATCAGAACACGGGGGCGGGGCTTCACATGTTTCAGGGGGTGGAGCTATATTCCATGTCCCAGGAGATAGCACAACAAATCTTTTCGTTTTAGCTTGACATTGATGGTGGGAAACCATCTAGTTCTCCCCCATCGATGTAAAAACTATGAACATCGACCATAATCTATCGATGTTTTATAAACATCGATGGTCATCCCTAATGAGAATTGCATCAACCAATCACATGGTCTAATTTCCAAACTAATTTGCATAAGGAATTTATTTGCTCTCCATAACTTATTTAGGTCCTTCCTCACCATAGTCTAATTGAAAACCTACAAAACCAGCCAAAGATGGTTGATAACAAGAATGTTCTTGACCAATTGGTTTGTTGGTTGAAGACTGTTGTATGATGGTCCCATCAAAAGTAGTAAAATAGAAAACTGTTGACTTGCCATTGATGTTGTTACATATCGGTGGTCATCCATTGTATTTGATGGACTGGCCTGTGGGCCAATCAGAATATGGGGGCGGGGCTTCACTGGTGTCGTGGGTGGAGCTATGCTCAGTGTCCCAGGAAATAGCAAAACAAAACTAGTAGTTTGAGCTTGACATTGATGGTGTGAAACCATCTGGTTCTCCCCCATCGATGTCAAAACTATTGAACATCGACCATAACCTATAGATGTTTTATAAACATCGATGGCCGATGGCCGATGGCCATCCCTAATGAGTATTGCATCGACCAATCAGATGGTCTAATTTCTAAACTAATTTGCATAAGGGCTTTCTTTGCTCTCCATAACTTACGTAGGTCTTTCCTCACCCTAGTCTTATTGAAAACCTACAAAACTAGCCAAAGATGGTGGGTGACAAGAACATTCACGACTGATTGTCTTGCTGGTTGAAGACTATCACATGATGGTCCCAGCTAAAGTAGTAAAATAGAAAACTGTTGACTGACAGTGCATAAACCAATCGGAATGGATTGTTTTGAATGAGTGTTAGTGATGGCCATTGTTGCCTTTGCCATCGATGTTGTTACCTATAGGTGGTCATCCATTGTATTTGACTGACTGGACCGTGGACCAATCAGAACACGGGGGCGGGGCTTCACATGTTTCAGGGGGTGGAGCTATATTCCATGTCCCAGGAGATAGCACAACAAATCTTTTCGTTTTAGCTTGACATTGATGGTGGGAAACCATCTGGTTCTCCCCCATCAATGTAAAAACTATGAACATCGACCATAATATATCGATGTTTTATAAACATCGATGGTCATCCCTAATGAGAATTGCATCAACCAATCACATGGTCTAATTTCCAAACTAATTTGCATAAGGAATTTATTTGCTCTCCATAACTTATTTAGGTCCTTCCTCACCATAGTCTAATTGAAAACCTACAAAACCAGCCAAAGATGGTTAATAACAAGAATGTTCTTGACCAATTGGTTTGTTGGTTGAAGACTATTGTATGATGGTCCCATCAAAAGTAGTAAAATAGAAAACTGTTGACTTGCCATTGATGTTGTTACATATCGGTGGTCATCCATTGTATTCGATGGACTGGCCTGTGGGCCAATCAGGATATGGGGGCGGGGCGTCGTGGGTGGAGCTATGCTCAGTGTCCCAGGAAATAGCAAAACAAAACTAGTAGTTTGAGCTTGACATTGATGGTGTGAAACCATCTGGTTCTCCCCCATCGATGTCAAAACTATTGAACATCGACCATAACCTATAGATGTTTTATAAACATCGATGGCCGATGGCCATCCCTAATGAGTATTGCATCAACCAATCAGATGGTCTAATTTCTAAACTAATTTGCATTAAGGCTTTCTTTGCTCTCCATAACTTACTTAGGTCTTTCCTCACCCTAGTCTTATTGAAAACCTACAAAACTAGCCAAAGATGGTGGGTGACAAGAACATTCACGACTGATTGTCTTGCTGGTTGAAGACTATCACATGATGGTCCCAGCTAAAGTAGTAAAATAGAAAACTGTTGACTGACAGTGCATAAACCAATCGGAATGGATTGTTTTGAATGAGTGTTAGTGATGGCCATTGTTGCCTTTGCCATCGATGTTGTTACCTATAGGTGGTCATCCATTGTATTTGACTGACTGGACCGTGGGCCAATCAGAACACGGGGGCGGGGCTATATTCCATGTCCCAGGAGATAGCACAACAAATCTTTTCGTTTTAGCTTGACATTGATGGTGGGAAACCATCTGGTTCTCCCCCATCGATGTAAAAACTATGAACATCGACCATAATCTATCGATGTTTTATAAACATCGATAGTCATCCCTAATGAGAATTGCATCAACCAATCACATGGTCTAATTTCCAAACTAATTTGCATAAGGAATTTATTTGCTCTCCATAACTTATTTAGGTCCTTCCTCACCATAGTCTAATTGAAAACCTACAAAACCAGCCAAAGATGGTTGATAACAAGAATGTTCTTGACCAATTGGTTTGTTGGTTGAAGACTGTTGTATGATGGTCCCATCAAAAGTAGTAAAATAGAAAACTGTTGACTTGCCATTGATGTTGTTACATATCGGTGGTCATCCATTGTATTTGATGGAATGGCCTGTGGGCCAATCAGAATATGGGGGCGGGGCTTCACTGGTGTCGTGGGTGGAGCTATGCTCAGTGTCCCAGGAAATAGCAAAACAAAACTAGTAGTTTGAGCTTGACATTGATGGTGTGAAACCATCTGGTTCTCCCCCATCGATGTCAAAACTATTGAACATCGACCAAAACCAATAGATGTTTTATAAACATCGATGGCCGATGGCCATCCCTAATGAGTATTGCATCAACCAATCAGATGGTCTAATTTCTAAACTAATTTGCATAAGGGCTTTCTTTGCTCTCCATAACTTACTTAGGTCTTTCCTCACCCTTGTCTTATTGAAAACCTACAAAACTAGCCAAAGATGGTGGGTGACAAGAACTTTCACGACTGATTGTCTTGCTGGTTGAAGACTATCACATGATGGTCCCAGCTAAAGTAGTAAAATAGAAAACTGTTGACTGACAGTGCATAAACCAATCGGAATGGATTGTTTTGAATGAGTGTTAGTGATGGCCATTGTTGCCTTTGCCATCGATGTTGTTACCTATATGTGGTCATCCATTGTATTTGACTGACTGGACCGTGGGCCAATCAGAACACGGGGGTGGGGCTTCACCTGTTTCAGGGGGTGGCGCTATATTCCATGTCCCAGGAGATAGCACAACAAATCTTTTCGTTTTAGCTTGACATTGATGGTGGGAAACCATCTGGTTCTCCCCCATCGATGTAAAAACTATGAACATCGACCATAATCTATCGATGTTTTATAAACATCGATGGTCATACCTAATGAGTATTGCATCAACCAATCACATGGTCTAATTTCCAAACTAATTTGCATAAGGAATTTATTTGCTCTCCATAACTTATTTAGGTCCTTCCTCACCATAGTCTAATTGAAAACCTACAAAACCAGCCAAAGATGGTTGATAACAAGAATGTTCTTGACCAATTGGTTTGTTGGTTGAAGACTGTTGTATGATGGTCCCATCAAAAGTAGTAAAATAGAAAACTGTTGACTTGCCATTGATGTTGTTACATATCGGTGGTCATCCATTGTATTTGATGGACTGGCCTGTGGGCCAATCAGAATATGGGGGCGGGGCTTCACTGGTGTCGTGGGTGGAGCTATGCTCAGTGTGCCAGGAAATAGCAAAACAAAACTAGTAGTTTGAGCTTGACATTGATGGTGTGAAACCATCTGGTTCTCCCCCATCGATGTCAAAACTATTGAACATCGACCAAAACCTATAGATGTTTTATAAACATCGATGTCCGATGGCCATCCCTAATGAGTATTGCATCAACCAATCAGATGGTCTAATTTCTAAACTAATTTACATAAGGCCTTTATTTGCTCTCCATAACTTACTTAGGTCTTTCCTCACCCTAGTCTTATTGAAAACCTACAAAACTAGCCAAAGATGGTGGGTGACAAGAACATTCACGACTGATTGTCTTGCTGGTTGAAGACTATCACATGATGGTCCCAGCTAAAGTAGTAAAATAGAAAACTGTTGACTGACAGTGCATAAACCAATCGGAATGGATTGTTTTGAATGAGTGTTAGTGATGGCCATTGTTGCCTTTGCCATCGATGTTGTTACCTATAGGTGGTCATCCATTGTATTTGACTGACTGGACCGTGGGCCAATCAGAACACGGGGGCGGGGCTTCACATGTTTCAGGGGGTGGAGCTATATTCCATGTCCCAGGAGATAGCACAACAAATCTTTTCGTTTTAGCTTGACATTGATGGTGGGAAACCATCTAGTTCTCCCCCATCGATGTAAAAACTATGAACATCGACCATAATCTATCGATGTTTTATAAACATCGATGGTCATCCCTAATGAGAATTGCATCAACCAATCACATGGTCTAATTTCCAAACTAATTTGCATAAGGAATTTATTTGCTCTCCATAACTTATTTAGGTCCTTCCTCACCATAGTCTAATTGAAAACCTACAAAACCAGCCAAAGATGGTTGATAACAAGAATGTTCTTGACCAATTGGTTTGTTGGTTGAAGACTGTTGTATGATGGTCCCATCAAAAGTAGTAAAATAGAAAACTGTTGACTTGCCATTGATGTTGTTACATATCGGTGGTCATCCATTGTATTTGATGGACTGGCCTGTGGGCCAATCAGGGTATGGGGGCGGGGCGTCGTGGGTGGAGCTATGCTCAGTGTCCCAGGAAATAGCAAAACAAAACTAGTAGTTTGAGCTTGACATTGATGGTGTGAAACCATCTGGTTCTCCCCCATCGATGTCAAAACTATTGAACATCGACCATAACCTATAGATGTTTTATAAACATCGATGGCCGATGGCCATCCCTAATGAGTATTGCATCAACCAATCAGATGGTCTAACTTCTAAACTAATTTGCATAATGGCTTTCTTTGCTCTCCATAACTTACGTAGGTCTTTCCTCACCCTAGTCTTATTGAAAACCTACAAAACTAGCCAAAGATGGTGGGTGACAAGAACATTCACGACTGATTGTCTTGCTGGTTGAAGACTATCACATGATGGTCCCAGCTAAAGTAGTAAAATAGAAAACTGTTGACTGACAGTGCATAAACCAATTGGAATGGATTGTTTTGAATGAGTGTTAGTGATGGCCATTGTTGCCTTTGCCATCGATGTTGTTACCTATAGGTGGTCATCCATTGTATTTGACTGACTGGACCGTGGGCCAATCAGAACACGGGGGCGGGGCTATATTCCATGTCCCAGGAGATAGCACAACAAATCTTTTCGTTTTAGCTTGACATTGATGGTGGGAAACCATCTGGTTCTCCCCCATCGATGTAAAAACTATGAACATCGACCATAATCTATCGATGTTTTATAAACATCGATAGTCATCCCTAATGAGAATTGCATCAACCAATCACATGGTCTAATTTCCAAACTAATTTGCATAAGGAATTTATTTGCTCTCCATAACTTATTTAGGTCCTTCCTCACCATAGTCTAATTGAAAACCTACAAAACCAGCCAAAGATGGTTGATAACAAGAATGTTCTTGACCAATTGGTTTGTTGGTTGAAGACTGTTGTATGATGGTCCCATCAAAAGTAGTAAAATAGAAAACTGTTGACTTGCCATTGATGTTGTTACATATCGGTGGTCATCCATTGTATTTGATGGAATGGCCTGTGGGCCAATCAGAATATGGGGGCGGGGCTTCACTGGTGTCGTGGGTGGAGCTATGCTCAGTGTCCCAGGAAATAGCAAAACAAAACTAGTAGTTTGAGCTTGACATTGATGGTGTGAAACCATCTGGTTCTCCCCCATCGATGTCAAAACTTTTGAACATCGACCATAACCTATAGATGTTTTATAAACATCGATGGCCGATGGCCATCCCTAATGAGTATTGCATCAACCAATCAGATGGTCTAATTTCTAAACTAATTTGCATAAGGGCTTTCTTTGCTCTCCATAACTTACTTAGGTCTTTCCTCACCCTAGTCTTATTGAAAACCTACAAAACTAGCCAAAGATGGTGGGTGACAAGAACATTAACGACTGATTGTCTTGCTGGTTGAAGACTATCACATGATGGTCTCAGCTAAGGTAGTAAAATAGAAAACTGTTGACTGACAGTGCATAAACCAATCGGAATGGATTGTTTTGAATGAGTGTTAGTGATGGCCAGTGTTGCCTTTGCCATCGATGTTGTTACCTATAGGTGGTCATCCATTGTATTTGACTGACTGGAACGTGGGCCAATCAGAACACGGGGGCGGGGCTTCACATGTTTCAGGGGGTGGAGCTATATTCCATGTCCCAGGAGATAGCACAACAAATCTTTTCATTTTAGCTTGACATTGATGGTGGGAAACCATCTGGTTCTCCCCCATCGATGTAAAAACTATGAACATCGACCATAATATATCGATGTTTTATAAACATCGATGGCCATCCCTAATGAGAATTGCATCAACCAATCACATGGTCTAATTTCCAAACTAATTTGCATAAGGAATTTATTTGCTCTCCATAACTTATTTATGTCCTTCCTCACCATAGTCTAATTGAAAACCTACAAAACCAGCCAAAGATGGTTGATAGCAAGAATGTTCTTGACCAATTGGTTTGTTGGTTGAAGACTGTTGTATGATGGTCCCATCAAAAGTAGTAAAATAGAAAACTGTTGACTTGCCATTGATGTTGTTACATATCGGTGGTCATCCATTGTATTTGATGGACTGGCCTGTGGGCCAATCAGAATATGGGGCGGGGCTTCACTGGTGTCGTGGGTGGAGCTATGCTCAGTGTCCCAGGAAAAAGAAAACAAAACTAGTAGTTTGAGCTTGACATTTATGGTGTGAAACCATCTGGTTCTCCCCCATCGATGTCAAAACTATTGAACATCGACCATAACCTACAGATGTTTTATAAACATCGATGGCCGATGGCCATCCCTAATGAGTATTGCATCAACCAATCAGATGGTCTAATTTCTAAACTAATTTGCATAAGGGCTTTATTTGCTCTCCATAACTTACTTAGGTCTTTCCTCACCCTAGTCTTATTGAAAACCTACAAAACTAGCCAAAGATGGTGGGTGACAAGAACATTCACGACTGATTGTCTTGCTGGTTGAAGACTATCACATGATGGTCCCAGCTAAAGTAGTAAAATAGAAAACTGTTGACTGACAGTGCATAAACCAATCGGAATGGATTGTTTTGAATGAGTGTTAGTGATGGCCATTGTTGCCTTTGCCATCGATGTTGTTACCTATAGGTGGTCATCCATTGTATTTGACTGACTGGACCGTGGGCCAATCAGAACATGGGGGCGGGGCTATAGTCCATGTCCCAGGAGATAGCACAACAAATCTTTTCGTTTTAGCTTGACATTGATGGTGGGAAACCATCTGGTTCTCCCCCATCGATGTAAAAACTATGAACATCGACCATAATCTATCGATGTTTTATAAACATCGATGGCCATCCCTAATGGAAATTGCATCAACCAATCACATGGTCTAATTTCCAAACTAATTTGCATAAGGAATTTATTTGCTCTCCATAACTTATTTATGTCCTTCCTCACCATAGTCTAATTGAAAACCTACAAAACCAGACAAAGATGGTTGATAACAAGAATGTTCTTGACCAATTGGTTTGTTGGTTGAAGACTGTTGTATGATGGTCCCATCAAAAGTAGTAAAATAGAAAACTGTTGACTTGTCATTGATGTTGTTACATATCGGTGGTCATCCATTGTATTTGATGGACTGGCCTGTGGGCCAAGCAGAATATGGGGGCGGGGCTTCACTGGTGTCGTGGGTGGAGCTATGCTCAGTGTTCCAGGAAATAGCAAAACAAAACTAGTAGTTTGAGCTTGACATTGATGGTGTGAAACCATCTGGTTCTCCCCCATCGATGTCAAAACTTTTGAACATCGACCATAACCTATAGATGTTTTATAAACATCGATGGCCGATGGCCATCCCTAATGAGTATTGCATCAACCAATCAGATGGTCTAATTTCTAAACTAATTTGCATTAAGGCTTTCTTTGCTCTCCATAACTTACTTAGGTCTTTCCTCACCCTAGTCTTATTGAAAACCTACAAAACTAGCCAAAGATGGTGGGTGACAAGAACATTCACGACTGATTGTCTTGCTGGTTGAAGACTATCACATGATGGTCCCAGCTAAAGTAGTAAAATAGAAAACTGTTGACTGACAGTGCATAAACCAATCGGAATGGATTGTTTTGAATGAGTGTTAGTGATGGCCATTGTTGCCTTTGCCATCGATGTTGTTACCTATAGGTGGTCATCCATTGTATTTGACTGACTGGACCGTGGGCCAATCAGAACACGGGGGCGGGGCTATATTCCATGTCCCAGGAGATAGCACAACAAATCTTTTCGTTTTAGCTTGACATTGATGGTGGGAAACCATCTGGTTCTCCCCCATCGATGTAAAAACTATGAACATCGACCATAATCTATCGATGTTTTATAAACATCGATAGTCATCCCTAATGAGAATTGCATCAACCAATCACATGGTCTAATTTCCAAACTAATTTGCATAAGGAATTTATTTGCTCTCCATAACTTATTTAGGTCCTTCCTCACCATAGTCTAATTGAAAACCTACAAAACCAGCCAAAGATGGTTGATAACAAGAATGTTCTTGACCAATTGGTTTGTTGGTTGAAGACTGTTGTATGATGGTCCCATCAAAAGTAGTAAAATAGAAAACTGTTGACTTGCCATTGATGTTGTTACATATCGGTGGTCATCCATTGTATTTGATGGAATGGCCTGTGGGCCAATCAGAATATGGGGGCGGGGCTTCACTGGTGTCGTGGGTGGAGCTATGCTCAGTGTCCCAGGAAATAGCAAAACAAAACTAGTAGTTTGAGCTTGACATTGATGGTGTGAAACCATCTGGTTCTCCCCCATCGATGTCAAAACTATTGAACATCGACCAAAACCAATAGATGTTTTATAAACATCGATGGCCGATGGCCATCCCTAATGAGTATTGCATCAACCAATCAGATGGTCTAATTTCTAAACTAATTTGCATAAGGGCTTTCTTTGCTCTCCATAACTTACTTAGGTCTTTCCTCACCCTTGTCTTATTGAAAACCTACAAAACTAGCCAAAGATGGTGGGTGACAAGAACTTTCACGACTGATTGTCTTGCTGGTTGAAGACTATCACATGATGGTCCCAGCTAAAGTAGTAAAATAGAAAACTGTTGACTGACAGTGCATAAACCAATCGGAATGGATTGTTTTGAATGAGTGTTAGTGATGGCCATTGTTGCCTTTGCCATCGATGTTGTTACCTATATGTGGTCATCCATTGTATTTGACTGACTGGACCGTGGGCCAATCAGAACACGGGGGTGGGGCTTCACCTGTTTCAGGGGGTGGCGCTATATTCCATGTCCCAGGAGATAGCACAACAAATCTTTTCGTTTTAGCTTGACATTGATGGTGGGAAACCATCTGGTTCTCCCCCATCGATGTAAAAACTATGAACATCGACCATAATCTATCGATGTTTTATAAACATCGATGGTCATACCTAATGAGTATTGCATCAACCAATCACATGGTCTAATTTCCAAACTAATTTGCATAAGGAATTTATTTGCTCTCCATAACTTATTTAGGTCCTTCCTCACCATAGTCTAATTGAAAACCTACAAAACCAGCCAAAGATGGTTGATAACAAGAATGTTCTTGACCAATTGGTTTGTTGGTTGAAGACTGTTGTATGATGGTCCCATCAAAAGTAGTAAAATAGAAAACTGTTGACTTGCCATTGATGTTGTTACATATCGGTGGTCATCCATTGTATTTGATGGACTGGCCTGTGGGCCAATCAGAATATGGGGGCGGGGCTTCACTGGTGTCGTGGGTGGAGCTATGCTCAGTGTGCCAGGAAATAGCAAAACAAAACTAGTAGTTTGAGCTTGACATTGATGGTGTGAAACCATCTGGTTCTCCCCCATCGATGTCAAAACTATTGAACATCGACCAAAACCTATAGATGTTTTATAAACATCGATGTCCGATGGCCATCCCTAATGAGTATTGCATCAACCAATCAGATGGTCTAATTTCTAAACTAATTTACATAAGGGCTTTATTTGCTCTCCATAACTTACTTAGGTCTTTCCTCACCCTAGTCTTATTGAAAACCTACAAAACTAGCCAAAGATGGTGGGTGACAAGAACATTCACGACTGATTGTCTTGCTGGTTGAAGACTATCACATGATGGTCCCAGCTAAAGTAGTAAAATAGAAAACTGTTGACTGACAGTGCATAAACCAATCGGAATGGATTGTTTTGAATGAGTGTTAGTGATGGCCATTGTTGCCTTTGCCATCGATGTTGTTACCTATAGGTGGTCATCCATTGTATTTGACTGACTGGACCGTGGGCCAATCAGAACACGGGGGCGGGGCTTCACATGTTTCAGGGGGTGGAGCTATATTCCATGTCCCAGGAGATAGCACAACAAATCTTTTCGTTTTAGCTTGACATTGATGGTGGGAAACCATCTAGTTCTCCCCCATCGATGTAAAAACTATGAACATCGACCATAATCTATCGATGTTTTATATACATCGATGGTCATCCCTAATGAGAATTGCATCAACCAATCACATGGTCTAATTTCCAAACTAATTTGCATAAGGAATTTATTTGCTCTCCATAACTTATTTAGGTCCTTCCTCACCATAGTCTAATTGAAAACCTACAAAACCAGCCAAAGATGGTTGATAACAAGAATGTTCTTGACCAATTGGTTTGTTGGTTGAAGACTGTTGTATGATGGTCCCATCAAAAGTAGTAAAATAGAAAACTGTTGACTTGCCATTGATGTTGTTACATATCGGTGGTCATCCATTGTATTTGATGGACTGGCCTGTGGGCCAATCAGGATATGGGGGCGGGGCGTCGTGGGTGGAGCTATGCTCAGTGTCCCAGGAAATAGCAAAACAAAACTAGTAGTTTGAGCTTGACATTGATGGTGTGAAACCATCTGGTTCTCCCCCATCGATGTCAAAACTATTGAACATCGACCATAACCTATAGATGTTTTATAAACATCGATGGCCGATGGCCATCCCTAATGAGTATTGCATCAACCAATCAGATGGTCTAACTTCTAAACTAATTTGCATAATGGCTTTCTTTGCTCTCCATAACTTACGTAGGTCTTTCCTCACCCTAGTCTTATTGAAAACCTACAAAACTAGCCAAAGATGGTGGGTGACAAGAACATTCACGACTGATTGTCTTGCTGGTTGAAGACTATCACATGATGGTCCCAGCTAAAGTAGTAAAATAGAAAACTGTTGACTGACAGTGCATAAACCAATTGGAATGGATTGTTTTGAATGAGTGTTAGTGATGGCCATTGTTGCCTTTGCCATCGATGTTGTTACCTATAGGTGGTCATCCATTGTATTTGACTGACTGGAACGTGGGCCAATCAGAACACGGGGGCGGGGCTTCACATGTTTCAGGGGGTGGAGCTATATTCCATGTCCCAGGAGATAGCACAACAAATCTTTTCATTTTTGCTTGACATTGATGGTGGGAAACCATCTGGTTCTCCCCCATCGATGTAAAAACTATGAACATCGACCATAATATATCGATGTTTTATAAACATCGATGGCCATCCCTAATGAGAATTGCATCAACCAATCACATGGTCTAATTTCCAAACTAATTTGCATAAGGAATTTATTTGCTCTCCATAACTTATTTATGTCCTTCCTCACCATAGTCTAATTGAAAACCTACAAAACCAGCCAAAGATGGTTGATAGCAAGAATGTTCTTGACCAATTGGTTTGTTGGTTGAAGACTGTTGTATGATGGTCCCATCAAAAGTAGTAAAATAGAAAACTGTTGACTTGCCATTGATGTTGTTACATATCGGTGGTCATCCATTGTATTTGATGGACTGGCCTGTGGGCCAATCAGAATATGGGGCGGGGCTTCACTGGTGTCGTGGGTGGAGCTATGCTCAGTGTCCCAGGAAAAAGAAAACAAAACTAGTAGTTTGAGCTTGACATTTATGGTGTGAAACCATCTGGTTCTCCCCCATCGATGTCAAAACTATTGAACATCGACCATAACCTACAGATGTTTTATAAACATCGATGGCCGATGGCCATCCCTAATGAGTATTGCATCAACCAATCAGATGGTCTAATTTCTAAACTAATTTGCATAAGGGCTTTATTTGCTCTCCATAACTTACTTAGGTCTTTCCTCACCCTAGTCTTATTGAAAACCTACAAAACTAGCCAAAGATGGTGGGTGACAAGAACATTCACGACTGATTGTCTTGCTGGTTGAAGACTATCACATGATGGTCCCAGCTAAAGTAGTAAAATAGAAAACTGTTGACTGACAGTGCATAAACCAATCGGAATGGATTGTTTTGAATGAGTGTTAGTGATGGCCATTGTTGCCTTTGCCATCGATGTTGTTACCTATAGGTGGTCATCCATTGTATTTGACTGACTGGACCGTGGGCCAATCAGAACATGGGGGCGGGGCTATAGTCCATGTCCCAGGAGATAGCACAACAAATCTTTTCGTTTTAGCTTGACATTGATGGTGGGAAACCATCTGGTTCTCCCCCATCGATGTAAAAACTATGAACATCGACCATAATCTATCGATGTTTTATAAACATCGATGGCCATCCCTAATGGAAATTGCATCAACCAATCACATGGTCTAATTTCCAAACTAATTTGCATAAGGAATTTATTTGCTCTCCATAACTTATTTATGTCCTTCCTCACCATAGTCTAATTGAAAACCTACAAAACCAGACAAAGATGGTTGATAACAAGAATGTTCTTGACCAATTGGTTTGTTGGTTGAAGACTGTTGTATGATGGTCCCATCAAAAGTAGTAAAATAGAAAACTGTTGACTTGTCATTGATGTTGTTACATATCGGTGGTCATCCATTGTATTTGATGGACTGGCCTGTGGGCCAAGCAGAATATGGGGGCGGGGCTTCACTGGTGTCGTGGGTGGAGCTATGCTCAGTGTTCCAGGAAATAGCAAAACAAAACTAGTAGTTTGAGCTTGACATTGATGGTGTGAAACCATCTGGTTCTCCCCCATCGATGTCAAAACTTTTGAACATCGACCATAACCTATAGATGTTTTATAAACATCGATGGTCGATGGCCATCCCTAATGAGTATTGCATCAACCAATCAGATGGTCTAATTTCTAAACTAATTTGCATAAGGGCTTTCTTTGCTCTCCATAACTTACTTAGGTCTTTCCTCACCCTAGTCTTATTGAAAACCTACAAAAATAGCCAAAGATGGTGGGTGACAAGAACATCCACGACTGACTGTCTTGCTGGTTGAAGACTATCACATGATGGTCCCAGCTAAAGTAGTAAAATAGAAAACTGTTGACTGACAGTGCATAAATCAATCGGAATGGATTGTTTTGAATGAGTGTTAGTGATGGCCATTGTTGCCTTTGCCATCGATGTTGTTACCTATAGGTGGTCATCCATTGTATTTGACTGACTGGACCGTGGGCCAATCAGAACATGGGGGCGGGGCTTCACATGTTTCAGGGGGTGGAGCTATAGTCCATGTCCCCGGAGATAGCACAACAAATCTTTTCGTTTTAGCTTGACATTGATGGTGGGAAACCATCTGGTTCTCCCCCATCGATGTAAAAACTATGAACATCGACCATAATCTATCGATGTTTTATAAACATCGATGGCCATCCCTAATGAGAATTGCATCAACCAATCACATGGTCTAATTTCCAAACTAATTTGCATAAGGAATTTATTTGCTCTCCATAACTTATTTATGTCCTTCCTCACCATAGTCTAATTGAAAACCAGCCAAAGATGGTTGATAACAAGAATGTTCTTGACCAATTGGTTTGTTGGTTGAAGACTGTTGTATGATGGTCCCATCAAAAGTAGTAAAATAGAAAACTGTTGACTTGCCATTGATGTTGTTACATATCGGTGGTCATCCATTGTATTTGATGGACTGGCCTGTGGGCCAATCAGAATATGGGGGTGGGGCTTCACTGGTGTTGTGGGTGGAGCTATGCTCAGTGTCCTAGGAAATAGCAAAACAAAACTAGTAGTTTGAGCTTGACATTGATGGTGTGAAACCATCTGGTTCTCCCCCATCGATGTCAAAACTATTGAACATCGACCATAACCTATAGATGTTTTATAAACATCGATGGCCGATGGCCATCCCTAATGAGTATTGCATCAACCAATCAGATGGTCTAATTTCTAAACTAATTTGCATAAGGGCTTTCTTTGCTCTCCATAACTTACTTAGGTCTTTCCTCACCCTAGTCTTATTGAAAACCTACAAAACTAGCCAAAGATGGTGGGTGACAAGAACATTCACGACTGATTGTCTTGCTGGTTGAAGACTATCACATGATGGTCCCAGCTAAAGTAGTAAAATAGAAAACTGTTGACTGACAGTGCATAAACCAATCGGAATGGATTGTTTTGAATGAGTGTTAGTGATGGCCATTGTTGCCTTTGCCATCAATGTTGTTACCTATAGGTGGTCATCCATTGTATTTGACTGACTGGACCGTGGGCCAATCAGAACACGGGGGCGGGGCTTCACATGTTTCAGGGGGTGGAGCTATATTCCATGTCCCAGGAGATAGCACAACAAATCTTTTCGTTTTAGCTTGACATTGATGGTGGGAAACCATCTGGTTCTCCCCCATCGATGTAAAAACTATGAACATCGACCATAATCTATCGATGTTTTATAAACATCGATGGTCATCCCTTATGAGAATTGCATCAACCAATCACATGGTCTAATTTCCAAACTAATTTGCATAAGGAATTTATTTGCTCTCCATAACTTATTTAGGTCCTTCCTCACCATAGTCTAATTGAAAACCTACAAAACCAGCCAAAGATGGTTGATAACAAGAATGTTCTTGACCATATGGTTTGTTGGTTGAAGACTGTTGTATGATGGTCCCATCAAAAGTAGTAAAATAGAAAACTGTTGACTTGCCATTGATGTTGTTACATATCGGTGGTCATCCATTGTATTTGATGGACTGGCCTGTGGGCCAATCAGAATATGGGGGCGGGGCTTCACTGGTGTCGTGGGTGGAGCTATGCTCAGTGTCCCAGGAAATAGCAAAACAAAACTAGTAGTTTGAGCTTGACATTGATGGTGTGAAACCATCTGGTTCTCCCCCATCGATGTCAAAACTATTGAACATCGACCATAACCTATAGATGTTTTATAAACATCGATGGCCGAAGGTCATCCCTAATGAGTATTGCATCAACCTAATCAGATGGTCTAATTTCTAAACTAATTTGCTTAAGGGCTTTATTTGCTCTCCATAACTTACTTGGGTCTTTCCTCACCCTAGTCTAATTGAAAACCTACAAAACCAGCCAAAGATGGTTGATAACAAGAATGTTCTTGACCAATTGGTTTGTTGGTCGAAGACTGTTGTATGATGGTCCCATCAAAAGTAGTAAAATAGAAAACTGTTGACTTGCTATTGATGTTGTTACATATCGGTGGTCATCCATTGTATTTGATGGACTGGCCTGTGGGCCAATCAGAATATGAGGGCGGGGCTTCACTGGTGTCGTGGGTGGAGCTATGCTCAGTGTCCCAGGAAATAGCAAAACAAAACTAGTAGTTTGAGCTTGACATTGATGGTGTGAAACCATCTGGTTCTCCCCCATCGATGTCAAAACTATTGAACATCGACCATAACCTATAGATGTTTTATAAACATCGATGTCCGAAGGTCATCTCTAATGAGTATTGCATCAACCAATCAGATGGTCTAATTTCTAAACTAATTTGCTTAAGGGCTTTATTTGCTCTCCATAACTTACTTGGGTCTTTCCTCACCCTAGTCTAATTGAAAACCTACAAAACCAGCCAAAGATGGTTGATAACAAGAATGTTCATGACCAATTGGTTTGTTGGTTGAAGACTTGTATGACGGTCCCATCAAAAGTAGTAAAATAGAAAACTGTTGACTTGCCATTGATGTTGTTACATATTGGTGGTCATCCATTGTATTTGATGGACTGGCCTGTGGGCCAATCAGAATATGGGGGCGGGGCTTCACTGGTGTCGTGGGTGGAGCTATGCTCAGTGTCCCAGGAAATAGCAAAACAAAACTAGTAGTTTGAGCTTGACATTGATGGTGTGAAACCATCTGGTTCTCCCCCATCGATGTCAAAACTATTGAACATCGACCATAACCTATAGATGTTTTATAAACATCGATGGCCGATGGCCATCCCTAATGAGTATTGCATCAACCAATCAGATGGTCTAATTTCTAAACTAATTAGCATAAGGGCTTTCTTTGCTCTCCATAACTTACTTAGGTCTTTCCTCACCCTAGTCTTATTGAAAACCTACAAAACTAGCCAAAGATGGTGGGTGACAAGAACATTCACGACTGATTGTCTTGCTGGTTGAAGACTATCACATGATGGTCCCAGCTAAAGTAGTAAAATAGAAAACTGTTGACTGACAGTGCATAAACCAATCGGAATGAATTGTTTTAAATGAGTGTTAGTGATGGCCACTGTTGCCTTTGCCATCGATGTTGTTACCTATAGGTGGTCATCCATTGTATTTGACTGACTGGACCGTGGGCCAATCAGAACACGGGGGCGGGGCTTTACATGTTTCAGGGGGTGAAGCTATATTCCATGTCCCAGGAGATAGCACAACAAATCTTTTCGTTTTAGCTTGACATTGATGGTGGGAAACCATCTGGTTCTCCCCCATCGATGTAAAAACTATGAACATCGACCATAATCTATCGATGTTTTATAAACATCGATGGTCATCCCTAATGAGAAATGCATCAACCAATCACATGGTCTAATTTCCAAACTAATTTGCATAAGGAATTTATTTGCTCTCCATAACTTATTTAGGTCCTTCCTCACCATAGTCTAATTGAAAACCTACAAAACCAGCCAAAGATGGTTGATAACAAGAATGTTATTGACCAATTGG
Source organism: Crinia signifera (assembly GCF_055691185.1). Taxonomy (NCBI): domain Eukaryota; kingdom Metazoa; phylum Chordata; class Amphibia; order Anura; family Myobatrachidae; genus Crinia; species Crinia signifera. The sequence goes on along the minus strand of NC_139220.1, from coordinate 73,990,857 downwards.
TTTGTTGGATGAAGACTGTTGTATGATGGTCCCATCAAAAGTAGTAAAATAGAAAACTGTTGACTTGCCATTGATGTTGTTTCTTATCGGTGGTCATCCATTGTATTTGATGGACTGTCCTGTGGGCCAATCAGAATATGGGGGCGGGGCTTCACTGGTGTCGTGGGTGGAGCTATGCTCAGTGTCCCAGGAAATAGCAAAACAAAACTAGTAGTTTGAGCTTGACATTGATGGTGTGAAACCATCTGGTTCTCCCCCATCGATGTCAAAACTATTGAACATCGACCATAACCTATAGATGTTTTATAAACATCGATGGCCGAAGGTCATCCCTAATGAGTATTGCATCAACCAATCAGATGGTCTAATTTCTAAACTAATTTGCTTAAGGGCTTTATTTGCTCTCCATAACTTACTTGGGTCTTTCCTCACCCTAGTCTAATTGAAAACCTACAAAACCAGCCAAAGATGGTTGATAACAAGAATGTTCGTGACCAATTGGTTTGTTGGTTGAAGACTTGTATGATGGTCCCATCAAAAGTAGTAAAATAGAAAACTGTTGGCTTGCCATTGATGTTGTTACATATTGGTGGTCATCCATTGTATTTGATGGACTGGCCTGTGGGCCAATCAGAATATGGGGGCGGGGCTTCACTGGTGTCGTGGGTGGAGCTATGCTCAGTGTCCCAGGAAATAGCAAAACAAAACTAGTAGTTTGAGCTTGACATTGATGGTGTGAAACCATCTGGTTCTCCCCCATCGATGTCAAAACTATTGAACATCGACCATAACCTATAGATGTTTTATAAACATCGATGGCCGATGGCCATCCCTAATGAGTATTGCATCAACCAATCAGATGGTCTAATTTCTAAACTAATTAGCATAAGGGCTTTCTTTGCTCTCCATAACTTACTTAGGTCTTTCCTCACCCTAGTCTTATTGAAAACCTACAAAACTAGCCAAAGATGGTGGGTGACAAGAACATTCATGACTGATTGTCTTGCTGGTTGAAGACTATCACATGATGGTCCCAGCTAAAGTAGTAAAATAGAAAACTGTTGACTGACAGTGCATAAACCAATCGGAATGTATTGTTTTAAATGAGTGTTAGTGATGGCCACTGTTGCCTTTGCCATCGATGTTGTTACCTATAGGTGGTCATCTATTGTATTTGACTGACTGGACCGTGGGCCAATCAGAACACGGGGGCGGGGCTTCACATGTTTCAGGGGGTGGAGCTATATTCCATGTCCCAGGAGATAGCACAACAAATCTTTTCGTTTTAGCTTGACATTGATGGTGGGAAACCATCTGGTTCTCCCCCATCGATGTAAAAACTATGAACATCGACCATAATCTATTGATGTTTTATAAACATCGATGGTCATCCCTAATGAGAATTGCATCAACCAATCACACGGTCTTATTTCCACACTAATTTGCATAAGGAATTTATTTGCTCTCCATAACTTATTTAGGTCCTTCCTCACCATAGTCTAATTGAAAACCTACAAAACCAGCCAAAGATGGTTGATAACAAGAATGTTCTTGACCAATTGGTTTGTTGGTCGAAGACTGTTGTATGATGGTCCCATCAAAAGTAGTAAAATAGAAAACTGTTGACTTGCTATTGATGTTGTTACATATCGGTGGTCATCCATTGTATTTGATGGACTGGCCTGTGGGCCAATCAGAATATGAGGGCGGGGCTTCACTGGTGTCGTGGGTGGAGCTATGCTCAGTGTCCCAGGAAATAGCAAAACAAAACTAGTAGTTTGAGCTTGACATTGATGGTGTGAAACCATCTGGTTCTCCCCCATCGATGTCAAAACTATTGAACATCGACCATAACCTATAGATGTTTTATAAACATCGATGTCCGAAGGTCATCTCTAATGAGTATTGCATCAACCAATCAGATGGTCTAATTTCTAAACTAATTTGCTTAAGGGCTTTATTTGCTCTCCATAACTTACTTGGGTCTTTCCTCACCCTAGTCTAATTGAAAACCTACAAAACCAGCCAAAGATGGTTGATAACAAGAATGTTCATGACCAATTGGTTTGTTGGTTGAAGACTTGTATGACGGTCCCATCAAAAGTAGTAAAATAGAAAACTGTTGACTTGCCATTGATGTTGTTACATATTGGTGGTCATCCATTGTATTTGATGGACTGGCCTGTGGGCCAATCAGAATATGGGGGCGGGGCTTCACTGGTGTCGTGGGTGGAGCTATGCTCAGTGTCCCAGGAAATAGCAAAACAAAACTAGTAGTTTGAGCTTGACATTGATGGTGTGAAACCATCTGGTTCTCCCCCATCGATGTCAAAACTATTGAACATCGACCATAACCTATAGATGTTTTATAAACATCGATGGCCGATGGCCATCCCTAATGAGTATTGCATCAACCAATCAGATGGTCTAATTTCTAAACTAATTAGCATAAGGGCTTTCTTTGCTCTCCATAACTTACTTAGGTCTTTCCTCACCCTAGTCTTATTGAAAACCTACAAAACTAGCCAAAGATGGTGGGTGACAAGAACATTCACGACTGATTGTCTTGCTGGTTGAAGACTATCACATGATGGTCCCAGCTAAAGTAGTAAAATAGAAAACTGTTGACTGACAGTGCATAAACCAATCGGAATGAATTGTTTTAAATGAGTGTTAGTGATGGCCACTGTTGCCTTTGCCATCGATGTTGTTACCTATAGGTGGTCATCCATTGTATTTGACTGACTGGACCGTGGGCCAATCAGAACACGGGGGCGGGGCTTTACATGTTTCAGGGGGTGGAGCTATATTCCATGTCCCAGGAGATAGCACAACAAATCTTTTCGTTTTAGCTTGACATTGATGGTGGGAAACCATCTGGTTCTCCCCCATCGATGTAAAAACTATGAACATCGACCATAATCTATCGATGTTTTATAAACATCGATGGTCATCCCTAATGAGAATTGCATCAACCAATCACACGGTCTAATTTCCAAACTAATTTGCATAAGGAATTTATTTGCTCTCCATAACTTATTTATGTCCTTCCTCACCATAGTCTAATTGAAAACCTACAAAACCAGCCAAAGATGGTTGATAACAAGAATGTTCTTGACCAATTGGTTTGTTGGTCGAAGACTGTTGTATGATGGTCCCATCAAAAGTAGTAAAATAGAAAACTGTTGACTTGCCATTGATGTTGTTACATATCGGTGGTCATCCATTGTATTTGATGGACTGGCCTGTGGGCCAATCAGAATATGAGGGCGGGGCTTCACTGGTGTCGTGGGTGGAGCTATGCTCAGTGTCCCAGGAAATAACAAAACTAGTAGTTTGAGCTTGACATTGATGGTGTGAAACCATCTGGTTCTCCCCCATCGATGTCAAAACTATTGAACATCGACCATAACCTATAGATGTTTTATAAACATCGATGGCCGATGGCCATCCCTAATGAGTATTGCATCAACCAATCAGATGGTCTAATTTCTAAACTAATTTGCATAAGGGCTTTCTTTGCTCTCCATAACTTACTTAGGTCTTTCCTCACCCTAGTCTTATTGAAAACCTACAAAACTAGCCAAAGATGGTGGGTGACAAGAACATTCACGACTGATTGTCTTGCTGGTTGAAGACTATCACATGATGGTCCCAGCTAAAGTAGTAAAATAGAAAACTGTTGACTGACAGTGCATAAACCAATCGGAATGTATTGTTTTGAATGAGTGTTAGGGATGGCCACTGTTGCCTTTGCCATCGATGTTGTTACCTATAGGTGGTCATCCATTGTATTTGACTGACTGGACCGTGGGCCAATCAGAACATGGGGGCGGGGCTTCACATGTTTCAGGGGGTGGAGCTATATTCCATGTCCCAGGAAATAGCACAACAAATCTTTTCGTTTTAGCTTGACATTGATGGTGGGAAACCATCTGGTTCTCCCCCATCGATGTAAAAACTATGAACATCGACCATAATCTATCGATGTTTTATAAACATCGATGACCATCCCTAATGAGAATTGCATCAACCAATCACATGGTCTAATTTCCAAACTAATTTGCATAAGGAATCTATTTGCTCTCCATAACTTATTTATGTCCTTCCTCACCATAGTCTAATTGAAAACATACAAAACCAGCCAAAGATGGTTTATAACAAGAATGTTCTTGACCAATTGGTTTGTTGGTTGAAGACTGTTGTTTGATGGTCCCATCAAAAGTAGTAAAATAGAAAACTGTTGACTTGCCATTGATGTTGTTACATATCGGTGGTCATCCATTGTATTTGACTGACTGGACCGTGGGCCAATCAGAACACGGGGGCGGGGCTTCACATGTTTCAGGGGGTGGAGCTATATTCCATGTCCCAGGAGATAGCACAACAAATCTTTTCGTTTTAGCTTGACATTGATGGTGGGAAACCATCTGGTTCTCCCCCATCGATGTAAAAACTATGAACATCGACCATAATCTATCGATGTTTTATAAACATCGATGGTCATCCCTAATGAGAATTGCATCAACCAATCACACGGTCTAATTTCCAAACTAATTTGCATAAGGAATTTATTTGCTCTCCATAACTTATTTAGGTCCTTCCTCACCATAGTCTAATTGAAAACCTACAAAACCAGCCAAAGATGGTTGATAACAAGAATGTTCTTGACCAATTGGTTTGTTGGTCGAAGACTGTTGTATGATGGTCCCATCAAAAGTAGTAAAATAGAAAACTGTTGACTTGCTATTGATGTTGTTACATATCGGTGGTCATCCATTGTATTTGATGGACTGGCCTGTGGGCCAATCAGAATATGAGGGCGGGGCTTCACTGGTGTCGTGGGTGGAGCTATGCTCAGTGTCCCAGGAAATAGCAAAACAAAACTAGTAGTTTGAGCTTGACATTGATGGTGTGAAACTATCTGGTTCTCCCCCATCGATGTCAAAACTATTGAACATCGACCATAACCTATAGATGTTTTATAAACATCGATGTCCGAAGGTCATCCCTAATGAGTATTGCATCAACCAATCAGATGGTCTAATTTCTAAACTAATTTGCTTAAGGGCTTTATTTGCTCTCCATAACTTACTTGGGTCTTTCCTCACCCTAGTCTAATTGAAAACCTACAAAACCAGCCAAAGATGGTTGATAACAAGAATGTTCATGACCAATTGGTTTGTTGGTTGAAGACTTGTATGACGTCCCATCAAAAGTAGTAAAATAGAAAACTGTTGACTTGCCATTGATGTTGTTACATATTGGTGGTCATCCATTGTATTTGATGGAATGGCCTGTGGGCCAATCAGAATATGGGGGCGGGGCTTCACTGGTGTCGTGGGTGGAGCTATGCTCAGTGTCCCAGGAAATAGCAAAACAAAACTAGTAGTTTGAGCTTGACATTGATGGTGTGAAACCATCTGGTTCTCCCCCATCGATGTCAAAACTATTGAACATCGACCATAACCTATAGATGTTTTATAAACATCGATGGCCGATGGCCGATGGCCGATGGCCATCCCTAATGAGTATTGCATCAACCAATCAGATGGTCTAATTTCTAAACTAATTAGCATAAGGGCTTTCTTTGCTCTCCATAACTTACTTAGGTCTTTCCTCACCCTAGTCTTATTGAAAACCTACAAAACTAGCCAAAGATGGTGGGTGACAAGAACATTCACGACTGATTGTCTTGCTGGTTGAAGACTATCACATGATGGTCCCAGCTAAAGTAGTAAAATAGAAAACTGTTGACTGACAGTGCATAAACCAATCGGAATGAATTGTTTTAAATGAGTGTTAGTGATGGCCACTGTTGCCTTTGCCATCGATGTTGTTACCTATAGGTGGTCATCCATTGTATTTGACTGACTGGACCGTGGGCCAATCAGAACACGGGGGCGGGGCTTCACATGTTTCAGGAGATAGCACAACAAATCTTTTCGTTTTAGCTTGACATTGATGGTGGGAAACCATCTGGTTCTCCCCAATCGATGTAAAAACTATGAACATCGAACATAATCTATCGATGTTTTATAAACATCAATGGTCATCCCTAATGAGTATTGCATCAACCAATCACATGGTCTAATTTCCAAACTAATTTGCATAAGGAATTTATTTGCTCTCCATAACTTATTTATGTCCTTCCTCACCATAGTCTAATTGAAAACCTACAAAACCAGCCAAAGATGGTTGATAACAAGAATGTTCTTGACCAATTGGTTTGTTGGTCGAAGACTGTTGTATGATGGTCCCATCAAAAGTAGTAAAATAGAAAACTGTTGACTTGCCATTGATGTTGTTACATATCGGTGGTCATCCATTGTATTTGATGGACTGGCCTGTGGGCCAATCAGAATATGAGGGCGGGGCTTCACTGGTGTCGTGGGTGGAGCTATGCTCAGTGTCCCAGGAAATAGCAAAACAAAACTAGTAGTTTGAGCTTGACATTGATGGTGTGAAACCATCTGGTTCTCCCCCATCGATGTCAAAACTATTGAACATCGACCATAACCTATAGATGTTTTATAAACATCGATGGCCGATGGCCATCCCTAATGAGTATTGCATCAACCAATCAGATGGTCTAATTTCTAAACTAATTTGCATAAGGGCTTTCTTTGCTCTCCATAACTTACTTAGGTCTTTCCTCACCCTAGTCTTATTGAAAACCTACAAAACTAGCCAAAGATGGTGGGTGACAAGAACATTCACGACTGATTGTCTTGCTGGTTGAAGACTATCACATGATGGTCCCAGCTAAAGTAGTAAAATAGAAAACTGTTGACTGACAGTGCATAAACCAATCGGAATGTATTGTTTTGAATGAGTGTTAGTGATGGCCACTGTTGCCTTTGCCATCGATGTTGTTACCTATAGGTGGTCATCCATTGTATTTGACTGACTGGACCGTGGGCCAATCAGAACACGGGGGCGGGGCTTCACATGTTTCAGGGGGTGGAGCTATATTCCATGTCCCAGGAGATAGCACAACAAATCTTTTCGTTTTAGCTTGACATTGATGGTGGGAAACCATCTGGTTCTCCCCCATCGATGTAAAAACTATGAACATCGACCATAATCTATCGATGTTTTATAAACATCGATGACCATCCCTAATGAGAATTGCATCAACCAATCACATGGTCTAATTTCCAAACTAATTTGCATAAGGAATCTATTTGCTCTCCATAACTTATTTATGTCCTTCCTCACCATAGTCTAATTGAAAACCTACAAAACCAGCCAAAGATGGTTTATAACAAGAATGTTCTTGACCAATTGGTTTGTTGGTTGAAGACTGTTGTTTGATGGTCCCATCAAAAGTAGTAAAATAGAAAACTGTTGACTTGCCATTGATGTTGTTACATATCGGTGGTCATCCATTGTATTTGACTGACTGGACCGTGGGCCAATCAGAACACGGGGGCGGGGCTTCACATGTTTCAGGGGGTGGAGCTATATTCCATGTCCCAGGAGATAGCACAAAAAATCTTTTCGTTTTAGCTTGACATTGATGGTGGGAAACCATCTGGTTCTCCCCCATCGATGTAAAAACTATGAACATCGACCATAATCTATCGATGTTTTATAAACATCGATGGTCATCCCTAATGAGAATTGCATCAACCAATCACACGGTCTAATTTCCAAACTAATTTGCATAAGGAATTTATTTGCTCTCCATAACTTATTTAGGTCCTTCCTCACCATAGTCTAATTGAAAACCTACAAAACCAGCCAAAGATGGTTGATAACAAGAATGTTCTTGACCAATTGGTTTGATGGTCGAAGACTGTTGTATGATGGTCCCATCAAAAGTAGTAAAATAGAAAACTGTTGACTTGCCATTGATGTTGTTACATATCGGTGGTCATCCATTGTATTTGATGGACGGGCCTGTGGGCCAATCATAATATGAGGGCGGGGCTTCACTGGTGTCGTGGGTGGAGCTATGCTCAGTGTCCCAGGAAATAGCAAAACAAAACTAGTAGTTTGAGCTTGACATTGATGGTGTGAAACCATCTGGTTCTCCCCCATTGATGTCAAAACTATTGAACATCGACCATAACCTATAGATGTTTTATAAACATCGATGGCCGATGGCCATCCCTAATGAGTATTGCATCAACCAATCAGATGGTCTAATTTCTAAACTAATTTGCATAAGGGCTTTCTTTGCTCTCCATAACTTACTTAGGTCTTTCCTCACCCTAGTCTTATTGAAAACCTACAAAACTAGCCAAAGATGGTGGGTGACAAGAACATTCACGACTGATTGTCTTGCTGGTTGAAGACTATCACATGATGGTCCCAGCTAAAGTAGTAAAATAGAAAACTGTTGACTGACAGTGCATAAACCAATCGGAATGGATTGTTTTGAATGAGTGTTAGTGATGGCTATTGTTGCCTTTGCCATCGATGTTGTTACCTATAGGTGGTCATCCATTGTATTTGACTGACTGGACCGTGGGCCAATCAGAACACGGGGGCGGGGCTTCACATGTTTCAGGGGGTGGAGCTATATTCCATGTCCCAGGAGATAGCACAACAAATCTTTTCGTTTTAGCTTGACATTGATGGTGGGAAACCATCTGGTTCTCCCCCATCGATGTAAAAACTATGAACATCAACCATAATCTATCGATGTTTTATAAACATCGATGGTCATCCCTAATGAGAATTGCATCAACCAATCACATGGTCTAATTTCCAAACTAATTTGCATAAGGAATTTATTTGCTCTCCATAACTTATTTAGGTCCTTCCTCACCATAGTCTAATTGAAAACCTACAAAACCAGCCAAAGATGGTTGATAACAAGAATGTTCTTGACCAATTGGTTTGATGGTCGAAGACTGTTGTATGATGGTCCCATCAAAAGTAGTAAAATAGAAAACTGTTGACTTGCCATTGATGTTGTTACATATCGGTGGTCATCCATTGTATTTGATGGACTGGCCTTTGGGCCAATCAGAATATGAGGGCGTGGCTTCACTGGTGTCGTGGGTGGAGCTATGCTCAGTGTCCCAGGAAATAGCAAAACAAAACTAGTAGTTTGAGCTTGACATTGATGGTGTGAAACCATCTGGTTCTCCCCCATTGATGTCAAAACTATTGAACATCGACCATAACCTATAGATGTTTTATAAACATCGATGGCCGATGGCCATCCCTAATGAGTATTGCATCAACCAATCAGATGGTCTAATTTCTAAACTAATTTGCATAAGGGCTTTCTTTGCTCTCCATAACTTACTTAGGTCTTTCCTCACCCTAGTCTTATTGAAAACCTACAAAACTAGCCAAAGATGGTGGGTGACAAGAACATTCACGACTGATTGTCTTGCTGGTTGAAGACTATCACATGATGGTCCCAGCTAAAGTAGTAAAATAGAAAACTGTTGACTGACAGTGCATAAACCAATCGGAATGGATTGTTTTGAATGAGTGTTAGTGATGGCTATTGTTGCCTTTGCCATCGATGTTGTTACCTATAGGTGGTCATCCATTGTATTTGACTGACTGGACCGTGGGCCAATCAGAACACGGGGGCGGGGCTTCACATGTTTCAGGGGGTGGAGCTATATTCCATGTCCCAGGAGATAGCACAACAAATCTTTTCGTTTTAGCTTGACATTGATGGTGGGAAACCATCTGGTTCTCCCCCATCGATGTAAAAACTATGAACATCAACCATAATCTATCGATGTTTTATAAACATCGATGGTCATCCCTAATGAGAATTGCATCAACCAATCACATGGTCTAATTTCCAAACTAATTTGCATAAGGAATTTATTTGCTCTCCATAACTTATTTAGGTCCTTCCTCACCATAGTCTAATTGAAAACCTACAAAACCAGCCAAAGATGGTTGATAACAAGAATGTTCTTGACAAAATGGTTTGTTGGTTGAAGACTGTTGTATGATGGTCCCATCAAAAGTAGTAAAATAGAAAACTGTTGACTTGCCATTGATGTTGTTACATATCGGTGGTCATCCATTGTATTTGATGGACTGGCCTTTGGGCCAATCAGAATATGGGGGCAGGGCTTCACTGGTGTCGTGGGTGGAGCTATGCTCAGTGTCCCAGGAAATAGCAAAACAAAACTAGTAGTTTGAGCTTGACATTGATGGTGTGAAACCATCTGGTTCTCCCCCATCGATGTCAAAACTATTGAACATCGACCATAACCTATAGATGTTTTATAAACATCGATGGCCGATGGCCGATGGCCATCCCTAATGAGTATTGCATCAACCAATCAGATGGTCTAATTTCTAAACTAATTAGCATAAGGGCTTTCTTTGCTCTCCATAACTTATTCAGGTCTTTCCTCACCCTAGTCTTATTGAAAACCTACAAAACTAGCCAAAGATGGTGGGTGACAAGAACATTCACGACTGATTGTCTTGCTGGTTGAAGACTATCACATGATGGTCCCAGCTAAAGTAGTAAAATAGAAAACTGTTGACTGACAGTGCATAAACCAATCGGAATGGATTGTTTTGAATGAGTGTTAGTGATGGCCATTGTTGCCTATAGGTGGTCATCCATTGTATTTGACTGACTGGACTGTGAGCCAATCAGAACACGGGGGCGGGGCTTCACATGTTTCAGGGGGTGGAGCTATATTCCATGTCCCAGGAGATAGCACAACAAATCTTTTCGTTTTAGCTTGACATTGATGGTGGGAAACCATCTGGTTCTCCCCCATCGATGTAAAAACTATGAACATCGACCATAATCTATCGATGTTTTATAAACATCGATGGTCATCCCTAATGAGAAATGCATCAACCAATCACGTGGTCTAATTTCCAAACTAATTTGCATAAGGAATTTATTTGCTCTCCATAACTTATTTCGGTTCTTCCTCACCATAGTCTAATTGAAAACCTACAAAACCAGCCAAAGATGGTTGATAACAAGAATGTTTTTGACCAATTGGTTTGTTGGTTGAAGATTTGTATGATGGTCACATCAAAAGTAGTAAAATAGAAAACTGTTGACTTGCCATTGATGTTGTTACATATCGGTGGTCATCCATTGTATTTGATGGACTGGCCTGTGGGCCAATCAGAATATGGGGGCGGGGCTTCACTGGTGTCGTGGGTGGAGCTATGCTCAGTGTCCCAGGAAATAGCAAAACAAAACTAGTAGTTTGAGCTTGACATTGATGGTGTGAAACCATCTGGTTCTCCCCCATCGATGTCAAAACTATTGAACATCGACCATAACCTATAGATGTTTTATAAACATCGATGGCCGATGGCCATCCCTAATGAGTATTGCATCAACCAATCAGATGGTCTAATTTCTAAACTAATTTGCATAAGGGCTTTATTTGCTCTCCATAACTTACTTAGGTCTTTCCTCACCCTAGTCTTATTGAAAACCTACACAACTAGCCAAAGATGGTGGGTGACAAGAACATTCATGACTGATTGTCTTGCTGGTTGAAGACTATCACATAATGGTCCCAGCTAAAGTAGTAAAATAGAAAACTGTTGACTGACAGTGCATAAACCAATCGGAATGGATTGTTTTGAATGAGTGTTAGTGATGGCCATTGTTGCCTTTGCCATCGATGTTGTTACCTATAGGTGGTCATCCATTGTATTTGACTGACTGGACCGTGGGCCAATCAGAACACGGGGGCGGGGCTTCACATGTTTCAGGAGATAGCACAACAAATCTTTTCGTTTTAGCTTGACATTGATGGTGGGAAACCATCTGGTTCTCCCCAATCGATGTAAAAACTATGAACATCGAACATAATCTATCGATGTTTTATAAACATCAATGGTCATCCCTAATGAGTATTGCATCAACCAATCACATGGTCTAATTTCCAAACTAATTTGCATAAGGAATTTATTTGCTCTCCATAACTTATTTATGTCCTTCCTCACCATAGTCTAATTGAAAACCTACAAAACCAGCCAAAGATGGTTGATAACAAGAATGTTCTTGACCAATTGGTTTGTTGGTCGAAGACTGTTGTATGATGGTCCCATCAAAAGTAGTAAAATAGAAAACTGTTGACTTGCCATTGATGTTGTTACATATCGGTGGTCATCCATTGTATTTGATGGACTGGCCTGTGGGCCAATCAGAATATGAGGGCGGGGCTTCACTGGTGTCGTGGGTGGAGCTATGCTCAGTGTCCCAGGAAATAGCAAAACAAAACTAGTAGTTTGAGCTTGACATTGATGGTGTGAAACCATCTGGTTCTCCCCCATCGATGTCAAAACTATTGAACATCGACCATAACCTATAGATGTTTTATAAACATCGATGGCCGATGGCCATCCCTAATGAGTATTGCATCAACCAATCAGATGGTCTAATTTCTAAACTAATTTGCATAAGGGCTTTCTTTGCTCTCCATAACTTACTTAGGTCTTTCCTCACCCTAGTCTTATTGAAAACCTACAAAACTAGCCAAAGATGGTGGGTGACAAGAACATTCACGACTGATTGTCTTGCTGGTTGAAGACTATCACATGATGGTCCCAGCTAAAGTAGTAAAATAGAAAACTGTTGACTGACAGTGCATAAACCAATCGGAATGTATTGTTTTGAATGAGTGTTAGTGATGGCCACTGTTGCCTTTGCCATCGATGTTGTTACCTATAGGTGGTCATCCATTGTATTTGACTGACTGGACCGTGGGCCAATCAGAACACGGGGGCGGGGCTTCACATGTTTCAGGGGGTGGAGCTATATTCCATGTCCCAGGAGATAGCACAACAAATCTTTTCGTTTTAGCTTGACATTGATGGTGGGAAACCATCTGGTTCTCCCCCATCGATGTAAAAACTATGAACATCGACCATAATCTATCGATGTTTTATAAACATCGATGACCATCCCTAATGAGAATTGCATCAACCAATCACATGGTCTAATTTCCAAACTAATTTGCATAAGGAATCTATTTGCTCTCCATAACTTATTTATGTCCTTCCTCACCATAGTCTAATTGAAAACCTACAAAACCAGCCAAAGATGGTTTATAACAAGAATGTTCTTGACCAATTGGTTTGTTGGTTGAAGACTGTTGTTTGATGGTCCCATCAAAAGTAGTAAAATAGAAAACTGTTGACTTGCCATTGATGTTGTTACATATCGGTGGTCATCCATTGTATTTGACTGACTGGACCGTGGGCCAATCAGAACACGGGGGCGGGGCTTCACATGTTTCAGGGGGTGGAGCTATATTCCATGTCCCAGGAGATAGCACAAAAAATCTTTTCGTTTTAGCTTGACATTGATGGTGGGAAACCATCTGGTTCTCCCCCATCGATGTAAAAACTATGAACATCAACCATAATCTATCGATGTTTTATAAACATCGATGGTCATCCCTAATGAGAATTGCATCAACCAATCACATGGTCTAATTTCCAAACTAATTTGCATAAGGAATTTATTTGCTCTCCATAACTTATTTAGGTCCTTCCTCACCATAGTCTAATTGAAAACCTACAAAACCAGCCAAAGATGGTTGATAACAAGAATGTTCTTGACCAATTGGTTTGATGGTCGAAGACTGTTGTATGATGGTCCCATCAAAAGTAGTAAAATAGAAAACTGTTGACTTGCCATTGATGTTGTTACATATCGGTGGTCATCCATTGTATTTGATGGACTGGCCTGTGGGCCAATCAGAATATGAGGGCGTGGCTTCACTGGTGTCGTGGGTGGAGCTATGCTCAGTGTCCCAGGAAATAGCAAAACAAAACTAGTAGTTTGAGCTTGACATTGATGGTGTGAAACCATCTGGTTCTCCCCCATTGATGTCAAAACTATTGAACATCGACCATAACCTATAGATGTTTTATAAACATCGATGGCCGATGGCCATCCCTAATGAGTATTGCATCAACCAATCAGATGGTCTAATTTCTAAACTAATTTGCATAAGGGCTTTCTTTGCTCTCCATAACTTACTTAGGTCTTTCCTCACCCTAGTCTTATTGAAAACCTACAAAACTAGCCAAAGATGGTGGGTGACAAGAACATTCACGACTGATTGTCTTGCTGGTTGAAGACTATCACATGATGGTCCCAGCTAAAGTAGTAAAATAGAAAACTGTTGACTGACAGTGCATAAACCAATCGGAATGGATTGTTTTGAATGAGTGTTAGTGATGGCTATTGTTGCCTTTGCCATCGATGTTGTTACCTATAGGTGGTCATCCATTGTATTTGACTGACTGGACCGTGGGCCAATCAGAACACGGGGGCGGGGCTTCACATGTTTCAGGGGGTGGAGCTATATTCCATGTCCCAGGAGATAGCACAACAAATCTTTTCGTTTTAGCTTGACATTGATGGTGGGAAACCATCTGGTTCTCCCCCATCGATGTAAAAACTATGAACATCAACCATAATCTATCGATGTTTTATAAACATCGATGGTCATCTCTAATGAGAATTGCATCAACCAATCACATGGTCTAATTTCCAAACTAATTTGCATAAGGAATTTATTTGCTCTCCATAACTTATTTAGGTCCTTCCTCACCATAGTCTAATTGAAAACCTACAAAACCAGCCAAAGATGGTTGATAACAAGAATGTTCTTGACAAAATGGTTTGTTGGTTGAAGACTGTTGTATGATGGTCCCATCAAAAGTAGTAAAATAGAAAACTGTTGACTTGCCATTGATGTTGTTACATATCGGTGGTCATCCATTGTATTTGATGGACTGGCCTGTGGGCCAATCAGAATATGGGGGCGGGGCTTCACTGGTGTCGTGGGTGGAGCTATGCTCAGTGTCCCAGGAAATAGCAAAACAAAACTAGTAGTTTGAGCTTGACATTGATGGTGTGAAACCATCTGGTTCTCCCCCATCGATGTCAAAACTATTGAACATCGACCATAACCTATAGATGTTTTATAAACATCGATGGCCGATGGCCTTCCCTAATGAGTATTGCATCAACCAATCAGATGGTCCAATTTCTAAACTAATTTGCATAAGGGCTTTCTTTGCTCTCCATAACTTATTCAGGTCTTTCCTCACCCTAGTCTTATTGAAAACCTACAAAACTAGCCAAAGATGGTGGGTGACAAGAACATTCACGACTGATTGTCTTGCTGGTTGAAGACTATCACATGATGGTCCCAGCTAAAGTAGTAAAATAGAAAACTGTTGACTGACAGTGCATAAACCAATCGGAATGGATTGTTTTGAATGAGTGTTAGTGATGGCCATTGTTGCCTTTGCCATTGATGTTGTTACCTATAGGTGGTCATCCATTGTATTTGACTGACTGGACTGTGGGCCAATCAGAACACGGGGGCGGGGCTTCACATGTTTCAGGGGGTGGAGCTATATTCCATGTCCCAGGAGATAGCACAACAAATCTTTTCGTTTTAGCTTGACATTGATGGTGGGAAACCATCTGGTTCTCCCCCATCGATGTAAAAACTATGAACATCGACCATAATCTATCGATGTTTTATAAACATCGATGGTCATCCCTAATGAGAAATGCATCAACCAATCACGTGGTCTAATTTCCAAACTAATTTGCATAAGGAATTTATTTGCTCTCCATAACTTATTTCGGTCCTTCCTCACCATAGTCTAATTGAAAACCTACAAAACCAGCCAAAGATGGTTGATAACAAGAATGTTTTTGACCAATTGGTTTGTTGGTTGAAGATTTGTATGATGGTCACATCAAAAGTAGTAAAATAGAAAACTGTTGACTTGCCATTGATGTTGTTACATATCGGTGGTCATCCATTGTATTTGATGGACTGGCCTGTGGGCCAATCAGAATATGGGGGCGGGGCTTCACTGGTGTCGTGGGTGGAGCTATGCTCAGTGTCCCAGGAAATAGCAAAACAAAACTAGTAGTTTGAGCTTGACATTGATGGTGTGAAACCATCTGGTTCTCCCCCATCGATGTCAAAACTATTGAACATCGACCATAACCTATAGATGTTTTATAAACATCGATGGCCGATGGCCATCCCTAATGAGTATTGCATCAACCAATCAGATGGTCTAATTTCTAAACTAATTTGCATAAGGGCTTTATTTGCTCTCCATAACTTACTTAGGTCTTTCCTCACCCTAGTCTTATTGAAAACCTACACAACTAGCCAAAGATGGTGGGTGACAAGAACATTCATGACTGATTGTCTTGCTGGTTGAAGACTATCACATAATGGTCCCAGCTAAAGTAGTAAAATAGAAAACTGTTGACTGACAGTGCATAAACCAATTGGAATGGATTGTTTTGAATGAGTGTTAGTGATGGCCATTGTTGCCTTTGCCATCGATGTTGTTACCTATAGGTGGTCATCCATTGTATTTGACTGACTGGACCGTGGGCCAATCAGAACACGGGGGCGGGGCTTCACATGTTTCAGGGGGTGGAGCTATATTCCATGTCCCAGGAGATAGCACAACAAATCTTTTCGTTTTAGCTTGACATTGATGGTGGGAAACCATCTGGTTCTCCCCCATCGATGTAAAAACTATGAACATTGACCATAACCTATAGATGTTTTATAAACATCGATGGTCATCCCTAATGAGTTTTGCATCAACCAATCACATGGTCTAATTTCCAAACTAATTTGCATAAGGAATTTATTTGCTCTCCATAACTTATTTAGGTCCTTCCTCATCATAGTCTAATTGAAAACCTACAAAACCAGCCAAAGATGGTTGATAACAAGAATGTTCTTGACCAATTGGTTTGTTGGTTGAAGACTGTTGTATGATGGTCCCATCAAAAGTAGTAAAATAGAAAACTGTTGACTTGCCATTGATGTTGTTACATATCAGTGGTCATCTATTGTATTTGATGGACTGGCCTGTGGGCCAATCACAATATGGGGCAGGGCTTCACTGGTGTCGTGGGTGGAGCTATGCTCAGTGTCCCAGGAAATAGCAAAACAAAACTAGTAGTTTGAGCTTGACATTGATGGTGTGAAACCATCTGGTTCTCCCCCATCGATGTCAAAACTATTGAACATCGACCATAACCTATAGATGTTTTATAAACATCGATGGCCGATGGCCATCCCTAATGAGTATTGCATCAACCAATCAGATGGTCTAATTTCTAAACTAATTTGCATAAGGGCTTTCTTTGCTCTCCATAACTTACTTAGGTCTTTCCTCACCCTAGTCTTATTGAAAACCTACAAAACTAGCCAAAGATGGTGGGTGACAAGAACATTCACGACTGATTGTCTTGCTGGTTGAAGACTATCACATGATGGTCCCAGCTAAAGTAGTAAAATAGAAAACTGTTGACTGACAGTGCATAAACCAATCGGAATGGATTGTTTTGAATGAGTGTTAGTGATGGCCATTGTTGCCTTTGCCATTGATGTTGTTACCTATAGGTGGTCATCCATTGTATTTGACTGACTGGACAATGGGCCAATCAGAACACGGGGGCGGGGCTTCACATGTTTCAGGGGGTGGAGCTATATTCCATGTCCCAGGAGATAGCACAACAAATCTTTTCGTTTTAGCTTGACATTGATGGTGGGAAACCATCTGGTTCTCCCCCATCGATGTAAAAACTATGAACATCGACCATAATCTATCGATGTTTTATAAACATCGATGATCATCCCTAATGAGAAATGCATCAACCAATCACATGGTCTAATTTCCAAACTAATTTGCATAAGGAATTTATTTGCTCTCCATAACTTATTTCGGTCCTTCCTCACCATAGTCTAATTGAAAACCTACAAAACCAGCCAAAGATGGTTGATAACAAGAGTGTTCTTGACCAATTGGTTTGTTGGTTGAAGACTTGTATGATGGTCCCATCAAAAGTAGTAAAATAGAAAACTGTTGACTTGCCATTGATGTTGTAACATATCGGTGGTCATCCATTGTATTTGATGGACTGGCCTGTGGGCCAATCAGAATATGGGGGCGGGGCTTCACTGGTGTTGTGGGTGGAGCTATGCTCAGTGTCCCAGGAAATAGCAAAACAAAACTAGTAGTTTGAGCTTGACATTGATGGTGTGAAACCATCTGGTTCTCCCCCATCGATGTCAAAACTATTGAACATCGACCATAACCTATAGATGTTTTATAAACATCGATGGCCGATGGCCATCCCTAATGAGTATTGCATCAACCAATCAGATGGTCTAATTTCTAAACTAATTAGCATAAGGGCTTTCTTTGCTCTCCATAACTTACTTAGGTCTTTCCTCACCCTAGTCTTATTGAAAACCTACAAAACTAGCCAAAGATGGTGGGTGACAAGAACATTAACGACTGATTGTCTTGCTGGTTGAAGACTATCACATGATGGTCCCAGCTAAAGTAGTAAAATAGAAAACTGTTGACTGACAGTGCATAAACCAATCGGAATGGATTGTTTTGAATGAGTGTTAGTGATGGCCATTGTTACCTTTGCCATCGATGTTGTTACCTATAGGTGGTCATCCATTGTATTTGACTGACTGGACCGTGGGCCAATCAGAACACGGGGGCGGGGCTTCACATGTTTCAGGGGGTGGAGCTATATTCCATGTCCCAGGAGATAGCACAACAAATCTTTTCGTTTTAGCTTGACATTGATGGTGGGAAACCATCTGGTTCTCCCCCATTGATGTAAGAACTATGAACATCGACCATAATCTATCGATGTTTTATAAACATCGATGGTCATCCCTAATGAGAATTGCATCAACCATTCACATGGTCTAATTTCCAAACTAATTTGCATAAGGAATTTATTTGCTCTACATAACTTATTTAGGTCCTTCCTCACCATAGTCTAATTGAAAACCTACAAAACCAGCTAAAGATGGTTGATAACAAGAATGTTCTTGACCAATTGGTTTGTTGGATGAAGACTGTTGTATGATGGTCACATCAAAAGTAGTAAAATAGAAAACTGTTGACTTGCCATTGATGTTGTTTCATATCGGTGGTCATCCATTGTATTTGATGGACTGTCCTGTGGGCCAATCAGAATATGGGGGCGGGGCTTCACTGGTGTCGTGGGTGGAGCTATGCTCAGTGTCCCAGGAAATAGCAAAACAAAACTAGTAGTTTGAGCTTGACATTGATGGTGTGAAACCATCTGGTTCTCCCCCATCGATGTCAAAACTATTGAACATCGACCATAACCTATAGATGTTTTATAAACATCGATGGCCGATGGCCATCCCTAATGAGTATTGCATCAACCAATCAGATGGTCTAATTTCTAAACTAATTTGCATAAGGGCTTTATTTGCTCTCCATAACTTACTTAGGTCTTTCCTCACCCTAGTCTTATTGAAAACCTACAAAACTAGCCAAAGATGGTGGGTGACAATAACATTCATGACTGATTGTCTTGCTGGTTGAAGACTATCACATGATGGTCCCAGCTAAAGTAGAAAAATAGAAAACTGTTGATTGACAGTGCATAAACCAATCGGAATGGATTGTTTTGAATGAGTGTTAGTGATGGCCATTGTTGCCTTTGCCATCGATGTTGTTACCTATAGGTGGTCATCCATTGTATTTGACTGACTGGACCGTGGGCCAATCAGAACACGGGGTCGGGGCTTCACATGTTTCAGGGGGTGGAGCTATATTCCATGTCCCAGGAGATAGCACAACAAATCTTTTCGTTTTAGCTTGACATTGATGGTGGGAAACCATCTGGTTCTCCCCCATCGATGTAAAAACTATGAACATCGACCATAATATATCGATGTTTTATAAACATCGATGGCCATCCCTAATGAGAATTGCATCAACCAATCACATGGTCTAATTTCCAAACTAATTTGCATAAGGAATTTATTTGCTCTCCATAACTTATTTATGTCCTTCCTCACCATAGTCTAATTGAAAACCTACAAAACCAGCCAAAGATGGTTGATAGCAAGAATGTTCTTGACCAATTGGTTTGTTGGTTGAAGACTGTTGTATGATGGTCCCATCAAAAGTAGTAAAATAGAAAACTGTTGACTTGCCATTGATGTTGTTACATATCGGTGGTCATCCATTGTATTTGATGGACTGGCCTGTGGGCCAATCAGAATATGGGGCGGGGCTTCACTGGTGTCGTGGGTGGAGCTATGCTCAGTGTCCCAGGAAAAAGAAAACAAAACTAGTAGTTTGAGCTTGACATTAATGGTGTGAAACCATCTGGTTCTCCCCCATCGATGTCAAAACTATTGAACATCGACCATAACCTATAGATGTTTTATAAACATCGATGGCCGATGGCCATCCCTAATGAGTATTGCATCAACCAATCAGATGGTCTAATTTCTAAACTAATTTGCATAAGGGCTTTATTTGCTCTCCATAACTTACTTAGGTCTTTCCTCACCCTAGTCTTATTGAAAACCTACAAAACTAGCCAAAGATGGTGGGTGACAAGAACATTCACGACTGATTGTCTTGCTGGTTGAAGACTATCACATGATGGTCCCAGCTAAAGTAGTAAAATAGAAAACTGTTGACTGACAGTGCATAAACCAATCGGAATGGATTGTTTTGAATGAGTGTTAGTGATGGCCATTGTTGCCTTTGCCATCGATGTTGTTACCTATAGGTGGTCATCCATTGTATTTGACTGACTGGACCGTGGGCCAATCAGAACATGGGGGCGGGGCTTCACATGTTTCAGGGGGTGGAGCTATAGTCCATGTCCCAGGAGATAGCACAACAAATCTTTTCGTTTTAGCTTGACATTGATGGTGGGAAACCATCTGGTTCTCCCCCATCGATGTAAAAACTATGAACATCGACCATAATCTATCGATGTTTTATAAACATCGATGGCCATCCCTAATGGGAATTGCATCAACCAATCACATGGTCTAATTTCCAAACTAATTTGCATAAGGAATTTATTTGCTCTCCATAACTTATTTATGTCCTTCCTCACCATAGTCTAATTGAAAACCTACAAAACCAGACAAAGATGGTTGATAACAAGAATGTTCTTGACCAATTGGTTTGTTGGTTGAAGACTGTTGTATGATGGTCCCATCAAAAGTAGTAAAATAGAAAACTGTTGACTTGTCATTGATGTTGTTACATATCGGTGGTCATCCATTGTATTTGATGGACTGGCCTGTGGGCCAATCAGAATATGGGGGCGGGGCTTCACTGGTGTCGTGGGTGGAGCTATGCTCAGTGTTCCAGGAAATAGCAAAACAAAACTAGTAGTTTGAGCTTGACATTGATGGTGTGAAACCATCTGGTTCTCCCCCATCGATGTCAAAACTTTTGAACATCGACCATAACCTATAGATGTTTTATAAACATTGATGGTCGATGGCCATCCCTAATGAGTATTGCATCAACCAATCAGATGGTCTAATTTCTAAACTAATTTGCATAAGGGCTTTCTTTGCTCTCCATAACTTACTTAGGTCTTTCCTCACCCTAGTCTTATTGAAAACCTACAAAAATAGCCAAAGATGGTGGGTGACAAGAACATCCACGACTGACTGTCTTGCTGGTTGAAGACTATCACATGATGGTCCCAGCTAAAGTAGTAAAATAGAAAACTGTTGACTGACAGTGCATAAATCAATCGGAATGGATTGTTTTGAATGAGTGTTAGTGATGGCCATTGTTGCCTTTGCCATCGATGTTGTTACCTATAGGTGGTCATCCATTGTATTTGACTGACTGGACCGTGGGCCAATCAGAACATGGGGGCGGGGCTTCACATGTTTCAGGGGGTGGAGCTATAGTCCATGTCCCCGGAGATAGCACAACAAATCTTTTCGTTTTAGCTTGACATTGATGGTGGGAAACCATCTGGTTCTCCCCCATCGATGTAAAAACTATGAACATCGACCATAATCTATCGATGTTTTATAAACATCGATGGCCATCCCTAATGAGAATTGCATCAACCAATCACATGGTCTAATTTCCAAACTAATTTGCATAAGGAATTTATTTGCTCTCCATAACTTATTTATGTCCTTCCTCACCATAGTCTAATTGAAAACCTACAAAACCAGCCAAAGATGGTTGATAACAAGAATGTTCTTGACCAATTGGTTTGTTGGTTGAAGACTGTTGTATGATGGTCCCATCAAAAGTAGTAAAATAGAAAACTGTTGACTTGCCATTGATGTTGTTACATATCGGTGGTCATCCATTGTATTTGATGGACTGGCCTGTGGGCCAATCAGAATATGGGGGCGGGGCTTCACTGGTGTCGTGGGTGGAGCTATGCTCAGTGTTCCAGGAAATAGCAAAACAAAACTAGTAGTTTGAGCTTGACATTGATGGTGTGAAACCATCTGGTTCTCCCCCATCGATGTCAAAACTATTGAACATCGACCATAACCTATAGATGTTTTATAAACATCGATGGCCGATGGCCATCCCTAATGAGTATTGCATCAACCAATCAGATGGTCTAATTTCTAAACTAATTTGCATAAGGGCTTTATTTGCTCTCCATAACTTACTTAGGTCTTTCCTCACCCTAGTCTTATTGAAAACCTACAAAACTAGCCAAAGATGGTGGGTGACAAGAACATTCACGACTGATTGTCTTGCTGGTTGAAGACTATCACATGATGGTCCCAGCTAAAGTAGTAAAATAGAAAACTGTTGACTGACAGTGCATAAACCAATCGGAATGGATTGTTTTGAATGAGTGTTAGTGATGGCCATTGTTGCCTTTGCCATCGATGTTGTTACCTATAGGTGGTCATCCATTGTATTTGACTGACTGGACCGTGGGCCAATCAGAACACGGGGGCGGGGCTTCACATGTTTCAGGGGGTGGAGCTATACTCCATGTCCCAGGAGATAGCACAACAAATCTTTTCGTTTTAGCTTGACATTGATGGTGGGAAACCATCTGGTTCTCCCCCATCGATGTAAAAACTATGAACATCGACCATAATCTATCGATGTTTTATAAACATCGATGGTCATCCCTAATGAGAATTGCATCAACCAATCACACGGTCTAATTTCCAAACTTAAATGCATAAGTAATTTATTTGCTCTCCATAACTTATTTAGGTCCTTCCTCACCATAGTCTAATTGAAAACCTACAAAACCAGCCAAAGATGGTTGATAACAAGAATGTTCTTGACCAATTGGTTTGTTGGTTGAAGACTGTTGTATGATGGTCCCATCAAAAGTAGTAAAATAGAAAACTGTTGACTTGCCATTGATGTTGTTACATATCGGTGGTCATCCATTGTATTTGATGGACTGGCCTGTGGGCCAATCATAATATGGGGGCGGGGCTTCACATGTTTCAGGGGGTGGAGCTATATTCCATGTCCCAGGAGATAGCACAACAAATCTTTTCATTTTAGCTTGACATTGATGGTGGTAAACCATCTGGTTCTCCCCCATCGATGTAAAAACTATGAACATCGACCATAACCTATAGATGTTTTATAAACATCGATGGTCATCCCTAATGAGTATTGCATCAACCAATCACATGGTCTAATTTCCAAACTAATTTGCATAAGGAATTTATTTGCTCTCCATAACTTATTTAGGTCCTTCCTCATCATAGTCTAATTGAAAACCTACAAAACCAGCCAAAGATGGTTGATAACAAGAATGTTCTTGACCAATTGGTTTGTTGGTTGAAGACTGTTGTATGATGGTCCCATCAAAAGTGGTAAAATAGAAAACTGTTGACTTGCCATTGATGTTGTTACATATCGGTGGTCATCTATTGTATTTGATGGACTGGCCTGTGGGCCAATCAGAATATGGGGCAGGGCTTCACTGGTGTCGTGGGTGGAGCTATGCTCAGTGTCCCAGGAAATAGCAAAACAAAACTAGTAGTTTGAGCTTGACATTGATGGTGTGAAACCATCTGGTTCTCCCCCATCGATGTCAAAACTATTGAACATCGACCATAACCTATAGATGTTTTATAAACATCGATGGCCGATGGCCATCCCTAAGAGTATTGCATCAACCAATCAGATGGTCTAATTTCTAAACTAATTTGCATAAGGGCTTTCTTTGCTCTCCATAACTTACTTAGGTCTTTCCTCACCCTAGTCTTATTGAAAACCTACAAAACTAGCCAAAGATGGTGGGTGACAAGAACATTCACGACTGATTATCATGCTGGTTGAAGACTATCACATGATGGTCCCAGCTAAAGTAGTAAAATAGAAAACTGTTGACTGACAGTGCATAAACCAATCGGAATGGATTGTTTTGAATGAGTGTTAGTGATGGCCATTGTTGCCTTTGCCATTGATGTTGTTACCTATAGGTGGTCATCCATTGTATTTAACTGACTGGACCGTGGGCCAATCAGAACACAGGGGCGGGGCTTCACATGTTTCAGGGGGTGGAGCTATATTCCATGTCCCAGGAGATAGCACAACAAATCTTTTCGTTTTAGCTTGACATTGATGGTGGGAAACCATCTGGTTCTCCCCCATCGATGTAAAAACTATGAACATCGACCATAATCTATTGATGTTTTATAAACATCGATGGTCATCCCTAATGAGTATTGCATCAACCAATCACATGGTCTAATTTCCAAACTAATTTGCATAAGGAATTTATTTGCTCTCCATAACTTATTTAGGTCCTTCCTCATCATAGTCTATTTGAAAACCTACAAAACCAGCCAAAGATGGTTGATAACAAGAATGTTCTTGACCAATTGGTTTGTTGGTTGAAGACTGTTGTATGATGGTCCCATCAAAAGTAGTAAAATAGAAAACTGTTGACTTGCCATTGATGTTGTTACATATCGGTGGTCATCCATTGTATTTGATGGACTGGCCTGTGGGCCAATCAGAATATGGGGGCGGGGCTTCACTGGTGTCGTGGGTGGAGCAATGCTCAGTGTCCCAGGAAATAGCAAAACAAAACTAGTAGTTTGAGCTTGACATTTATGGTGTGAAACCATCTGGTTCTCCCCCATCGATGTCAAAACTATTGAACATCGACCATAACCTATAGATGTTTTATAAACATCGATGGCCGATGGCCATCCCTAATGAGTATTGCATCAACCAATCAGATGGTCTAATTTCTAAACTAATTTGCATAAGGGCTTTATTTGCTCTCCATAACTTACTTAGGTCTTTCCTCACCCTAGTCTTATTGAAAACCTACACAACTAGCCTAAGATGGTGGGTGACAAGAACATTCACGACTGATTGTCTTGCTGGTTGAAGACTATCACATAATGGTCCCAGCTAAAGTAGTAAAATAGAAAACTGTTGATTGACAGTGCATAAACCAATCGAAATGGATTGTTTTGAAAGAGTGTTAGTGATGGCCATTGTTGCCTTTGCCATCGATGTTGTTACCTATAGGTGGTCATCCATTGTATTTGACTGACTGGACCGTGGGCCAATCAGAACACGGGGGCGGGGCTTCACATGTTTCAGGGGGTGGAGCTATATTCCATGTCCCAGGAGATAGCACAACAAATCTTTTCATTTTAGCTTGACATTGATGGTGGGAAACCATCTGGTTCTCCCCCATCGATGTAAAAACTATGAACATCGACCATAATCTATCGATGTTTTATAAACATCGATGGTCATCCCTAATGAGAAATGCATCAACCAATCACATGGTCTAATTTCCAAACTAATTTGCATAAGGAATTTATTTGCTCTCCATAACTTATTTAGGTCCTTCCTCACCATAGTCTAATTGAAAACCTACAAAACCAGCCAAAGATGGTTGATAACAAGAATGTTATTGACCAATTGGTTTGTTGGATGAAGACTGTTGTATGATGGTCCCATCAAAAGTAGTAAAATAGAAAACTGTTGACTTGCCATTGATGTTGTTTCTTATCGGTGGTCATCCATTGTATTTGATGGACTGTCCTGTGGGCCAATCAGAATATGGGGGCGGGGCTTCACTGGTGTCGTGGGTGGAGCTATGCTCAGTGTCCCAGGAAATAGCAAAACAAAACTAGTAGTTTGAGCTTGACATTGATGGTGTGAAACCATCTGGTTCTCCCCCATCGATGTCAAAACTATTGAACATCGACCATAACCTATAGATGTTTTATAAACATCGATGTCCGAAGGTCATCTCTAATGAGTATTGCATCAACCAATCAGATGGTCTAATTTCTAAACTAATTTGCTTAAGGGCTTTATTTGCTCTCCATAACTTACTTGGGTCTTTCCTCACCCTAGTCTAATTGAAAACCTACAAAACCAGCCAAAGATGGTTGATAACAAGAATGTTCATGACCAATTGGTTTGTTGGTTGAAGACTTGTATGACGGTCCCATCAAAAGTAGTAAAATAGAAAACTGTTGACTTGCCATTGATGTTGTTACATATTGGTGGTCATCCATTGTATTTGATGGACTGGCCTGTGGGCCAATCAGAATATGGGGGCGGGGCTTCACTGGTGTCGTGGGTGGAGCTATGCTCAGTGTCCCAGGAAATAGCAAAACAAAACTAGTAGTTTGAGCTTGACATTGATGGTGTGAAACCATCTGGTTCTCCCCCATCGATGTCAAAACTATTGAACATCGACCATAACCTATAGATGTTTTATAAACATCGATGGCCGATGGCCATCCCTAATGAGTATTGCATCAACCAATCAGATGGTCTAATTTCTAAACTAATTAGCATAAGGGCTTTCTTTGCTCTCCATAACTTACTTAGGTCTTTCCTCACCCTAGTCTTATTGAAAACCTACAAAACTAGCCAAAGATGGTGGGTGACAAGAACATTCACGACTGATTGTCTTGCTGGTTGAAGACTATCACATGATGGTCCCAGCTAAAGTAGTAAAATAGAAAACTGTTGACTGACAGTGCATAAACCAATCGGAATGAATTGTTTTAAATGAGTGTTAGTGATGGCCACTGTTGCCTTTGCCATCGATGTTGTTACCTATAGGTGGTCATCCATTGTATTTGACTGACTGGACCGTGGGCCAATCAGAACACGGGGGCGGGGCTTTACATGTTTCAGGGGGTGAAGCTATATTCCATGTCCCAGGAGATAGCACAACAAATCTTTTCGTTTTAGCTTGACATTGATGGTGGGAAACCATCTGGTTCTCCCCCATCGATGTAAAAACTATGAACATCGACCATAATCTATCGATGTTTTATAAACATCGATGGTCATCCCTAATGAGAATTGCATCAACCAATCACACGGTCTAATTTCCAAACTAATTTGCATAAGGAATTTATTTGCTCTCCATAACTTATTTAGGTCCTTCCTCACCATAGTCTAATTGAAAACCTACAAAACCAGCCAAAGATGGTTGATAACAAGAATGTTCTTGACCAATTGGTTTGTTGGTCGAAGACTGTTGAATGATGGTCCCATCAAAAGTAGTAAAATAGAAAACTGTTGACTTGCTATTGATGTTGTTACATATCGGTGGTCATCCATTGTATTTGATGGACTGGCCTGTGGGCCAATCAGAATATGAGGGCGGGGCTTCACTGGTGTCGTGGGTGGAGCTATGCTCAGTGTCCCAGGAAATAGCAAAACAAAACTAGTAGTTTGAGCTTGACATTGATGGTGTGAAACCATCTGGTTCTCCCCCATCGATGTCAAAACTATTGAACATCGACCATAACCTATAGATGTTTTATAAACATCGATGTCCGAAGGTCATCTCTAATGAGTATTGCATCAACCAATCAGATGGTCTAATTTCTAAACTAATTTGCTTAAGGGCTTTATTTGCTCTCCATAACTTACTTGGGTCTTTCCTCACCCTAGTCTAATTGAAAACCTACAAAACCAGCCAAAGATGGTTGATAACAAGAATGTTCATGACCAATTGGTTTGTTGGTTGAAGACTTGTATGACGGTCCCATCAAAAGTAGTAAAATAGAAAACTGTTGACTTGCCATTGATGTTGTTACATATTGGTGGTCATCCATTGTATTTGATGGACTGGCCTGTGGGCCAATCAGAATATGGGGGCGGGGCTTCACTGGTGTCGTGGGTGGAGCTATGCTCAGTGTCCCAGGAAATAGCAAAACAAAACTAGTAGTTTGAGCTTGACATTGATGGTGTGAAACCATCTGGTTCTCCCCCATCGATGTCAAAACTATTGAACATCGACCATAACCTATAGATGTTTTATAAACATCGATGGCCGATGGCCATCCCTAATGAGTATTGCATCAACCAATCAGATGGTCTAATTTCTAAACTAATTAGCATAAGGGCTTTCTTTGCTCTCCATAACTTACTTAGGTCTTTCCTCACCCTAGTCTTATTGAAAACCTACAAAACTAGCCAAAGATGGTGGGTGACAAGAACATTCACGACTGATTGTCTTGCTGGTTGAAGACTATCACATGATGGTCCCAGCTAAAGTAGTAAAATAGAAAACTGTTGACTGACAGTGCATAAACCAATCGGAATGAATTGTTTTAAATGAGTGTTAGTGATGGCCACTGTTGCCTTTGCCATCGATGTTGTTACCTATAGGTGGTCATCCATTGTATTTGACTGACTGGACCGTGGGCCAATCAGAACACGGGGGCGGGGCTTTACATGTTTCAGGGGGTGGAGCTATATTCCATGTCCCAGGAGATAGCACAACAAATCTTTTCGTTTTAGCTTGACATTGATGGTGGGAAACCATCTGGTTCTCCCCCATTGATGTAAAAACTATGAACATCGACCATAATCTATCGATGTTTTATAAACATCGATGGTCATCCCTAATGAGAATTGCATCAACCAATCACACGGTCTAATTTCCAAACTAATTTGCATAAGGAATTTATTTGCTCTCCATAACTTATTTATGTCCTTCCTCACCATAGTCTAATTGAAAACCTACAAAACCAGCCAAAGATGGTTGATAACAAGAATGTTCTTGACCAATTGGTTTGTTGGTCGAAGACTGTTGTATGATGGTCCCATCAAAAGTAGTAAAATAGAAAACTGTTGACTTGCCATTGATGTTGTTACATATCGGTGGTCATCCATTGTATTTGATGGACTGGCCTGTGGGCCAATCAGAATATGAGGGCGGGGCTTCACTGGTGTCGTGGGTGGAGCTATGCTCAGTGTCCCAGGAAATAGCAAAACAAAACTAGTAGTTTGAGCTTGACATTGATGGTGTGAAACCATCTGGTTCTCCCCCATCGATGTCAAAACTATTGAACATCGACCATAACCTATAGATGTTTTATAAACATCGATGGCCGATGGCCATCCCTAATGAGTATTGCATCAACCAATCAGATGGTCTAATTTCTAAACTAATTTGCATAAGGGCTTTCTTTGCTCTCCATAACTTACTTAGGTCTTTCCTCACCCTAGTCTTATTGAAAACCTACAAAACTAGCCAAAGATGGTGGGTGACAAGAACATTCACGACTGACTGACAGTGCATAAACCAATCGGAATGTATTGTTTTGAATGAGTGTTAGGGATGGCCACTGTTGCCTTTGCCATCGATGTTGTTACCTATAGGTGGTCATCCATTGTATTTGACTGACTGGACCGTGGGCCAATCAGAACACGGGGGCGGGGCTTCACATGTTTCAGGGGGTGGAGCTATATTCCATGTCCCAGGAGATAGCACAACAAATCTTTTCGTTTTAGCTTGACATTGATGGTGGGAAACCATCTGGTTCTCCCCCATCGATGTAAAAACTATGAACATCGACCATAATCTATCGATGTTTTATAAACATCGATGACCATCCCTAATGAGAATTGCATCAACCAATCACATGGTCTAATTTCCAAACTAATTTGCATAAGGAATCTATTTGCTCTCCATAACTTATTTATGTCCTTCCTCACCATAGTCTAATTGAAAACCTACAAAACCAGCCAAAGATGGTTTATAACAAGAATGTTCTTGACCAATTGGTTTGTTGGTTGAAGACTGTTGTTTGATGGTCCCATCAAAAGTAGTAAAATAGAAAACTGTTGACTTGCCATTGATGTTGTTACATATCGGTGGTCATCCATTGTATTTGACTGACTGGACCGTGGGCCAATCAGAACACGGGGGCGGGGCTTCACATGTTTCAGGGGGTGGAGCTATATTCCATGTCCCAGGAGATAGCACAACAAATCTTTTCGTTTTAGCTTGACATTGATGGTGGGAAACCATCTGGTTCTCCCCCATCGATGTAAAAACTATGAACATCGACCATAATCTATCGATGTTTTATAAACATCGATGGTCATCCCTAATGAGAATTGCATCAACCAATCACACGGTCTAATTTCCAAACTAATTTGCATAAGGAATTTATTTGCTCTCCATAACTTATTTAGGTCCTTCCTCACCATAGTCTAATTGAAAACCTACAAAACCAGCCAAAGATGGTTGATAACAAGAATGTTCTTGACCAATTGGTTTGTTGGTCGAAGACTGTTGTATGATGGTCCCATCAAAAGTAGTAAAATAGAAAACTGTTGACTTGCTATTGATGTTGTTACATATCGGTGGTCATCCATTGTATTTGATGGACTGGCCTGTGGGCCAATCAGAATATGAGGGCGGGGCTTCACTGGTGTCGTGGGTGGAGCTATGCTCAGTGTCCCAGGAAATAGCAAAACAAAACTAGTAGTTTGAGCTTGACATTGATGGTGTGAAACCATCTGGTTCTCCCCCATCGATGTCAAAACTATTGAACATCGACCATAACCTATAGATGTTTTATAAACATCGATGTCCGAAGGTCATCCCTAATGAGTATTGCATCAACCAATCAGATGGTCTAATTTCTAAACTAATTTGCTTAAGGGCTTTATTTGCTCTCCATAACTTACTTGGGTCTTTCCTCACCCTAGTCTAATTGAAAACCTACAAAACCAGCCAAAGATGGTTGATAACAAGAATGTTCATGACCAATTGGTTTGTTGGTTGAAGACTTGTATGACGGTCCCATCAAAAGTAGTAAAATAGAAAACTGTTGACTTGCCATTGATGTTGTTACATATTGGTGGTCATCCATTGTATTTGATGGAATGGCCTGTGGGCCAATCAGAATATGGGGGCGGGGCTTCACTGGTGTCGTGGGTGGAGCTATGCTCAGTGTCCCAGGAAATAGCAAAACAAAACTAGTAGTTTGAGCTTGACATTGATGGTGTGAAACCATCTGGTTCTCCCCCATCGATGTCAAAACTATTGAACATCGACCATAACCTATAGATGTTTTATAAACATCGATGGCCGATGGCCGATGGCCATCCCTAATGAGTATTGCATCAACCAATCAGATGGTCTAATTTCTAAACTAATTAGCATAAGGGCTTTCTTTGCTCTCCATAACTTACTTAGGTCTTTTCTCACCCTAGTCTTATTGAAAACCTACAAAACTAGCCAAAGATGGTGGGTGACAAGAACATTCACGACTGATTGTCTTGCTGGTTGAAGACTATCACATGATGGTCCCAGCTAAAGTAGTAAAATAGAAAACTGTTGACTGACAGTGCATAAACCAATCGGAATGAATTGTTTTAAATGAGTGTTAGTGATGGCCACTGTTGCCTTTGCCATCGATGTTGTTACCTATAGGTGGTCATCCATTGTATTTGACTGACTGGACCGTGGGCCAATCAGAACACGGGGGCGGGGCTTCACATGTTTCAGGAGATAGCACAACAAATCTTTTCGTTTTAGCTTGACATTGATGGTGGGAAACCATCTGGTTCTCCCCAATCGATGTAAAAACTATGAACATCGAACATAATCTATCGATGTTTTATAAACATCAATGGTCATCCCTAATGAGTATTGCATCAACCAATCACATGGTCTAATTTCCAAACTAATTTGCATAAGGAATTTATTTGCTCTCCATAACTTATTTATGTCCTTCCTCACCATAGTCTAATTGAAAACCTACAAAACCAGCCAAAGATGGTTGATAACAAGAATGTTCTTGACCAATTTGTTTGTTGGTCGAAGACTGTTGTATGATGGTCCCATCAAAAGTAGTAAAATAGAAAACTGTTGACTTGCCATTGATGTTGTTACATATCGGTGGTCATCAATTGTATTTGATGGACTGGCCTGTGGGCCAATCAGAATATGAGGGCGGGGCTTCACTGGTGTCGTGGGTGGAGCTATGCTCAGTGTCCCAGGAAATAGCAAAACAAAACTAGTAGTTTGAGCTTGACATTGATGGTGTGAAACCATCTGGTTCTCCCCCATCGATGTCAAAACTATTGAACATCGACCATAACCTATAGATGTTTTATAAACATCGATGGCCGATGGCCATCCCTAATGAGTATTGCATCAACCAATCAGATGGTCTAATTTCTAAACTAATTTGCATAAGGGCTTTCTTTGCTCTCCATAACTTACTTAGGTCTTTCCTCACCCTAGTCTTATTGAAAACCTACAAAACTAGCCAAAGATGGTGGGTGACAAGAACATTCACGACTGATTGTCTTGCTGGTTGAAGACTATCACATGATGGTCCCAGCTAAAGTAGTAAAATAGAAAACTGTTGACTGACAGTGCATAAACCAATCGGAATGTATTGTTTTGAATGAGTGTTAGTGATGGCCACTGTTGCCTTTGCCATCGATGTTGTTACCTATAGGTGGTCATCCATTGTATTTGACTGACTGGACCGTGGGCCAATCAGAACACGGGGGCGGGGCTTCACATGTTTCAGGGGGTGGAGCTATATTCCATGTCCCAGGAGATAGCACAACAAATCTTTTCGTTTTAGCTTGACATTGATGGTGGGAAACCATCTGGTTCTCCCCCATCGATGTAAAAACTATGAACATCGACCATAATCTATCGATGTTTTATAAACATCGATGACCATCCCTAATGAGAATTGCATCAACCAATCACATGGTCTAATTTCCAAACTAATTTGCATAAGGAATCTATTTGCTCTCCATAACTTATTTATGTCCTTCCTCACCATAGTCTAATTGAAAACCTACAAAACCAGCCAAAGATGGTTTATAACAAGAATGTTCTTGACCAATTGGTTTGTTGGTTGAAGACTGTTGTTTGATGGTCCCATCAAAAGTAGTAAAATAGAAAACTGTT
Source organism: Crinia signifera (assembly GCF_055691185.1). Taxonomy (NCBI): domain Eukaryota; kingdom Metazoa; phylum Chordata; class Amphibia; order Anura; family Myobatrachidae; genus Crinia; species Crinia signifera. The sequence goes on along the minus strand of NC_139220.1, from coordinate 73,957,841 downwards.
GACTTGCCATTGATGTTGTTACATATCGGTGGTCATCCATTGTATTTGACTGACTGGACCGTGGGCCAATCAGAACACGGGGGCGGGGCTTCACATGTTTCAGGGGGTGGAGCTATATTCCATGTCCCAGGAGATAGCACAAAAAATCTTTTCGTTTTAGCTTGACATTGATGGTGGGAAACCATCTGGTTCTCCCCCATCGATGTAAAAACTATAAACATCGACCATAATCTATCGATGTTTTATAAACATCGATGGTCATCCCTAATGAGAATTGCATCAACCAATCACACGGTCTAATTTCCAAACTAATTTGCATAAGGAATTTATTTGCTCTCCATAACTTATTTAGGTCCTTCCTCACCATAGTCTAATTGAAAACCTACAAAACCAGCCAAAGATGGTTGATAACAAGAATGTTCTTGACCAATTGGTTTGATGGTCGAAGACTGTTGTATGATGGTCCCATCAAAAGTAGTAAAATAGAAAACTGTTGACTTGCCATTGATGTTGTTACATATCGGTGGTCATCCATTGTATTTGATGGACTGGCCTGTGGGCCAATCATAATATGAGGGCGGGGCTTCACTGGTGTTGTGGGTGGAGCTATGCTCAGTGTCCCAGGAAATAGCAAAACAAAACTAGTAGTTTGAGCTTGACATTGATGGTGTGAAACCATCTGGTTCTCCCCCATTGATGTCAAAACTATTGAACATCGACCATAACCTATAGATGTTTTATAAACATCGATGGCCGATGGCCATCCCTAATGAGTATTGCATCAACCAATCAGATGGTCTAATTTCTAAACTAATTTGCATAAGGGCTTTCTTTGCTCTCCATAACTTACTTAGGTCTTTCCTCACCCTAGTCTTATTGAAAACCTACAAAACTAGCCAAAGATGGTGGGTGACAAGAACATTCACGACTGATTGTCTTGCTGGTTGAAGACTATCACATGATGGTCCCAGCTAAAGTAGTAAAATAGAAAACTGTTGACTGACAGTGCATAAACCAATCGGAATGGATTGTTTTGAATGAGTGTTAGTGATGGCCATTGTTGCCTTTGCCATCGATGTTGTTACCTATAGGTGGTCATCCATTGTATTTGACTGACTGGACCGTGGGCCAATCAGAACACGGGGGCGGGGCTTCACATGTTTCAGGGGGTGGAGCTATATTCCATGTCCCAGGAGATAGCACAAAAAATCTTTTCGTTTTAGCTTGACATTGATGGTGGGAAACCATCTGGTTCTCCCCCATCGATGTAAAAACTATGAACATCGACCATAATCTATCGATGTTTTATAAACATCGATGGTCATCCCTAATGAGAATTGCATCAACCAATCACACGGTCTAATTTCCAAACTAATTTGCATAAGGAATTTATTTGCTCTCCATAACTTATTTAGGTCCTTCCTCACCATAGTCTAATTGAAAACCTACAAAACCAGCCAAAGATGGTTGATAACAAGAATGTTCTTGACCAATTGGTTTGATGGTCGAAGACTGTTGTATGATGGTCCCATCAAAAGTAGTAAAATAGAAAACTGTTGACTTGCCATTGATGTTGTTACATATCGGTGGTCATCCATTGTATTTGATGGACTGGCCTGTGGGCCAATCAGAATATGAGGGCGTGGCTTCACTGGTGTCGTGGGTGGAGCTATGCTCAGTGTCCCAGGAAATAGCAAAACAAAACTAGTAGTTTGAGCTTGACATTGATGGTGTGAAACCATCTGGTTCTCCCCCATTGATGTCAAAACTATTGAACATCGACCATAACCTATAGATGTTTTATAAACATCGATGGCCGATGGCCATCCCTAATGAGTATTGCATCAACCAATCAGATGGTCTAATTTCTAAACTAATTTGCATAAGGGCTTTCTTTGCTCTCCATAACTTACTTAGGTCTTTCCTCACCCTAGTCTTATTGAAAACCTACAAAACTAGCCAAAGATGGTGGGTGACAAGAACATTCACGACTGATTGTCTTGCTGGTTGAAGACTATCACATGATGGTCCCAGCTAAAGTAGTAAAATAGAAAACTGTTGACTGACAGTGCATAAACCAATCGGAATGGATTGTTTTGAATGAGTGTTAGTGATGGCTATTGTTGCCTTTGCCATCGATGTTGTTACCTATAGGTGGTCATCCATTGTATTTGACTGACTGGACCGTGGGCCAATCAGAACACGGGGGCGGGGCTTCACATGTTTCAGGGGGTGGAGCTATATTCCATGTCCCAGGAGATAGCACAACAAATCTTTTCGTTTTAGCTTGACATTGATGGTGGGAAACCATCTGGTTCTCCCCCATCGATGTAAAAACTATGAACATCAACCATAATCTATCGATGTTTTATAAACATCGATGGTCATCCCTAATGAGAATTGCATCAACCAATCACATGGTCTAATTTCCAAACTAATTTGCATAAGGAATTTATTTGCTCTCCATAACTTATTTAGGTCCTTCCTCACCATAGTCTAATTGAAAACCTACAAAACCAGCCAAAGATGGTTGATAACAAGAATGTTCTTGACAAAATGGTTTGTTGGTTGAAGACTGTTGTATGATGGTCCCATCAAAAGTAGTAAAATAGAAAACTGTTGACTTGCTATTGATGTTGTTACATATCGGTGGTCATCCATTGTATTTGATGGACTGGCCTGTGGGCCAATCAGAATATGGGGGCGGGGCTTCACTGGTGTCGTGGGTGGAGCTATGCTCAGTGTCCCAGGAAATAGCAAAACAAAACTAGTAGTTTGAGCTTGACATTGATGGTGTGAAACCATCTGGTTCTCCCCCATCGATGTCAAAACTATTGAACATCGACCATAACCTATAGATGTTTTATAAACATCGATGGCCGATGGCCTTCCCTAATGAGTATTGCATCAACCAATCAGATGGTCCAATTTCTAAACTAATTTGCATAAGGGCTTTCTTTGCTCTCCATAACTTACTTAGGTCTTTCCTCACCCTAGTCTTATTGAAAACCTACAAAACTAGCCAAAGATGGTGGGTGACAAGAACATTCACGACTGATTGTCTTGCTGGTTGAAGACTATCACATGATGGTCCCAGCTAAAGTAGTAAAATAGAAAACTGTTGACTGACAGTGCATAAACCAATCGGAATGTATTGTTTTGAATGAGTGTTAGTGATGGCCACTGTTGCCTTTGCCATCGATGTTGTTACCTATAGGTGGTCATCCATTGTATTTGACTGACTGGACCGTGGGCCAATCAGAACACGGGGGCGGGGCTTCACATGTTTCAGGAGATAGCACAACAAATCTTTTCGTTTTAGCTTGACATTGATGGTGGGAAACCATCTGGTTCTCCCCAATCGATGTAAAAACTATGAACATCGAACATAATCTATCGATGTTTTATAAACATCAATGGTCATCCCTAATGAGTATTGCATCAACCAATCACATGGTCTAATTTCCAAACTAATTTGCATAAGGAATTTATTTGCTCTCCATAACTTATTTATGTCCTTCCTCACCATAGTCTAATTGAAAACCTACAAAACCAGCCAAAGATGGTTGATAACAAGAATGTTCTTGACCAATTTGTTTGTTGGTCGAAGACTGTTGTATGATGGTCCCATCAAAAGTAGTAAAATAGAAAACTGTTGACTTGCCATTGATGTTGTTACATATCGGTGGTCATCAATTGTATTTGATGGACTGGCCTGTGGGCCAATCAGAATATGAGGGCGGGGCTTCACTGGTGTCGTGGGTGGAGCTATGCTCAGTGTCCCAGGAAATAGCAAAACAAAACTAGTAGTTTGAGCTTGACATTGATGGTGTGAAACCATCTGGTTCTCCCCCATCGATGTCAAAACTATTGAACATCGACCATAACCTATAGATGTTTTATAAACATCGATGGCCGATGGCCATCCCTAATGAGTATTGCATCAACCAATCAGATGGTCTAATTTCTAAACTAATTTGCATAAGGGCTTTCTTTGCTCTCCATAACTTACTTAGGTCTTTCCTCACCCTAGTCTTATTGAAAACCTACAAAACTAGCCAAAGATGGTGGGTGACAAGAACATTCACGACTGATTGTCTTGCTGGTTGAAGACTATCACATGATGGTCCCAGCTAAAGTAGTAAAATAGAAAACTGTTGACTGACAGTGCATAAACCAATCGGAATGTATTGTTTTGAATGAGTGTTAGTGATGGCCACTGTTGCCTTTGCCATCGATGTTGTTACCTATAGGTGGTCATCCATTGTATTTGACTGACTGGACCGTGGGCCAATCAGAACACGGGGGCGGGGCTTCACATGTTTCAGGGGGTGGAGCTATATTCCATGTCCCAGGAGATAGCTCAACAAATCTTTTCGTTTTAGCTTGACATTGATGGTGGGAAACCATCTGGTTCTCCCCCATCGATGTAAAAACTATGAACATCGACCATAATCTATCGATGTTTTATAAACATCGATGACCATCCCTAATGAGAATTGCATCAACCAATCACATGGTCTAATTTCCAAACTAATTTGCATAAGGAATCTATTTGCTCTCCATAACTTATTTATGTCCTTCCTCACCATAGTCTAATTGAAAACCTACAAAACCAGCCAAAGATGGTTTATAACAAGAATGTTCTTGACCAATTGGTTTGTTGGTTGAAGACTGTTGTTTGATGGTCCCATCAAAAGTAGTAAAATAGAAAACTGTTGACTTGCCATTGATGTTGTTACATATCGGTGGTCATCCATTGTATTTGACTGACTGGACCGTGGGCCAATCAGAACACGGGGGCGGGGCTTCACATGTTTCAGGGGGTGGAGCTATATTCCATGTCCCAGGAGATAGCACAAAAAATCTTTTCGTTTTAGCTTGACATTGATGGTGGGAAACCATCTGGTTCTCCCCCATCGATGTAAAAACTATAAACATCGACCATAATCTATCGATGTTTTATAAACATCGATGGTCATCCCTAATGAGAATTGCATCAACCAATCACACGGTCTAATTTCCAAACTAATTTGCATAAGGAATTTATTTGCTCTCCATAACTTATTTAGGTCCTTCCTCACCATAGTCTAATTGAAAACCTACAAAACCAGCCAAAGATGGTTGATAACAAGAATGTTCTTGACCAATTGGTTTGATGGTCGAAGACTGTTGTATGATGGTCCCATCAAAAGTAGTAAAATAGAAAACTGTTGACTTGCCATTGATGTTGTTACATATCGGTGGTCATCCATTGTATTTGATGGACTGGCCTGTGGGCCAATCATAATATGAGGGCGGGGCTTCACTGGTGTTGTGGATGGAGCTATGCTCAGTGTCCCAGGAAATAGCAAAACAAAACTAGTAGTTTGAGCTTGACATTGATGGTGTGAAACCATCTGGTTCTCCCCCATTGATGTAAAAACTATTGAACATCGACCATAACCTATAGATGTTTTATAAACATCGATGGCCGATGGCCATCCCTAATGAGTATTGCATCAACCAATCAGATGGTCTAATTTCTAAACTAATTTGCATAAGGGCTTTCTTTGCTCTCCATAACTTACTTAGGTCTTTCCTCACCCTAGTCTTATTGAAAACCTACAAAACTAGCCAAAGATGGTGGGTGACAAGAACATTCACGACTGATTGTCTTGCTGGTTGAAGACTATCACATGATGGTCCCAGCTAAAGTAGTAAAATAGAAAACTGTTGACTGACAGTGCATAAACCAATCGGAATGGATTGTTTTGAATGAGTGTTAGTGATGGCCATTGTTGCCTTTGCCATCGATGTTGTTACCTATAGGTGGTCATCCATTGTATTTGACTGACTGGACCGTGGGCCAATCAGAACACGGGGGCGGGGCTTCACATGTTTCAGGGGGTGGAGCTATATTCCATGTCCCAGGAGATAGCACAAAAAATCTTTTCGTTTTAGCTTGACATTGATGGTGGGAAACCATCTGGTTCTCCCCCATCGATGTAAAAACTATGAACATCGACCATAATCTATCGATGTTTTATAAACATCGATGGTCATCCCTAATGAGAATTGCATCAACCAATCACACGGTCTAATTTCCAAACTAATTTGCATAAGGAATTTATTTGCTCTCCATAACTTATTTAGGTCCTTCCTCACCATAGTCTAATTGAAAACCTACAAAACCAGCCAAAGATGGTTGATAACAAGAATGTTCTTGACCAATTGGTTTGATGGTCGAAGACTGTTGTATGATGGTCCCATCAAAAGTAGTAAAATAGAAAACTGTTGACTTGCCATTGATGTTGTTACATATCGGTGGTCATCCATTGTATTTGATGGACTGGCCTGTGGGCCAATCAGAATATGAGGGCGTGGCTTCACTGGTGTCGTGGGTGGAGCTATGCTCAGTGTCCCAGGAAATAGCAAAACAAAACTAGTAGTTTGAGCTTGACATTGATGGTGTGAAACCATCTGGTTCTCCCCCATTGATGTCAAAACTATTGAACATCGACCATAACCTATAGATGTTTTATAAACATCGATGGCCGATGGCCATCCCTAATGAGTATTGCATCAACCAATCAGATGGTCTAATTTCTAAACTAATTTGCATAAGGGCTTTCTTTGCTCTCCATAACTTACTTAGGTCTTTCCTCACCCTAGTCTTATTGAAAACCTACAAAACTAGCCAAAGATGGTGGGTGACAAGAACATTCACGACTGATTGTCTTGCTGGTTGAAGACTATCACATGATGGTCCCAGCTAAAGTAGTAAAATAGAAAACTGTTGACTGACAGTGCATAAACCAATCGGAATGGATTGTTTTGAATGAGTGTTAGTGATGGCTATTGTTGCCTTTGCCATCGATGTTGTTACCTATAGGTGGTCATCCATTGTATTTGACTGACTGGACCGTGGGCCAATCAGAACACGGGGGCGGGGCTTCACATGTTTCAGGGGGTGGAGCTATATTCCATGTCCCAGGAGATAGCACAACAAATCTTTTCGTTTTAGCTTGACATTGATGGTGGGAAACCATCTGGTTCTCCCCCATCGATGTAAAAACTATGAACATCAACCATAATCTATCGATGTTTTATAAACATCGATGGTCATCCCTAATGAGAATTGCATCAACCAATCACATGGTCTAATTTCCAAACTAATTTGCATAAGGAATTTATTTGCTCTCCATAACTTATTTAGGTCCTTCCTCACCATAGTCTAATTGAAAACCTACAAAACCAGCCAAAGATGGTTGATAACAAGAATGTTCTTGACAAAATGGTTTGTTGGTTGAAGACTGTTGTATGATGGTCCCATCAAAAGTAGTAAAATAGAAAACTGTTGACTTGCTATTGATGTTGTTACATATCGGTGGTCATCCATTGTATTTGATGGACTGGCCTGTGGGCCAATCAGAATATGGGGGCGGGGCTTCACTGGTGTCGTGGGTGGAGCTATGCTCAGTGTCCCAGGAAATAGCAAAACAAAACTAGTAGTTTGAGCTTGACATTGATGGTGTGAAACCATCTGGTTCTCCCCCATCGATGTCAAAACTATTGAACATCGACCATAACCTATAGATGTTTTATAAACATCGATGGCCGATGGCCTTCCCTAATGAGTATTGCATCAACCAATCAGATGGTCCAATTTCTAAACTAATTTGCATAAGGGCTTTCTTTGCTCTCCATAACTTATTCAGGTCTTTCCTCACCCTAGTCTTATTGAAAACCTACAAAACTAGCCAAAGATGGTGGGTGACAAGAACATTCACGACTGATTGTCTTGCTGGTTGAAGACTATCACATGATGGTCCCAGCTAAAGTAGTAAAATAGAAAACTGTTGACTGACAGTGCATAAACCAATCGGAATGGATTGTTTTGAATGAGTGTTAGTGATGGCCATTGTTGCCTTTGCCATTGATGTTGTTACCTATAGGTGGTCATCCATTGTATTTGACTGACTGGACTGTGGGCCAATCAGAACACGGGGGCGGGGCTTCACATGTTTCAGGGGGTGGAGCTATATTCCATGTCCCAGGAGATAGCACAACAAATCTTTTCGTTTTAGCTTGACATTGATGGTGGGAAACCATCTGGTTCTCCCCCATCGATGTAAAAACTATGAACATCGACCATAACCTATAGATGTTTTATAAACATCGATGGTCATCCCTAATGAGTTTTGCATCAACCAATCACATGGTCTAATTTCCAAACTAATTTGCATAAGGAATTTATTTGCTCTCCATAACTTATTTAGGTCCTTCCTCATCATAGTCTAATTGAAAACCTACAAAACCAGCCAAAGATGGTTGATAACAAGAATGTTCTTGACCAATTGGTTTGTTGGTTGAAGACTGTTGTATGATGGTCCCATCAAAAGTAGTAAAATAGAAAACTGTTGACTTGCCATTGATGTTGTTACATATCAGTGGTCATCTATTGTATTTGATGGACTGGCCTGTGGGCCAATCACAATATGGGGCAGGGCTTCACTGGTGTCGTGGGTGGAGCTATGCTCAGTGTCCCAGGAAATAGCAAAACAAAACTAGTAGTTTGAGCTTGACATTGATGGTGTGAAACCATCTGGTTCTCCCCCATCGATGTCAAAACTATTGAACATCGACCATAACCTATAGATGTTTTATAAACATCGATGGCCGATGGCCATCCCTAATGAGTATTGCATCAACCAATCAGATGGTCTAATTTCTAAACTAATTTGCATAAGGGCTTTCTTTGCTCTCCATAACTTACTTAGGTCTTTCCTCACCCTAGTCTTATTGAAAACCTACAAAACTAGCCAAAGATGGTGGGTGACAAGAACATTCACGACTGATTGTCTTGCTGGTTGAAGACTATCACATGATGGTCCCAGCTAAAGTAGTAAAATAGAAAACTGTTGACTGACAGTGCATAAACCAATCGGAATGGATTGTTTTGAATGAGTGTTAGTGATGGCCATTGTTGCCTTTGCCATTGATGTTGTTACCTATAGGTGGTCATCCATTGTATTTGACTGACTGGACAATGGGCCAATCAGAACACGGGGGCGGGGCTTCACATGTTTCAGGGGGTGGAGCTATATTCCATGTCCCAGGAGATAGCACAACAAATCTTTTCGTTTTAGCTTGACATTGATGGTGGGAAACCATCTGGTTCTCCCCCATCGATGTAAAAACTATGAACATCGACCATAATCTATCGATGTTTTATAAACATCGATGATCATCCCTAATGAGAAATGCATCAACCAATCACATGGTCTAATTTCCAAACTAATTTGCATAAGGAATTTATTTGCTCTCCATAACTTATTTCGGTCCTTCCTCACCATAGTCTAATTGAAAACCTACAAAACCAGCCAAAGATGGTTGATAACAAGAGTGTTCTTGACCAATTGGTTTGTTGGTTGAAGACTTGTATGATGGTCCCATCAAAAGTAGTAAAATAGAAAACTGTTGACTTGCCATTGATGTTGTAACATATCGGTGGTCATCCATTGTATTTGATGGACTGGCCTGTGGGCCAATCAGAATATGGGGGCGGGGCTTCACTGGTGTCGTGGGTGGAGCTATGCTCAGTGTCCCAGGAAATAGCAAAACAAAACTAGTAGTTTGAGCTTGACATTGATGGTGTGAAACCATCTGGTTCTCCCCCATCGATGTCAAAACTATTGAACATCGACCATAACCTATAGATGTTTTATAAACATCGATGGCCGATGGCCATCCCTAATGAGTATTGCATCAACCAATCAGATGGTCTAATTTCTAAACTAATTAGCATAAGGGCTTTCTTTGCTCTCCATAACTTACTTAGGTCTTTCCTCACCCTAGTCTTATTGAAAACCTACAAAACTAGCCAAAGATGGTGGGTGACAAGAACATTAACGACTGATTGTCTTGCTGGTTGAAGACTATCACATGATGGTCCCAGCTAAAGTAGTAAAATAGAAAACTGTTGACTGACAGTGCATAAACCAATCGGAATGGATTGTTTTGAATGAGTGTTAGTGATGGCCATTGTTACCTTTGCCATCGATGTTGTTACCTATAGGTGGTCATCCATTGTATTTGACTGACTGGACCGTGGGCCAATCAGAACACGGGGGCGGGGCTTCACATGTTTCAGGGGGTGGAGCTATATTCCATGTCCCAGGAGATAGCACAACAAATCTTTTCGTTTTAGCTTGACATTGATGGTGGGAAACCATCTGGTTCTCCCCCATTGATGTAAGAACTATGAACATCGACCATAATCTATCGATGTTTTATAAACATCGATGGTCATCCCTAATGAGAATTGCATCAACCAATCACATGGTCTAATTTCCAAACTAATTTGCATAAGGAATTTATTTGCTCTACATAACTTATTTAGGTCCTTCCTCACCATAGTCTAATTGAAAACCTACAAAACCAGCTAAAGATGGTTGATAACAAGAATGTTCTTGACCAGTTGGTTTGTTGGATGAAGACTGTTGTATGATGGTCACATCAAAAGTAGTAAAATAGAAAACTGTTGACTTGCCATTGATGTTGTTTCATATCGGTGGTCATCCATTGTATTTGATGGACTGTCCTGTGGGCCAATCAGAATATGGGGGCGGGGCTTCACTGGTGTCGTGGGTGGAGCTATGCTCAGTGTCCCAGGAAATAGCAAAACAAAACTAGTAGTTTGAGCTTGACATTGATGGTGTGAAACCATCTGGTTCTCCCCCATCGATGTCAAAACTATTGAACATCGACCATAACCTATAGATGTTTTATAAACATCGATGGCCGATGGCCATCCCTAATGAGTATTGCATCAACCAATCAGATGGTCTAATTTCTAAACTAATTTGCATAAGGGCTTTATTTGCTCTCCATAACTTACTTAGGTCTTTCCTCACCCTAGTCTTATTGAAAACCTACAAAACTAGCCAAAGATGGTGGGTGACAAGAACATTCATGACTGATTGTCTTGCTGGTTGAAGACTATCACATGATGGTCCCAGCTAAAGTAGAAAAATAGAAAACTGTTGATTGACAGTGCATAAACCAATCGGAATGGATTGTTTTGAATGAGTGTTAGTGATGGCCATTGTTGCCTTTGCCATCGATGTTGTTACCTATAGGTGGTCATCCATTGTATTTGACTGACTGGACCATGGGCCAATCAGAACACGGGGGCGGGGCTTCACATGTTTCAGGGGGTGGAGCTATATTCCATGTCCCAGGAGATAGCACAACAAATCTTTTCGTTTTAGCTTGACATTGATGGTGGGAAACCATCTGGTTCTCCCCCATCGATGTAAAAACTATGAACATCGACCATAATCTATCGATGTTTTATAAACATCGATGGTCATCCCTAATGAGAATTGCATTAACCATTCACATGGTCTAATTTCCAAACTAATTTGCATAAGGAATTTATTTGCTCTACATAACTTATTTAGGTCCTTCCTCACCATAGTCTAATTGAAAACCTACAAAGCCAGCCAAAGATGGTTGATAACAAGAATGTTCTTGACCAATTGGTTTGTTGGTTGAAGACTGTTGTATGATGGTCCCATCAAAAGTAGTAAAATAGAAAACTGTTGACTTGCCATTGATGTTGTTACATATCGGTAGTCATCCATTGTATTTGATGGACTGGCCTGTGGGCCAATCAGAATATGGGGGCGGGGCTTCACTGGTGTCGTGGGTGGAGCTATGCTCAGTGTCCCAGGAAATAGCAAAACAAAACTAGTAGTTTGAGCTTGACATTGATGGTGTGAAACCATCTGGTTCTCCCCCATCGATGTCAAAACTATTGAACATCGACCATAACCTATAGATGTTTTATAAACATCGATGGCCGATGGCCATCCCTAATGAGTATTGCATCAACCAATCAGATGGTCTAATTTCTAAACTAATTTGCATAAGGGCTTTCTTTGCTCTCCATAACTTACTTAGGTCTTTCCTCACCCTAGTCTTATTGAAAACCTACAAAACTAGCCAAAGATGGTGGGTGACAAGAACATTCACGACTGATTGTCTTGCTGGTTGAAGACTATCACATGATGGTCCCAGCTAAAGTAGTAAAATAGAAAACTGTTGACTGACAGTGCATAAACCAATCGGAATGGATTGTTTTGAATGAGTGTTAGTGATGGCCATTGTTGCCTTTGCTATCAATGTTGTTACCTATAGGTGGTCATCCATTGTATTTGACTGACTGGACCGTGGGCCAATCAGAACACGGGGGCGGGGCTTCACATGTTTCAGGGGGTGGAGCTATATTCCATGTACCAGGAGATAGCACAACAAATCTTTTCGTTTTAGCTTGACATTGATGGTGGGAAACCATCTGGTTCTCCCCCATCGATGTAAAAACTATGAACATCGACCATAATATATCGATGTTTTATAAACATCGATGGCCATCCCTAATGAGAATTGCATCAACCAATCACATGGTCTAATTTCCAAACTAATTTGCATAAGGAATTTATTTGCTCTCCATAACTTATTTCGGTCCTTCCTCACCATAGTCTAATTGAAAACCTACAAAACCAGCCAAAGATGGTTGATAACAAGAATGTTCTTGACCAATTGGTTTGTTGGTTGAAGACTTGTATGATGGTCCCATCAAAAGTAGTAAAATAGAAAACTGTTGACTTGCCATTGATGTTGTAACATATCGGTGGTCATCCATTGTATTTGATGGACTGGCCTGTGGGCCAATCAGAATATGGGGGCGGGGCTTCACTGGTGTCGTGGGTGGAGCTATGCTCAGTGTCCCAGGAAATAGCAAAACAAAACTAGTAGTTTGAGCTTGACATTGATGGTGTGAAACCATCTGGTTCTCCCCCATCGATGTCAAAACTATTGAACATCGACCATAACCTATAGATGTTTTATAAACATCGATGGCCGATGGCCGATGGCCATCCCTAATGAGTATTGCATCAACCAATCAGATGGTCTAATTTCTAAACTAATTAGCATAAGGGCTTTCTTTGCTCTCCATAACTTACTTAGGTCTTTCCTCACCCTAGTCTTATTGAAAACCTACAAAACTAGCCAAAGATGGTGGGTGACAAGAACATTCACGACTGATTGTCTTGCTGGTTGAAGACTATCACATGATGGTCCCAGCTAAAGTAGTAAAATAGAAAACTGTTGACTGACAGTGCATAAACCAATCGGAATGGATTGTTTTGAATGAGTGTTAGTGATGGCCATTGTTGCCTTTGCCATCGAAGTTGTTACCTATAGGTGGTCATCCATTGTATTTGACTGACTGGACCGTGGGCCAATCAGAACACGGGGGCGGGGCTTCACATGTTTCAGGGGGTGGAGCTATATTCCATGTCCCAGGAGATAGCACAACAAATCTTTTCGTTTTAGCTTGACATTGATGGTGGGAAACCATCTGGTTCTCCCCCATTGATGTAAGAACTATGAACATCGACCATAATCTATCGATGTTTTATAAACATCGATGGTCATCCCTAATGAGAATTGCATCAACCATTCACATGGTCTAATTTCCAAACTAATTTGCATAAGGAATTTATTTGCTCTACATAACTTATTTAGGTCCTTCCTCACCATAGTCTAATTGAAAACCTACAAAGCCAGCCAAAGATGGTTGATAACAAGAATGTTCTTGACCAATTGGTTTGTTGGTTGAAGACTGTTGTATGATGGTCCCATCAAAAGTAGTAAAATAGAAAACTGTTGACTTGCCATTGATGTTGTTACATATCGGTAGTCATCCATTGTATTTGATGGACTGGCCTGTGGGCCAATCAGAATATGGGGGCGGGGCTTCACTGGTGTCGTGGGTGGAGCTATGCTCAGTGTCCCAGGAAATAGCAAAACAAAACTAGTAGTTTGAGCTTGACATTGATGGTGTGAAACCATCTGGTTCTCCCCCATCGATGTCAAAACTATTGAACATCGACCATAACCTATAGATGTTTTATAAACATCGATGGCCGATGGCCATCCCTAATGAGTATTGCATCAACCAATCAGATGGTCTAATTTCTAAACTAATTTGCATAAGGGCTTTCTTTGCTCTCCATAACTTACTTAGGTCTTTCCTCACCCTAGTCTTATTGAAAACCTACAAAACTAGCCAAAGATGTTGGGTGACAAGAACATTCACGACTGATTGTCTTGCTGGTTGAAGACTATCACATGATGGTCCCAGCTAAAGTAGTAAAATAGAAAACTGTTGACTGACAGTGCATAAACCAATCGGAATGGATTGTTTTGAATGAGTGTTAGTGATGGCCATTGTTGCCTTTGCTATCGATGTTGTTACCTATTGGTGGTCATCCATTGTATTTGACTGACTGGACCGTGGGCCAATCAGAACACGGGGGCGGGGCTTCACATGTTTCAGGGGGTGGAGCTATATTCCATGTCCCAGGAGATAGCACAACAAATCTTTTCGTTTTAGCTTGACATTGATGGTGGGAAACCATCTGGTTCTCCCCCATCGATGTAAAAACTATGAACATCGACCATAATATATCGATGTTTTATAAACATCGATGGCCATCCCTAATGAGAATTGCATCAACCAATCACATGGTCTAATTTCCAAACTAATTTGCATAAGGAATTTATTTGCTCTCCATAACTTATTTCGGTCCTTCCTCACCATAGTCTAATTGAAAACCTACAAAACCAGCCAAAGATGGTTGATAACAAGAATGTTCTTGACCAATTGGTTTGTTGGTTGAAGACTGTTGTATGATGGTCCCATCAAAAGTAGTAAAATAGAAAACTGTTGACTTGCCATTGATGTTGTTACATATCGGTGGTCATCCATTGTATTTGATGGACTGGCCTGTGGGCCAATCAGAATATGGGGGCGGGGCTTCACTGGTGTCGTGGGTGGAGCTATGCTCAGTGTCCCAGGAAATAGCAAAACAAAACTAGTAGTTTGAGCTTGACATTGATGGTGTGAAACCATCTGGTTCTCCCCCATTGATGTCAAAACTATTGAACATTGACCATAACCTATAGATGTTTTATAAACATCGATGGCCGATGGCCATCCCTAATGAGTATTGCATCAACCAATCAGATGGTCTAATTTCTAAACTAATTTGCATAAGGGCTTTCTTTGCTCTCCATAACTTACTTAGGTCTTTCCTCACCCTAGTCTTATTGAAAGCCTACAAAACTAGCCAAAGATGGTGGGTGAAAAGAACATTCACGACTGATTGTCTTGCTGGTTGAAGACTATCACATGATGGTCCCAGCTAAAGTAGTAAAATAGAAAACTGTTGACTGACAGTGCATAAACCAATCGGAATGGATTGTTTTGAATGAGTGTTAGTGATGGCCATTGTTGCCTTTGCCATCGATGTTGTTACCTATAGGTGGTCATCCATTGTATTTGACTGACTGGACCGTGGGCCAATCAGAACACGGGGGTGGGGCTATATTCCATTTCCCAGGAGATAGCACAACAAATCTTTTCGTTTTAGCTTGACATTGATGGTGGGAAACCATCTGGTTCTCCCCCATCGATGTAAAAACTATGAACATCGACCATAATCTATCGATGTTTTATAAACATCGATGGCCATCCCTAATGAGAATTGCATCAACCAATCACATGGTCTAATTTCCAAACTAATTTGCATAAGGAATTTATTTGCTCTCCATAACTTATTTCGGTCCTTCCTCACCATAGTCTAATTGAAAACCTACAAAACCAGCCAAAGATGGTTGATAACAAGAATGTTCTTGACCAATTGGTTTGTTGGTTGAAGACTGTTGTATGATGGTCCCATCAAAAGTAGTAAAATAGAAAACTGTTGACTTGCCATTGATGTTGTAACATATCGGTGGTCATCCATTGTATTTGATGGACTGGCCTGTGGGCCAATCAGAATATGGGGGCGGGGCTTCACTGGTGTCGTGGGTGGAGCTATGCTCAGTGTCCCAGGAAATAGCAAAACAAAACTAGTAGTTTGAGCTTGACATTGATGGTGTGAAACCATCTGGTTCTCCCCCATCGATGTCAAAACTATTGAACATCGACCATAACCTATAGATGTTTTATAAACATCGATGGCCGATGGCCGATGGCCATCCCTAATGAGTATTGCATCAACCAATCATATGGTCTAATTTCTAAACTAATTAGCATAAGGGCTTTCTTTGCTCTCCATAACTTACTTAGGTCTTTCCTCACCCTAGTCTTATTGAAAACCTACAAAACTAGCCAAAGATGGTGGGTGACAAGAACATTCACGACTGATTGTCTTGCTGGTTGAAGACTATCACATGATGGTCCCAGCTAAAGTAGTAAAATAGAAAACTGTTGACTGACAGTGCATAAACCAATCGGAATGGATTGTTTTGAATGAGTGTTAGTGATGGCCATTGTTGCCTTTGCCATCGAAGTTGTTACCTATAGGTGGTCATCCATTGTATTTGACTGACTGGACCGTGGGCCAATCAGAACACGGGGGCGGGGCTTCACATGTTTCAGGGGGTGGAGCTATATTCCATGTCCCAGGAGATAGCACAACAAATCTTTTCGTTTTAGCTTGACATTGATGGTGGGAAACCATCTGGTTCTCCCCCATTGATGTAAGAACTATGAACATCGACCATAATCTATCGATGTTTTATAAACATCGATGGTCATCCCTAATGAGAATTGCATCAACCATTCACATGGTCTAATTTCCAAACTAATTTGCATAAGGAATTTATTTGCTCTACATAACTTATTTAGGTCCTTCCTCACCATAGTCTAATTGAAAACCTACAAAGCCAGCCAAAGATGGTTGATAACAAGAATGTTCTTGACCAATTGGTTTGTTGGTTGAAGACTGTTGTATGATGGTCCCATCAAAAGTAGTAAAATAGAAAACTGTTGACTTGCCATTGATGTTGTTACATATCGGTAGTCATCCATTGTATTTGATGGACTGGCCTGTGGGCCAATCAGAATATGGGGGCGGGGCTTCACTGGTGTCGTGGGTGGAGCTATGCTCAGTGTCCCAGGAAATAGCAAAACAAAACTAGTAGTTTGAGCTTGACATTGATGGTGTGAAACCATCTGGTTCTCCCCCATCGATGTCAAAACTATTGAACATCGACCATAACCTATAGATGTTTTATAAACATCGATGGCCGATGGCCATCCCTAATGAGTATTGCATCAACCAATCAGATGGTCTAATTTCTAAACTAATTTGCATAAGGGCTTTCTTTGCTCTCCATAACTTACTTAGGTCTTTCCTCACCCTAGTCTTATTGAAAACCTACAAAACTAGCCAAAGATGTTGGGTGACAAGAACATTCACGACTGATTGTCTTGCTGGTTGAAGACTATCACATGATGGTCCCAGCTAAAGTAGTAAAATAGAAAACTGTTGACTGACAGTGCATAAACCAATCGGAATGGATTGTTTTGAATGAGTGTTAGTGATGGCCATTGTTGCCTTTGCTATCGATGTTGTTACCTATTGGTGGTCATCCATTGTATTTGACTGACTGGACCGTGGGCCAATCAGAACACGGGGGCGGGGCTTCACATGTTTCAGGGGGTGGAGCTATATTCCATGTCCCAGGAGATAGCACAACAAATCTTTTCGTTTTAGCTTGACATTGATGGTGGGAAACCATCTGGTTCTCCCCCATCGATGTAAAAACTATGAACATCGACCATAATATATCGATGTTTTATAAACATCGATGGCCATCCCTAATGAGAATTGCATCAACCAATCACATGGTCTAATTTCCAAACTAATTTGCATAAGGAATTTATTTGCTCTCCATAACTTATTTCGGTCCTTCCTCACCATAGTCTAATTGAAAACCTACAAAACCAGCCAAAGATGGTTGATAACAAGAATGTTCTTGACCAATTGGTTTGTTGGTTGAAGACTGTTGTATGATGGTCCCATCAAAAGTAGTAAAATAGAAAACTGTTGACTTGCCATTGATGTTGTTACATATCGGTGGTCATCCATTGTATTTGATGGACTGGCCTGTGGGCCAATCAGAATATGGGGGCGGGGCTTCACTGGTGTCGTGGGTGGAGCTATGCTCAGTGTCCCAGGAAATAGCAAAACAAAACTAGTAGTTTGAGCTTGACATTGATGGTGTGAAACCATCTGGTTCTCCCCCATTGATGTCAAAACTATTGAACATTGACCATAACCTATAGATGTTTTATAAACATCGATGGCCGATGGCCATCCCTAATGAGTATTGCATCAACCAATCAGATGGTCTAATTTCTAAACTAATTTGCATAAGGGCTTTCTTTGCTCTCCATAACTTACTTAGGTCTTTCCTCACCCTAGTCTTATTGAAAGCCTACAAAACTAGCCAAAGATGGTGGGTGAAAAGAACATTCACGACTGATTGTCTTGCTGGTTGAAGACTATCACATGATGGTCCCAGCTAAAGTAGTAAAATAGAAAACTGTTGACTGACAGTGCATAAACCAATCGGAATGGATTGTTTTGAATGAGTGTTAGTGATGGCCATTGTTGCCTTTGCCATCGATGTTGTTACCTATAGGTGGTCATCCATTGTATTTGACTGACTGGACCGTGGGCCAATCAGAACACGGGGGTGGGGCTATATTCCATTTCCCAGGAGATAGCACAACAAATCTTTTCGTTTTAGCTTGACATTGATGGTGGGAAACCATCTGGTTCTCCCCCATCGATGTAAAAACTATGAACATCGACCATAATCTATCGATGTTTTATAAACATCGATGGCCATCCCTAATGAGAATTGCATCAACCAATCACATGGTCTAATTTCCAAACTAATTTGCATAAGGAATTTATTTGCTCTCCATAACTTATTTCGGTCCTTCCTCACCATAGTCTAATTGAAAACCTACAAAACCAGCCAAAGATGGTTGATAACAAGAATGTTCTTGACCAATTGGTTTGTTGGTTGAAGACTGTTGTATGATGGTCCCATCAAAAGTAGTAAAATAGAAAACTGTTGACTTGCCATTGATGTTGTTACATATCGGTGGTCATCCATTGTATTTGATGGACTGGCCTGTGGGCCAATCAGAATATGGGGGCGGGGCTTCACTGGTGTCGTGGGTGGAGCTATGCTCAGTGTCCCAGGAAATAGCAAAACAAAACTAGTAGTTTGAGCTTGACATTGATGGTGTGAAACCATCTGGTTCTCCCCCATCGATGTCAAAACTATTGAACATCGACCATAACCTATAGATGTTTTATAAACATCGATGGCCGATAGCCATCCCTAATGAGTATTGCATCAACCAATCAGATGGTCTAATTTCTAAACTAATTTGCATAAGGGCTTTCTTTGCTCTCCATAACTTACTTAGGTCTTTCCTCACCCTAGTCTTATTGAAAACCTACAAAACTAGCCAAAGATGGTGGGTGACAAGATCATTCACGACTGATTGTCTTGCGTGTTGAAGACTATCACATGATGGTCCCAGCTAAAGTAGTAAAATAGAAAACTGTTGACTGACAGTGCATAAACCAATCGGAATGGATTGTTTTGAATGAGTGTTAGTGATGGCCATTGTTGCCTTTGCCATTGATGTTGTTACCTATAGGTGGTCATCCATTGTATTTGACTGACTGGACCGTGGGCCAATCAGAACACGGGGGCGGGGCTTCACATGTTTCAGGGGGTGGAGCTATATTCCATGTCCCAGGAGATAGCACAACAAATCTTTTCGTTTTAGCTTGACATTGATGGTGGGAAACCATCTGGTTCTCCCCCATCGATGTAAAAACTATGAACATCGACCATAATATATCGATGTTTTATAAACATCGATGGCCATCCCTAATGAGAATTGCATCAACCAATCACATGGTCTAATTTCCAAACTAATTTGCATAAGGAATTTATTTGCTCTCCATAACTTATTTCGGTCCTTCCTCACCATAGTCTAATTGAAAACCTACAAAACCAGCCAAAGATGGTTGATAACAAGAATGTTCTTGACCAATTGGTTTGTTGGTTGAAGACTGTTGTATGATGGTCCCATCAAAAGTAGTAAAATAGAAAACTGTTGACTTGCCATTGATGTTGTTACATATCGGTGGTCATCCATTGTATTTGATGGACTGGCCTGTGGGCCAATCAGAATATGGGGGCGGGGCTTCACTGGTGTCGTGGGTGGAGCTATGCTCAGTGTCCCAGGAAATAGCAAAACAAAACTAGTAGTTTGAGCTTGACATTGATGGTGTGAAACCATCTGGTTCTCCCCCATCGATGTCAAAACTATTGAACATAGACCATAACCTATAGATGTTTTATAAACATTGATGGCCGATGGCCATCCCTAATGAGTATTGCATCAACCAATCAGATGGTCTAATTTCTAAACTAATTTGCATAAGGGCTTTCTTTGCTCTCCATAACTTACTTAGGTCTTTCCTCACCCTAGTCTTATTGAAAACCTACAAAACTAGCCAAAGATGGTGGGTGACAAGAACATTCACGACTGATTGTCTTGCTGGTTGAAGACTATCACATGATGGTCCCAGCTAAAGTAGTAAAATAGAAAACTGTTGACTGACAGTGCATAAACCAATCGGAATGGATTGTTTTGAATGAGTGTTAGTGATGGCCATTGTTGCCTTTGCTATCGATGTTGTTACCTATAGGTGGTCATCCATTGTATTTGACTGACTGGACCGTGGGCCAATCAGAACACGGGGGCGGGGCTTCACATGTTTCAGGGGGTGGAGCTATATTCCATGTCCCAGGAGATAGCACAACAAATCTTTTCGTTTTAGCTTGACATTGATGGTGGGAAACCATCTGGTTCTCCCCCATCGATGTAAAAACTATGAACATCGACCATAATCTATCGATGTTTTATAAACATCGATGGCCATCCCTAATGAGAATTGCATCAACCAATCACATGGTCTAATTTCCAAACTAATTTGCATAAGGAATTTATTTGCTCTCCATAACTTATTTCGGTCCTTCCTCACCATAGTCTAATTGAAAACCTACAAAACCAGCCAAAGATGGTTGATAACAAGAATGTTCTTGACCAATTGGTTTGTTGGTTGAAGACTGTTGTATGATGGTCCCATCAAAAGTAGTAAAATAGAAAACTGTTGACTTGCCATTGATGTTGTTACATATCGGTGGTCATCCATTGTATTTGATGGACTGGCCTGTGGGCCAATCAGAATATGGGGGCGGGGCTTCACTGGTGTCGTGGGTGGAGCTATGCTCAGTGTCCCAGGAAATAGCAAAACAAAACTAGTAGTTTGAGCTTGACATTGATGGTGTGAAACCATCTGGTTCTCCCCCATTGATGTCAAAACTATTGAACATTGACCATAACCTATAGATGTTTTATAAACATCGATGGCCGATGGCCATCCCTAATGAGTATTGCATCAACCAATCAGATGGTCTAATTTCTAAACTAATTTGCATAAGGGCTTTCTTTGCTCTCCATAACTTACTTAGGTCTTTCCTCACCCTAGTCTTATTGAAAACCTACAAAACTAGCCAAAGATGGTGGGTGACAAGAACATTCACGACTGATTGTCTTGCTGGTTGAAGACTATCACATGATGGTCCCAGCTAAAGTAGTAAAATAGAAAACTGTTGACTGACAGTGCATAAACCAATCGGAATGGATTGTTTTGAATGAGTGTTAGTGATGGCCATTGTTGCCTTTGCCATCGATGTTGTTACCTATAGGTGGTCATCCATTGTATTTGACTGACTGGACCTTGGGCCAATCAGAACACGGGGGTGGGGCTTCACATGTTTCAGGGGGTGGAGCTATATTCCATGTCCCAGGAGATAGCACAACAAATCTTTTCGTTTTAGCTTGACATTGATGGTGGGAAACCATCTGGTTCTCCCCCATCGATGTAAAAACTATGAACATCGACCATAATCTATCGATGTTTTATAAACATCGATAGTCATCCCTAATGAGAATTGCATCAACCAATCACATGGTCTAATTTCCAAACTAATTTGCATAAGGAATTTATTTGCTCTCCATAACTTATTTAGGTCGTTCCTCACCATAGTCTAATTGAAAACCTACAAAACCA
Source organism: Crinia signifera (assembly GCF_055691185.1). Lineage (NCBI taxonomy): Eukaryota > Metazoa > Chordata > Amphibia > Anura > Myobatrachidae > Crinia > Crinia signifera. Next base: position 73,935,759 of record NC_139220.1, on the reverse strand, counting down.
GCCAAAGATGGTTGATAACAAGAATGTTCTTGACCAATTGGTTTGTTGGTTGAAGACTGTTGTATGATGGTCCCATCAAAAGTATTAAAATAGAAAACTGTTGATTTGCCATTGATGTTGTTACATATCGGTGGTCATCCATTGTATTTGATGGACTGGCCTGTGGGCCAATCAGAATATGGGGGCGGGGCTTCACTGGTGTCGTGGGTGGAGCTATGCTCAGTGTCCCAGGAAATAGCAAAACAAAACTAGTAGTTTGAGCTTGACATTGATGGTGTGAAACCATCTGGTTCTCCCCCATCGATGTCAAAACTATTGAACATCGACCATAACCTATAGATGTTTTATAAACATCGATGGCCGATGGCCGATGGCCATCCCTAATGAGTATTGCATCAACCAATCAGATGGTCTAATTTCTAAACTAATTTGCATAAGGGCTTTCTTTGCTCTCCATAACTTACTTAGGTCTTTCCTCACCCTAGTCTTATTGAAAACCTACAAAACTAGCCAAAGATGGTGGGTGACAAGAACATTCACGACTGATTGTCTTGCTGGTTGAAGACTATCACATGATGGTCCCAGCTAAAGTAGTAAAATAGAAAACTGTTGACTGACAGTGCATAAACCAATCGGAATGGATTGTTTTGAATGAGTGTTAGTGATGGCCATTGTTGCCTTTGCCATTGATGTTGTTACCTATAGGTGGTCATCCATTGTATTTGACTGACTGGACCGTGGGCCAATCAGAACATGGGGGCGGGGCTTCACATGTTTCAGGGGGTGGAGCTATATTCCATGTCCCAGGAGATAGCACAACAAATCTTTTCGTTTTAGCTTGACATTGATGGTGGGAAACCATCTGGTTCTCCCCCATCGATGTAAAAACTATGAACATCGACCGTAATCTATCGATGTTTTATAAACATCGATGGTCATCCCTAATGAGAATTGCATCAACCAATCACATGGTCTAATTTCCAAACTAATTTGCATAAGGAATTTATTTGCTCTCCATAACTTATTTAGGTCCTTCCTCACCATAGTCTAATTGAAAACCTACAAAACCAGCCAAAGATAGTTGATAACAAGAATGTTCTTGTCCAATTGGTTTGTTGGTTGAAGACTGTTGTATGATGGTCCCATCAAAAGTATTAAAATAGAAAACTGTTGACTTGCCATTGATGTTGTTACATATCGGTGGTCATCCATTGTATTTGATGGACTGGCCTGTGGGCCAATCAGAATATGGGGGCGGGGCTTCACTGGTGTCGTGGGTGGAGCTATGCTCAGTGTCCCAGGAAATAGCAAAACAAAACTAGTAGTTTGAGCTTGACATTGATGGTGTGAAACCATCTGGTTCTCCCCCATCGATGTCAAAACTATTGAACATCGACCATAACCTATAGATGTTTTATAAACATCGATGGCCATCCCTAATGAGTATTGCATCAACCAATCAGATGATCTAATTTCTAAACTAATTTGCATAAGGGCTTTCTTTGCTCTCCATAACTTACTTAGGTCTTTCCTCACCCTAGTCTTATTGAAAACCTACAAAACTAGCCAAAGATGGTGGGTGACAAGAACATTCACGACTGATTGTCTTGCTGGTTGAAGACTATCACATGATGGTCCCAGCTAAAGTAGTAAAATAGAAAACTGTTGACTGACAGTGCATAAACCAATCGGAATGGATTGTTTTGAATGAGTGTTAGTGATGGCCATTGTTGCCTTTGCCATCGATGTTGTTACCTATAGGTGGTCATCCTTTGTATTTGACTGACTGGACCGTGGGCCAATCAGAACACGGGGGCGGGGCTTCACATATTTCAGGGGGTGGAGCTATATTCCATGTCCCAGGAGATAGCACAACAAATCTTTTCGTTTTAGCTTGACATTGATGGTGGGAAACCATCTGGTTCTACCCCATCGATGTAAAAACTATGAACATCGACCGTAATATATCGATGTTTTATAAACATCGATGGTCATCCCTAATGAGAATTGCATCAACCAATCACATGGTCTAATTTCCAAACTAATTTGCATAAGGAATTTATTTGCTCTCCATAACTTATTTAGGTCCTTCCTCACCATAGTCTAATTGAAAACCTACAAAACCAGCCAAAGATGGTTGATAACAAGAATGTTCTTGACCAATTGGTTTGTTGGTTGAAGACTGTTGTATGATGGTCCCATCAAAAGTAGTAAAATAGAAAACTGTTGACTTGCCGTTGATGTTGTTACATATCGGTGGTCATCCATTGTATTTGATGGACTGGCCTGTGGGTCAATCAGAATATGGGGGCGGGGCTTCACTGGTGTCGTGGGTGGAGCTATGCTCAGTGTCCCAGGAAATAGCAAAACAAAACTAGTAGTTTGAGCTTGACATTGATGGTGTGAAACCATCTGGTTCTCCCCCATCGATGTCAAAACTATTGAACATCGACCATAACCTATAGATGTTTTATAAACATCGATGGCCATCCCTAATGAGTATTGCATCAACCAATCAGATGATCTAATTTCTAAACTAATTTGCATAAGGGCTTTCTTTGCTCTCCATAACTTACTTAGGTCTTTCCTCACCCTAGTCTTATTGAAAACCTACAAAACTAGCCAAAGATGGTGGGTGACAAGAACATTCACGACTGATTGTCTTGCTGGTTGAAGACTATCACATGATGGTCCCAGCTAAAGTAGTAAAATAGAAAACTGTTGACTGACAGTGCATAAACCAATCGGAATGGATTGTTTTGAATGAGTGTTAGTGATGGCCATTGTTGCCTTTGCCATCGATGTTGTTACCTATAGGTGGTCATCCTTTGTATTTGACTGACTGGACCGTGGGCCAATCAGAACACGGGGGCGGGGCTTCACATATTTCAGGGGGTGGAGCTATATTCCATGTCCCAGGAGATAGCACAACAAATCTTTTCGTTTTAGCTTGACATTGATGGTGGGAAACCATCTGGTTCTACCCCATCGATGTAAAAACTATGAACATCGACCGTAATATATCGATGTTTTATAAACATCGATGGTCATCCCTAATGAGAATTGCATCAACCAATCACATGGTCTAATTTCCAAACTAATTTGCATAAGGAATTTATTTGCTCTCCATAACTTATTTAGGTCCTTCCTCACCATAGTCTAATTGAAAACCTACAAAACCAGCCAAAGATGGTTGATAACAAGAATGTTCTTGACCAATTGGTTTGTTGGTTGAAGACTGTTGTATGATGGTCCCATCAAAAGTAGTAAAATAGAAAACTGTTGACTTGCCGTTGATGTTGTTACATATCGGTGGTCATCCATTATATTTGATGGACTGGCCTGTGGGTCAATCAGAATATGGGGGCGGGGCTTCACTGGTGTCGTGGGTGGAGCTATGCTCAGTGTCCCAGGAAATAGCAAAACAAAACTAGTAGTTTGAGCTTGACATTGATGGTGTGAAACCATCTGGTTCTCCCCCATCGATGTCAAAACTATTGAACATCGACCATAACCTATAGATGTTTTATAAACATCGATGGCCATCCCTAATGAGTATTGCATCAACCAATCAGATGATCTAATTTCTAAACTAATTTGCATAAGGGCTTTCTTTGCTCTCCATAACTTACTTAGGTCTTTCCTCACCCTAGTCTTATTGAAAACCTACAAAACTAGCCAAAGATGGTGGGTGACAAGAACATTCACGACTGATTGTCTTGCTGGTTGAAGACTATCACATGATGGTCCCAGCTAAAGTAGTAAAATAGAAAACTGTTGACTGACAGTGCATAAACCAATCGGAATGGATTGTTTTGAATGAGTGTTAGTGATGGCCATTGTTGCCTTTGCCATTGATGTTGTTACCTATAGGTGGTCATCTATTGTATTTGACTGACTGGACCGTGGGCCAATCAGAACACGGGGGCGGGACTTCACATGTTTCAGGGGGTGGAGCTATATTCCATGTCCCAGGAGATAGCACAACAAATCTTTTCGTTTTAGCTTGACATTGATGGTGGGAAACCATCTGGTTCTCCCCCATCGATGTAAAAACTATGAACATCGACCATAATCTATCGATGTTTTATAAACATCGATGGTCATCCCTAATGAGTATTGCATCAACCAATCACATGGTCTAATTTCCAAACTAATTTGCATAAGGAATTTATTTGCTCTCCATAACATATTTAGGTCCTTCCTCACCATAGTCTAATTGAAAACCTACGAAACCAGCCAAAGATGGTTGATAACAAGAATGTTCTTGACCAATTGGTTTGTTGGTTGAAGACTGTTGTATGATGGTCCCATCAAAAGTAGTAAAATAGAAAACTGTTGACTTGCCATTGATGTTGTTACATATCGGTGGTCATCCATTGTATTTGATGGACTGGCCTGTGGGCCAATTAGAATATGGGGGCGGGGCGTCGTGGGTGGAGCTATGCTCAGTGTCCCAGGAAATAGCAAAACAAAACTAGTAGTTTGAGCTTGACATTGATGGTGTGAAACCATCTGGTTCTCCCCCATCGATGTCAAAACTATTGAACATCGACCATAACCTATAGATGTTTTATAAACATCGATGGCCATCTCTAATGAGTATTGCATCAACCAATCAGATGGTCTAATTTCTAAACTAATTTGCATAAGGGCTTTCTTTGCTCTCCATAACTTACTTAGGTCTTTCCTCACCCTAGTCTTATTGAAAACCTACAAAACTAGCCAAAGATGGTGGGTGACAAGAACATTCACGACTGATTGTCTTGCTGGTTGAAGACTATCACATGATGGTCCCAGCTAAAGTAGTAAAATAGAAAACTGTTGACTGACAGTGCATACACCAATCGGAATTGATTGTTTTGAATGAGTGTTAGTGATGGCCATTGTTGGCTTTTTCCATCGATGTTGTTACCTATAGGTGGTCATCCATTGTATTTGACTGACTGGACCGTGGGCCAATCAGAACACGGGGGCGGGGCTTCACATGTTTCAGGGGGCGGGGCTATATTCCATGTCCCAGGAGATAGCACAACAAATCTTTTCGTTTTAGCTTGACATTGATGGTGGGAAACCATCTGGTTCTCCCCCATCGAGGTAAAAACTATGAACATCGACCATAATATATCGATGTTTTATAAACATCGATGGTCATCCCTAATGAGAATTGCATCAACCAATCACATGGTCTAATTTCCAAACTAATTTGCATAAGGAATTTATTTGCTCTCCATAACTTATTTAGGTCCTTCCTCACCATAGTCTAATTGAAAACCAGCCAAAGATGGTTGATAACAAGAATGTTCTTGACCAATTGGTTTGTTGGTCCCATCAAAAGTAGTAAAATAGAAAACTGTTGACTTGCCATTGATGTTGTTACATATCGGTGGTCATCCATTGTATTTGATGGACTGGCCTGTGGGCCAATCAGGATATGGGGGTGGGGCATCGTGGGTGGAGCTATGCTCAGTGTCCCAGGAAATAGCAAAACAAAACTAGTAGTTTGAGCTTGACATTGATGGTGTGAAACCATCTGGTTCTCCCCCATCGATGTCAAAACTATTGAACATCGACCATAACCTATAGATATTTTATAAACATCAATGGCCGATGGCCATCCCTAATGAGTATTGCATCAACCAATCAGATGGTCTAATTTCTAAACTAATTTGCATAAGGGCTTTCTTTGCTCTCCATAACTTACTTAGGTCTTTCCTCACCCTAGTCTTATTGAAAACCTACAAAACTAGCCAAAGATGGTGGGTGACAAGAAAATTCACGACTGATTGTCTTGCTGGTTGAAGACTATCACATGATGGTCCCAGCTAAAGTAGTAAAATAGAAAACTGTTGACTGACAGTGCATAAACCAATCGGAATGGATTGTTTTGAATGAGTGTTAGTGATGGCCATTGTTGCCTTTGCCATCGATGTTGTTACCTATAGGTGGTCATCAATTGTATTTGACTGACTGGACCGTGGGCCAATCAGAACACGGGGCGGGGCTTCACATGTTTCAGGGGGCGGGGCTATATTCCATGTCCCAGGAGATAGCACAACAAATCTTTTCGTTTTAGCTTGACATTGATGGTGGGAAACCATCTGGTTCTCCCCCATCGATGTAAAAACTATGAACATCGACCATAATCTATCGATGTTTTATAAACATCGATGGTCGACCCTAATGAGAATTGCATCAACCAATCACATGGTCTAATTTCCAAACTAATTTGCATAAGGAATTTATTTGCTCTCCATAACTTATTTAGGTCCTTCCTCACCATAGTCTAATTGAAAACCTACAAAACCAGCCAAAGATGGTTGATAACAAGAATGTTCTTGACCAATTGGTTTGTTGGTTGAAGACTGTTGTATGATGGTCCCATCAAAAGTAGTAAAATAGAAAACTGTTGACTTGCCATTGATGTTGTTACATATCGGTGGTCATCCATTGTATTTGATGGACTGGCCTGTGGGCCAATCAGAATATGGGGGCGGGGCTTCACTGGTGTCGTGGGTGGAGCTATGCTCAGTGTCCCAGGAAATAGCAAAACAAAACTAGTAGTTTGAGCTTGACATTGATGGTGTGAAACCATCTGGTTCTCCCCCATCGATGTCAAAACTATTGAACATCGACCATAACCTATAGATGTTTTATAAACATCGATGGCCGATGGCCATCCCTAATGAGTATTGCATCAACCAATCAGATGATCTAATTTCTAAACTAATTTGCATAAGGGCTTTCTTTGCTCTCCATAACTTACTTAGGTCTTTCCTCACCCTAGTCTTATTGAAAACCTACAAAACTAGCCAAAGATGGTGGGTGACAAGAACATTCACGACTGATTGTCTTGCTGGTTGAAGACTATCACATGATGGTCCCAGCTAAAGTAGTAAAATAGAAAACTGTTGATTGACAGTGCATAAACTAATCGGAATGGATTGTTTTGAATGAGTGTTAGTGATGGCCATTGTTGCCTTTGCCATTGATGTTGTTACCTATAGGTGGTCATCCATTGTATTTGACTGACTGGACCGTGGGCCAATCAGAACACGGGGGCGGGGCTTCACATGTTTCAGGGGGTGGAGCTATATTCCATGTCCCAGGAGATAGCACAACAAATCTTTTCGTTTTAGCTTGACATTGATGGTGGGAAACCATCTGGTTCTCCCCCATCAATGTAAAAACTATGAACATCGACCATAATCTATCGATGTTTTATAAACATCGATGGTCATCCCTAATGAGTATTGCATCAACCAATCACATGGTCTAATTTCCAAACTAATTTGCATAAGGAATTTATTTGCTCTCCATAACATATTTAGGTCCTTCCTCACCATAGTCTAATTGAAAACCTACGAAACCAGCCAAAGATGGTTGATAACAAGAATGTTCTTGACCAATTGGTTTGTTGGTTGAAGACTGTTGTATGATGGTCCCATCAAAAGTAGTAAAATAGAAAACTGTTGACTTGCCATTGATGTTGTTACATATCGGTGGTCATCCATTGTATTTGATGGACTGGCCTGTGGGCCAATTAGAATATGGGGGCGGGGCGTCGTGGGTGGAGCTATGCTCAGTGTCCCAGGAAATAGCAAAACAAAACTAGTAGTTTGAGCTTGACATTGATGGTGTGAAACCATCTGGTTCTCCCCCATCGATGTCAAAACTATTGAACATCGACCATAACCTATAGATGTTTTATAAACATCGATGGCCATCTCTAATGAGTATTGCATCAACCAATCAGATGGTCTAATTTCTAAACTAATTTGCATAAGGGCTTTCTTTGCTCTCCATAACTTACTTAGGTCTTTCCTCACCCTAGTCTTATTGAAAACCTACAAAACTAGCCAAAGATGGTGGGTGACAAGAACATTCACGACTGATTGTCTTGCTGGTTGAAGACTATCACATGATGGTCCCAGCTAAAGTAGTAAAATAGAAAACTGTTGACTGACAGTGCATACACCAATCGGAATTGATTGTTTTGAATGAGTGTTAGTGATGGCCATTGTTGGCTTTTTCCATCGATGTTGTTACCTATAGGTGGTCATCCATTGTATTTGACTGACTGGACCGTGGGCCAATCAGAACACGGGGGCGGGGCTTCACATGTTTCAGGGGGCGGGGCTATATTCCATGTCCCAGGAGATAGCACAACAAATCTTTTCGTTTTAGCTTGACATTGATGGTGGGAAACCATCTGGTTCTCCCCCATCGAGGTAAAAACTATGAACATCGACCATAATATATCGATGTTTTATAAACATCGATGGTCATCCCTAATGAGAATTGCATCAACCAATCACATGGTCTAATTTCCAAACTAATTTGCATAAGGAATTTATTTGCTCTCCATAACTTATTTAGGTCCTTCCTCACCATAGTCTAATTGAAAACCAGCCAAAGATGGTTGATAACAAGAATGTTCTTGACCAATTGGTTTGTTGGTCCCATCAAAAGTAGTAAAATAGAAAACTGTTGACTTGCCATTGATGTTGTTACATATCGGTGGTCATCCATTGTATTTGATGGACTGGCCTGTGGGCCAATCAGGATATGGGGGTGGGGCATCGTGGGTGGAGCTATGCTCAGTGTCCCAGGAAATAGCAAAACAAAACTAGTAGTTTGAGCTTGACATTGATGGTGTGAAACCATCTGGTTCTCCCCCATCGATGTCAAAACTATTGAACATCGACCATAACCTATAGATATTTTATAAACATCAATGGCCGATGGCCATCCCTAATGAGTATTGCATCAACCAATCAGATGGTCTAATTTCTAAACTAATTTGCATAAGGGCTTTCTTTGCTCTCCATAACTTACTTAGGTCTTTCCTCACCCTAGTCTTATTGAAAACCTACAAAACTAGCCAAAGATGGTGGGTGACAAGAAAATTCACGACTGATTGTCTTGCTGGTTGAAGACTATCACATGATGGTCCCAGCTAAAGTAGTAAAATAGAAAACTGTTGACTGACAGTGCATAAACCAATCGGAATGGATTGTTTTGAATGAGTGTTAGTGATGGCCATTGTTGCCTTTGCCATCGATGTTGTTACCTATAGGTGGTCATCAATTGTATTTGACTGACTGGACCGTGGGCCAATCAGAACACGGGGCGGGGCTTCACATGTTTCAGGGGGCGGGGCTATATTCCATGTCCCAGGAGATAGCACAACAAATCTTTTCGTTTTAGCTTGACATTGATGGTGGGAAACCATCTGGTTCTCCCCCATCGATGTAAAAACTATGAACATCGACCATAATCTATCGATGTTTTATAAACATCGATGGTCGACCCTAATGAGAATTGCATCAACCAATCACATGGTCTAATTTCCAAACTAATTTGCATAAGGAATTTATTTGCTCTCCATAACTTATTTAGGTCCTTCCTCACCATAGTCTAATTGAAAACCTACAAAACCAGCCAAAGATGGTTGATAACAAGAATGTTCTTGACCAATTGGTTTGTTGGTTGAAGACTGTTGTATGATGGTCCCATCAAAAGTAGTAAAATAGAAAACTGTTGACTTGCCATTGATGTTGTTACATATCGGTGGTCATCCATTGTATTTGATGGACTGGCCTGTGGGCCAATCAGAATATGGGGGCGGGGCTTCACTGGTGTCGTGGGTGGAGCTATGCTCAGTGTCCCAGGAAATAGCAAAACAAAACTAGTAGTTTGAGCTTGACATTGATGGTGTGAAACCATCTGGTTCTCCCCCATCGATGTCAAAACTATTGAACATCGACCATAACCTATAGATGTTTTATAAACATCGATGGCCGATGGCCATCCCTAATGAGTATTGCATCAACCAATCAGATGATCTAATTTCTAAACTAATTTGCATAAGGGCTTTCTTTGCTCTCCATAACTTACTTAGGTCTTTCCTCACCCTAGTCTTATTGAAAACCTACAAAACTAGCCAAAGATGGTGGGTGACAAGAACATTCACGACTGATTGTCTTGCTGGTTGAAGACTATCACATGATGGTCCCAGCTAAAGTAGTAAAATAGAAAACTGTTGATTGACAGTGCATAAACTAATCGGAATGGATTGTTTTGAATGAGTGTTAGTGATGGCCATTGTTGCCTTTGCCATTGATGTTGTTACCTATAGGTGGTCATCCATTGTATTTGACTGACTGGACCGTGGGCCAATCAGAACACGGGGGCGGGGCTTCACATGTTTCAGGGGGTGGAGCTATATTCCATGTCCCAGGAGATAGCACAACAAATCTTTTCGTTTTAGCTTGACATTGATGGTGGGAAACCATCTGGTTCTCCCCCATCAATGTAAAAACTATGAACATCGACCATAATCTATCGATGTTTTATAAACATCGATGGTCATCCCTAATGAGTATTGCATCAACCAATCACATGGTCCAATTTCCAAACTAATTTGCATAAGGAATTTATTTGCTCTCCATAACTTATTTAGGTCCTTCCTCACCATAGTCTAATTGAAAACCTACAAAACCAGCTAAAGATGGTTGATAACAAGAATGTTCTTGACCAATTGGTTTGTTGGTTGAAGACTGTTGTATGATGGTCCCATCAAAAGTAGTAAAATAGAAAACTGTTGACTTGCCATTGATGTTGTTACATATCGGTGGTCATCCATTGTATTTGATGGACTGGCCTGTGGGCCAATCAGAATATGGGGGCGGGGCTTCACTGGTGTCGTGGGTGGAGCTATGCTCAGTGTCCCAGGAAATAGCAAAACAAAACTAGCAGTTTGAGCTTGACATTGATGGTGTGAAACCATCTGGTTATCCCCCATCGATGTCAAAACTATTGAACATCGACCATAACCTATAGATGTTTTATAAACATCGATGGCCGATGGCCATCCCTAATGAGTATTGCATCAACCAATCAGATGATCTAATTTCTAAACTAATTTGCATAAGGGCTTTCTTTGCTCTCCATAACTTACTTAGGTCTTTCCTCACCCTAGTCTTATTGAAAACCTACAAAACTAGCTAAAGATGGTGGGTGACAAGAACATTCATGACTGATTGTCTTGCTGGTTGAAGACTATCACATGATGGTCCCAGCTAAAGTAGTAAAATAGAAAACTGTTGACTGACAGTGCATAAACCAATCGGAATGGATTGTTTTGAATGAGTGTTAGTGATGGCCATTGTTGCCTTTGCCATCGATGTTGTTACCTATAGGTGGTCATCCATTGTATTTGACTGACTGGACCGTGGGCCAATCAGAACACGGGGCGGGGCTTCACATGTTTCAGGGGGTGGAGCTATATTCCATGTCCCAGGAGATAGCACAACAAATCTTTTCGTTTTAGCTTGACATTGATGGTGGGAAACCATCTGGTTCTCCCCCATCGATGTAAAAACTATGAACATCGACCATAATCTATCGATGTTTTATAAACATCGATGGTCATCCCTAATGAGTATTGCATCAACCAATCACATGGTCCAATTTCCAAACTAATTTGCATAAGGAATTTATTTGCTCTCCATAACTTATTTAGGTCCTTCCTCACCATAGTCTAATTGAAAACCTACAAAACCAGCTAAAGATGGTTGATAACAAGAATGTTCTTGACCAATTGGTTTGTTGGTTGAAGACTGTTGTATGATGGTCCCATCAAAAGTAGTAAAATAGAAAACTGGTGACTTGCCATTGATGTTGTTACATATCGGTGGTCATCCATTGTATTTGATGGACTGGCCTGTGGGCCAATCAGAATATGGGGGCGGGGCTTCACTGGTGTCGTGGGTGGAGCTATGCTCAGTGTCCCAGGAAATAGCAAAACAAAACTAGCAGTTTGAGCTTGACATTGATGGTGTGAAACCATCTGGTTATCCCCCATCGATGTCAAAACTATTGAACATCGACCATAACCTATAGATGTTTTATAAACATCGATGGCCGATGGCCATCCCTAATGAGTATTGCATCAACCAATCAGATGATCTAATTTCTAAACTAATTTGCATAAGGGCTTTCTTTGCTCTCCATAACTTACTTAGGTCTTTCCTCACCCTAGTCTTATTGAAAACCTACAAAACTAGCTAAAGATGGTGGGTGACAAGAACATTCATGACTGATTGTCTTGCTGGTTGAAGACTATCACATGATGGTCCCAGCTAAAGTAGTAAAATAGAAAACTGTTGACTGACAGTGCATAAACCAATCGGAATGGATTGTTTTGAATGAGTGTTAGTGATGGCCATTGTTGCCTTTGCCATCGATGTTGTTACCTATAGGTGGTCATCCATTGTATTTGACTGACTGGACCGTGGGCCAATCAGAACACGGGGGCGGGGCTTCACATGTTTCAGGGGGTGGAGCTATATTCCATGTCCCAGGAGATAGCACAACAAATCTTTTCGTTTTAGCTTGACATTGATGGTGGGAAACCATCTGGTTCTCCCCCATCGATGTAAAAACTATAAACATCGACCATAATCTATCGATGTTTTATAAACATCGATGGTCATCCCTAATGAGAATTGCATCAACCAATCACATGGTCCAATTTCCAAACTAATTTGCATAAGGAATTTATTTGCTCTCCATAACTTATTTAGGTCCTTCCTCACCATAGTCTAATTGAAAACCTACAAAACCAGCTAAAGATGGTTGATAACAAGAATGTTCTTGACCAATTGGTTTGTTGGTTGAAGACTGTTGTATGATGGTCCCATCAAAAGTAGTAAAATAGAAAACTGTTGACTTGCCATTGATGTTGTTACATATCGGTGGTCATCCATTGTATTTGATGGACTGGCCTGTGGGCCAATCAGAATATGGGGGCGGGGCTTCACTGGTGTCGTGGGTGGAGCTATGCTCAGTGTCCCAGGAAATAGCAAAACAAAACTAGCAGTTTGAGCTTGACATTGATGGTGTGAAACCATCTGGTTATCCCCCATCGATGTCAAAACTATTGAACATCGACCATAACCTATAGATGTTTTATAAACATCGATGGCCGATGGCCATCCCTAATGAGTATTGCATCAACCAATCAGATGATCTAATTTCTAAACTAATTTGCATAAGGGCTTTCTTTGCTCTCCATAACTTACTTAGGTCTTTCCTCACCCTAGTCTTATTGAAAACCTACAAAACTAGCTAAAGATGGTGGGTGACAAGAACATTCATGACTGATTGTCTTGCTGGTTGAAGACTATCACATGATGGTCCCAGCTAAAGTAGTAAAATAGAAAACTGTTGATTGACAGTGCATAAACTAATCGGAATGGATTGTTTTGAATGAGTGTTAGTGATGGCCATTGTTGCCTTTGCCATCGATGTTGTTACCTATAGGTGGTCATCCATTGTATTTGACTGACTGGACCGTGGGCCAATCAGAACACGGGGGCGGGGCTTCACATGTTTCAGGGGGTGGAGCTATATTCCATGTCCCAGGAGATAGCACAACAAATCTTTTCGTTTTAGCTTGACATTGATGGTGGGAAACCATCTGGTTCTCCCCCATCGATGTAAAAACTATGAACATCGACCATAATCTATCGATGTTTTATAAACATCGATGGTCATCCCTAATGAGTATTGCATCAACCAATCACATGGTCCAATTTCCAAACTAATTTGCATAAGGAATTTATTTGCTCTCCATAACTTATTTAGGTCCTTCCTCACCATAGTCTAATTGAAAACCTACAAAACCAGCTAAAGATGGTTGATAACAAGAATGTTCTTGACCAATTGGTTTGTTGGTTGAAGACTGTTGTATGATGGTCCCATCAAAAGTAGTAAAATAGAAAACTGTTGACTTGCCATTGATGTTGTTACATATCGGTGGTCATCCATTGTATTTGATGGACTGGCCTGTGGGCCAATCAGAATATGGGGGCGGGGCTTCACTGGTGTCGTGGGTGGAGCTATGCTCAGTGTCCCAGGAAATAGCAAAACAAAACTAGCAGTTTGAGCTTGACATTGATGGTGTGAAACCATCTGGTTATCCCCCATCGATGTCAAAACTATTGAACATCGACCATAACCTATAGATGTTTTATAAACATCGATGGCCGATGGCCATCCCTAATGAGTATTGCATCAACCAATCAGATGATCTAATTTCTAAACTAATTTGCATAAGGGCTTTCTTTGCTCTCCATAACTTACTTAGGTCTTTCCTCACCCTAGTCTTATTGAAAACCTACAAAACTAGCTAAAGATGGTGGGTGACAAGAACATTCATGACTGATTGTCTTGCTGGTTGAAGACTATCACATGATGGTCCCAGCTAAAGTAGTAAAATAGAAAACTGTTGACTGACAGTGCATACACCAATCGGAATTGATTGTTTTGAATGAGTGTTAGTGATGGCCATTGTTGGCTTTTTCCATCGATGTTGTTACCTATAGGTGGTCATCCATTGTATTTGACTGACTGGACCGTGGGCCAATCAGAACACGGGGGCGGGGCTTCACATGTTTCAGGGGGCGGGGCTATATTCCATGTCCCAGGAGATAGCACAACAAATCTTTTCGTTTTAGCTTGACATTGATGGTGGGAAACCATCTGGTTCTCCCCCATCGAGGTAAAAACTATGAACATCGACCATAATATATCGATGTTTTATAAACATCGATGGTCATCCCTAATGAGAATTGCATCAACCAATCACATGGTCTAATTTCCAAACTAATTTGCATAAGGAATTTATTTGCTCTCCATAACTTATTTAGGTCCTTCCTCACCATAGTCTAATTGAAAACCAGCCAAAGATGGTTGATAACAAGAATGTTCTTGACCAATTGGTTTGTTGGTCCCATCAAAAGTAGTAAAATAGAAAACTGTTGACTTGCCATTGATGTTGTTACATATCGGTGGTCATCCATTGTATTTGATGGACTGGCCTGTGGGCCAATCAGGATATGGGGGTGGGGCATCGTGGGTGGAGCTATGCTCAGTGTCCCAGGAAATAGCAAAACAAAACTAGTAGTTTGAGCTTGACATTGATGGTGTGAAACCATCTGGTTCTCCCCCATCGATGTCAAAACTATTGAACATCGACCATAACCTATAGATATTTTATAAACATCAATGGCCGATGGCCATCCCTAATGAGTATTGCATCAACCAATCAGATGGTCTAATTTCTAAACTAATTTGCATAAGGGCTTTCTTTG
The DNA here is from genome assembly GCF_055691185.1 of Crinia signifera. Lineage (NCBI taxonomy): Eukaryota > Metazoa > Chordata > Amphibia > Anura > Myobatrachidae > Crinia > Crinia signifera. The sequence continues at coordinate 73,920,598 of NC_139220.1, read as the reverse complement.
CTCTCCATAACTTACTTAGGTCTTTCCTCACCCTAGTCTTATTGAAAACCTACAAAACTAGCCAAAGATGGTGGGTGACAAGAAAATTCACGACTGATTGTCTTGCTGGTTGAAGACTATCACATGATGGTCCCAGCTAAAGTAGTAAAATAGAAAACTGTTGACTGACAGTGCATAAACCAATCGGAATGGATTGTTTTGAATGAGTGTTAGTGATGGCCATTGTTGCCTTTGCCATCGATGTTGTTACCTATAGGTGGTCATCAATTGTATTTGACTGACTGGACCGTGGGCCAATCAGAACACGGGGCGGGGCTTCACATGTTTCAGGGGGCGGGGCTATATTCCATGTCCCAGGAGATAGCACAACAAATCTTTTCGTTTTAGCTTGACATTGATGGTGGGAAACCATCTGGTTCTCCCCCATCGATGTAAAAACTATGAACATCGACCATAATCTATCGATGTTTTATAAACATCGATGGTCGACCCTAATGAGAATTGCATCAACCAATCACATGGTCTAATTTCCAAACTAATTTGCATAAGGAATTTATTTGCTCTCCATAACTTATTTAGGTCCTTCCTCACCATAGTCTAATTGAAAACCTACAAAACCAGCCAAAGATGGTTGATAACAAGAATGTTCTTGACCAATTGGTTTGTTGGTTGAAGACTGTTGTATGATGGTCCCATCAAAAGTAGTAAAATAGAAAACTGTTGACTTGCCATTGATGTTGTTACATATCGGTGGTCATCCATTGTATTTGATGGACTGGCCTGTGGGCCAATCAGAATATGGGGGCGGGGCTTCACTGGTGTCGTGGGTGGAGCTATGCTCAGTGTCCCAGGAAATAGCAAAACAAAACTAGTAGTTTGAGCTTGACATTGATGGTGTGAAACCATCTGGTTCTCCCCCATCGATGTCAAAACTATTGAACATCGACCATAACCTATAGATGTTTTATAAACATCGATGGCCGATGGCCATCCCTAATGAGTATTGCATCAACCAATCAGATGATCTAATTTCTAAACTAATTTGCATAAGGGCTTTCTTTGCTCTCCATAACTTACTTAGGTCTTTCCTCACCCTAGTCTTATTGAAAACCTACAAAACTAGCCAAAGATGGTGGGTGACAAGAACATTCACGACTGATTGTCTTGCTGGTTGAAGACTATCACATGATGGTCCCAGCTAAAGTAGTAAAATAGAAAACTGTTGATTGACAGTGCATAAACTAATCGGAATGGATTGTTTTGAATGAGTGTTAGTGATGGCCATTGTTGCCTTTGCCATTGATGTTGTTACCTATAGGTGGTCATCCATTGTATTTGACTGACTGGACCGTGGGCCAATCAGAACACGGGGGCGGGGCTTCACATGTTTCAGGGGGTGGAGCTATATTCCATGTCCCAGGAGATAGCACAACAAATCTTTTCGTTTTAGCTTGACATTGATGGTGGGAAACCATCTGGTTCTCCCCCATCAATGTAAAAACTATGAACATCGACCATAATCTATCGATGTTTTATAAACATCGATGGTCATCCCTAATGAGTATTGCATCAACCAATCACATGGTCTAATTTCCAAACTAATTTGCATAAGGAATTTATTTGCTCTCCATAACATATTTAGGTCCTTCCTCACCATAGTCTAATTGAAAACCTACGAAACCAGCCAAAGATGGTTGATAACAAGAATGTTCTTGACCAATTGGTTTGTTGGTTGAAGACTGTTGTATGATGGTCCCATCAAAAGTAGTAAAATAGAAAACTGTTGACTTGCCATTGATGTTGTTACATATCGGTGGTCATCCATTGTATTTGATGGACTGGCCTGTGGGCCAATTAGAATATGGGGGCGGGGCGTCGTGGGTGGAGCTATGCTCAGTGTCCCAGGAAATAGCAAAACAAAACTAGTAGTTTGAGCTTGACATTGATGGTGTGAAACCATCTGGTTCTCCCCCATCGATGTCAAAACTATTGAACATCGACCATAACCTATAGATGTTTTATAAACATCGATGGCCATCTCTAATGAGTATTGCATCAACCAATCAGATGGTCTAATTTCTAAACTAATTTGCATAAGGGCTTTCTTTGCTCTCCATAACTTACTTAGGTCTTTCCTCACCCTAGTCTTATTGAAAACCTACAAAACTAGCCAAAGATGGTGGGTGACAAGAACATTCACGACTGATTGTCTTGCTGGTTGAAGACTATCACATGATGGTCCCAGCTAAAGTAGTAAAATAGAAAACTGTTGACTGACAGTGCATACACCAATCGGAATTGATTGTTTTGAATGAGTGTTAGTGATGGCCATTGTTGGCTTTTTCCATCGATGTTGTTACCTATAGGTGGTCATCCATTGTATTTGACTGACTGGACCGTGGGCCAATCAGAACACGGGGGCGGGGCTTCACATGTTTCAGGGGGCGGGGCTATATTCCATGTCCCAGGAGATAGCACAACAAATCTTTTCGTTTTAGCTTGACATTGATGGTGGGAAACCATCTGGTTCTCCCCCATCGAGGTAAAAACTATGAACATCGACCATAATATATCGATGTTTTATAAACATCGATGGTCATCCCTAATGAGAATTGCATCAACCAATCACATGGTCTAATTTCCAAACTAATTTGCATAAGGAATTTATTTGCTCTCCATAACTTATTTAGGTCCTTCCTCACCATAGTCTAATTGAAAACCAGCCAAAGATGGTTGATAACAAGAATGTTCTTGACCAATTGGTTTGTTGGTCCCATCAAAAGTAGTAAAATAGAAAACTGTTGACTTGCCATTGATGTTGTTACATATCGGTGGTCATCCATTGTATTTGATGGACTGGCCTGTGGGCCAATCAGGATATGGGGGTGGGGCATCGTGGGTGGAGCTATGCTCAGTGTCCCAGGAAATAGCAAAACAAAACTAGTAGTTTGAGCTTGACATTGATGGTGTGAAACCATCTGGTTCTCCCCCATCGATGTCAAAACTATTGAACATCGACCATAACCTATAGATATTTTATAAACATCAATGGCCGATGGCCATCCCTAATGAGTATTGCATCAACCAATCAGATGGTCTAATTTCTAAACTAATTTGCATAAGGGCTTTCTTTGCTCTCCATAACTTACTTAGGTCTTTCCTCACCCTAGTCTTATTGAAAACCTACAAAACTAGCCAAAGATGGTGGGTGACAAGAAAATTCACGACTGATTGTCTTGCTGGTTGAAGACTATCACATGATGGTCCCAGCTAAAGTAGTAAAATAGAAAACTGTTGACTGACAGTGCATAAACCAATCGGAATGGATTGTTTTGAATGAGTGTTAGTGATGGCCATTGTTGCCTTTGCCATCGATGTTGTTACCTATAGGTGGTCATCAATTGTATTTGACTGACTGGACCGTGGGCCAATCAGAACACGGGGCGGGGCTTCACATGTTTCAGGGGGCGGGGCTATATTCCATGTCCCAGGAGATAGCACAACAAATCTTTTCGTTTTAGCTTGACATTGATGGTGGGAAACCATCTGGTTCTCCCCCATCGATGTAAAAACTATGAACATCGACCATAATCTATCGATGTTTTATAAACATCGATGGTCGACCCTAATGAGAATTGCATCAACCAATCACATGGTCTAATTTCCAAACTAATTTGCATAAGGAATTTATTTGCTCTCCATAACTTATTTAGGTCCTTCCTCACCATAGTCTAATTGAAAACCTACAAAACCAGCCAAAGATGGTTGATAACAAGAATGTTCTTGACCAATTGGTTTGTTGGTTGAAGACTGTTGTATGATGGTCCCATCAAAAGTAGTAAAATAGAAAACTGTTGACTTGCCATTGATGTTGTTACATATCGGTGGTCATCCATTGTATTTGATGGACTGGCCTGTGGGCCAATCAGAATATGGGGGCGGGGCTTCACTGGTGTCGTGGGTGGAGCTATGCTCAGTGTCCCAGGAAATAGCAAAACAAAACTAGTAGTTTGAGCTTGACATTGATGGTGTGAAACCATCTGGTTCTCCCCCATCGATGTCAAAACTATTGAACATCGACCATAACCTATAGATGTTTTATAAACATCGATGGCCGATGGCCATCCCTAATGAGTATTGCATCAACCAATCAGATGATCTAATTTCTAAACTAATTTGCATAAGGGCTTTCTTTGCTCTCCATAACTTACTTAGGTCTTTCCTCACCCTAGTCTTATTGAAAACCTACAAAACTAGCCAAAGATGGTGGGTGACAAGAACATTCACGACTGATTGTCTTGCTGGTTGAAGACTATCACATGATGGTCCCAGCTAAAGTAGTAAAATAGAAAACTGTTGATTGACAGTGCATAAACTAATCGGAATGGATTGTTTTGAATGAGTGTTAGTGATGGCCATTGTTGCCTTTGCCATTGATGTTGTTACCTATAGGTGGTCATCCATTGTATTTGACTGACTGGACCGTGGGCCAATCAGAACACGGGGGCGGGGCTTCACATGTTTCAGGGGGTGGAGCTATATTCCATGTCCCAGGAGATAGCACAACAAATCTTTTCGTTTTAGCTTGACATTGATGGTGGGAAACCATCTGGTTCTCCCCCATCAATGTAAAAACTATGAACATCGACCATAATCTATCGATGTTTTATAAACATCGATGGTCATCCCTAATGAGTATTGCATCAACCAATCACATGGTCCAATTTCCAAACTAATTTGCATAAGGAATTTATTTGCTCTCCATAACTTATTTAGGTCCTTCCTCACCATAGTCTAATTGAAAACCTACAAAACCAGCTAAAGATGGTTGATAACAAGAATGTTCTTGACCAATTGGTTTGTTGGTTGAAGACTGTTGTATGATGGTCCCATCAAAAGTAGTAAAATAGAAAACTGTTGACTTGCCATTGATGTTGTTACATATCGGTGGTCATCCATTGTATTTGATGGACTGGCCTGTGGGCCAATCAGAATATGGGGGCGGGGCTTCACTGGTGTCGTGGGTGGAGCTATGCTCAGTGTCCCAGGAAATAGCAAAACAAAACTAGCAGTTTGAGCTTGACATTGATGGTGTGAAACCATCTGGTTATCCCCCATCGATGTCAAAACTATTGAACATCGACCATAACCTATAGATGTTTTATAAACATCGATGGCCGATGGCCATCCCTAATGAGTATTGCATCAACCAATCAGATGATCTAATTTCTAAACTAATTTGCATAAGGGCTTTCTTTGCTCTCCATAACTTACTTAGGTCTTTCCTCACCCTAGTCTTATTGAAAACCTACAAAACTAGCTAAAGATGGTGGGTGACAAGAACATTCATGACTGATTGTCTTGCTGGTTGAAGACTATCACATGATGGTCCCAGCTAAAGTAGTAAAATAGAAAACTGTTGACTGACAGTGCATAAACCAATCGGAATGGATTGTTTTGAATGAGTGTTAGTGATGGCCATTGTTGCCTTTGCCATCGATGTTGTTACCTATAGGTGGTCATCCATTGTATTTGACTGACTGGACCGTGGGCCAATCAGAACACGGGGCGGGGCTTCACATGTTTCAGGGGGTGGAGCTATATTCCATGTCCCAGGAGATAGCACAACAAATCTTTTCGTTTTAGCTTGACATTGATGGTGGGAAACCATCTGGTTCTCCCCCATCGATGTAAAAACTATGAACATCGACCATAATCTATCGATGTTTTATAAACATCGATGGTCATCCCTAATGAGTATTGCATCAACCAATCACATGGTCCAATTTCCAAACTAATTTGCATAAGGAATTTATTTGCTCTCCATAACTTATTTAGGTCCTTCCTCACCATAGTCTAATTGAAAACCTACAAAACCAGCTAAAGATGGTTGATAACAAGAATGTTCTTGACCAATTGGTTTGTTGGTTGAAGACTGTTGTATGATGGTCCCATCAAAAGTAGTAAAATAGAAAACTGGTGACTTGCCATTGATGTTGTTACATATCGGTGGTCATCCATTGTATTTGATGGACTGGCCTGTGGGCCAATCAGAATATGGGGGCGGGGCTTCACTGGTGTCGTGGGTGGAGCTATGCTCAGTGTCCCAGGAAATAGCAAAACAAAACTAGCAGTTTGAGCTTGACATTGATGGTGTGAAACCATCTGGTTATCCCCCATCGATGTCAAAACTATTGAACATCGACCATAACCTATAGATGTTTTATAAACATCGATGGCCGATGGCCATCCCTAATGAGTATTGCATCAACCAATCAGATGATCTAATTTCTAAACTAATTTGCATAAGGGCTTTCTTTGCTCTCCATAACTTACTTAGGTCTTTCCTCACCCTAGTCTTATTGAAAACCTACAAAACTAGCTAAAGATGGTGGGTGACAAGAACATTCATGACTGATTGTCTTGCTGGTTGAAGACTATCACATGATGGTCCCAGCTAAAGTAGTAAAATAGAAAACTGTTGACTGACAGTGCATAAACCAATCGGAATGGATTGTTTTGAATGAGTGTTAGTGATGGCCATTGTTGCCTTTGCCATCGATGTTGTTACCTATAGGTGGTCATCCATTGTATTTGACTGACTGGACCGTGGGCCAATCAGAACACGGGGGCGGGGCTTCACATGTTTCAGGGGGTGGAGCTATATTCCATGTCCCAGGAGATAGCACAACAAATCTTTTCGTTTTAGCTTGACATTGATGGTGGGAAACCATCTGGTTCTCCCCCATCGATGTAAAAACTATAAACATCGACCATAATCTATCGATGTTTTATAAACATCGATGGTCATCCCTAATGAGAATTGCATCAACCAATCACATGGTCCAATTTCCAAACTAATTTGCATAAGGAATTTATTTGCTCTCCATAACTTATTTAGGTCCTTCCTCACCATAGTCTAATTGAAAACCTACAAAACCAGCTAAAGATGGTTGATAACAAGAATGTTCTTGACCAATTGGTTTGTTGGTTGAAGACTGTTGTATGATGGTCCCATCAAAAGTAGTAAAATAGAAAACTGTTGACTTGCCATTGATGTTGTTACATATCGGTGGTCATCCATTGTATTTGATGGACTGGCCTGTGGGCCAATCAGAATATGGGGGCGGGGCTTCACTGGTGTCGTGGGTGGAGCTATGCTCAGTGTCCCAGGAAATAGCAAAACAAAACTAGCAGTTTGAGCTTGACATTGATGGTGTGAAACCATCTGGTTATCCCCCATCGATGTCAAAACTATTGAACATCGACCATAACCTATAGATGTTTTATAAACATCGATGGCCGATGGCCATCCCTAATGAGTATTGCATCAACCAATCAGATGATCTAATTTCTAAACTAATTTGCATAAGGGCTTTCTTTGCTCTCCATAACTTACTTAGGTCTTTCCTCACCCTAGTCTTATTGAAAACCTACAAAACTAGCTAAAGATGGTGGGTGACAAGAACATTCATGACTGATTGTCTTGCTGGTTGAAGACTATCACATGATGGTCCCAGCTAAAGTAGTAAAATAGAAAACTGTTGATTGACAGTGCATAAACTAATCGGAATGGATTGTTTTGAATGAGTGTTAGTGATGGCCATTGTTGCCTTTGCCATCGATGTTGTTACCTATAGGTGGTCATCCATTGTATTTGACTGACTGGACCGTGGGCCAATCAGAACACGGGGGCGGGGCTTCACATGTTTCAGGGGGTGGAGCTATATTCCATGTCCCAGGAGATAGCACAACAAATCTTTTCGTTTTAGCTTGACATTGATGGTGGGAAACCATCTGGTTCTCCCCCATCGATGTAAAAACTATGAACATCGACCATAATCTATCGATGTTTTATAAACATCGATGGTCATCCCTAATGAGTATTGCATCAACCAATCACATGGTCCAATTTCCAAACTAATTTGCATAAGGAATTTATTTGCTCTCCATAACTTATTTAGGTCCTTCCTCACCATAGTCTAATTGAAAACCTACAAAACCAGCTAAAGATGGTTGATAACAAGAATGTTCTTGACCAATTGGTTTGTTGGTTGAAGACTGTTGTATGATGGTCCCATCAAAAGTAGTAAAATAGAAAACTGTTGACTTGCCATTGATGTTGTTACATATCGGTGGTCATCCATTGTATTTGATGGACTGGCCTGTGGGCCAATCAGAATATGGGGGCGGGGCTTCACTGGTGTCGTGGGTGGAGCTATGCTCAGTGTCCCAGGAAATAGCAAAACAAAACTAGCAGTTTGAGCTTGACATTGATGGTGTGAAACCATCTGGTTATCCCCCATCGATGTCAAAACTATTGAACATCGACCATAACCTATAGATGTTTTATAAACATCGATGGCCGATGGCCATCCCTAATGAGTATTGCATCAACCAATCAGATGATCTAATTTCTAAACTAATTTGCATAAGGGCTTTCTTTGCTCTCCATAACTTACTTAGGTCTTTCCTCACCCTAGTCTTATTGAAAACCTACAAAACTAGCTAAAGATGGTGGGTGACAAGAACATTCATGACTGATTGTCTTGCTGGTTGAAGACTATCACATGATGGTCCCAGCTAAAGTAGTAAAATAGAAAACTGTTGACTGACAGTGCATACACCAATCGGAATTGATTGTTTTGAATGAGTGTTAGTGATGGCCATTGTTGGCTTTTTCCATCGATGTTGTTACCTATAGGTGGTCATCCATTGTATTTGACTGACTGGACCGTGGGCCAATCAGAACACGGGGGCGGGGCTTCACATGTTTCAGGGGGCGGGGCTATATTCCATGTCCCAGGAGATAGCACAACAAATCTTTTCGTTTTAGCTTGACATTGATGGTGGGAAACCATCTGGTTCTCCCCCATCGAGGTAAAAACTATGAACATCGACCATAATATATCGATGTTTTATAAACATCGATGGTCATCCCTAATGAGAATTGCATCAACCAATCACATGGTCTAATTTCCAAACTAATTTGCATAAGGAATTTATTTGCTCTCCATAACTTATTTAGGTCCTTCCTCACCATAGTCTAATTGAAAACCAGCCAAAGATGGTTGATAACAAGAATGTTCTTGACCAATTGGTTTGTTGGTCCCATCAAAAGTAGTAAAATAGAAAACTGTTGACTTGCCATTGATGTTGTTACATATCGGTGGTCATCCATTGTATTTGATGGACTGGCCTGTGGGCCAATCAGGATATGGGGGTGGGGCATCGTGGGTGGAGCTATGCTCAGTGTCCCAGGAAATAGCAAAACAAAACTAGTAGTTTGAGCTTGACATTGATGGTGTGAAACCATCTGGTTCTCCCCCATCGATGTCAAAACTATTGAACATCGACCATAACCTATAGATATTTTATAAACATCAATGGCCGATGGCCATCCCTAATGAGTATTGCATCAACCAATCAGATGGTCTAATTTCTAAACTAATTTGCATAAGGGCTTTCTTTGCTCTCCATAACTTACTTAGGTCTTTCCTCACCCTAGTCTTATTGAAAACCTACAAAACTAGCCAAAGATGGTGGGTGACAAGAAAATTCACGACTGATTGTCTTGCTGGTTGAAGACTATCACATGATGGTCCCAGCTAAAGTAGTAAAATAGAAAACTGTTGACTGACAGTGCATAAACCAATCGGAATGGATTGTTTTGAATGAGTGTTAGTGATGGCCATTGTTGCCTTTGCCATCGATGTTGTTACCTATAGGTGGTCATCAATTGTATTTGACTGACTGGACCGTGGGCCAATCAGAACACGGGGCGGGGCTTCACATGTTTCAGGGGGCGGGGCTATATTCCATGTCCCAGGAGATAGCACAACAAATCTTTTCGTTTTAGCTTGACATTGATGGTGGGAAACCATCTGGTTCTCCCCCATCGATGTAAAAACTATGAACATCGACCATAATCTATCGATGTTTTATAAACATCGATGGTCGACCCTAATGAGAATTGCATCAACCAATCACATGGTCTAATTTCCAAACTAATTTGCATAAGGAATTTATTTGCTCTCCATAACTTATTTAGGTCCTTCCTCACCATAGTCTAATTGAAAACCTACAAAACCAGCCAAAGATGGTTGATAACAAGAATGTTCTTGACCAATTGGTTTGTTGGTTGAAGACTGTTGTATGATGGTCCCATCAAAAGTAGTAAAATAGAAAACTGTTGACTTGCCATTGATGTTGTTACATATCGGTGGTCATCCATTGTATTTGATGGACTGGCCTGTGGGCCAATCAGAATATGGGGGCGGGGCTTCACTGGTGTCGTGGGTGGAGCTATGCTCAGTGTCCCAGGAAATAGCAAAACAAAACTAGTAGTTTGAGCTTGACATTGATGGTGTGAAACCATCTGGTTCTCCCCCATCGATGTCAAAACTATTGAACATCGACCATAACCTATAGATGTTTTATAAACATCGATGGCCGATGGCCATCCCTAATGAGTATTGCATCAACCAATCAGATGATCTAATTTCTAAACTAATTTGCATAAGGGCTTTCTTTGCTCTCCATAACTTACTTAGGTCTTTCCTCACCCTAGTCTTATTGAAAACCTACAAAACTAGCCAAAGATGGTGGGTGACAAGAACATTCACGACTGATTGTCTTGCTGGTTGAAGACTATCACATGATGGTCCCAGCTAAAGTAGTAAAATAGAAAACTGTTGATTGACAGTGCATAAACTAATCGGAATGGATTGTTTTGAATGAGTGTTAGTGATGGCCATTGTTGCCTTTGCCATCGATATTGTTACCTATAGGTGGTCATCCATTGTATTTGACTGACTGGACCGTGGGCCAATCAGAACACGGGGGCGGGGCTTCACATGTTTCAGGGGGTGGAGCTATATTCCATGTCCCAGGAGATAGCACAACAAATCTTTTCGTTTTAGCTTGACATTGATGGTGGGAAACCATCTGGTTCTCCCCCATCGATGTAAAAACTATGAACATCGACCATAATCTATCGATGTTTTATAAACATCGATGGTCATCCCTAATGAGTATTGCATCAACCAATCACATGGTCCAATTTCCAAACTAATTTGCATAAGGAATTTATTTGCTCTCCATAACTTATTTAGGTCCTTCCTCACCATAGTCTAATTGAAAACCTACAAAACCAGCTAAAGATGGTTGATAACAAGAATGTTCTTGACCAATTGGTTTGTTGGTTGAAGACTGTTGTATGATGGTCCCATCAAAAGTAGTAAAATAGAAAACTGTTGACTTGCCATTGATGTTGTTACATATCGGTGGTCATCCATTGTATTTGATGGACTGGCCTGTGGGCCAATCAGAATATGGGGGCGGGGCTTCACTGGTGTCGTGGGTGGAGCTATGCTCAGTGTCCCAGGAAATAGCAAAACAAAACTAGCAGTTTGAGCTTGACATTGATGGTGTGAAACCATCTGGTTATCCCCCATCGATGTCAAAACTATTGAACATCGACCATAACCTATAGATGTTTTATAAACATCGATGGCCGATGGCCATCCCTAATGAGTATTGCATCAACCAATCAGATGATCTAATTTCTAAACTAATTTGCATAAGGGCTTTCTTTGCTCTCCATAACTTACTTAGGTCTTTCCTCACCCTAGTCTTATTGAAAACCTACAAAACTAGCTAAAGATGGTGGGTGACAAGAACATTCATGACTGATTGTCTTGCTGGTTGAAGACTATCACATGATGGTCCCAGCTAAAGTAGTAAAATAGAAAACTGTTGACTGACAGTGCATAAACCAATCGGAATGGATTGTTTTGAATGAGTGTTAGTGATGGCCATTGTTGCCTTTGCCATCGATGTTGTTACCTATAGGTGGTCATCCATTGTATTTGACTGACTGGACCGTGGGCCAATCAGAACACGGGGGCGGGGCTTCACATGTTTCAGGGGGTGGAGCTATATTCCATGTCCCAGGAGATAGCACAACAAATCTTTTCGTTTTAGCTTGACATTGATGGTGGGAAACCATCTGGTTCTCCCCCATCGATGTAAAAACTATGAACATCGACCATAATCTATCGATGTTTTATAAACATCGATGGTCATCCCTAATGAGTATTGCATCAACCAATCACATGGTCCAATTTCCAAACTAATTTGCATAAGGAATTTATTTGCTCTCCATAACTTATTTAGGTCCTTCCTCACCATAGTCTAATTGAAAACCTACAAAACCAGCTAAAGATGGTTGATAACAAGAATGTTCTTGACCAATTGGTTTGTTGGTTGAAGACTGTTGTATGATGGTCCCATCAAAAGTAGTAAAATAGAAAACTGGTGACTTGCCATTGATGTTGTTACATATCGGTGGTCATCCATTGTATTTGATGGACTGGCCTGTGGGCCAATCAGAATATGGGGGCGGGGCTTCACTGGTGTCGTGGGTGGAGCTATGCTCAGTGTCCCAGGAAATAGCAAAACAAAACTAGCAGTTTGAGCTTGACATTGATGGTGTGAAACCATCTGGTTATCCCCCATCGATGTCAAAACTATTGAACATCGACCATAACCTATAGATGTTTTATAAACATCGATGGCCGATGGCCATCCCTAATGAGTATTGCATCAACCAATCAGATGATCTAATTTCTAAACTAATTTGCATAAGGGCTTTCTTTGCTCTCCATAACTTACTTAGGTCTTTCCTCACCCTAGTCTTATTGAAAACCTACAAAACTAGCTAAAGATGGTGGGTGACAAGAACATTCATGACTGATTGTCTTGCTGGTTGAAGACTATCACATGATGGTCCCAGCTAAAGTAGTAAAATAGAAAACTGTTGACTGACAGTGCATAAACCAATCGGAATGGATTGTTTTGAATGAGTGTTAGTGATGGCCATTGTTGCCTTTGCCATCGATGTTGTTACCTATAGGTGGTCATCCATTGTATTTGACTGACTGGACCGTGGGCCAATCAGAACACGGGGGCGGGGCTTCACATGTTTCAGGGGGTGGAGCTATATTCCATGTCCCAGGAGATAGCACAACAAATCTTTTCGTTTTAGCTTGACATTGATGGTGGGAAACCATCTGGTTCTCCCCCATCGATGTAAAAACTATGAACATCGACCATAATCTATCGATGTTTTATAAACATCGATGGTCATCCCTAATGAGTATTGCATCAACCAATCACATGGTCCAATTTCCAAACTAATTTGCATAAGGAATTTATTTGCTCTCCATAACTTATTTAGGTCCTTCCTCACCATAGTCTAATTGAAAACCTACAAAACCAGCTAAAGATGGTTGATAACAAGAATGTTCTTGACCAATTGGTTTGTTGGTTGAAGACTGTTGTATGATGGTCCCATCAAAAGTAGTAAAATAGAAAACTGTTGACTTGCCATTGATGTTGTTACATATCGGTGGTCATCCATTGTATTTGATGGACTGGCCTGTGGGCCAATCAGAATATGGGGGCGGGGCTTCACTGGTGTCGTGGGTGGAGCTATGCTCAGTGTCCCAGGAAATAGCAAAACAAAACTAGCAGTTTGAGCTTGACATTGATGGTGTGAAACCATCTGGTTATCCCCCATCGATGTCAAAACTATTGAACATCGACCATAACCTATAGATGTTTTATAAACATCGATGGCCGATGGCCATCCCTAATGAGTATTGCATCAACCAATCAGATGATCTAATTTCTAAACTAATTTGCATAAGGGCTTTCTTTGCTCTCCATAACTTACTTAGGTCTTTCCTCACCCTAGTCTTATTGAAAACCTACAAAACTAGCTAAAGATGGTGGGTGACAAGAACATTCATGACTGATTGTCTTGCTGGTTGAAGACTATCACATGATGGTCCCAGCTAAAGTAGTAAAATAGAAAACTGTTGATTGACAGTGCATAAACTAATCGGAATGGATTGTTTTGAATGAGTGTTAGTGATGGCCATTGTTGCCTTTGCCATCGATGTTGTTACCTATAGGTGGTCATCCATTGTATTTGACTGACTGGACCGTGGGCCAATCAGAACACGGGGGCGGGGCTTCACATGTTTCAGGGGGTGGAGCTATATTCCATGTCCCAGGAGATAGCACAACAAATCTTTTCGTTTTAGCTTGACATTGATGGTGGGAAACCATCTGGTTCTCCCCCATCGATGTAAAAACTATGAACATCGACCATAATCTATCGATGTTTTATAAACATCGATGGTCATCCCTAATGAGTATTGCATCAACCAATCACATGGTCCAATTTCCAAACTAATTTGCATAAGGAATTTATTTGCTCTCCATAACTTATTTAGGTCCTTCCTCACCATAGTCTAATTGAAAACCTACAAAACCAGCTAAAGATGGTTGATAACAAGAATGTTCTTGACCAATTGGTTTGTTGGTTGAAGACTGTTGTATGATGGTCCCATCAAAAGTAGTAAAATAGAAAACTGTTGACTTGCCATTGATGTTGTTACATATCGGTGGTCATCCATTGTATTTGATGGACTGGCCTGTGGGCCAATCAGAATATGGGGGCGGGGCTTCACTGGTGTCGTGGGTGGAGCTATGCTCAGTGTCCCAGGAAATAGCAAAACAAAACTAGCAGTTTGAGCTTGACATTGATGGTGTGAAACCATCTGGTTATCCCCCATCGATGTCAAAACTATTGAACATCGACCATAACCTATAGATGTTTTATAAACATCGATGGCCGATGGCCATCCCTAATGAGTATTGCATCAACCAATCAGATGATCTAATTTCTAAACTAATTTGCATAAGGGCTTTCTTTGCTCTCCATAACTTACTTAGGTCTTTCCTCACCCTAGTCTTATTGAAAACCTACAAAACTAGCTAAAGATGGTGGGTGACAAGAACATTCATGACTGATTGTCTTGCTGGTTGAAGACTATCACATGATGGTCCCAGCTAAAGTAGTAAAATAGAAAACTGTTGACTGACAGTGCATAAACCAATCGGAATGGATTGTTTTGAATGAGTGTTAGTGATGGCCATTGTTGCCTTTGCCATCGATGTTGTTACCTATAGGTGGTCATCCATTGTATTTGACTGACTGGACCGTGGGCCAATCAGAACACGGGGGCGGGGCTTCACATGTTTCAGGGGGTGGAGCTATATTCCATGTCCCAGGAGATAGCACAACAAATCTTTTCGTTTTAGCTTGACATTGATGGTGGGAAACCATCTGGTTCTCCCCCATCGATGTAAAAACTATAAACATCGACCATAATCTATCGATGTTTTATAAACATCGATGGTCATCCCTAATGAGAATTGCATCAACCAATCACATGGTCCAATTTCCAAACTAATTTGCATAAGGAATTTATTTGCTCTCCATAACTTATTTAGGTCCTTCCTCACCATAGTCTAATTGAAAACCTACAAAACCAGCTAAAGATGGTTGATAACAAGAATGTTCTTGACCAATTGGTTTGTTGGTTGAAGACTGTTGTATGATGGTCCCATCAAAAGTAGTAAAATAGAAAACTGTTGACTTGCCATTGATGTTGTTACATATCGGTGGTCATCCATTGTATTTGATGGACTGGCCTGTGGGCCAATCAGAATATGGGGGCGGGGCTTCACTGGTGTCGTGGGTGGAGCTATGCTCAGTGTCCCAGGAAATAGCAAAACAAAACTAGCAGTTTGAGCTTGACATTGATGGTGTGAAACCATCTGGTTATCCCCCATCGATGTCAAAACTATTGAACATCGACCATAACCTATAGATGTTTTATAAACATCGATGGCCGATGGCCATCCCTAATGAGTATTGCATCAACCAATCAGATGATCTAATTTCTAAACTAATTTGCATAAGGGCTTTCTTTGCTCTCCATAACTTACTTAGGTCTTTCCTCACCCTAGTCTTATTGAAAACCTACAAAACTAGCTAAAGATGGTGGGTGACAAGAACATTCATGACTGATTGTCTTGCTGGTTGAAGACTATCACATGATGGTCCCAGCTAAAGTAGTAAAATAGAAAACTGTTGATTGACAGTGCATAAACTAATCGGAATGGATTGTTTTGAATGAGTGTTAGTGATGGCCATTGTTGCCTTTGCCATCGATGTTGTTACCTATAGGTGGTCATCCATTGTATTTGACTGACTGGACCGTGGGCCAATCAGAACACGGGGGCGGGGCTTCACATGTTTCAGGGGGTGGAGCTATATTCCATGTCCCAGGAGATAGCACAACAAATCTTTTCGTTTTAGCTTGACATTGATGGTGGGAAACCATCTGGTTCTCCCCCATCGATGTAAAAACTATGAACATCGACCATAATCTATCGATGTTTTATAAACATCGATGGTCATCCCTAATGAGTATTGCATCAACCAATCACATGGTCCAATTTCCAAACTAATTTGCATAAGGAATTTATGGTTGAAGACTTTTGCATGATGGTCCCAGCAAAAGTTTTAAAATAGAAAACTGTTGACTGACAGTACATAAACCAATCAGAATGGCTTATTTTGAATGACAATTGCATCAACCAATCAGATGGTCTCAATTCTAAACTAATTTGCATAAGGGCTTTTTTTACTCTCCATAACTTACTTAGGTCCTTCCTGCCCCTAGTTTAATTGAACACCTGCAGAACAAGCCACAGATAGTTGATAACAAGAGCATTCTTGACCAATTGTCTTGCTGGTTGAAGACTATTGCATGATGGCCCCAGCAAAAGTTGTAAAATAGAAAACTGTTGACTGACAGTACATAAACCAATCAGAGTGGCTTATTTTGAATGGCAATTGCATCAACCAATCAGATGGTCTCAATTCTAAACTAATTTGCATAAGGGCTTTATTTACTCTCCATAACTTACTGAGGTCCTTCCTAACCCTAGTTTAATTGAACACCTTCAGAACCAGCCACAGATAGTGGATAACAAGAGCATTCTTGACCAATTGTCTTGCTGGTTGAAGACTATTGCATGATGGTCCCAGCAACAGTTGTAAAATAGAAAACTGTTGACTGACAGTACATAAACCTATCAGAGTGGCTTATTTTGAATGACAATTGCATCAACCAATCAGATGATCTCAATTATAAACTAATTTGCATAAGCGCTTTATTTGCTCTCCATAACTTACTGAGGTCCTTCCTAACCCTAGTTTAATTGAACACCTGCAGAACCAGCCACAGATAGTTGATAACAAGAGCATTCTTGACCAATTGTCATGCTGGTTGAAGACTATATCATGATGGTCCCAGCAAAAGTTGTAAAATAGAAAACTGTTGACTGACAGTACATAAACCAATCAGAATGGCTTATTTTGAATGACAATTGCATCAACCAATCAGATGATCTCAATTCTAAACTAATTTGCATAAGCGCTTTATTTGCTCTCCATAACTTACTGAGGTCCTTCCTAACCCTAGTTTAATTGAACACCTGCAAAACCAGCCACAGATAGTTGATAACAAGAGCATTCTTTACCAATTGTCTTGCTGCTTGAAGACTATTGCATGATGGTCCCAGCAAAAGTTGTAAAATAGAAAACTGTTGACTGACAGTACATAAACCAATCAGAATGGCTTATTTTGAATGACAATTGCATCAACCAATCAGATGATCTCAATTCTAAACTAATTTGCATAAGCGCTTTATTTGCTCTCCATAACTTACTGAGGTCCTTCCTAACCCTAGTTTAATTGAACACCTTCAGAACCAGCCACAGATAGTGGATAACAAGAGCATTCTTGACCAATTGTCTTGCTGGTTGAAGACTTTTGCATGATGGTCCCAGCAAAGGTTGTAAAATAGAAAACTGTTGACTGACAGTACATAAACCAATCAGAGTGGCTTATTTTGAATGACAATTGCATCAACCAATCAGATGGTCTCAATTCTAAACTAATTTGCATAAGGTTTTTTTTTACTCTCCATAACTTACTGAGGTCCTTCCTAAACCCTAGTTTAATTGAACACCTTCAGAACCAGCCACAGATAGTGAATAACAAGAGCATTCTTGACCAATTGTCTTGCTGGTTGAAGACTTTTGCATGATGGTCCCAGCAAAAGTTGTAAAATAGAAAACTGTTGACTGACAGTACATAAACCAATCAGAATGGCTTATTTTGAATGACAATTGCATCAACCAATCAGATGGCCTCAATTCTAAACTAATTTGCATAAGGGCTTTTTTTACTCTCCATAACTTACTTAGGTCCTTCCTGCCCCTAGTTTAATTGAACACCTGCAGAACAAGCCACAGATAGTTGATAACAAGAGCATTCTTGACCAATTGTCTTGCTGGTTGAAGACTATTGCATGATGGTCCCAGCAAAAGTTGTAAAATAGAAAACTGTTGACTGACAGTACATAAACCAATCAGAGTGGCTTATTTTGAATGACAATTGCATCAACCAATCAGATGATCTCAATTCTAAACTAATTTGCATATGGGCTTTATTTGCTCTCCATAACTTACTGAGGTCCTTCCTAACCCTAGTTTAATTGAACACCTGCAGAACCAGCCACAGATAGTGAATAACAAGAGCATTCTTGACCAATTGTCTTGCTGGTTGAAGACTTTTGCATGATGGTCCCAGCAAAAGTTTTAAAATAGAAAACTGTTGACTGACAGTACATAAACCAATCAGAATGGCTTATTTTGAATGACAATTGCATCAACCAATCAGATGGTCTCAATTCTAAACTAATTTGCATAAGGGCTTTTTTTACTCTCCATAACTTACTTAGGTCCTTCCTGCCCCTAGTTTAATTGAACACCTGCAGAACAAGCCACAGATAGTTGATAACAAGAGCATTCTTGACCAATTGTCTTGCTGGTTGAAGACTATTGCATGATGGCCCCAGCAAAAGTTGTAAAATAGAAAACTGTTGACTGACAGTACATAAACCAATCAGAGTGGCTTATTTTGAATGGCAATTGCATCAACCAATCAGATGGTCTCAATTCTAAACTAATTTGCATAAGGGCTTTATTTACTCTCCATAACTTACTGAGGTCCTTCCTAACCCTAGTTTAATTGAACACCTTCAGAACCAGCCACAGATAGTGGATAACAAGAGCATTCTTGACCAATTGTCTTGCTGGTTGAAGACTATTGCATGATGGTCCCAGCAACAGTTGTAAAATAGAAAACTGTTGACTGACAGTACATAAACCAATCAGAGTGGCTTATTTTGAATGACAATTGCATCAACCAATCAGATGATCTCAATTATAAACTAATTTGCATAAGCGCTTTATTTGCTCTCCATAACTTACTGAGGTCCTTCCTAACCCTAGTTTAATTGAACACCTGCAGAACCAGCCACAGATAGTTGATAACAAGAGCATTCTTGACCAATTGTCATGCTGGTTGAAGACTATATCATGATGGTCCCAGCAAAAGTTGTAAAATAGAAAACTGTTGACTGACAGTACATAAACCAATCAGAATGGCTTATTTTGAATGACAATTGCATCAACCAATCAGATGATCTCAATTCTAAACTAATTTGCATAAGCGCTTTATTTGCTCTCCATAACTTACTGAGGTCCTTCCTAACCCTAGTTTAATTGAACACCTGCAAAACCAGCCACAGATAGTTGATAACAAGAGCATTCTTTACCAATTGTCTTGCTGCTTGAAGACTATTGCATGATGGTCCCAGCAAAAGTTGTAAAATAGAAAACTGTTGACTGACAGTACATAAACCAATCAGAATGGCTTATTTTGAATGACAATTGCATCAACCAATCAGATGATCTCAATTCTAAACTAATTTGCATAAGCGCTTTATTTGCTCTCCATAACTTACTGAGGTCCTTCCTAACCCTAGTTTAATTGAACACCTTCAGAACCAGCCACAGATAGTGGATAACAAGAGCATTCTTGACCAATTGTCTTGCTGGTTGAAGACTTTTGCATGATGGTCCCAGCAAAGGTTGTAAAATAGAAAACTGTTGACTGACAGTACATAAACCAATCAGAGTGGCTTATTTTGAATGACAATTGCATCAACCAATCAGATGGTCTCAATTCTAAACTAATTTGCATAAGGTTTTTTTTTACTCTCCATAACTTACTGAGGTCCTTCCTAAACCCTAGTTTAATTGAACACCTTCAGAACCAGCCACAGATAGTGAATAACAAGAGCATTCTTGACCAATTGTCTTGCTGGTTGAAGACTTTTGCATGATGGTCCCAGCAAAAGTTGTAAAATAGAAAACTGTTGACTGACAGTACATAAACCAATCAGAATGGCTTATTTTGAATGACAATTGCATCAACCAATCAGATGGCCTCAATTCTAAACTAATTTGCATAAGGGCTTTTTTTACTCTCCATAACTTACTTAGGTCCTTCCTGCCCCTAGTTTAATTGAACACCTGCAGAACAAGCCACAGATAGTTGATAACAAGAGCATTCTTGACCAATTGTCTTGCTGGTTGAAGACTATTGCATGATGGCCCCAGCAAAAGTTGTAAAATAGAAAACTGTTGACTGACAGTACATAAACCAATCAGAATGGCTTATTTTGAATGACAATTGCATCAACCAATCAGATGGCCTCAATTCTAAACTAATTTGCATAAGGGCTTTTTTTACTCTCCATAACTTACTTAGGTCCTTCCTGCCCCTAGTTTAATTGAACACCTGCAGAACAAGCCACAGATAGTTGATAACAAGAGCATTCTTGACCAATTGTCTTGCTGGTTGAAGACTATTGCATGATGGCCCCAGCAAAAGTTGTAAAATAGAAAACTGTTGACTGACAGTACATAAACCAATCAGAGTGGCTTTTTTTGAATGGCAATTGCATCAACCAATCAGATGGTCTCAATTCTAAACTAATTTGCATAAGGGCTTTATTTACTCTCCATAACTTACTGAGGTCCTTCCTAACCCTAGTTTAATTGAACACCTGCAGAGCCAGCCACAGATAGTTGATAACAAGAGCATTCTTGACCAATGGTCTTGCTGGTTGAAGACTATTGCATGATGGTCCCAGCAAAAGTTGTAAAATAGAAAACTGTTGACTGACAGTACATAAACCAATCAGAGTGGCTTATTTTGAATGACAATTGCATCAACCAATCAGATGATCTCAATTCTAAACTAATTTGCATAAGCGCTTTATTTGCTCTCCATAACTTACTGAGGTCCTTCCTAACCCTAGTTTAATTGAACACCTGCAGAACCAGCCACAGATAGTTGATAACAAGAGCATTCTTGACCAATTGTCTTGCTGGTTGAAGACTATTGCATGATGGTCCCAGCAAAAGTTGTAAAATAGAAAACTGTTGACTGACCGTACATAAACCAATCAGAATGGCTTATTTCGAATGACAATTGTATCAACCAATCAGAAAGTCTCAATTCTAAACTATTTTGCATAAGGGCTTTATTTACTCTCCATAACTTACTGAGGTCCTTCCTAAACCCTAGTTTAATTGAACACCTTCAGAACCAGCCACAGATAGTGGATAACAAGAGCATTCTTGACCAATTGTCTTGCTGGTTGAAGACTTTTGCATGATGGTCCCAGCAAAGGTTGTAAAATAGAAAACTGTTGACTGACAGTACATAAACCAATCAGAGTGGCTTATTTTGAATGACAATTGCATCAACCAATCAGATGATCTCAATTCTAAACTAATTTGCATAAGCGCTTTATTTGCTCTCCATAACTTACTGAGGTCCTTCCTAACCCTAGTTTAATTGAACACCTGCAGAACCAGCCACAGATAGTTGATAACAAGAGCATTCTTGACCAATTGTCTTGCTGGTTGAAGACTATTGCATGATGGTCCCAGCAAAAGTTGTAAAATAGAAAACTGTTGACTGA
Organism: Crinia signifera; assembly: GCF_055691185.1. Lineage (NCBI taxonomy): Eukaryota > Metazoa > Chordata > Amphibia > Anura > Myobatrachidae > Crinia > Crinia signifera. Next base: position 73,898,767 of record NC_139220.1, on the reverse strand, counting down.
CAGTACATAAACCAATCAGAATGGCTTATTTTGAATGACAATTGCATCAACCAATCAGATGGTCTCAATTCTAAACTAATTTGCATAAGGGCTTTATTTACTCTCCATAACTTACTGAGGTCCTTCCTAAACCCTAGTTTAATTGAACACCTTCAGAACCAGCCACAGATAGTGGATAACAAGAGCATTCTTGACCAATTGTCTTGCTGGTTGAAGACTTTTGCATGATGGTCCCAGCAAAGGTTGTAAAATAGAAAACTGTTGACTGACAGTACATAAACCAATCAGAGTGGCTTATTTTGAATGACAATTGCATCAACCAATCAGATGGTCTCAATTCTAAACTAATTTGCATAAGGTTTTTTTTTACTCTCCATAACTTACTGAGGTCCTTCCTAAACCCTAGTTTAATTGAACACCTTCAGAACCAGCCACAGATAGTGAATAACAAGAGCATTCTTGACCAATTGTCTTGCTGGTTGAAGACTTTTGCATGATGGTCCCAGCAAAAGTTGTAAAATAGAAAACTGTTGACTGACAGTACATAAACCAATCAGAATGGCTTATTTTGAATGACAATTGCATCAACCAATCAGATGGCCTCAATTCTAAACTAATTTGCATAACGGCTTTTTTTACTCTCCATAACTTACTTAGGTCCTTCCTGCCCCTAGTTTAATTGAACACCTGCAGAACAAGCCACAGATAGTTGATAACAAGAGCATTCTTGACCAATTGTCTTGCTGGTTGAAGACTATTGCATGATGGCCCCAGCAAAAGTTGTAAAATAGAAAACTGTTGACTGACAGTACATAAACCAATCAGAGTGGCTTATTTTGAATGGCAATTGCATCAACCAATCAGATGGTCTCAATTCGAAACTAATTTGCATAAGGGCTTTATTTACTCTCCATAACTTACTGAGGTCCTTCCTAACACTAGTTTAATTGAACACCTGCAGAGCCAGCTACAGATAGTTGATAACAAGAGCATTCTTGACCAATTGTCTTGCTGGTTGAAGACTATTGCATGATGGTCCCAGCAAAAGTTGTAAAATAGAAAACTGTTGACTGACAGTACATAAACCAATCAGAGTGGCTTATTTTGAATGGCAATTGCATCAACCAATCAGATGGTCTCAATTCGAAACTAATTTGCATAAGGGCTTTATTTACTCTCCATAACTTACTGAGGTCCTTCCTAACACTAGTTTAATTGAACACCTGCAGAGCCAGCCACAGATAGTGGATAACAAGAGCATTCTTGACCAATTGTCTTGCTGGTTGAAGACTTTTGCATGATGGTCCCAGCAAAGGTTGTAAAATAGAAAACTGTTGACTGACAGTACATAAACCAATCAGAGTGGCTTATTTTGAATGACAATTGCATCAACCAATCAGATGGTCTCAATTCTAAACTAATTTGCATAAGGTTTTTTTTTACTCTCCATAACTTACTGAGGTCCTTCCTAAACCCTAGTTTAATTGAACACCTTCAGAACCAGCCACAGATAGTGAATAACAAGAGCATTCTTGACCAATTGTCTTGCTGGTTGAAGACTTTTGCATGATGGTCCCAGCAAAAGTTGTAAAATAGAAAACTGTTGACTGACAGTACATAAACCAATCAGAATGGCTTATTTTGAATGACAATTGCATCAACCAATCAGATGGTCTCAATTCTAAACTAATTTGCATAAGGGCTTTTTTTACTCTCCATAACTTACTTAGGTCCTTCCTGCCCCTAGTTTAATTGAACACCTGCAGAACAAGCCACAGATAGTTGATAACAAGAGCATTCTTGACCAATTGTCTTGCTGGTTGAAGACTATTGCATGATGGCCCCAGCAAAAGTTGTAAAATAGAAAACTGTTGACTGACAGTACATAAACCAATCAGAGTGGCTTATTTTGAATGGCAATTGCATCAACCAATCAGATGGTCTCAATTCTAAACTAATTTGCATAAGGGCTTTATTTACTCTCCATAACTTACTGAGGTCCTTCCTAACCCTAGTTTAATTGAACACCTTCAGAACCAGCCACAGATAGTGGATAACAAGAGCATTCTTGACCAATTGTCTTGCTGGTTGAAGACTATTGCATGATGGTCCCAGCAACAGTTGTAAAATAGAAAACTGTTGACTGACAGTACATAAACCAATCAGAGTGGCTTATTTTGAATGACAATTGCATCAACCAATCAGATGATCTCAATTATAAACTAATTTGCATAAGCGCTTTATTTGCTCTCCATAACTTACTGAGGTCCTTCCTAACCCTAGTTTAATTGAACACCTGCAGAACCAGCCACAGATAGTTGATAACAAGAGCATTCTTGACCAATTGTCATGCTGGTTGAAGACTATATCATGATGGTCCCAGCAAAAGTTGTAAAATAGAAAACTGTTGACTGACAGTACATAAACCAATCAGAATGGCTTATTTTGAATGACAATTGCATCAACCAATCAGATGATCTCAATTCTAAACTAATTTGCATAAGCGCTTTATTTGCTCTCCATAACTTACTGAGGTCCTTCCTAACCCTAGTTTAATTGAACACCTGCAAAACCAGCCACAGATAGTTGATAACAAGAGCATTCTTTACCAATTGTCTTGCTGCTTGAAGACTATTGCATGATGGTCCCAGCAAAAGTTGTAAAATAGAAAACTGTTGACTGACAGTACATAAACCAATCAGAATGGCTTATTTTGAATGACAATTGCATCAACCAATCAGATGATCTCAATTCTAAACTAATTTGCATAAGCGCTTTATTTGCTCTCCATAACTTACTGAGGTCCTTCCTAACCCTAGTTTAATTGAACACCTTCAGAACCAGCCACAGATAGTGGATAACAAGAGCATTCTTGACCAATTGTCTTGCTGGTTGAAGACTTTTGCATGATGGTCCCAGCAAAGGTTGTAAAATAGAAAACTGTTGACTGACAGTACATAAACCAATCAGAGTGGCTTATTTTGAATGACAATTGCATCAACCAATCAGATGGTCTCAATTCTAAACTAATTTGCATAAGGTTTTTTTTTACTCTCCATAACTTACTGAGGTCCTTCCTAAACCCTAGTTTAATTGAACACCTTCAGAACCAGCCACAGATAGTGAATAACAAGAGCATTCTTGACCAATTGTCTTGCTGGTTGAAGACTTTTGCATGATGGTCCCAGCAAAAGTTGTAAAATAGAAAACTGTTGACTGACAGTACATAAACCAATCAGAATGGCTTATTTTGAATGACAATTGCATCAACCAATCAGATGGCCTCAATTCTAAACTAATTTGCATAAGGGCTTTTTTTACTCTCCATAACTTACTTAGGTCCTTCCTGCCCCTAGTTTAATTGAACACCTGCAGAACAAGCCACAGATAGTTGATAACAAGAGCATTCTTGACCAATTGTCTTGCTGGTTGAAGACTATTGCATGATGGCCCCAGCAAAAGTTGTAAAATAGAAAACTGTTGACTGACAGTACATAAACCAATCAGAGTGGCTTATTTTGAATGGCAATTGCATCAACCAATCAGATGGTCTCAATTCGAAACTAATTTGCATAAGGGCTTTATTTACTCTCCATAACTTACTGAGGTCCTTCCTAACACTAGTTTAATTGAACACCTGCAGAGCCAGCCACAGATAGTTGATAACAAGAGCATTCTTGACCAATTGTCTTGCTGGTTGAAGACTATTGCATGATGGTCCCAGCAAAAGTTGTAAAATAGAAAACTGTTGACTGACAGTACATAAACCAATCAGAGTGGCTTATTTTGAATGACAATTGCATCAACCAATCAGATGATCTCAATTCTAAACTAATTTGCATAAGCGCTTTATTTGCTCTCCATAACTTACTGAGGTCCTTCCTAACCCTAGTTTAATTGAACACCTGCAGAACCAGCCACAGATAGTGAATAACAAGAGCATTCTTGACCAATTGTCTTGCTGGTTGAAGACTTTTGCATGATGGTCCCAGCAAAAGTTTTAAAATAGAAAACTGTTGACTGACAGTACATAAACCAATCAGAATGGCTTATTTTGAATGACAATTGCATCAACCAATCAGATGGTCTCAATTCTAAACTAATTTGCATAAGGGCTTTTTTTACTCTCCATAACTTACTTAGGTCCTTCCTGCCCCTAGTTTAATTGAACACCTGCAGAACAAGCCACAGATAGTTGATAACAAGAGCATTCTTGACCAATTGTCTTGCTGGTTGAAGACTATTGCATGATGGCCCCAGCAAAAGTTGTAAAATAGAAAACTGTTGACTGACAGTACATAAACCAATCAGAGTGGCTTATTTTGAATGGCAATTGCATCAACCAATCAGATGGTCTCAATTCTAAACTAATTTGCATAAGGGCTTTATTTACTCTCCATAACTTACTGAGGTCCTTCCTAACCCTAGTTTAATTGAACACCTTCAGAACCAGCCACAGATAGTGGATAACAAGAGCATTCTTGACCAATTGTCTTGCTGGTTGAAGACTATTGCATGATGGTCCCAGCAACAGTTGTAAAATAGAAAACTGTTGACTGACAGTACATAAACCAATCAGAGTGGCTTATTTTGAATGACAATTGCATCAACCAATCAGATGATCTCAATTATAAACTAATTTGCATAAGCGCTTTATTTGCTCTCCATAACTTACTGAGGTCCTTCCTAACCCTAGTTTAATTGAACACCTGCAGAACCAGCCACAGATAGTTGATAACAAGAGCATTCTTGACCAATTGTCACGCTGGTTGAAGACTATATCATGATGGTCCCAGCAAAAGTTGTAAAATAGAAAACTGTTGACTGACAGTACATAAACCAATCAGAATGGCTTATTTTGAATGACAATTGCATCAACCAATCAGATGATCTCAATTCTAAACTAATTTGCATAAGCGCTTTATTTGCTCTCCATAACTTACTGAGGTCCTTCCTAACCCTAGTTTAATTGAACACCTGCAAAACCAGCCACAGATAGTTGATAACAAGAGCATTCTTTACCAATTGTCTTGCTGCTTGAAGACTATTGCATGATGGTCCCAGCAAAAGTTGTAAAATAGAAAACTGTTGACTGACAGTACATAAACCAATCAGAATGGCTTATTTTGAATGACAATTGCATCAACCAATCAGATGATCTCAATTCTAAACTAATTTGCATAAGCGCTTTATTTGCTCTCCATAACTTACTGAGGTCCTTCCTAACCCTAGTTTAATTGAACACCTTCAGAACCAGCCACAGATAGTGGATAACAAGAGCATTCTTGACCAATTGGCTTGCTGGTTGAAGACTTTTGCATGATGGTCCCAGCAAAGGTTGTAAAATAGAAAACTGTTGACTGACAGTACATAAACCAATCAGAGTGGCTTATTTTGAATGACAATTGCATCAACCAATCAGATGGTCTCAATTCTAAACTAATTTGCATAAGGTTTTTTTTTACTCTCCATAACTTACTGAGGTCCTTCCTAAACCCTAGTTTAATTGAACACCTTCAGAACCAGCCACAGATAGTGAATAACAAGAGCATTCTTGACCAATTGTCTTGCTGGTTGAAGACTTTTGCATGATGGTCCCAGCAAAAGTTGTAAAATAGAAAACTGTTGACTGACAGTACATAAACCAATCAGAGTGGCTTATTTTGAATGGCAATTGCATCAACCAATCAGATGGTCTCAATTCGAAACTAATTTGCATAAGGGCTTTATTTACTCTCCATAACTTACTGAGGTCCTTCCTAACACTAGTTTAATTGAACACCTGCAGAGCCAGCCACAGATAGTTGATAACAAGAGCATTCTTGACCAATTGTCTTGCTGGTTGAAGACTATTGCATGATGGTCCCAGCAAAAGTTGTAAAATAGAAAACTGTTGACTGACAGTACATAAACCAATCAGAGTGGCTTATTTTGAATGACAATTGCATCAACCAATCAGATGATCTCAATTCTAAACTAATTTGCATAAGCGCTTTATTTGCTCTCCATAACTTACTGAGGTCCTTCCTAACCCTAGTTTAATTGAACACCTGCAGAACCAGCCACAGATAGTGAATAACAAGAGCATTCTTGACCAATTGTCTTGCTGGTTGAAGACTTTTGCATGATGGTCCCAGCAAAAGTTTTAAAATAGAAAACTGTTGACTGACAGTACATAAACCAATCAGAATGGCTTATTTTGAATGACAATTGCATCAATCAATCAGATGGTCTCAATTCTAAACTAATTTGCATAAGGGCTTTTTTTACTCTCCATAACTTACTTAGGTCCTTCCTGCCCCTAGTTTAATTGAACACCTGCAGAACAAGCCACAGATAGTTGATAACAAGAGCATTCTTGACCAATTGTCTTGCTGGTTGAAGACTATTGCATGATGGCCCCAGCAAAAGTTGTAAAATAGAAAACTGTTGACTGACAGTACATAAACCAATCAGAGTGGCTTATTTTGAATGGCAATTGCATCAACCAATCAGATGGTCTCAATTCTAAACTAATTTGCATAAGGGCTTTATTTACTCTCCATAACTTACTGAGGTCCTTCCTAACCCTAGTTTAATTGAACACCTGCAGAGCCAGCCACAGATAGTTGATAACAAGAGCATTCTTGACCAATTGTCTTGCTGGTTGAAGACTATTGCATGATGGTCCCAGCAAAAGTTGTAAAATAGAAAACTGTTGACTGACAGTACATAAACCAATCAGAGTGGCTTATTTTGAATGACAATTGCATCAACCAATCAGATGATCTCAATTCTAAACTAATTTGCATAAGCGCTTTATTTGCTCTCCATAACTTACTGAGGTCCTTCCTAACCCTAGTTTAATTGAACACCTGCAGAACCAGCCACAGATAGTTGATAACAAGAGCATTCTTGACCAATTGTCTTGCTGGTTGAAGACTTTTGCATGATGGTCCCAGCAAAAGTTGTAAAATAGAAAACTGTTGACTGACAGTACATAAACCAATCAGAATGGCTTATTTTGAATGACAATTGCATCAACCAATCAGATGGCCTCAATTCTAAACTAATTTGCATAAGGGCTTTTTTTACTCTCCATAACTTACTTAGGTCCTTCCTGCCCCTAGTTTAATTGAACACCTGCAGAACAAGCCACAGATAGTTTATAACAAGAGCATTCTTGACCAATTGTCTTGCTGGTTGAAGACTATTGCATGATGGTCCCAGCAAAAGTTGTAAAATAGAAAACTGTTGACTGACAGTACATAAACCAATCAGAATGGCTTATTTTAAATGACAATTGCATCAACCAATCAGATGGCCTCAATTCTAAACTAATTTGCATAAGGGCTTTTTTTACTCTCCATAACTTACTGAGGTCCTTCCTGCCCCTAGTTTAATTGAACACCTGCAGAACAAGCCACAGATAGTTGATAACAAGAGCATTCTTGACCAATTGTCTTGCTGGTTGAAGACTATTGCATGATGGTCCCAGCAAAAGTTGTAAAATAGAAAACTGTTGACTGACAGTACATAAACAAATCAGAATGGCTTATTTTGAATGACAATTGCATCAACCAATCAGATGGTCTCAATTCTAAACTAATTTGCATAAGGGCTTTATTTACTCTCCATAACTTACTGAGGTCCTTCCTAACCCTAGTTTAATTGAACACCTTCAGAACCAGCCACAGATAGTGGATAACAAGAGCATTCTTGACCAATTGTCTTGCTGGTTGAAGACTATTGCATGATGGTCCCAGCAACAGTTGTAAAATAGAAAACTGTTGACTGACAGTACATAAACCAATCAGAGTGGCTTATTTTGAATGACAATTGCATCAACCAATCAGATGATCTCAATTATAAACTAATTTGCATAAGCGCTTTATTTGCTCTCCATAACTTACTGAGGTCCTTCCTAACCCTAGTTTAATTGAACACCTGCAGAACCAGCCACAGATAGTTGATAACAAGAGCATTCTTGACCAATTGTCATGCTGGTTGAAGACTATATCATGATGGTCCCAGCAAAAGTTGTAAAATAGAAAACTGTTGACTGACAGTACATAAACCAATCAGAATGGCTTATTTTGAATGACAATTGCATCAACCAATCAGATGATCTCAATTCTAAACTAATTTGCATAAGCGCTTTATTTGCTCTCCATAACTTACTGAGGTCCTTCCTAACCCTAGTTTAATTGAACACCTGCAAAACCAGCCACAGATAGTTGATAACAAGAGCATTCTTTACCAATTGTCTTGCTGCTTGAAGACTATTGCATGATGGTCCCAGCAAAAGTTGTAAAATAGAAAATTGTTGACTGACAGTACATAAACCAATCAGAATGGCTTATTTTGAATGACAATTGCATCAACCAATCAGATGATCTCAATTCTAAACTAATTTGCATAAGCGCTTTATTTGCTCTCCATAACTTACTGAGGTCCTTCCTAACCCTAGTTTAATTGAACACCTGCAGAACCAGCCACAGATAGTTGATAACAAGAGCATTCTTGACCAATTGTCTTGCTGGTTGAAGACTATTGCATGATGGTCCCAGCAAAAGTTGTAAAATAGAAAACTGTTGACTGACATTACATAAACCAATCAGAATGGCTTATTTTGAATGACAATTGTATCAACCAATCAGATGGTCTCAATTCTAAACTAATTTGCATAAGGGCTTTATTTACTCTCTATAACTTACTGAGGTCCTTCCTAACCCTAGTTTAATTGAACACCTGCAGAACCAGCCACAGATAGTTGATAAAAAGAGCATTCTTGACTAATTGTCTTGCTGGTTGAAGACTATTGCATGATGGTCCCAGCAAAAGTTGTGAAATAGAAAACTGTTGACTGACATTATATAAACCAATCAGAATGGCTTATTTTGAATGACAATTGTATCAACCAATCAGATAGCCTCAATTCTAAACTAATTTGCATAAGGGCTTTTTTTACTCTCCATAACTTACTGAGGTCCTTCCTGCCCCTAGTTTAATTGAACACCTGCAGAACAAGCCACAGATAGTTGATAACAAGAGCATTCTTGACCAATTGTCTTGCTGGTTGAAGACTATTGCATGATGGTCCCAGCAAAAGTTGTAAAATAGAAAACTGTTGACTGACAGTACATAAACCAATCAGAGTGGCTTATTTTGAATGACAATTGCATCAACCAATCAGATGATCTCAATTCTAAACTAATTTGCATAAGCGCTTTATTTGCTCTCCATAACTTACTGAGGTCCTTCCTAACCCTAGTTTAATTGAACACCTGCAGAACCAGCCACAGATAGTTGATAACAAGAGCATTCTTGACCAATTGTCTTGCTGGTTGAAGACTATTGCTTGATGGTCCCAGCAAAAGTTGTAAAATAGAAAACTGTTGACTGACAGTACATAAACCATTCAAAGTGGCTTATTTTGAATGACAATTGCATCAACCAATCAGATGATCTCAATTCTAAACTAATTTGCATAAGGGCTTTTTTTACTCTCCATAACTTACTGAGGTCCTTCCTGCCCCTAGTTTAATTGAACACCTGCAGAACAAGCCACAGATAGTTGATAACAAGAGCATTCTTGACCAATTGTCTTGCTGGTTGAAGACTATTGCATGATGGTCCCAGCAAAAGTTGTAAAATAGAAAACTGTTGACTGACAGTACATAAACCAATCAGAGTGGCTTATTTTGAATGACAATTGCATCAACCAATCAGATGATCTCAATTCTAAACTAATTTGCATAAGCGCTTTATTTGCTCTCCATAACTTACTGATGTCCTTCCTAACCCTAGTTTAATTGAACACCTGCAGAACCAGCCACAGATAGTTGATAACAAGAGCATTCTTGACCAATTGTCTTGCTGGTTGAAGACTATTGCATGATGGTCCCAGCAAAAGTTGTAAAATAGAAAACTGTTGACTGACAGTACATAAACCAATCAGAGTGGCTTATTTTGAATGACAATTGCATCAACCAATCAGATGATCTCAATTCTAAACTAATTTGCATAATGGCTTTATTTGCTCTCCATAACTTACTGAGGTCCATCCTAACCCTAGTTTAATTGAACACCTGCAGAACCAGCCACAGATAGTTGATAAAAAGAGCATTCTTGACCAATTGTCTTGCTGGTTTAAGACTATTGCATGATGGTCCCAGCAAAAGTTGTGAAATAGAAAACTGTTGACTGACATTATATAAACCAATCAGAATGGCTTATTTTGAATGACAATTGTATCAACCAATCAGATGGCCTCAATTCTAAACTAATTTGCATAAGGGCTTTTTTTACTCTCCATAACTTACTGAGGTCCTTCCTGCCCCTAGTTTAATTGAACACCTGCAGAACAAGCCACAGATAGTTTATAACAAGAGCATTCTTGACCAATTGTCTTGCTGGTTGAAGACTATTGCATGATGGTCCCAGCAAAAGTTGTAAAATAGAAAACTGTTGACTGACAGTACATAAACCAATCAGAATGGCTTATTTTAAATGACAATTGCATCAACCAATCAGATGGCCTCAATTCTAAACTAATTTGCATAAGGGCTTTTTTTACTCTCCATAACTTACTGAGGTCCTTCCTGCCCCTAGTTTAATTGAACACCTGCAGAACAAGCCACAGATAGTTGATAACAAGAGCATTCTTGACCAATTGTCTTGCTGGTTGAAGACTATTGCATGATGGTCCCAGCAAAAGTTGTAAAATAGAAAACTGTTGACTGACAGTACATAAACAAATCAGAATGGCTTATTTTGAATGACAATTGCATCAACCAATCAGATGGTCTCAATTCTAAACTAATTTGCATAAGGGCTTTATTTACTCTCCATAACTTACTGAGGTCCTTCCTAACCCTAGTTTAATTGAACACCTTCAGAACCAGCCACAGATAGTGGATAACAAGAGCATTCTTGACCAATTGTCTTGCTGGTTGAAGACTATTGCATGATGGTCCCAGCAACAGTTGTAAAATAGAAAACTGTTGACTGACAGTACATAAACCAATCAGAGTGGCTTATTTTGAATGACAATTGCATCAACCAATCAGATGATCTCAATTATAAACTAATTTGCATAAGCGCTTTATTTGCTCTCCATAACTTACTGAGGTCCTTCCTAACCCTAGTTTAATTGAACACCTGCAGAACCAGCCACAGATAGTTGATAACAAGAGCATTCTTGACCAATTGTCATGCTGGTTGAAGACTATATCATGATGGTCCCAGCAAAAGTTGTAAAATAGAAAACTGTTGACTGACAGTACATAAACCAATCAGAATGGCTTATTTTGAATGACAATTGCATCAACCAATCAGATGATCTCAATTCTAAACTAATTTGCATAAGCGCTTTATTTGCTCTCCATAACTTACTGAGGTCCTTCCTAACCCTAGTTTAATTGAACACCTGCAAAACCAGCCACAGATAGTTGATAACAAGAGCATTCTTTACCAATTGTCTTGCTGCTTGAAGACTATTGCATGATGGTCCCAGCAAAAGTTGTAAAATAGAAAACTGTTGACTGACAGTACATAAACCAATCAGAATGGCTTATTTTGAATGACAATTGCATCAACCAATCAGATGATCTCAATTCTAAACTAATTTGCATAAGCGCTTTATTTGCTCTCCATAACTTACTGAGGTCCTTCCTAACCCTAGTTTAATTGAACACCTGCAGAACCAGCCACAGATAGTTGATAACAAGAGCATTCTTGACCAATTGTCTTGCTGGTTGAAGACTATTGCATGATGGTCCCAGCAAAAGTTGTAAAATAGAAAACTGTTGACTGACATTACATAAACCAATCAGAATGGCTTATTTTGAATGACAATTGTATCAACCAATCAGATGGTCTCAATTCTAAACTAATTTGCATAAGGGCTTTATTTACTCTCTATAACTTACTGAGGTCCTTCCTAACCCTAGTTTAATTGAACACCTGCAGAACCAGCCACAGATAGTTGATAAAAAGAGCATTCTTGACTAATTGTCTTGCTGGTTGAAGACTATTGCATGATGGTCCCAGCAAAAGTTGTGAAATAGAAAACTGTTGACTGACATTATATAAACCAATCAGAATGGCTTATTTTGAATGACAATTGTATCAACCAATCAGATAGCCTCAATTCTAAACTAATTTGCATAAGGGCTTTTTTTACTCTCCATAACTTACTGAGGTCCTTCCTGCCCCTAGTTTAATTGAACACCTGCAGAACAAGCCACAGATAGTTGATAACAAGAGCATTCTTGACCAATTGTCTTGCTGGTTGAAGACTATTGCATGATGGTCCTAGCAAAAGTTGTAAAATAGAAAACTGTTGACTGACAGTACATAAACCAATCAGAGTGGCTTATTTTGAATGACAATTGCATCAACCAATCAGATGATCTCAATTCTAAACTAATTTGCATAAGCGCTTTATTTGCTCTCCATAACTTACTGAGGTCCTTCCTAACCCTAGTTTAATTGAACACCTGCAGAACCAGCCACAGATAGTTGATAACAAGAGCATTCTTGACCAATTGTCTTGCTGGTTGAAGACTATTGCTTGATGGTCCCAGCAAAAGTTGTAAAATAGAAAACTGTTGACTGACAGTACATAAACCATTCAGAGTGGCTTATTTTGAATGACAATTGCATCAACCAATCAGATGATCTCAATTCTAAACTAATTTGCATAAGGGCTTTTTTTACTCTCCATAACTTACTGAGGTCCTTCCTGCCCCTAGTTTAATTGAACACCTGCAGAACAAGCCACAGATAGATGATAACAAGAGCATTCTTGACCAATTGTCTGGCTGGTTGAAGACTATTGCATGATGGTCCCAGCAAAAGTTGTAAAATAGAAAACTGTTGACTGACAGTACATAAACCAATCAGAGTGGCTTATTTTGAATGACAATTGCATCAACCAATCAGATGATCTCAATTCTAAACTAATTTGCATAAGCGCTTTATTTGCTCTCCATAACTTACTGATGTCCTTCCTAACCCTAGTTTAATTGAACACCTGCAGAACCAGCCACAGATAGTTGATAACAAGAGCATTCTTGACCAATTGTCTTGCTGGTTGAAGACTATTGCATGATGGTCCCAGCAAAAGTTGTAAAATAGAAAACTGTTGACTGACAGTACATAAACCAATCAGAGTGGCTTATTTTGAATGACAATTGCATCAACCAATCAGATGATCTCAATTCTAAACTAATTTGCATAATGGCTTTATTTGCTCTCCATAACTTACTGAGGTCCATCCTAACCCTAGTTTAATTGAACACCTGCAGAACCAGCCACAGATAGTTGATAAAAAGAGCATTCTTGACCAATTGTCTTGCTGGTTTAAGACTATTGCATGATGGTCCCAGCAAAAGTTGTGAAATAGAAAACTGTTGACTGACATTATATAAACCAATCAGAATGGCTTATTTTGAATGACAATTGTATCAACCAATCAGATGGCCTCAATTCTAAACTAATTTGCATAAGGGCTTTTTTTACTCTCCATAACTTACTGAGGTCCTTCCTGCCCCTAGTTTAATTGAACACCTGCAGAACAAGCCACAGATAGTTGATAACAAGAGCATTCTTGACCAATTGTCTTGCTGGTTGAAGACTATTGCATGATGGTCCCAGCAAAAGTTGTAAAATAGAAAACTGTTGACTGACAGTACATAAACCAATCAGAGTGGCTTATTTTGAATGACAATTGCATCATCCAATCAGATGATCTCAATTCTAAACTAATTTGCATAAGCGCTTTATTTGCTCTCCATAACTTACTGAGGTCCTTCCTAACCCTAGTTTAATTGAACACCTGCAGAGCCAGCCACAGATAGTTGATAACAAGAGCATTCTTGACCAATTGTCTTGCTGGTTAAAGACTATTGCATGATGGTCCCAGCAAAAGTTGTAAAATAGAAAACTGTTGACTGACAGTACATAAACCAATCAGAGTGGCTTATTTTGAATGACAATTGCATCAACCAATCAGATGATCTCAATTATAAACTAATTTGCATAAGCGCTTTATTTGCTCTCCATAACTTACTGAGGTCCTTCCTAATCCTAGTTTAATTGAACACCTGCAGAACCAGCCACAGATAGTTGATAACAAGAGCATTCTTGACCAATTGTCATGCTGGTTGAAGACTATATCATGATGGTCCCAGCAAAAGTTGTAAAATAGAAAACTGTTGACTGACAGTACATAAACCAATCAGAATGGCTTATTTTGAATGACAATTGCATCAACCAATCAGATGGCCTCAATTCTAAACTAATTTGCATAAGGGCTTTTTTTACTCTCCATAACTTACTTAGGTCCTTCCTGCCCCTAGTTTAATTGAACACCTGCAGAACAAGCCACAGATAGTTTATAACAAGAGCATTCTTGACCAATTGTCTTGCTGGTTGAAGACTATTGCATGATGGTCCCAGCAAAAGTTGTAAAATAGAAAACTGTTGACTGACAGTACATAAACCAATCAGAGTGGCTTATTTTGAATGACAATTGCATCAACCAATCAGATGATCTCAATTATAAACTAATTTGCATAAGCGCTTTATTTGCTCTCCATAACTTACTGAGGTCCTTCCTAACCCTAGTTTAATTGAACACCTGCAGAACCAGCCACAGATAGTTGATAACAAGAGCATTCTTGACCAATTGTCATGCTGGTTGAAGACTATATCATGATGGTCCCAGCAAAAGTTGTAAAATAGAAAACTGTTGACTGACAGTACATAAACCAATCAGAATGGCTTATTTTGAATGACAATTGCATCAACCAATCAGATGATCTCAATTCTAAACTAATTTGCATAAGCGCTTTATTTGCTCTCCATAACTTACTGAGGTCCTTCCTAACCCTAGTTTAATTGAACACCTGCAAAACCAGCCACAGATAGTTGATAACAAGAGCATTCTTTACCAATTGTCTTGCTGCTTGAAGACTATTGCATGATGGTCCCAGCAAAAGTTGTAAAATAGAAAACTGTTGACTGACAGTACATAAACCAATCAGAATGGCTTATTTTGAATGACAATTGCATCAACCAATCAGATGATCTCAATTCTAAACTAATTTGCATAAGCGCTTTATTTGCTCTCCATAACTTACTGAGGTCCTTCCTAACCCTAGTTTAATTGAACACCTGCAGAACCAGCCACAGATAGTTGATAACAAGAGCATTCTTGCCCAATTGTCTTGCTGGTTGAAGACTATTGCATGATGGTCCCAGCAAAAGTTGTAAAATAGAAAACTGTTGACTGACATTACATAAACCAATCAGAATGGCTTATTTTGAATGACAATTGTATCAACCAATCAGATGGTCTCAATTCTAAACTAATTTGCATAAGGGCTTTATTTACTCTCTATAACTTACTGAGGTCCTTCCTAACCCTAGTTTAATTGAACACCTGCAGAACCAGCCACAGATAGTTGATAAAAAGAGCATTCTTGACTAATTGTCTTGCTGGTTGAAGACTATTGCATGATGGTCCCAGCAAAAGTTGTGAAATAGAAAACTGTTGACTGACATTATATAAACCAATCAGAATGGCTTATTTTGAATGACAATTGTATCAACCAATCAGATAGCCTCAATTCTAAACTAATTTGCATAAGGGCTTTTTTTACTCTCCATAACTTACTGAGGTCCTTCCTGCCCCTAGTTTAATTGAACACCTGCAGAACAAGCCACAGATAGTTGATAACAAGAGCATTCTTGACCAATTGTCTTGCTGGTTGAAGACTATTGCATGATGGTCCCAGCAAAAGTTGTAAAATAGAAAACTGTTGACTGACAGTACATAAACCAATCAGAGTGGCTTATTTTGAATGACAATTGCATCAACCAATCAGATGATCTCAATTCTAAACTAATTTGCATAAGCGCTTTATTTGCTCTCCATAACTTACTGAGGTCCTTCCTAACCCTAGTTTAATTGAACACCTGCAGAACCAGCCACAGATAGTTGATAACAAGAGCATTCTTGACCAATTGTCTTGCTGGTTGAAGACTATTGCTTGATGGTCCCAGCAAAAGTTGTAAAATAGAAAACTGTTGACTGACAGTACATAAACCATTCAGAGTGGCTTATTTTGAATGACAATTGCATCAACCAATCAGATGATCTCAATTCTAAACTAATTTGCATAAGGGCTTTTTTTACTCTCCATAACTTACTGAGGTCCTTCCTGCCCCTAGTTTAATTGAACACCTGCAGAACAAGCCACAGATAGTTGATAACAAGAGCATTCTTGACCAATTGTCTTGCTGGTTGAAGACTATTGCATGATGGTCCCAGCAAAAGTTGTAAAATAGAAAACTGTTGACTGACAGTACATAAACCAATCAGAGTGGCTTATTTTGAATGACAATTGCATCAACCAATCAGATGATCTCAATTCTAAACTAATTTGCATAAGCGCTTTATTTGCTCTCCATAACTTACTGATGTCCTTCCTAACCCTAGTTTAATTGAACACCTGCAGAACCAGCCACAGATAGTTGATAACAAGAGCATTCTTGACCAATTGTCTTGCTGGTTGAAGACTATTGCATGATGGTCCCAGCAAAAGTTGTAAAATAGAAAACTGTTGACTGACAGTACATAAACCAATCAGAGTGGCTTATTTTGAATGACAATTGCATCAACCAATCAGATGATCTCAATTCTAAACTAATTTGCATAATGGCTTTATTTGCTCTCCATAACTTACTGAGGTCCATCCTAACCCTAGTTTAATTGAACACCTGCAGAACCAGCCACAGATAGTTGATAAAAAGAGCATTCTTGACCAATTGTCTTGCTGGTTTAAGACTATTGCATGATGGTCCCAGCAAAAGTTGTGAAATAGAAAACTGTTGACTGACATTATATAAACCAATCAGAATGGCTTATTTTGAATGACAATTGTATCAACCAATCAGATGGCCTCAATTCTAAACTAATTTGCATAAGGGCTTTTTTTACTCTCCATAACTTACTGAGGTCCTTCCTGCCCCTAGTTTAATTGAACACCTGCAGAACAAGCCACAGATAGTTGATAACAAGAGCATTCTTGACCAATTGTCTTGCTGGTTGAAGACTATTCCATGATGGTCCCAGCAAAAGTTGTAAAATAGAAAACTGTTGACTGACAGTACATAAACCAATCAGAGTGGCTTATTTTGAATGACAATTGCATCATCCAATCAGATGATCTCAATTCTAAACTAATTTGCATAAGCGCTTTATTTGCTCTCCATAACTTACTGAGGTCCTTCCTAACCCTAGTTTAATTGAACACCTGCAGAGCCAGCCACAGATAGTTGATAACAAGAGCATTCTTGACCAATTGTCTTGCTGGTTAAAGACTATTGCATGATGGTCCCAGCAAAAGTTGTAAAATAGAAAACTGTTGACTGACAGTACATAAACCAATCAGAGTGGCTTATTTTGAATGACAATTGCATCAACCAATCAGATGATCTCAATTATAAACTAATTTGCATAAGCGCTTTATTTGCTCTCCATAACTTACTGAGGTCCTTCCTAACCCTAGTTTAATTGAACACCTGCAGAACCAGCCACAGATAGTTGATAACAAGAGCATTCTTGACCAATTGTCATGCTGGTTGAAGACTATATCATGATGGTCCCAGCAAAAGTTGTAAAATAGAAAACTGTTGACTGACAGTACATAAACCAATCAGAATGGCTTATTTTGAATGACAATTGCATCAACCAATCAGATGATCTCAATTCTAAACTAATTTGCATAAGCGCTTTATTTGCTCTCCATAACTTACTGAGGTCCTTCCTAACCCTAGTTTAATTGAACACCTGCAAAACCAGCCACAGATAGTTGATAACAAGAGCATTCTTTACCAATTGTCTTGCTGCTTGAAGACTATTGCATGATGGTCCCAGCAAAAGTTGTAAAATAGAAAACTGTTGACTGACAGTACATAAACCAATCAGAATGGCTTATTTTGAATGACAATTGCATCAACCAATCAGATGATCTCAATTCTAAACTAATTTGCATAAGCGCTTTATTTGCTCTCCATAACTTACTGAGGTCCTTCCTAACCCTAGTTTAATTGAACACCTGCAGAACCAGCCACAGATAGTTGATAACAAGAGCATTCTTGACCAATTGTCTTGCTGGTTGAAGACTATTGCATGATGGTCCCAGCAAAAGTTGTAAAATAGAAAACTGTTGACTGACATTACATAAACCAATCAGAATGGCTTATTTTGAATGACAATTGTATCAACCAATCAGATGGTCTCAATTCTAAACTAATTTGCATAAGGGCTTTATTTACTCTCTATAACTTACTGAGGTCCTTCCTAACCCTAGTTTAATTGAACACCTGCAGAACCAGCCACAGATAGTTGATAAAAAGAGCATTCTTGACTAATTGTCTTGCTGGTTGAAGACTATTGCATGATGGTCCCAGCAAAAGTTGTGTAATAGAAAACTGTTGACTGACATTATATAAACCAATCAGAATGGCTTATTTTGAATGACAATTGTATCAACCAATCAGATAGCCTCAATTCTAAACTAATTTGCATAAGGGCTTTTTTTACTCTCCATACCTTACTGAGGTCCTTCATTACATAAACCAATCAGAATGGCTTATTTTGAATGACAATTGTATCAACCAATCAGATGATCTCAATTCTAAACTAATTTGCATAAGCGCTTTATTTGCTCTCCATAACTTACTGAGGTCCTTCCTAACCCTAGTTTAATTGAACACCTGCAGAACCAGCAACAGATAGTTGATAAAAAGAGCATTCTTGACCAATTGTCTTGCTGGTTTAAGACTATTGCATGATGGTCCCAGCAAAAGTTGTGAAATAGAAAACTGTTGACTGACATTATATAAACCAATCAGAATGGCTTATTTTGAATGACAATTGTATCAACCAATCAGATAGCCTCAATTCTAAACTAATTTGCATAAGGGCTTTTTTTACTCTCCATAACTTACTGAGGTCCTTCCTGCCCCTAGTTTAATTGAACACCTGCAGAACAAGCCACAGATAGTTGATAACAAGAGCATTCTTGACCAATTGTCTTGCTGGTTGAAGACTATTGCATGATGGTCCCAGCAAAAGTTGTAAAATAGAAAACTGTTGACTGACAGTACATAAACCAATCAGAGTGGCTTATTTTGAATGACAATTGCATCAACCAATCAGATGATCTCAATTCTAAACTAATTTGCATAAGCGCTTTATTTGCTCTCCATAACTTACTGAGGTCCTTCCTAACCCTAGTTTAATTGAACACCTGCAGAACCAGCCACAGATAGTTGATAACAAGAGCATTCTTGACCAATTGTCTTGCTGGTTGAAGACTATTGCTTGATGGTCCCAGCAAAAGTTGTAAAATAGAAAACTGTTGACTGACAGTACATAAACCAATCAGAATGGCTTATTTTGAATGACAATTGCATCAACCAATCAGATGGTCTCAATTCTAAACTAATTTGCATAAGGGCTTTATTTACTCTCCATAACTTACTGAGGTCCTTCCTAACCCTAGTTTAATTGAACACCTGCAGAGCCAGCCACAGATAGTTGATAACAAGAGCATTCTTGACCAATTGTCTTGCTGGTTGAAGACTATTGCATGATGGTCCTAGCAAAAGTTGTAAAATAGAAAACTGTTGACTGACATTACATAAACCAATCAGAATGGCTTATTTTGAATGACAATTGTATCAACCAATCAGATGGTCTCAATTCTAAACTAATTTGCATAAGGGCTTTATTTACTCTCCATAACTTACTGAGGTCCTTCCTAACCCTAGTTTAATTGAACACCTGCAGAACCAGCCACAGATAGTTGATAACAAGAGCATTCTTGACCAATTGTCTTGCTGGTTGAAGACTATTGCATGATGGTCCCAACAAAAGTTGTAAAATAGAAAACTGTTGACTGACAGTACATAAACCATTCAGAGTGGCTTATTTTGAATGACAATTGCATCAACCAATCAGATGATCTCAATTCTAAACTAATTTGCATAAGCGCTTTATTTGCTCTCCATAACTTACTGAGGTCCTTCCTAACCCTAGTTTAATTGAACACCTGCAGAACCAGCCACAGATAGTTGATAACAAGAGCATTCTTGACCAATTGTCTTGCTGGTTGAAGACTATTGCATGATGGTCCCAGCAAAAGTTGTAAAATAGAAAACTGTTGACTGACAGTACATAAACCAATCAGAATGGCTTATTTTGAATGACAATTGCATCAACCAATCAGATGGCCTCAATTCTAAACTAATTTGCATAAGGGCTTTTTTTACTCTCCATAACTTACTGAGGTCCTTCCTGCCCCTAGTTTAATTGAACACCTGCAGAACAAGCCACAGATAGTTGATAACAAGAGCATTCTTGACCAATTGTCTTGCTGGTTGAAGACTATTGCATGATGGTCCCAGCAAAAGTTGTAAAATAGAAAACTGTTGACTGACAGTACATAAACCAATCAGAGTGGCTTATTTTGAATGACAATTGCATCAACCAATCAGATGATCTCAATTCTAAACTAATTTGCATAATGGCTTTATTTGCTCTCCATAACTTACTGAGGTCCATCCTAACCCTAGTTTAATTGAACACCTGCAGAACCAGCCACAGATAGTTGATAAAAAGAGCATTCTTGACCAATTGTCTTGCTGGTTGAAGACTATTGCATGATGGTCCTAGCAAAAGTTGTAAAATAGAAAACTGTTGACTGACATTACATAAACCAATCAGAATGGCTTATTTTGAATGACAATTGTATCAACCAATCAGATGGTCTCAATTCTAAACTAATTTGCATAAGGGCTTTATTTACTCTCCATAACTTACTGAGGTCCTTCCTAACCCTAGTTTAATTGAACACCTGCAGAACCAGCCACAGATAGTTGATAACAAGAGCATTCTTGACCAATTGTCTTGCTGGTTGAAGACTATTGCATGATGGTCCCAACAAAAGTTGTAAAATAGAAAACTGTTGACTGACAGTACATAAACCATTCAGAGTGGCTTATTTTGAATGACAATTGCATCAACCAATCAGATGATCTCAATTCTAAACTAATTTGCATAAGCGCTTTATTTGCTCTCCATAACTTACTGAGGTCCTTCCTAACCCTAGTTTAATTGAACACCTGCAGAACCAGCCACAGATAGTTGATAACAAGAGCATTCTTGACCAATTGTCTTGCTGGTTGAAGACTATTGCATGATGGTCCCAGCAAAAGTTGTAAAATAGAAAACTGTTGACTGACAGTACATAAACCAATCAGAATGGCTTATTTTGAATGACAATTGCATCAACCAATCAGATGGCCTCAATTCTAAACTAATTTGCATAAGGGCTTTTTTTACTCTCCATAACTTACTGAGGTCCTTCCTGCCCCTAGTTTAATTGAACACCTGCAGAACAAGCCACAGATAGTTGATAACAAGAGCATTCTTGACCAATTGTCTTGCTGGTTGAAGACTATTGCATGATGGTCCCAGCAAAAGTTGTAAAATAGAAAACTGTTGACTGACAGTACATAAACCAATCAGAGTGGCTTATTTTGAATGACAATTGCATCAACCAATCAGATGATCTCAATTCTAAACTAATTTGCATAATGGCTTTATTTGCTCTCCATAACTTACTGAGGTCCATCCTAACCCTAGTTTAATTGAACACCTGCAGAACCAGCCACAGATAGTTGATAAAAAGAGCATTCTTGACCAATTGTCTTGCTGGTTGAAGACTATTGCATGATGGTCCCAGCAAAAGTTGTAAAATAGAAAACTGTTGACTGACAGTACATAAACCAATCAGAATGGCTTATTTTGAATGACAATTGCATCAACCAATCAGATGGTCTCAATTATAAACTAATTTGCATAAGGGCTTTATTTACTCTCCATAACTTACTGAGGTCCTTCCTAACCCTAGTTTAATTGAACACCTTCAGAACCAGCCACAGATAGTGGATAACAAGAGCATTCTTGACCAATTGTCTTGCTGGTTGAAGACTATTGCATGATGGTCCCAGCAAAAGTTGTAAAATAGAAAACTGTTGACTGACAGTACATAAACCAATCAGAATGGCTTATTTTGAATGACAATTGCATCAACCAATCAGATAATCTCAATTCTAAACTAATTTGCATAATGGCTTTATTTGCTCTCCATAACTTACTGAGGTCCATCCTAACCCTAGTTTAATTGAACACCTGCAGAACCAGCCACAGATAGTTGATAAAAAGAGCATTCTTGACCAATTGTCTTGCTGGTTTAAGACTATTGCATGATGGTCCCAGCAAAAGTTGTGAAATAGAAAACTGTTGACTGACATTATATAAACCAATCAGAATGGCTTATTGTGAATGACAATTGTATCAACCAATCAGATGGTCTCAATTCTAAACTAATTTGCATAAGGGCTTTATTTACTCTCCATAACTTACTGAGGTCCTTCCTAACCCTAGTTTAATTGAACACCTGCAGAACAAGCCACAGATAGTTGATAACAAGAGCATTCTTGACCAATTGTCTTGCTGGTTGAAGACTGTTGCATGATGGTCCCAGCAAAAGTTGTAAAATAGAAAACTGTTGACTGACAGTACATAAACCAATTAGAGTGGCTTATTTTGAATGACAATTGCATCAACCAATCAGATGATCTCAAATCTAAACTAATTTGCATAATGGCTTTATTTGCTCTCCATAACTTACTGAGGTCCATCCTAACCCTAGTTTAATTGAACACCTGCAGAACCAGCCACAGATAGTTGATAAAAAGAGCATTCTTGACCAATTGTCTTGCTGGTTGAAGACTATTGCATGATGGTCCCAGCAAAAGTTGTAAAATAGAAAACTGTTGACTGACAGTACATAAACCAATCAGAATGGCTTATTTTGAATGACAATTGCATCAACCAATGAGATGGTCTCAATTATAAACTAATTTGCATAAGGGCTTTATTTACTCTCCATAACTTACTGAGGTCCTTCCTGCCCCTAGTTTAATTGAACACCTGCAGAACCAGCCACAGATAGTGGATAACAAGAGCATTCTTGACCAATTGCCTTGCTGGTTGAAGACTATTGCATGATGGTCCCAGCAAAAGTTGTAAAATAGAAAACTGTTGACTGACAGTACATAAACCAATCAGAATGGCTTATTTTGAATGACAATTGCATCAACCAATCAGATGATCTCAATTCTAAACTAATTTGCATAATGGCTTTATTTGCTCTCCATAACTTACTGAGGTCCTTCCTGCCCCTAGTTTAATTGAACACCTGCAGAACAAGCCACAGATAGTTGATAACAAGAGCAATCTTGACCAATTGTCTGAGCTTCGCAGCCTTTTGGCCCAGGCTGAGGTCTGGGCCTGAGGTTGTGAGGTTGGGAAACTTTTCTGTGGGATCTACTACGCTGAGGAGGTATCAACACCGCAGGAATTTTGAAGCATCATGGCTGAAACACCTGGACTGAAGAATTCAATTCGTTTTTTCGTGCAAGAAAGAAGGAGGAAAGACTGTGGACTTTATCATCTTGTGAGGGAAGTTTTGGTGGAGCTGGCAGGAGTGAAGATAAGTACTATTTTTTGTATCCAAGATTTTCCTAACCAGGGCATGTATGATGTCAGTTTTTTCGATGGGAAAGACAGTTACAAAGTTTATGAAATGTTAAAAGAGAAATATCTGGACCCTAAAATGGAGGGGATAGAAATGTTTCCCCTATTTACTGCACAAGAAGTCCCAATCACAGTACATGCTTACAATCCGTTTATGAACTATGATTTGTTACTTGCTTTCCTTGCAAGGTATTGCAGTTCGGTGAGAGGAGGGGAATTTTTGAAAAACAGTATGGGTATCTTTAATGCCAAAAGAAAATTTTGGTGTAAACTAAGGAGGGATGAGAGATGTCCAGGTGGGGTAATGCATCCCCCTGCAAATTTCACAATTGGAGGCAACAGGTGCTTCCTATATTACCCCACCCAACCCAGATTCTGCAGAAAATGTTTTGAATATGGCCACACAAGGGAAGAGTGTGAGAAAGGGAGAACCTGTAGAAACTGCAGAAAAGAGGGGCATGAAGCAAACCGGTGCCCAGAGGAACGCAAATGCGACCTCTGCGGGGAACCTGGACATTCGTTCAAAACATGCTCAGAATTCACCAAAGCTCGAAAAGAGCAAGGTGCTCGAAGATTAGCTGAGCAAGCTGAAAGAGAAGCCAGAGAGGCAGCATGTCAAATGGCTAAGGATACTCGCACAACGGAGGCTAAAAAGACATGTATAGCCCCATCGCTTGTTGTGCAAAATGGAGTACAGATGGAGGTGGAGGCACAGGCTACACCAGATCCACAACAGCCAGTTAAGGCAATGCAAACTGCTGATACTGCAACTGACCACAGTGAGGAGCAGTTGAAAGTCTTTGCAGCTGAGGCTAATCAACTCATTATAGAGAATATTGAGAGTGATGAAAGCTCAGCTGAAAGTCAAAATTTAGATTCAGAGGATATTCAAAGTGCTGATACCTTATTGTCTGATGAGGAGTCTATAAAACTGAGGAAAGCAACTCCTGATGGAAGGGCTGTTAAAAAAGCCAGAATTGAAAGGGTTAAATACAGTCCCCCAGCAATTGAACCAGATGGTATGGTTCCGAAGTTCCGAAGACAATGCCAGTTCTCCATCTTCCACTGAATCTTCCAATATTTTTGGGGCATCCAAACAGTCAATCGCACGTTTGACTGGGAAGGAGAACTATGATGAAATTGGATGATGCTGATTTAAGTTGTGTTTTTGTAATCCAACTACCTGGAAATTATTTACGGGACTTCTAAATCTACCTATGCCTAATATTACAAGCAACATTAGCGTAAAAGTTGCAACATTAAATGTCAGGCTGATAACAAGCAGACCCAGGCGTGCTGCGGTTTTTGAAATATTAAAAAACTTAAAAGCTGATATAATTTGTGTACAGGAATGTGGGATTTCAGAGCCCATTAAAAAAGAAGAATGGGACAAAGGGGATAGTTTTTGGTCTGGGTCTTGTTTAAATAAAAATGATGGGGTGGGTATTGTAATAAATAATAGGGATATTATAGGGGAGGATTTTTTTGTGGTGGAAGAAGGGAGGTGTATTGTTGGGACTTTTAGTCTTAGAGGGTGGAGGTTTAGGATCATGTGTATATATGCTCCTGCTTGTAAATTAGAAAGAAAGAAATTGTTTGATAAGATAAGGTTATTCCTTCCTGGAAGAACACCCCTTATGTTAATGGGGGATTTCAATTGGGTACTTATGAGTTATCTGGGCGCCCGATTTTTTGATTGTATGCCTTAAGTTAAGGCATACAATCAGATGCGATGCGATGCGATATCGCATCGCATCGCATGCGACCATCGGATGCGATGACCCGATTTTTCCATAGGAATCAATGTTAAAATGGACTGAGTCCATTTTAACATGGAATTCAATGGGAAAAAGGGGTCCTTTTCATACCCCTACTATCCAAGTGGGCATGGAGTTGGATATAAACCTGTGGCGAGCGTATTCTGTGTCCCCTCGCGGGGCTCGCTGGTGTTTTTAGAAAAATTGTTAGGAAATGTTTTGTTTTTCTGTGGGGTAGTAAAATGGAGTGGTTGAGACGTGAGAATGTGGTTAAATCTAGGATTAAAGGAGGGGGAAATTTTCCAAATTTTGATAGATTTATAGGAGTGAATTATGTGGCAATTGTGGCGAGATTGTTAAAGGGGAGTTCAAAAACCTCATGTATGACAAAATACCTGGGTGGATGGATGTTGTGTGGGATTGGATGGATGAAGAGGTCTTTGAGTGTGCCAATGGCCTTCAGTTGCCCAGAATGGTATGTGTTTGTGGAGCGATTTATTAGGAAGAATGATTTGTTAAGTATAAGTATGGAAGATTTTATGGGGAGGAAGAAAATAATAAAGATTTTGAAAGACAGAGAAACTGTATGCAATATTGAATATTTGAGATTGAAAGAAGCAGAAGTGGTGTGGAAGAAAATGGAAATGAATGGGATGTCAAATAAACAAAAAGATGTGGTCTGGAAAGTTATGCATGGTGTCTTGCCTGTAAGAATGGTACTTAAAAAGAGAGATTTGACAAGAATAGAAATATGCCCGAGAGAAGAATGTGGAATAAATGAGACAGTATTGCATGTAATGTGGGGATGTGGTTTTGCTAAAAAAGTATGGAAGGGTATGAGTGGATTATGTAGAGAATTGTTTGGTGTAAATGGGATTTCATGGAGGTTGGCAATGTTTGGTTTAGGAGTAAATGGGAAAATAAAAGAAAGAGTGATGTGGCTATTAATGTGTTGTGTAATGGAAGTATTGTGGGATAATAGGAATATGTATGTGTATAAGAAAGAAGATAAAAGTGTGAATGATTGTATTAGGATGGTGTTGGGGAAATTGTATACATGTTATTTGTTTAATAAATAAGGTGGAGGTGGTATGGATGCAGAGGGAGTGTGGAAAGTAAAGAAATGGATGCATGTTGTAAAATTTGTATAGTTTAGGGGAGAGGGGATATGGTATTGTGGTGCTTTTTATTGGTTCTGTGTAAGTTTTTTTTTTTTTCATTTCAAAAAAGCAAAATAAAACCAGTTGATGAAGGAGAAAAGTTTATCGCTCAGAAAGTCACGTGAGAGATAGTCTAAAGGGTAGACTATTTAAGCGATTGCTTTTAAACCTGATGGTTTTATAAAAAAAAAAAAAAAATTGGCTTCCTGGTTGAAGACTATTGCATGATGGTCCCAGCAAAAGTTGTAAAATAGAAAACTGTTGACTGACAGTACATAAACCAATCAGAGTGGCTTATTTTGAATGACAATTGCATCAACCAATCAGATGATCTCAATTCTAAACTAATTTGCATAAGCGCTTTATTTGCTCTCCATAACTTACTGAGGTCCTTCCTAACCCTAGTTTAATTGAACACCTGCAGAACCAGCCACAGATAGTTGATAACAAGAGCATTCTTGACCAATTGTCATGCTGGTTGAAGACTATATCATGATGGTCCCAGCAAAAGTTGTAAAATAGAAAACTGTTGACTGACAGTACATAAACCAATCAGAATGGCTTATTTTGAATGACAATTGCATCAACCAATCAGATGATCTCAATTCTAAACTAATTTGCATAAGCGCTTTATTTGCTCTCCATAACTTACTGAGGTCCTTCCTAACCCTAGTTTAATTGAACACCTGCAAAACCAGCCACAGATAGTTGATAACAAGAGCATTCTTTACCAATTGTCTTGCTGCTTGAAGACTATTGCATGATGGTCCCAGCAAAAGTTGTAAAATAGAAAACTGTTGACTGACAGTACATAAACCAATCAGAATGGCTTATTTTGAATGACAATTGCATCAACCAATCAGATGATCTCAATTCTAAACTAATTTGCATAAGCGCTTTATTTGCTCTCCATAACTTACTGAGGTCCTTCCTAACCCTAGTTTAATTGAACACCTGCAGAACCAGCCACAGATAGTTGATAACAAGAGCATTCTTGACCAATTGTCTTGCTGGTTGAAGACTATTGCATGATGGTCCCAGCAAAAGTTGTAAAATAGAAAACTGTTGACTGACATTACATAAACCAATCAGAATGGCTTATTTTGAATGACAATTGTATCAACCAATCAGATGGTCTCAATTCTAAACTAATTTGCATAAGGGCTTTATTTACTCTCTATAACTTACTGAGGTCCTTCCTAACCCTAGTTTAATTGAACACCTGCAGAACCAGCCACAGATAGTTGATAAAAAGAGCATTCTTGACTAATTGTCTTGCTGGTTGAAGACTATTGCATGATGGTCCCAGCAAAAGTTGTGAAATAGAAAACTGTTGACTGACATTATATAAACCAATCAGAATGGCTTATTTTGAATGACAATTGTATCAACCAATCAGATAGCCTCAATTCTAAACTAATTTGCATAAGGGCTTTTTTTACTCTCCATAACTTACTGAGGTCCTTCCTGCCCCTAGTTTAATTGAACACCTGCAGAACAAGCCACAGATAGTTGATAACAAGAGCATTCTTGACCAATTGTCTTGCTGGTTGAAGACTATTGCATGATGGTCCCAGCAAAAGTTGTAAAATAGAAAACTGTTGACTGACAGTACATAAACCAATCAGAGTGGCTTATTTTGAATGACAATTGCATCAACCAATCAGATGATCTCAATTCTAAACTAATTTGCATAAGCGCTTTATTTGCTCTCCATAACTTACTGAGGTCCTTCCTAACCCTAGTTTAATTGAACACCTGCAGAACCAGCCACAGATAGTTGATAACAAGAGCATTCTTGACCAATTGTCTTGCTGGTTGAAGACTATTGCTTGATGGTCCCAGCAAAAGTTGTAAAATAGAAAACTGTTGACTGACAGTACATAAACCAATCAGAATGGCTTATTTTGAATGACAATTGCATCAACCAATCAGATGGTCTCAATTCTAAACTAATTTGCATAAGGGCTTTATTTACTCTCCATAACTTACTGAGGTCCTTCCTAACCCTAGTTTAATTGAACACCTGCAGAGCCAGCCACAGATAGTTGATAACAAGAGCATTCTTGACCAATTGTCTTGCTGGTTGAAGACTATTGCATGATGGTCCTAGCAAAAGTTGTAAAATAGAAAACTGTTGACTGACATTACATAAACCAATCAGAATGGCTTATTTTGAATGACAATTGTATCAACCAATCAGATGGTCTCAATTCTAAACTAATTTGCATAAGGGCTTTATTTACTCTCCATAACTTACTGAGGTCCTTCCTAACCCTAGTTTAATTGAACACCTGCAGAGCCAGCCACAGATAGTTGATAACAAGAGCATTCTTGACCAATTGTCTTGCTGGTTGAAGACTATTGCATGATGGTCCCAACAAAAGTTGTAAAATAGAAAACTGTTGACTGACAGTACATAAACCATTCAGAGTGGCTTATTTTGAATGACAATTGCATCAACCAATCAGATGATCTCAATTCTAAACTAATTTGCATAAGCGCTTTATTTGCTCTCCATAACTTACTGAGGTCCTTCCTAACCCTAGTTTAATTGAACACCTGCAGAACCAGCCACAGATAGTTGATAACAAGAGCATTCTTGACCAATTGTCTTGCTGGTTGAAGACTATTGCATGATGGTCCCAGCAAAAGTTGTAAAATAGAAAACTGTTGACTGACAGTACATAAACCAATCAGAATGGCTTATTTTGAATGACAATTGCATCAACCAATCAGATGGCCTCAATTCTAAACTAATTTGCATAAGGGCTTTTTTTACTCTCCATAACTTACTGAGGTCCTTCCTGCCCCTAGTTTAATTGAACACCTGCAGAACAAGCCACAGATAGTTGATAACAAGAGCATTCTTGACCAATTGTCTTGCTGGTTGAAGACTATTGCATGATGGTCCCAGCAAAAGTTGTAAAATAGAAAACTGTTGACTGACAGTACATAAACCAATCAGAGTGGCTTATTTTGAATGACAATTGCATCAACCAATCAGATGATCTCAATTCTAAACTAATTTGCATAATGGCTTTATTTGCTCTCCATAACTTACTGAGGTCCATCCTAACCCTAGTTTAATTGAACACCTGCAGAACCAGCCACAGATAGTTGATAAAAAGAGCATTCTTGACCAATTGTCTTGCTGGTTGAAGACTATTGCATGATGGTCCCAGCAAAAGTTGTAAAATAGAAAACTGTTGACTGACAGTACATAAACCAATCAGAATGGCTTATTTTGAATGACAATTGCATCAACCAATCAGATGGTCTCAATTATAAACTAATTTGCATAAGGGCTTTATTTACTCTCCATAACTTACTGAGGTCCTTCCTAACCCTAGTTTAATTGAACACCTTCAGAACCAGCCACAGATAGTGGATAACAAGAGCATTCTTGACCAATTGTCTTGCTGGTTGAAGACTATTGCATGATGGTCCCAGCAAAAGTTGTAAAATAGAAAACTGTTGACTGACAGTACATAAACCAATCAGAATGGCTTATTTTGAATGACAATTGCATCAACCAATCAGATAATCTCAATTCTAAACTAATTTGCATAATGGCTTTATTTGCTCTCCATAACTTACTGAGGTCCATCCTAACCCTAGTTTAATTGAACACCTGCAGAACCAGCCACAGATAGTTGATAAAAAGAGCATTCTTGACCAATTGTCTTGCTGGTTTAAGACTATTGCATGATGGTCCCAGCAAAAGTTGTGAAATAGAAAACTGTTGACTGACATTATATAAACCAATCAGAATGGCTTATTGTGAATGACAATTGTATCAACCAATCAGATGGTCTCAATTCTAAACTAATTTGCATAAGGGCTTTATTTACTCTCCATAACTTACTGAGGTCCTTCCTAACCCTAGTTTAATTGAACACCTGCAGAACAAGCCACAGATAGTTGATAACAAGAGCATTCTTGACCAATTGTCTTGCTGGTTGAAGACTGTTGCATGATGGTCCCAGCAAAAGTTGTAAAATAGAAAACTGTTGACTGACAGTACATAAACCAATTAGAGTGGCTTATTTTGAATGACAATTGCATCAACCAATCAGATGATCTCAAATCTAAACTAATTTGCATAATGGCTTTATTTGCTCTCCATAACTTACTGAGGTCCATCCTAACCCTAGTTTAATTGAACACCTGCAGAACCAGCCACAGATAGTTGATAAAAAGAGCATTCTTGACCAATTGTCTTGCTGGTTGAAGACTATTGCATGATGGTCCCAGCAAAAGTTGTAAAATAGAAAACTGTTGACTGACAGTACATAAACCAATCAGAATGGCTTATTTTGAATGACAATTGCATCAACCAATGAGATGGTCTCAATTATAAACTAATTTGCATAAGGGCTTTATTTACTCTCCATAACTTACTGAGGTCCTTCCTAACCCTAGTTTAATTGAACACCTTCAGAACCAGCCACAGATAGTGGATAACAAGAGCATTCTTGACCAATTGCCTTGCTGGTTGAAGACTATTGCATGATGGTCCCAGCAAAAGTTGTAAAATAGAAAACTGTTGACTGACAGTACATAAACCAATCAGAATGGCTTATTTTGAATGACAATTGCATCAACCAATCAGATGATCTCAATTCTAAACTAATTTGCATAATGGCTTTATTTGCTCTCCATAACTTACTGAGGTCCTTCCTGCCCCTAGTTTAATTGAACACCTGCAGAACAAGCCACAGATAGTTGATAACAAGAGCAATCTTGACCAATTGTCTGAGCTTCGCAGCCTTTTGGCCCAGGCTGAGGTCTGGGCCTGAGGTTGTGAGGTTGGGAAACTTTTCTGTGGGATCTACTACGCTGAGGAGGTATCAACACCGCAGGAATTTTGAAGCATCATGGCTGAAACACCTGGACTGAAGAATTCAATTCGTTTTTTCGTGCAAGAAAGAAGGAGGAAAGACTGTGGACTTTATCATCTTGTGAGGGAAGTTTTGGTGGAGCTGGCAGGAGTGAAGATAAGTACTATTTTTTGTATCCAAGATTTTCCTAACCAGGGCATGTATGATGTCAGTTTTTTCGATGGGAAAGACAGTTACAAAGTTTATGAAATGTTAAAAGAGAAATATCTGGACCCTAAAATGGAGGGGATAGAAATGTTTCCCCTATTTACTGCACAAGAAGTCCCAATCACAGTACATGCTTACAATCCGTTTATGAACTATGATTTGTTACTTGCTTTCCTTGCAAGGTATTGCAGTTCGGTGAGAGGAGGGGAATTTTTGAAAAACAGTATGGGTATCTTTAATGCCAAAAGAAAATTTTGGTGTAAACTAAGGAGGGATGAGAGATGTCCAGGTGGGGTAATGCATCCCCCTGCAAATTTCACAATTGGAGGCAACAGGTGCTTCCTATATTACCCCACCCAACCCAGATTCTGCAGAAAATGTTTTGAATATGGCCACACAAGGGAAGAGTGTGAGAAAGGGAGAACCTGTAGAAACTGCAGAAAAGAGGGGCATGAAGCAAACCGGTGCCCAGAGGAACGCAAATGCGACCTCTGCGGGGAACCTGGACATTCGTTCAAAACATGCTCAGAATTCACCAAAGCTCGAAAAGAGCAAGGTGCTCGAAGATTAGCTGAGCAAGCTGAAAGAGAAGCCAGAGAGGCAGCATGCCAAATGGCTAAGGATACTCGCACAACGGAGGCTAAAAAGACATGTATAGCCCCATCGCTTGTTGTGCAAAATGGAGTACAGATGGAGGTGGAGGCACAGGCTACACCAGATCCACAACAGCCAGTTAAGGCAATGCAAACTGCTGATACTGCAACTGACCACAGTGAGGAGCAGTTGAAAGTCTTTGCAGCTGAGGCTAATCAACTCATTATAGAGAATATTGAGAGTGATGAAAGCTCAGCTGAAAGTCAAAATTTAGATTCAGAGGATATTCAAAGTGCTGATACCTTATTGTCTGATGAGGAGTCTATAAAACTGAGGAAAGCAACTCCTGATGGAAGGGCTGTTAAAAAAGCCAGAATTGAAAGGGTTAAATACAGTCCCCCAGCAATTGAACCAGATGGTATGGTTCCGAAGTTCCGAAGACAATGCCAGTTCTCCATCTTCCACTGAATCTTCCAATATTTTTGGGGCATCCAAACAGTCAATCGCACGTTTGACTGGGAAGGAGAACTATGATGAAATTGGATGATGCTGATTTAAGTTGTGTTTTTGTAATCCAACTACCTGGAAATTATTTACGGGACTTCTAAATCTACCTATGCCTAATATTACAAGCAACATTAGCGTAAAAGTTGCAACATTAAATGTCAGGCTGATAACAAGCAGACCCAGGCGTGCTGCGGTTTTTGAAATATTAAAAAACTTAAAAGCTGATATAATTTGTGTACAGGAATGTGGGATTTCAGAGCCCATTAAAAAAGAAGAATGGGACAAAGGGGATAGTTTTTGGTCTGGGTCTTGTTTAAATAAAAATGATGGGGTGGGTATTGTAATAAATAATAGGGATATTATAGGGGAGGATTTTTTTGTGGTGGAAGAAGGGAGGTGTATTGTTGGGACTTTTAGTCTTAGAGGGTGGAGGTTTAGGATCATGTGTATATATGCTCCTGCTTGTAAATTAGAAAGAAAGAAATTGTTTGATAAGATAAGGTTATTCCTTCCTGGAAGAACACCCCTTATGTTAATGGGGGATTTCAATTGGGTACTTATGAGTTATCTGGGCGCCCGATTTTTTGATTGTATGCCTTAAGTTAAGGCATACAATCAGATGCGATGCGATGCGATATCGCATCGCATCGCATGCGACCATCGGATGCGATGACCCGATTTTTCCATAGGAATCAATGTTAAAATGGACTGAGTCCATTTTAACATGGAATTCAATGGGAAAAAGGGGTCCTTTTCATACCCCTACTATCCAAGTGGGCATGGAGTTGGATATAAACCTGTGGCGAGCGTATTCTGTGTCCCCTCGCGGGGCTCGCTGGTGTTTTTAGAAAAATTGTTAGGAAATGTTTTGTTTTTCTGTGGGGTAGTAAAATGGAGTGGTTGAGACGTGAGAATGTGGTTAAATCTAGGATTAAAGGAGGGGGAAATTTTCCAAATTTTGATAGATTTATAGGAGTGAATTATGTGGCAATTGTGGCGAGATTGTTAAAGGGGAGTTCAAAAACCTCATGTATGACAAAATACCTGGGTGGATGGATGTTGTGTGGGATTGGATGGATGAAGAGGTCTTTGAGTGTGCCAATGGCCTTCAGTTGCCCAGAATGGTATGTGTTTGTGGAGCGATTTATTAGGAAGAATGATTTGTTAAGTATAAGTATGGAAGATTTTATGGGGAGGAAGAAAATAATAAAGATTTTGAAAGACAGAGAAACTGTATGCAATATTGAATATTTGAGATTGAAAGAAGCAGAAGTGGTGTGGAAGAAAATGGAAATGAATGGGATGTCAAATAAACAAAAAGATGTGGTCTGGAAAGTTATGCATGGTGTCTTGCCTGTAAGAATGGTACTTAAAAAGAGAGATTTGACAAGAATAGAAATATGCCCGAGAGAAGAATGTGGAATAAATGAGACAGTATTGCATGTAATGTGGGGATGTGGTTTTGCTAAAAAAGTATGGAAGGGTATGAGTGGATTATGTAGAGAATTGTTTGGTGTAAATGGGATTTCATGGAGGTTGGCAATGTTTGGTTTAGGAGTAAATGGGAAAATAAAAGAAAGAGTGATGTGGCTATTAATGTGTTGTGTAATGGAAGTATTGTGGGATAATAGGAATATGTATGTGTATAAGAAAGAAGATAAAAGTGTGAATGATTGTATTAGGATGGTGTTGGGGAAATTGTATACATGTTATTTGTTTAATAAATAAGGTGGAGGTGGTATGGATGCAGAGGGAGTGTGGAAAGTAAAGAAATGGATGCATGTTGTAAAATTTGTATAGTTTAGGGGAGAGGGGATATGGTATTGTGGTGCTTTTTATTGGTTCTGTGTAAGTTTTTTTTTTTCATTTCAAAAAAGCAAAATAAAACCAGTTGATGAAGGAGAAAAGTTTATCGCTCAGAAAGTCACGTGAGAGATAGTCTAAAGGGTAGACTATTTAAGCGATTGCTTTTAAACCTGATGGTTTTATAAAAAAAAAAAAAAAATTGGCTTCCTGGTTGAAGACTATTGCATGATGGTCCCATCAAAAGTAGTAAAATTGAAAACTGTTGACTGACAGTGCATAAACCAATCGGAATGGATTGTTTTGAATGAGTATTAATGATGGCCATTGTTGCCTTTGCCATCGATGTTGTTACATATCAGTGGTCATCCATTGTATTTCACTGACTGGCCTGTGGGCCAATCAGAATATGACGGCGGGGCTTCACTGGTGTCGTGGGTGGAGTTATGCTCCGTCAACCAGGAAATAGCAAAACAAAACTAGTCGTTTTAACTTGACATTGATGGTGTGAAACCATCTGGTTCTCCCCCATCGATGTCAAAACTATTGAACATCGACCATAACACATCGATGGTTTACAAACATCGATGGCCGATGGCCATCCCTAATGAGAATTGCATCAACCAATCAGATGGTCTAATTTCCAAACTAATTTGCATAAGGAATTTATTTGCTCTCCATAACTTACTTAGGTCCTTACTCACCCTAGTCTATTAGAAAGCCTACAAAAAAAAGCCTAAGATGGTTGATAACAAGAACATTCTTAACCAATTGGCTTCCGGGTTGAAGACTATTGCATGATGGTCCCATCAAAAGTAGTAAAATAGAAAACTGTTGACTAAAAATACATAAACCAATCGGAATGGATTGTTTTGAATGAGTATTAATGATGGCAATTGTTGCCTTTGCCATCAATGTTGTTACATATCAGTGTCATCCATTGTATTTGACAGACTAGCCTGTGGGCCAATCAGAATATGGGGGCGGGGCTTCTCTGGTGTCGTGGGTGGAGCTATGCTCCGTGTCCCAGGAAATAGCAAAACAAAACTAGTAGTTTGAGCTTGACATTGATGGTTTGAAACCATCTGGTTCTCCCCCATCGATGTCAAAACTATTGAACATCGACCATAACCCATCGATGGTTTATAAACATCGATGGCCGATGGCCATCCCTAATGAGAATTGCATCAACCAATCAGATGGTCTTATTTACAAACTAATTTGCATAATGAATTTATTTGCTCTCCATAACTTACTTAGGTCCTTCCTCACCCTAGTCTAATAGAAAACCTACAAAACCAGCCTAAGATGGTTGATAACAAGAACATTCTTGACCAATTGGCTTCCGGGTTGAAGACTATTGCATGATGGTCCCATCAAAAGTAGTAAAATAGAAAACTGTTGACTGACAATACATAAACCAATCGGAATGGATTGTTTTGAATGAGTATTAATGATGGCCATTGTTGCCTTTGCCATCAATGTTGTTACATATCAGTGGTCATCCATTGTATTTCACCGACTGGCCTGTGGGCCAATCAGAAAATTAAAAACATCGATGGTCGATGGCCATCCCTAATGAGAATTGCATCAACCAATCAGATGGTCTAATTTACAAACTAATTTGCATAAGGAATTTATTTGCTCTCCATAACTTACTTAGGTCCTTCCTCACCCTAGTCTAATTGAAAACCTATAAAACCAGCCACAGATGGTTGATGAGAAGAACATTCTTGACCAATTGGCTTCTTGGTTGAAGACTATTGCATGATGGTCCCATCAAAAGTAGTAAAATTGAAAACTGTTGATTGACAGTACATATACCAATCGGAATGGATTGTTTTGAATGATTATTAATGATGGCCATTGTTGCCTTTGCAATCGATGTTGTTACATATCAGTGGTCATCCATTGTATTTCACTGACTGGCCTGTGGGCCAATCAGAATATGGGGGCGGGGCTTTACTGGTGTCGTGGGTGAAGTTATGCTCCGTCAACCAGGAAATAGCAAAACAAAACTAGTCGTTTTAACTTGACATTGATGGTGTGAAACCATCTGGTTCTCCCCCATCGATGTCAAAACTATTGAACATCGACCTTAACCCATCGATGGTTTATAAACATCGATGGCCATCCCTAATGAGAATTGCATCAACCAATCAGATGGTCTAATTTCCAAACTTATTTGCATAAGGAATTTATTTGCTCTCCATAACTTACTTATGTCCTTCCTCACCCTAGTCTAATAGAAAACCTACAAAACCAGCCAAAGATGGTTGATAACAAGAATATTCTTGACCAAGTGGCTTCCTGGTTGAATACTATTGCATGATGGTCCCATTAAAATTGAAAACTGTTGACTGACAGTACATAAACCAATCGGAATGGATTGTTTTGGCTTCCGGGTTGAAGACTATTGCATGATGATCCCATCAAAATTATTAAAATTGTAAACTGTTGACTGACAGTACTGAAACCAATCGGAATGGATTGTTTTGAATGAATATTAATGGTGGCCATTGTTGCCTTTGCCATCAATGTTGTTACATATCAGTGGTCATCCATTGTATTTGACTGACTGGCCTGTGGGCCAATCAGAATATGGGGGTGGGGCTTCACTGGTGTCGTGAGCGGAGCTATCCTCAGTGTCCCAGGAAATAGCAAAACAAAACTAGTAGTTTGAGCTTGACATTGATGGTGTGAAACCATCTGGTTCTCCCGCATCGATGTAAAAACTATTGAACATCGACCATAACCCATCGATGGTTTATAAACATCGATGGCCGATGGCCATCCCTAATGAGAATTGCATCAAACAATCAGATGGTCTAATTTCCAAACTAATTTGCATAAGGAATTTATTTGCTCTCCATAACTTACTTAGGTCCTTCCTCACCCTAGTCTAATTGAAAACCTACAAAAAAAAGCCTAAGATGGTTGATAACAAGAACATTCTTAACCAATTGGCTCCCGGGTTGAAGACTATTGCATGATGGTCCCATCAAAAGTAGTAAAATAGAAAACTGTTGACTGACAATACATAAACCAATCGGAATGGATTGTTTTGAATGAGTATTAATGATGGCCATTGTTGCCTTTGCCATCAATGTTGTTACATATCAGTGTCATCCATTGTATTTTACTGACTAGCCTGTGGGCCAATCAGAATATGGGGCGGGGCTTCACTGGTGTCGTGGGTGGAGCTATGCTCCGTGTCCCAGGAAATAGCAAAACAAAACTAGTAGTTTGAGCTTGACATTGATGGTTTGAAACTATCTGGTTCTCCCCCATCGATGTCAAAACTATTGAACATCGACCATAACCCATCGATGGTTTATAAACATCGATGGCCGATGGCCATCCCTAATGAGAAATGCATCAACCAATCAGATGGTCTAATTTCCAAACTAATTTGCATAAGGAATTTATTTGCTCTCCATAACTTACTTAGGTCCTTCCTCACCCTAGTCTAATAGAAAACCTACAAAACCAGCCTAAGATGGTTGATAACAAGAACATTCTTGACCAATTGGCTTCCGGGTTAAAGACTATTGCATGATGGTCCCATCAAAAGTAGTAAAATAGCAAACTGTTGACTGACAATACATAAACCAATCGGAATGGATTGTTTTGAATGAGTATTAATGATGGCCATTGTTGCCTTTGCCATCAATGTTGTTACATATCAGTGGTCATCCATTGTATTTCACTGACTGGCCTGTGGGCCAATCAGAATATGGGGGTGGGGCTTCACTGGTGTCGTGGGTGGAGCTATGCTCCATGTCCCAGGAAATAGCAAAACAAAACTAGTAGTTTCAGCTTGACATTGATGGTGTGAAACCATCTGGTTCTCCCCCATCGATGTCAAAACTATTGAACATCGACCATAACCCATCGATGGTTTACAAACATCGATGGTCGATGGCCATCCCTAATGAGAATTGCATCAACCAATCAGATGGTCTAATTTCCAAACTAATTTGCATAAGGAATTTATTTGCTCTCTATCACTTACTTAGGTCATTCCTCACCCTAGTCTCATTGAAAACCTATAACACCAGAAAAGATGGTTGATGAGAAGAACATTCTTGACCAATTGGCTTCCTGGTTGAAGACTATTGTATGATGGTCACATCAAAAGTAGTAAAATTGAAAACTGTTGATTGACAGTACATATACCAATCGGAATGGATTGTTTTGAATGAGTATTAATGATGGCATGTTGCCTTTGCCATCGATGTTGTTACATATCAGTGGTCATCCATTGTATTTGACTGGCCTGTGGGCCAATCAGAATATGGGGGTGGGGCTTCACTGGTGTCGTGGGTGGAGCTATGCTCCGTGTCCCAGGAAATAGCAAAACAAAACTAGTAGTTTCAGCTTGACATTGATGGTGTGAAACCATCTGGTTCTCCCCCATCGATGTAAAAACTATTGAACAATGACCATAACCCATCGATGGTTTATAAACATCGATGGCCGATGGCCATCCCTAATGAGAATTGCATCAACCAATCAGATGGTCTAATTTTCAAACTAATTTGCATAAGGAATTTATTTGCTCTCCATAACTTACTTAGGTCCTTCCTCACCCTATTCTAACAGAAAACCTACAAAACCAGCCAAAGATGGTTGATAACAAGAACATTGTTGACCAATTGGCTTCCTGGTTGAAGACTATTGCATGATGGTCCCATCAAAAGTAGTAGAATTGAAAACTGTTGACTGACAGTACATAAACCTATTGGAATGGATTGTTTTGAATGAGTATTAATGATGGCATGTTGCCTTTGCCATCGATGTTGTTACATATCAGTGGTCATCCATTGTATTTGACTGGCCTGTGGGCCAATCAGAATATGGGGGTGGGGCTTCACTGGTGTCGTGGGTGGAGCTATGCTCCGTGTCCCAGGAAATAGCAAAACAAAACTAGTAGTTTCAGCTTGACATTGATGGTGTGAAACCATCTGGTTCTCCCCCATCGTTGTCAAAACTATTGAACATCGACCATAACACATCGATGGTCGATGGCCATCCCTAATGAGAATTGCATCAACCAATCAGATGGTCTAATTTCCAAACTAATTTGCATAAGGAATTTATTTGCTCTCCATAACTTACTTAGGTCCTTCCTCACCCTAGTCTAATTGAAAACCTTTAAAACCACCCAAAGATGGATGATAAGAAGAACATTCTTGACCAATTGGCTTCCTGGTTGAAGACTATTGCATGATAATCCCATCAAAAGTAGTAAAATTGAAAACTGTTGACTGACTGCATAAACCAATTGAAATGGATTGTTTTGAATGAGTATTAATGATGGCCATTGTTGCCTTTGCTATCGATGTTGTTACATATCAGTGGTCATCCATTGTATTTGACTGACTGGCCTGTGGTACAATCAGAATATGGGGGCGGGGCTTCACTGGTGTCGTGGGTGGAGCTGTGCTCCGTGTCCCAGGAAATAGCAAAACAAAACTAGTAGTTTGAGCTTTACATTGATGGTGTGAAACCATCTGGTTCTCCCCCATCGATGTCAAAACTATTGAACATCGACCATAACCCATCGATGGTTTATAAACATCGATGGCCGATGGCCATCTCTTATGAGAATTGCTTCAACCAATCAGATGGTCTTATTTCCAAACTAATTTGCATAAGGAATTTATTTGCTCTCCATAACTTACTTAGGTCCTTCCTCACCCTAGTCTAATAGAAAACCGACAAAACCAGCCTAAGATGGTTGATAACAAGAACATTCTTGACCAATTGGCTTCTGGGTTGAAGACTATTGCGTGATGGTCCCATCAAAAGTAGTAAAATAGAAAACTGTTGACTGACAATACATAAACCAATCGGAATGGATTGTTTTGAATGAGTATTAATGATGGCCATTGTTGCCTTTGCCATCAATGTTGTTACATATCAGTGGTCATCCATTGTATTTCACAGACTGGCCTGTGGGCCAATCAGAATATGGGGGTGGCGCTTCACTGGTGTCGTGGGTGGAGCTATGCTCCATGTCCCAGGAAATAGCAAAACAAAACTAGTAGTTTCAGTTTAACATTGATGGTGTGAAACCATCTGGTTCTCCCCCATCGATGTCAAAACTATTGAACATCGACAATAACACATCGATGGTTTACAAACATCGATGGTCGATGGCCATCCCTAATTAGAATTGCATCAACCAATCAGATGGTCTAATTTCCAAACTAATTTGCATAAGGAATTTATTTGCTCTCCATAACTTACTTAGGTCCTTCCTCACCCTAGTCTAATAGAAAACCTACAAAGCCAGCCAAATATGGTTGATAACAAGAATATTCTTGACCAAGTGGCTTCCTGGTTGAAGACTATTGCATGATGGTCCCAATAAAATTGAAAACTGTTGACTGACAGTACATAAACCAATCGGAATGGATTGTTTTGAATGAGTATTAATGATGGCCATTGTTGCCTTTGCCATCAATGTTGTTACATATCAGTGGTCATCCATTGTATTTCACAGACTGGCCTGTGGGCCAATCAGAATATGGGGGTGGCGCTTCACTGGTGTCGTGGGTGGAGCTGTGCTCCGTGTCCCAGGAAATAGCAAAACAAAACTAGTAGTTTGAGCTTTACATTGATGGTGTGAAACCATCTGGTTCTCCCCCATCGATGTAAAAACTATTGAACATCGACCATAACCCATCGATGGTTTATAAACATCGATGGCCGATGGCCATCCCTAATGAGAATTGCATCAACCAATCAAATGGTCTAATTTTCAAACTAATTTGCATAAGGAATTTATTTGCTCTCCATAACTTACTTAGGTCCTTCCTCACCCTATTCTAATAGAAAACCTACAAAACCTGCCAAAGATGGTTGATAACAAGAACATTGTTGACCAATTGGCTTCCTGGTTGAAGACTATTGCATGATGGTCCCATCAAAAGTAGTAAAATTGAAAACTGTTGACTGACAGTACATAAACTTATCGGAATGGATTGTTTTGAATGAGTATTAATGATGGCATGTTGCCTTTGCCATCGATGTTGTTACATATCAGTGGTCATCCATTGTATTTGACTGACTGGCCTGTGGGCCAATCAGAATATGGGGGCAGGGCTATGCTCCATGTACCAGGAAATTGCAAAACAAAACTAGTCATTTTAACTTGACATTGATGGTGTGAAACCATCTGGTTCTCCCCCATCGATGTAAAAACTATTGAACATCGAAAATAACCCTTTAATGGTTTATAAACATCGATGGCCGATGGCCAATGGCCATCCCTAATGAGAATTGCATCAACCAATCAGATGGTCTAATTTCCAAACTAATTTGCATAAGAAATTTATTTGCTCTCCATAACTTACTTAGGTCCTTCCTCACCCTAGTCTAATTGAAAACCTACACAACCAGCCAAAGATGGTTGTTAACAAGAATATTCTTGACCAATTGGTTTTTTTGTTGAAGACAATTGCATGATGGTCCCATAAAAAGTAGTCAAATTGAAAACTGTTGATTGACAGTACATATACCAATCGGAATGGCTTGTTTTGAATGAGTATTAATGATAGCCCATGTTGCCTTTGCCATCGATGTTGTTACATATCAGTGGTCATCGATTGTATTTGACTGACTGGCCTGTGGGCCAATCAGAATATGGGGGCGGGGCTTCACTGGTGTCGTGGGTGGAGTTATGCTCCGTCAACCAGGAAATAGCAAAACAAAACTAGTCGTTTTAACTTGACATTGATGGTGTGAAACCATCTGGTTCTCCCCCATCAATGTCAAAACTATTGAACATCGACCATAACACATCGATGGTTTATTAACATCGATGGTCGATGGCCATCCCTAATGAGAATTGCATCAACCAATCAGATGGTCAAATTTCCAAACTAATTTGCATAAGGAATTTCTTTGCTCTCCATAACTTACTTAGGTCCTTCCTCACCCTAGTCTAATTGAAAACCTATAAAACCAGTCAAAGATGGTTGATGAGAAGAACATTCTTGACCACTAGGCTTCCTGGTTGAAGACTATTGCATGATGGTCCCATCAAAAGTAGTAAAATAGAAAACTGTTGACTGAAAATACATAAACCAATCGGAATGGATTGTTTTGAATGAGTATTAATGATGGCCATTGTTGCTTTTGCCATCGATGTTGTTACATATCAGTGGTCATCCATTGTATTTGACTGACTGGCCTGTGGGCCAATCAGAATATGGGGGCGGGGCTTCACTGGTCTTGTGGGTGGAGCTATGCTCCGTGTACCAGGAAATAGAAAAACAAAACTAGTAGTTTGAGCTTGACATTGATGGTTTGAAACCATCTGGTTCTCCCCCATCGATGTCAAAACTATTGAACATCGACCATAACCCATCGATGGTTTATAAACATCGATGGCCGATGGCCGATGGCCATCCCTAATGAGAATTGCATCAACCAATCAGATGGTCTAATTTCCAAACTAATTTGCATAAGGAAGTTATTTGCTCTCCATAACTTACTTAGGTCCTTCCTCACCCTAGTCTAATTGCAAACCTACAAAACCAGCCAAAGATGGTTGATAACAAGAACATTCTTGACCAATTGGCTTCCTGGTTGAAGACTATTGCATGATGGTCTCATCAAAAGTAGTAAAATAGAAAACTGTATTAATGATGGCCATTGTGGCCTTTGCCATCGATGTTGTTACATATCAGTGGTCACCCATTGTATTTGACTTACTGGCCTGTGGGCCAATCAGAATATGGGGCGGGGCTTCACTGGTGTTGTAGGTGGAGCTATGCTCCGTGTACCAGGAAATAGCAAAACACAACTAGTCGTTTTAACTTGACATTGATGGTGTGAAACCATCTGGTTCTCCCCCATCGATGTCAAAACTATTGAACATCGACCATAACCCATTGATGGTTTACAAACATCGATGGTCGATGGCCATCCCTAATGAGAATTGCATCAACCAATCAGATGGTCTTATTTCCAAACTAATTTGCATAAGGAATTTATTTGCTCTCCATAACTTACTTAGGTCCTTCCTCACCCTAGTCTAATAGAAAACCTACAAAACCAGCCTAAGATGGTTGATAACAAGAACATTCTTGACCAATTGGCTTCCGGGTTGAAGACTATTGCATGATGGTCCCATCAAAATTATTAAAATTGAAAACTGTTGACTGACAGTACATAAACCAATCGGAATGGATTGTTTTGAATGAGTATTAATGATGGCCATTGTTGCCTTTGCCATTGATGTTGTTACATATCAGTGGTCATCCATTGTATTTCACTGACTGGCCTGTGGGCCAATCAGGATATGGGGGTGGGGCTTCACTGGTGTCGTGGGTAGAGCTATCCTCCGTGTCCCAGGAAATAGCAAAACAAAACTAGTAGTTTCAGCTTGACATTGATTGTGTGAAACCATCTGGTTCTCCCCCATCGATGTCAAAACTATTGAACATCGACCATAACCCATCGATGGTTTACAAACATCGATGGTCGATGGCCATCCCTAATGAGAATTGCATCAACCAATCAGATGGTCTTATTTCCAAACTAATTTGCATAAGGAATTTATTTGCTCTCCATAACTTACTTAGGTCCTTCCTCACCCTAGTCTAATAGAAAACCTACAAAACCAGCCTAAGATGGTTGATAACAAGAACATTCTTGACCAATTGGCTTCCGGGTTGAAGACTATTGTATGATGGTCACATCAAAAGTAGTAAAATTGAAAACTGTTGATTGACAGTGCATAAACCAATCGGAATGGATTGTTTTGAATGAGTATTAATGATGGCCATTGTTGCCTTTGCCATCGATGTTGTTACATATCAGTGGTCATCCATTGTATTTCACTGACTGGCCTGTGGGCCAATCAGAATATGGGGGTGGGGCTTCACTGGTGTCATGGGTGGAGCTATCCTCCGTGTCCCAGGAAATAGCAAAACAAAACTAGTAGTTTGAGCTTGACATTGATGGTGTGAAACCATCTGGTTCTCCCCCATCGATGTAAAAA
Organism: Crinia signifera; assembly: GCF_055691185.1. NCBI lineage: Eukaryota > Metazoa > Chordata > Amphibia > Anura > Myobatrachidae > Crinia > Crinia signifera. The sequence goes on along the minus strand of NC_139220.1, from coordinate 73,854,212 downwards.
CTATTGAACATCGACCATAACCCATCGATGGTTTATAAACATCGATGGCCGATGGCCATCCCTAATAAGAATTGCATCAAACAATCATATGGTCTAATTTCCAAACGAATTTGCATAAAGAATTTATTTGCTCTCCATAACTTACTTAGGTCCTTCCTCACCCTAGTCTAATAGAAAACCTACAAAACCAGCCAAAGATGGTTGATAGTAAGAACATTCTTGTCCAATTGTCTGGGCTTCGCAGCCTTTTGGCCCGGGCTGAGGTCTGGGCCTGAGGTTGGGAGGTTGGGAAACTTTTCTGTGGGATCTACTACGCTGAGGAGGTATCAACACCGCAGGAATTTTGAAGCATCATGGCTGAAACACCTGGACTGAAGAATTCAATTTGTTTTTTCGTGCAAGAAAGAAGGAGGAAAGACTGTGGACTTTATCATCTTGTGAGGGAAGTTTTGGTGGAGCTGGCAGGAGTGAAGATAAGTACTATTTTTTGTATCCAAGATTTTCCTAACCAGGGCATGTATGATGTCAGTTTTTTCGATGGGAAAGACAGTTACAAAGTTTATGAAATGTTAAAAGAGAAATATCTGGACCCTAGATGTTTCCCCTATTTACTGCACAAGAAGTCCCAATCACAGTACATGCTTACAATCCGTTTATGAACTATGATTTGTTACTTGCTTTCCTTGCAAGGTATTGCAGTTCGGTGAGAGGAGGGGAATTTTTGAAAAACAGTATGGGTTTCTTTAATGCCAAAAGAAAATTTTGGTGTAAACTAAGGAGGGATGAGAGATGTCCAGGTGGGGTAATGCATCCCCCTGCAAATTTCACAATTGGAGGCAACAGGTGCTTCCTATATTACCCCACCCAACCCAGATTCTGCAGAAAATGTTTTGAATATGGCCACACAAGGGAAGAGTGTGAGAAAGGGAGAACCTGTAGAAACTGCAGAAAAGAGGGGCATGAAGCAAACCGGTGCCCAGAGGAACGCAAATGCGACCTCTGCGGGGAACCTGGACATTCGTTCAAAACATGCTCAGAATTCACCAAAGCTCGAAAAGAGCAAGGTGCTCGAAGATTAGCTGAGCAAGCTGAAAGAGAAGCCAGAGAGGCAGCATGCCAAATGGCTAAGGATACTCGCACAACGGAGGCTAAAAAGACATGTATAGCCCCGTCGCTTGTTGTGCAAAATGGAGTACAGATGGAGGTGGAGGCACAGGCTACACCAGATCCACAACAGCCAGTTAAGGCAATGCAAACTCCTGATACTGCCACTGACCACAGTGAGGAGCAGTTGAAAGTCTTTGCAGCTGAGGCTAATCAACTCATTACAGAGAATATTGAGAGTGATGAAAGCTCAGCTGAAAGTCAAAATTTAGATTCAGAGGATATTCAAAGTGCTGATACCTTATTGTCTGATGAGGAGTCTATAAAACTGAGGAAAGCAACTCCTGATGGAAGGGCTGTTAAAAAAGCCAGAATTGAAAGGGTTAAATACAGTCCCCCAGCAATTGAACCAGATGGTATGGATACTACCTTAAGTTCCGAAGACAATGCCAGTTCCCCATCTTCCACTGAATCTTCCAATATTTTTGGGGCATCCAAACAGTCAATCGCACGTTTGACTGGGAAGGAGAACTATGATGAAATTGGATGATGCTGATTTAAGTTGTGTTTTTGTAATCCAACTACCTTGAAATTATTTACGGGACTTAAAAATCTACCTATGCCTAATATTACTAGCAACATTAGCGTAAAAGTTGCAACATTAAATGTCAGGCTGATAACAAGCAGACCCAGGCGTGCTGCGGTTTTTGAAATATTAAAAAACTTAAAAGCTGATATAATTTGTGTACAGGAATGTGGGATTTCAGAGCCCATTAAAAAAGAAGAATGGGACAAAGGGGATAGTTTTTGGTCTGGGTCTTGTTTAAATAAAAATGATGGGGTGGGTATTGTAATAAATAATAGGGATATTATAGGGGAGGATTTTTTTGTGGTGGAAGAAGGGAGGTGTATTGTTGGGACTTTTAGTCTTAGACGGTGGAGGTTTAGGATCATGTGTATATATGCTCCAGCTTGTAAATTAGAAAGAAAGAAATTGTTTGATAAGATAAGGTTATTCCTTCCTGGAAGAACACCCCTTATGTTAATGGGGGATTTCAATTGTATAATTGAGAAAAGTGGGAGAGGATATGGAAGTACTAGGAGTGTTGATATAACCGGGAATATATTAAATCAGATTATTATGGATTTTTCCTTTATAGATGCAGCTGCGGTGTGTATGGGGAAGCCACCTCCACCAACGTATATTGCTGATAGAGGAGGCATAACTTCCAGAATTGACTATATTTTCATATCCAAAGGTATATCATGTATGAATGGAGAGCAGGTAAGAATGCCTTTTTCAGATCACGAATGCATTATATGTGAAGTCCAAGGGAATGTAAACAATGTATATGGTAGAGGTATATGGAAATTAAATGTTCGTTTGCTAGAAGACTGTGAAGTAAGGGATGATTTGGTTAAGATGTATACAATATGGAAGAGGAGAAAAAATGACTTTGAGAATATATTAGTATGGTGGGAGTGGCTGAAAGTTAGGATGAGGTGTTTTTTCAGAAAATGGGGAATCAAAAAAGTAAGGAAGGAAAGAATGAGGTATGAGGCATTATGTGTAAGAATGAGGTATCTTTACAAAATGAGAGATCTAGGATTTGACATGAGTGAAGAGATAGTGAAAGAAAGGTGTGTGTTAAACAACTATTTGGAAAATAGGGGGAAAAAATCATTTTTAGAGCGAAAGTTGAGCATCAAGAGAAAAATGAGAAATGTACAAGGTTTTTTTTCCGGAAAATATGTAAAAGGAAAAATGATATGGATGTATTAAGGAATGGAGAAGGAAGGGATGTTAGTGGTGGTAAATTAACGGAAGAAGTAGTTAAGTTTTACAAAGAATTGTATGGAAGGAAAAGTATTGAAAGTGATATGGGAGATGAAGTTTTAAGTGTATTACAGAATGAAGTGAGTCAGGAAGATAAAAGTGTTTTGATGGAAGATATTGGTGTGGAAGAAGTAAAAATGGTGGTTATGAATGCAAGAAAAAACAAAACTCCTGGGCAAGATGGATTGCCAGTAGAGTTATATTGTATGTGTTGGGATATGTTGGGAAGTGATTTAGTGGAAGTATGCCAGTTTATGTGGATAAATGGTATAATTGGCAAGTCTATGGGTAAGGGTGTTGTAGTTTTAATATATAAAAAGAATGATAGAAGAGATCTGGGTAACTGGAGGCCTATAACTTTGTTAAATTCTGATTACAAAATATATTCAAAAATGTTGGCGAATCGAATGAGAAGTGTAATAGGAAAAATTGTGAATGAAGACCAAGTATGTGCTGTACCGGAACGTAAAATTAGTGATCATTTGATTTTATTAAGGGGTATACTGAGAGATTGTAAAGAAAGGAAACAAGGTTGTGTGGTTTTGAGTCTTGATTTTGAAAAAGCCTTTGATAAAGTTGCTCATGAGTTTATGTTCAGAGTTTTGTTAAAAATGGGGTTTCCCGCTGGGTTTGTAGAAAGAGTAAGAAGTTTGTATGTTTTGGCATCGAGTCGTATATTGGTGAATGGGAATGTGAGTGAGGAGATCATGGTTAAATCAGGTGTAAGGCAGGGGTGTCCTGTGTCCCCTGTGTTGTTTATTTGTGTGATGGAGCCACTGTTACAAATGATTAGGTGTGATAAGGTTGTGAGAGGAGTACTTATACCGGGGAGTGGTGGTAAGAGTGCTAAAGTAATGGGGTACATGGATGATGTGGTAGTATTGTGTCAAAACCAAGCAGCCTTAAACAGGACAAGATTATTAGTGGGGTTTTTTTTTGTAATGCATCAGGCTTTAAAATTAATTGGGATAAAAGTAATTATAGAGTGTTTGGTGAAATTAATGTGGAAGTGAATGAGATTACAAGAGTGGCAGGGGGGATAAAGGTGTTAGGTTTAATTTTCGATGATAACTTAAAAGGTAATGATAGTTGGAATGAATGTAATAGGAAGATTATGAAGAAATTGGATTCTGGAAATTAAGAAATTTATCAATGACAGGGAAAGTACTAGTTGTGAAGAGTGTGATTCTTCCCATAATATTGTATGTTGCATGTGTGTTTCCCCCCCAAATGGTGTTTTTAGAAAAATTGTAAGGAAATGTTTTGTTTTTCTGTGGGGTAGTAAAATGGAGTGGTTGAGACGTGAGAATGTGGTTAAATCTAGGATTAAAGGAGGGGGAAATTTTCCAAATTTTGATAGATTTATAGGAGTGAATTATGTGGTAATTGTGGCGAGATTGTTAAAGGGGAGTTCAAAAACCTCATATATGACAAAATACCTGGGTGGATGGATGTTGTGTGGGATTGGATGGATGAAGAGGTCTTTGAGTGTGCCAATGGCCTTCAGTTGCCCAGAATGGTATGTGTTTGTGGAGCAATTTATTAGGAAGAATGATTTGTTAAGTATGAGTATGGAAGATTTTATGGGGAGGAATAAAATAATAAAGATTTTGAAATACAGAGAAACTGTATGCAATATTGAATATTTGAGATTGAAAGAAGCAGAAGTGGTGTGGAAGAAAATGGAAATGAATGGGATGTCGAATAAACAAAAAGATGTGGTTTGGAAAGTTATGCATGGTGTCTTGCCTGTAAGAATGGTACTTAAAAAGAGAGATTTGACAAGAATAGAAATTTGCCCGAGAGAAGAATGTGGAATAAATGAGACAGTATTGCATGTAATGTGGGGATGTGGTTTTGCTAAAAAAGTATGGAAGGGTATGAGTGGATTATGTAGAGAATTGTGTGGTGTAAATGGGATTTCATGGAGGTTGGCAATGTTTGGTTTGGGAGTAAATGGGAAAATAAAAGAAAGAGTGATGTGGCTATTAATGTGTTCTGTAATGGAAGTATTGTGGGATAATAGGAATATGTATGTGTATAAGAAAGAAGATAGTGTGAAAGTGTGAATGATTGTATTAGGATGGTGTTGGGGAAATTGTATACATGTTATTTGTTTGATAAAGAAGGTGGAGGTGGTATGGATGCAGAGGGAGTGTGGAAAGTAAAGAAATGGATGCATGTTGTAAAATTTGTATAGTTTAGGGGAGAGGGGATATGGTATTATGGTACTTTTTATTGGTTCTGTGTAAGTTTTGTGCAATAGTCTTCAACCAGCAAGACAATTGGTCAAGAATGCTCTTGTTATCAACTATCTGTGGCTGGTTCTGCAGGTGTTCAATTAAACTAGGGTTAGGAAGGACCTCAGTAAGTTATGGAGAGCAAATAAAGCCATTATGCAAATTAGTTTAGCATTGAGATCATCTGATTGGTTGATGCAATTGTCATTCAAAATAAGCCATTCTGATTGGTTTATGTACTGTCAGTCAACAGTTTTCTATTTTACAACTTTTGCTGGGACAATCATGCAATAGTCTTCAACCAACAAGACAATTGGTCAAGAATGCTCTTGTTATCAACTATCTGTGGCTGTTTCTGCAGGTGTTCAATTAGACTTGGATGAGGAAGGACCTCAGTAAGTTATGAAGAGCAAATTAAGTACTTATGCAAATTAGTTCAGAATTGAGACCATCTGATTGGGTGATGCAACTGTCATTCAGAATAAGCCATTCTGATTGGTTTATGTACTGTCAGTCAACAGTTTTCTATTTTACAATTTTTGCTGGGACCATCATGCAATAGTCTTCAACCAGCAAGACAATTGGTCAAGAATGCTCTTGTTCTCAACTATCTGTGGCTGGTTCTGCAGGTGTTCAATTAGACTTGGATGAGGAAGGACCTCAGTAAGTTATGAAGAGCAAATTAAGTACTTATGCAAATTAGTTCAGAATTGAGACCATCTGATTGGGCGATGCAACTGTCATTCAAAATAAGCCATTCTGATTGGTTTATGTAATGTCAGTCAACAGTTTTCTATTTTACAACTTTTGCTGGGACCATCATGCATTAGTCTTCAACCAGCAAAACAATTGGTCAAGAATGCTCTTTTTATCAACTATCTGTAGCTGGTTCTGCAGGTGTTCATTTAAACTAGGGTTAGGATGGACCTCAGTAAGTTATGGAGAGTAAATAAAGCCCTTATGCAAATTAGTTTAGAATTGAGACCATCTGATTGGTTGATACAATTGTCATTCAAAATAAGCCATTCTGATTGGTTTATGTAATGTCAGTCAACAGTTTTCTACTTTACAACTTTTGCTGGGACCATCATGCAATAGTCTTCAACCAGCAAGACAATTGCTCAAGAATGCTCTTGTTATCAACTATCTGTGGCTGGTTCTGCAGGTGTTCAATTAAACTAGGGTTAGGAAGGACCTCAGTAAGTTATGAAGAGCAAATTAAGTACTTATGCAAATTATTTCTTAATTGAGACCATCTGATTGGGTGATGCAACTGTCATTCAAAATAAGCCATTCTGATTGGTTTATGTACTGTCATTCAACAGTTTTCTATTTTACAACTTTTGCTGGGACCATCATGCAATAGTCTTCAACCAGCAAAACAATTGGTCAAGAATGCTCTTTTTAAAAACTATCTGTGGCTGGTTCTGCAGGTGTTCAATTAAACTAGGGTTAGGATGGACCTCAGTAAGTTATGGAGATTAAATAAAGCCCTTATGCAAATTAGTTTAGAATTGAGACCATCTGATTGGTTGATACAATTGTCATTCAAAATAAGCCATTCTGATTAATTTATGTAATGTCAGTGAACAGTTTTCTATTTTACAACTTTTGCTGGGACCATCATGCAATAGTCTTCAACCAGCAAGACAATTAGTCAAGAATGCTCTTGTTATCAACTATCTGTGGCTGGTTCTGCAGGTGTTCAATTAAACTAGGGTTAGGAAGGACCTAAGTAAGTTATGGAGAGCAAATAAAGTGCTTATGCAAATTAGTTTAGAATTGAGATCATCTGATTGGTTGATGCAATTGTTATTCAAAATAAGCCACTCTGATTGGTTTATGTAATGTCAGTCAACAGTTTTCTATTTTACAACTTTTGCTGGGACGATCATGCAATAGTCTTCAACCAGCAAGACAATTGGTCAAGAATGTTTTTTTTATTAACTATCTGTGGCTGGTTTGGCAGGTGTTCAATTAAACTAGGGTTAGGAAGGACCTCAGTAAGTTATGGAGAGTAAATAAAGCCCTTATGCAAATTAGTTTAGAATTGAGACCATCTGATTGGTTGATACAATTGTCATTCAAAATAAGCCATTCTGATTGGTTTATGTAATGTCAGTCAACAGTTTTCTATTTTACAGCTTTTGCTGGGACCATCATGCAATAGTCTTCAACCAGCAAGACAATTGGTCAAGATTGCTCTTGTTATCAACTATCTGTGGCTGGCTCTGCAGGTGTTCAATTAAACTAGGGTTAGGTAGGACCTCAGTAAGTTATGGAGAGTAAATAAAGCCCTTATGCAAATTAGTTTAGAATTGAGACCATCTGATTGGTTGATACAATTGTCATTCAAAATAAGCCATTCTGATTGGTTTATGTAATGTCAGTCAACAGTTTTCTATTTTACAACTTTTGCTTGGACCATCATGCAATAGTCTTCAACCAGCAAGACAATTGGTCAAGAATTTTTTTTTATCAACTATCTGTGGCTGGTTCTGCAGGTGTTCAATTAAACTAGGGTTAGGAAGGACCTCAGTAAGTTATGGAGAGTAAATAAAGCCCTTATGCAAATTAGTTTAGAATTGAGACCATCTGATTGGTTGATGCAATTGTCATTCAAAATAAGCCATTCTGATTGGTTTATGTACTGTCAGTCAACAGTTTTCTATTTTACAACTTTTGCTGGGACCATCATGCAATAGTCTTCAACCAGCAAGTTAATTGGTCAAGAATGCTCTTTTTATCAACTATCTGTGGCTGGTTCTGCAGGTGTTCAATTAAACTAGGGTTAGGAAGGACCTCAGTAAGTTTTGGAGAGCAAATAAAGCGCTTATGCAAATTAGTTTAGAATTGAGATCATCTGATTGGTTGATGCAATTGTCATTCAAAATAAGCCACTCTGATTGGTTTATGTACTGTCAGTCAACGGTTTTCTATTTTACAACTTTTGCTGGGACCATCATGCAATATTCTTCAACCAGCAAGACAATTGGTCAAGAATGCTCTTGTTATCAACTATCTGTGGCTTGTTCTGCAGGTGTTCAATTAAACTAGGGGCAGGAAGGACCTCAGTAAGTTATGGAGAGTAAAAAAAGCCCTTATGCAAATTAGTTTAGAATTGAGGCCATCTGATTGGTTGATACAATTGTCATTCAAAATAAGCCATTCTGATCAATTTATGTAATGTCAGTGAACAGTTTTCTATTTTACAACTTTTGCTGGGACCATCATGCAATAGTCTTCAACCAGCAAGATGATTGGTCAAGAATGCTCTTTTTATCAACTATCTGTGGCTGGTTCTGCAGGTGATCAATTAAACTAGGGTTAGGAAGGACCTTAGTAAGTTATGGAGAGTAAATAAAGCCCTTATGCAAATTAGTTTAGAATTGAGACCATCTGATTGGTTGATACAATTGTCATTCAAAATAAGCCATTCTGATTGGTTTATGTAATGTCAGTCAACAGTTTTCTATTTTACTACTTTTGCTGAAACCATCA